>NC_142130.1:56332249-56957249 GCF_024610735.1 Ursus americanus
ACCTTGAAATCAGTCACACGGGAGTATTTACATCATGGAAATAAGCAAACACTACAAATAGGGCTGTTTTTTGTTTTTGTTTTTGTTTTTTTTCCTGGAGAACAATTTGCTAAACATTTACCAGCACATCTGTGAGCCTAACGTAAAAGCCAGGAGGGTCCTAGGGGTGGCAAGTCCACGTGCTCCTGCAGAAGACAGAAGCCAGTGACACTGGTTGTGCCAGCTACAGACTGGGTGCTCCTCTGGGGGCCGTAGCTGTCAGGTCCAGCCTTTCCTTGTTGTAAGAAAACTTGAGCCCGGTGTTGCTAGATTCTTTGATTTTATAGAAGACACAGGAAAGTAAGATTTTCATGTGAAATTTGCCAATTTAATATAACATGTGGGCTATCAAAAAAAAAGTATCTGCATCCCAGCTCCTAATCTGGTCTAGTTTCCTTATTTCACAGTTGAGGAACCTGAGGCCTCATCACTGAACTCGTGATCAGATAGAGACCCAAGTAAGACACAGGAACTGTCGGGTCTCGAGTGGCGCCTTCTCTCTGGGAGGCTGGTCCACAGAAATGTTCATCTGTATGGGGTTTTTTTCTTTATAAGAGATGGACTGTTGACTAAAGTCAGCTACGTCTTCCCAGAATTGGGGAGTTTAGGAGCAGTTTGGTTAAAGCCACAAGAATTGTTCTATGCACTATATCCTCCCTAAGAAAGAGCAAAAACATCAGGGACCTAGATATAAACATTGGATCCAGAAGTATGAGGTTGTCTTAGGGATCAGAAACTGGGTCACCTAACTTTCCTACTTTATCGCGTTCTTCGATTTGTATCTACGTAGCCCAATAGAACATTTTTGCTTCATTTGGTATTTTTCTAAAGGAATATTTTTTTATACAAAATTTTTTAAATGTTGCCTACACATTATTTGAGACTGTTGGGTTTCTGTGTGTCCTGGTTCATAATAGAGATCCAGTGAGAAAAAAAGTCCATGTTAAGCAGCAGGACATGCTTCTAGAATGACAAGGAGAATGGAATGATAAGGTAGAGAGCGATGCCTGAATCCTTCTTTGGAAAAGATCCAAGATGGCAAGTCCATCTCGTTCGAGATAATTTATGAAGCATTTATTATACAAAGTCAATAATGGAATGTTACATGGAAATATTACAAAGAATCTCAACTATGCTCTCCCTTTTCCAAGTTCTAATCCTATTCATATAGCTCCATGATTTTTCATGTTTAAAATTATAGTATAGAAACTATTTTATATTTTCTTAACTTAATCATTTTCTACATTGTTTCACAAACATTATAATGGTTGGTGATTTTAATCACTCCATATTATTACTTTGAATTAAAGGACCAATTATTGAACACTTATTTTCGAATTTGCAGTTGTGAATCACAGCAGTAAATATTTTTATGCATGTAATTTTCCCTGTACCAATAAAAATTATAATATTACTGGAAATGAATTATGAGTCAAAGCATATGAATTAGCTCTTGAAATTGATTTCTAAAAGGGTTTTCCCAATATTTGTGCTGTCACCCACAAAGTATAAATGTTTCCATTTTGTCATACCCTTTTAACATGGTTGGCTACTGAGATTTTGTGTTTGGGGCTCACTTAACAGGTATAAAATGGTACTGGTCTTACTTGGTATCTCACTGTTAACTCTCTAGATTAAATGTTTTTCCTTTTTATTTTTTAAAGGTTTATTTATTTAAGAGAGAGAGAGAGAGGGAGTGGACATGCTTACACATGCAGGAGGAGGGCCAGGAGGAGAAGGAGAGAGAATCCAAGCAGAATCCCCCCCTGAGACCAGAGCCTGACACGGGGCTGGATCCCAGCGCCCCGAGGTCATGACCTGAGCTGAAGTCAAAAGTCAGATGCTTAACTGAATGAGTCACCCAGGCCCCCCTAGATTAAACATTTTTTACAATATGCTTGTTAATTATATCCTTCCTTGGGTAAATAATCTATTCATGTCAGCCTACTTGTTTTCAACTAGTTTCTAGTAAACTAATCAAATATATAGACCCTTGGGAAAGCACTTTTGTAAAGTAACCTGCTGAGTGTTAGTGGCTCAATTAAAATGAGTTTGTGTCATTCCATTTATTTAATCCCAATACATCAGAATGACTTAGATGTATTTACTTTTCCTCATCTGGTTCTAGTACTTTTTTTTTTTTTAAGATTTTATTTATTTATTTGACAGAGATAGAGACAGCCAGCGAGAGAGGGAACACAAGCAGGGGGAGTGGGAGAGGAAGAAGCAGGCTCATAGAGGAAGAGCCTGATGTGGGGCTCGATCCCAGAACGCCAGGATCACGCCCCGAGCCGAAGGCAGATGCTTAACCGCTATGCCACCCAGGCGCCCCTGGTTCTAGTACTTTTTAATTCTTTGCCTAATATGTCCTCCTCAAAGACTCCCTTAATGTCCCTAAAACCACTCAAAACCCAGTCTTTTCTTCCCCCACTTTCTTAGTCACAAAATTATAATAGAGTTTCTAACAACAAGAAGAGGCGGAGCGTGGAAATAGGTTTCGTTTCATCCAGGAAGGAAAAGATTCTAACTCAAAGGGAAAAGTGGTAGCTATTACCAAGACTTACACCTACTATTTCTCACACAATGTTTGTTACACTTTGTGGGCAAAGACAAAGACTGAGAATGCTCACCTAAGTGTCTTCCATGAACTGAGATTTCTTTGCTCTATCCCATCAGGACTCAGCCTTTTAGAAGACCCTCTCCTCAGACAGAAGTTATCCAAAAGCTTTCTTTCAGTATCTACTAAAAATGAAGTTGCTTTTTCTAGAAGAGGAGAGAGGGAAGAAGACACAAAGTGGTTTAAAATGAGAATATATATTGAATTAGACCAGAAAGCCCTGAGCTAAACCTGATGCTCCATCATCTATCAACCCCCTTATTAAGCATGTTTGCTCCTCTTGCCTTTGTTCTATTTTGGTCTTCGCTTTGTTAACCTTTATATATATCTTTTTATTTTATAAGCCAGGGTCTTCAAGCTAGGGCACCTATACTTCTGAGAGTACCTGTACTCCTACAGGTACGTGCAAGCTATCAGAGGGGCATGAGGGCACAGATGGTTTTAAAACAATCAATTTCTGGATCTGTGACTTCCTCTGACCTCGTTCTTAGAATTAATCTGCCTGGAAACTTGTCTGCAGTCTTCACGACGGCTCTGTCTCATTTGGCAAAATAAAGGCATACCTCTCCCTCCTCCTGAATATGACCTTGTGTATGACCCCAGTGCATAAAATCCTCCTAGGTACAAAGAGATTATAAATATTGTTGTTGGGGGAGTGGGTGACTCTAGTGTAAATAACACATCGTCTTCCAAACTAGGTGATTTTTTTTCTTTGTTTTCAATAAAATCGAAATAAGAACCTAATTAATTTGTCAGGTTACAAGTCACTAGAAATAATTATTGATGATAGATCACAATGTGAGTTTTGGAAAGTAAGTAAGAAAGAATTTAAATAATTAAGTTACATTGCTAAAACAACGCTGAAACAAAATTTCTTCAAATTTCATGTATGTAAAAGTGTATTTAATATTTTCATCTATAAAAGTAAAGAAGAGGGATAGAATTTATGCTAGATCTGGTTTCATTCTAGCAGGATGATATCCATATACATGATGTAATTGGGGAAAATGTACAATTGTTTCATCAAGAAATACATTTCCAATAAATTTGATTCATAACTTTAATAAGTATCAACATTTAAATGAGTTATGTTTTGCTCCATTTGTAATACTCATAGATGCTAAAAAAGTTCATTTCAAAGTGTATACATATATTCTTGCAAAGAAATACGATGAGGTGATAAAATTCTATGAAGAAAATAAAATGAAAATACAAGTTCAAAGAAAACAAGGACTGATATAAAATTTCGTATTTTTAAAGGGGAATTTATTTCATGTATTTTTTTAAAGATTTTATTTATTTGAAAGACAGAGTGAGCACAAGTGGGAGGTGGGGTTGCAAGGAGAAAAAGAGAGAAGCACACTGCCTGATGAGCAAGGAGCCCAGCGTGGGCTGGCATCATGACCCGAGCCAAAGGCAGATGCTTAATCGACTGGAGCCAGCCAGGCGCCCCTATTTCGTGTATTTTAAAATGCATAATGTGAGTATTTAGATTCACTGAATACATTAAGAGGAGGAATATGAGTTTTCTTTTAAATTATCAATATTTAAGTAATTTAAAATTTTATAATGAGAAAATTATAGACATCTATTTAAATGTGTGAGTACATAGATTTTCAAAATTCTTTTAGAGGGTATATAAGCCACATAATCCTTTGTGCAAAATAGATAAGGTACAAATAAAGTCAAAAATAAATAAGTATGGGACAGCTCACTGTGCATCAGAAGAGCCGTCCAGGTAAGAACAGGTGTGTGTACTTTTGGTACCGCCAAGAGTGCTCCTTAAGAGGCTCTGCGTTCAGTGTTCTTGGGATTGTCAATTAAGATTTATCCTTTCCTCCAATCTCATGATGCTTCTGAAAATGTATGCTTCTGAAAAGACACATGAGTGATGGCCATTTAGTTGTATTATATTACCAAAGGAGTTCACAAATTTTCATGAGTTTTCACCCAAAGTTACATTTGATTTTTCCTAAGATAATAATAATTAGCTAGCTCATATTCAATGTCTACTATTTTCCAGACCGGTGGTTCTCCTAAGAAATTGTCATAAATGCAAACTCTGCACATGGGTCCCAGCAAACCAGGTGATTCAGATGCATGCCAAAGAAGATAATATTTAATATTTATCAAACATCCTGGCGTGAGGCCTTGAACATAGTAGGCATTTAATAAACATATTAGCTGCTATTACTTTTTCAATAAATAGTTCATCCCAGCTCCTTAAAAGAAATGTTCTAATTAATTTAAGATCCTTGGAAGAAATAGTCCTATGTATTCAATTATTCGTAGGATATATTGACTTCACATGTTTAGAATCCAACTCATCGTCTTCTACCCAAAACAGATTTCGTCCTCCAATTTTCCCTTTTCTCTCAATGGCAAAAATAAATCCCTGAAGGCCTCGACCAGATACGTCCCCCTTGAAAAACCGTTCTGGAGGCTGCTGGGTTCCCATACACCTGGGCATAGGTCTTCATCCAGCTGCTTCAGGATGTGAAATCCTCACCGTCAAAGTCATTTTACTGAGCTAAGAAATTGCACCCACAAGCCATATGTTAAAGTTCACCCTGCTTTTCTGGAGAAGACATTTATTAAGGCAAAAGCATATCAGGAACTCAGAGTAACTAGAATTCACTTAGTAGACCCTCAGTGTCTGGTGGTGTTGTTGCTGCTGCGGCTGATGATGATGATGACAGTGAGGACGGCCGGCATCTTTCTCTGGAAGGCGCTGAGCAAGGCCGCTAGCTGGCACCCAGGACTAGAGGATCGCTCCATTCCAGGGGAGCTGTGCTTCCACAGACATCCTGCCTCCACACGCAGCAAACCACTCGGAAGTATGGATCCCAGGACAAAAAACGAGTCCAGGAGATCCAGCAACTTTCCCGAGTCTACAGACCCAGGGAGTAACAGAGTGACTCCCAGATCAGACTCTGGAAACACCCGAGAGACCACTCCCCACTTTGCCTTTACCCCAGAGAACTGCAGACGAAAATTAACTTCACCTACTTCACAGTTCAACCAGAGATCAAGTTCAATCAATTGTCAGATCCATCCATTTTCCCTTTGGATTCCCATTGCCACCCCTAGAACCTGCTACAGACATTCTGCTCTCATCTCAACTTTCTCCCATGCTTTCTGAGCATTTTGTCTTTGTAAAGCACTATTTTCATCAGTTTACAGTTTTGCAGTGTTTTTTGTTTTTGTTTTTATTTTTGTGTTTGTTTTACTGTCTTAGTGCAGAAGTAGTTTGACTTCAGTGACCCCAAGAATGACTTAAGTAACATGTTTAATGCAGATTCCTAGGCCCCGTTTCCTTGGGTTCTGGTTTAGGTGATCTGGGGTGGGGTGCATGGATCTAAGGTGGGAGCGACGAGGGTTTTTTTCCTGGTCTAACAACCATATTCTGAGAAACATTACCTGCCAAAGCATTACATCCAGACTTGGTTTATCGTCTAAGTTGCTCCAAATTTTGGGTTACCTTACCTGCCCACCCTTACATAATAAAGAGTGAACGTTGGCAGATCTTTAGCTCTGTGTAGCATAAGCCGAGAAAGTGAGCTTTTATGTGTGCATTTCAGAGGATACCAGCTTGAACGCAGAAGGCTAACCTAAATCAAAATACCCAGAAGCTTGTATATCTCAAAAGTATTTCCCCCCCTTTGGAGGGATAGCAAACAAGAAGCCAGAATGAGGAAGGACGACAGTACCAATTGGCTCCGGCAATCCGAGCAACTTCTCCATATACAGGACCATGACTTTGCAATGAGACCTGGATTTGGAGGTGAGTATTATCTTTACAAACCTCTTATGTCACAATCCCTTGTACTGTCAAAATGAAGTTGAAAAGTTGAAGCAATTAAGATCAAAACACAAGTAAAGACCAATTAGAAAAAAAAAAAAAACCTTTTACAATGATCTCTTGAATGAGAACTGATACATTTTAAATTGATCAAAAAAGATAAATATCTTTACTAAATATCTATGCTATTTACTAATTATAAATAGTGTGTGTTCAATAAATAGTGAATGGGTATAAAATGCCTATACAGCAACTTATTCTTTCAACTAAAACCTGTAAATTGGATTCTGTGATGATAGTCATAAAATCTTATTGAATAACTTTATAAGCTGAAATGTCTGGCTTTGATGAAAGGAATAACACACCAAATGCCATGGCTCCCTATGAAACCACCCTGCTCAGGTTTTTCGTTTTATCACTTCCGGCACCTTCTGGAATGTTGGAGTGCCAGGCACTATTCCACCCTCCCAGTGCCTCGTAAGCAGGCACTATCATGCTTCCTAATATTCCAGTGTGGAGACTGGGGCGTAGAGAGGGGAGGAGCTTTGCTCAAAGCCACAAAAAAGCAACAGTGGTGGAACCCAGATGCAAGGGCAGGTAAGCAGGACAGAGGGAGGCCATATAAGGACACACTTGGAACAAGGCCTTTCCTGCCCTCAGATTGTTTAGCGTGCTTCCAGTTGCATCCCTGAGGTACCAAGTTTTCCAGAGACGCACAGGATGTGGTGGAATCAAGCAGTTCATCTGAACTCTCCACTTTACTGCTAAGTCCATCAGGGGACTTCAGTCACTGACCTAAGTCTCCACTCCCACCATTCCTGAGCTAACAACTTTTCAGAATACTAGAGGTGTGGCTATAGCAGAAGTGAGTGTGAGGCTGAGGAAGCAGGAACCCTCAGGTGTAGACCAGGGGCAGCTTTTTCATAAACAACTCATACTTTACATTTTCTGCGTGGGGTGGGGGAAACGTGACACTCGCTCTGTTGTGGTTGCGACCAAGGGAAGCACAGCAGGCGTGTAGGTACCTCAGAGAACTCACTTGTTAGCAGGTAAAATAAAACTGCAGGTCAGGTAGTTGTGATGTTGAGGGATGTTTGTTGTTTTTTAATTTCATGGAATCCATTGGGTTGCAATTCTAAGGGTCTGGCTTTGATTTTATTAGACTCGTGACTAAACCATTAACAAGCATCAAAGTCACCTGGGGGATTCTTAACACCAGAGGGCTGTGCCCCACCCCCACACACCCAGGTTTCTCTAGATCTGGGTGGGGCCAACAGTTTGCGTTTCTAACCAACACCTGGGCGATGCTGATACAGCTGGACTGAAAATCACATTTGATATTAGCTGAATTAGATTATCGGATCAGATTAAATCTTGGGGCGTTTCATTTTTTGTTTTTCCAGAGCATTTATCACATTTATTGAACTTAACTTAGGATTTTAGAAGCCTCGAAATTAATCAGGTTTAAAAATGTGTTCGTGTTTTACTTCGGAACTTCTTTATCTTGTTTTCTTCACATCACTGCTCCTCAGATGTGTCTTCCTTACTGGAATTCTCCCAAAGATGCCTGAGCCCTCAACTACCATTCCCAACAGACAGTTTTCTTTCCGCCAACCAAAGTTTGCCCAAAGTTTGGATAATATACTGTACAGCTATCACGCAATTATTCTGTACCTTGGTCTCCATGATTCTATAAAAACTTTCTGCAGTCTCCCCTCCCAACATTTAGTTGGAGAAAATTTTACGAAGATAAACTTGCCCTGCCGTGGGCCTTTTTAGGCACTAGAGGGCGCCAGTCGCACGGGAATGGCTTGGACCTGCCCTCTCCTGAACAGCAATTAGAAGCTCAAAATGATGTATGCTCTTCAATACCGATAAAAAAGCTGCCCTAATTCCTGTCAGTTTAGGTTCTTCAATTAAGTGAATTTCTATCGTAGAGGAAAGGGTTTCTACGGGTCTATTTTAGACCATTGAAAGCCAGAAAGATTGAGAGAAAAATGGCTGTCCTTGAATTTGGACCTTGAAACAAGCACTCTAGAAAGGCTTTATCACTCAAAGTGGTTCAAGGACAGGCAGTAGCATCACCTGGGAGCTAGTTAAAAATGCAGAAGCTCAGGCCCCACGCTCAGACTTTCTGAATCAAAATCTGCATTTTAATAAGATCCCAGGTGATTTGAATACACTTCACAATTTGAGAAACACTGTTGGAGATGATTAAGTGAGGACCCTCTGCTATTTACCTTTAAACACTTAAATCTTCATTCTCCCTCCCCGATATCATCCCTGGTCCCCCAGAAAAACAAAATTGACCTTAAATTTCCACTTCTTTTGATCTGCTGGAGATACATGTTAAGATTTTATTTTGAGTGGGAATGCTTTTTTAAAAAGCAATTATTTTTCCTGAGGCTACGCTGTGGGGTTATTAAAAATGCAATTGAAACGTGCTACTTAGTGTCAGGTGGCAAATCATTCCACGATGAAGAAATTCTTTCTGACAATCATGGACTGGGGCTAAATGGTGTCCAAATGTCTTATGCGTTCAGTCAGCTCAGGCAGAAAAATCCATAAATTCAGGCAGAAGTGTCAGCCTGGTAGCTCTGTGAAAAACAGTCCTTAACCTTCTCTTGTCTTGGTCAGAACAGCTTCTTCTACCAGTGACCCATTTCTCTGTTCTCTCAAGGCTGCCTTCCTGGGGAAATCAGGCGGCAGGATATACAAGACAGGCTTTAATTTATCTTCTCCTTCTTTATACTTGTCCATAACATAAACACACGCGCGTACTTCTTTCCTCTTGAGCTAAATGTAACTTCAGCACTTCTCCTGCCTTAATGTGTTTTCCTAATTAGCTTTAACGTTAAAACCAGCTGCTACTGCAGTGTTTTTTACTTTTATAAAGCATTAGAAGATTAATTGACTCATTATGTGGAAACAGGAGGATATAAATTTAGGGGAGCTTTTTGTTTAACTTGGGTTATAAATTGCAGCTCATTTTCTTTATGTTTTTCCTACCCTTTACATCTCTCATCACTGAGGGCTTTTTTGTTTCAGTCTTAGAGATGATGATTTCTTTGTTTCTTTAAAGTGAAATCAATTGAGCATCTAGATACCGGCTCCTGAGTCAAGACAAAAGCTAACGTTGTGTAAGCCGCCTGTATAATCTGTGTTTGTCAAACAAGAGGACTAGCCTGGGAGCCAGAGGGACCTGGCTATATTCCTGCATTAACTAGCCTTGGGTTTCAGGCAAGCTCGCTAACATCTCCGAGTGAGTTATGTCATATGTCAAATGGAGCTAACATCGGTTTTACCTACCTACCTAACAAACGGCTGTAATGATAATATGAGATAGTATATTGTATAATGTATTTTAAGTGCACTATACATGTAAGATATATGACTCTTATTTAACAACCCTTATCCAAGCATACATAAAAATAGACTGATGGTCTATCTTTATGCATACAAGAGAGACTACAGATGTGTGTGCTGCTACCTGGGTATTGATCCTGGGAAATCAACACGTAATGATAACGGTTAATGTTTATTTATTTTTACTATATGCCAAATGCTCTATATATGGAATTAATGCGAGTATTCGTGAAATTGTTATTATTTGTGTCGTATACGTTACTGGTCAGTAAGATGTGTGAAGGGGGTTAGGTTAAGGACTTGACACACATTCTTTCATTTAGTCTCACAGCAAGGCTATTAGGTAAGGACCATAGATTATTTCCCCATTTTACAGATAAGCAAACTGAGAGGAATTAAGGGATTTATGGAAGTTTGGCTTTAATTCGGGTTTAGGAGCTAGAAATTTCATGATTTTTAATCCATCTGCTTTAGTACGACCTTCTCTCTGAGACTGAGCTCCTTATCCATAAAAAGAATGATATTTAGAACTATATCCAGCTCCAACGTTCTGTAATTTTGCATCTTGCCTTTACATGGCCCTCGCCCTCCACACTGTCCTCGAGATGCATAGATTCCTAGACCCCGGAGTAAGGTACACTTGGGCATGGAATTCAAAGGAGCCAAAAATGAGGTCAGATGGCATCTGAGGGCAAACACTTTTCTTCAGACTGGAAGAGCTCGTTCCCCCAATAATAGAATAAATAGAAAGGAAGAAAAAAGAAATCGAGAATGTTTCCAGGAGTCCATTCCTAATGGACAAGCCATATTTTTACCCCACTCTTTACCCCAGACCAGTCTTCAAACAAGCCTGAGGGTCTAGTGCTTTCCAGCGGTGGCGTGAATATCTCCCTGTGCAGTGGCTTTATACCACAGCCCCAGCCTTGCACAAATAGTCATTAGCAACCGGGATCTGCTTACAAGTCACAAGATTCTACAGGGAAATTGTTCTCAGGTTTTGTCATAAAATAAGTGCTCTGTGAGAAGCACTTTTCATTTTCTAGTCAGGAGTGGACTGATTATCTAAGTGTTTGAGTGCACCATTGGGAATAGTAGCTTGCATTCCTACGAGCAGGTTTGCATTTCTGCTGAATCGCAGTAGCAATAACATTTACTTTGAGCCATTTCTTGAGCACCAATTAAGTTTACTAACTGTGTATTATTTCTAGTCTTCAAATAAGTCTCCAAGGTGAGTACTGCTACCAGGACTGTATAGGTGAGGAAACTAAGCTTAGAAATGTTACTTACTCTTGGGGCATCTGGGTGGCTCAGTCGTTAAGCATCTGCCTTCTGCTCAGGGCGTGATCCTGGCGTTACGGGATCGAGCCCCACATCAGGCTCCTCCGCTGGGAGCCTGCTTCTTCCCTTCCCACTCCCCCTGCATGTGTTCCCTCTCTCACTGGCTGTCTCTCTCTCTGTCAAACAAATAAAATCTTTACAAAAAAAAAAAAAGAAAGAAAAAGAAATGTTACTTACTCTGAATCACAGACAAGTGGTAGAGCTGGGTTCAAACTCTAGTCTGTGATTCTAACACCAGAATTTTAACCAGGACATTTCTGCTACATCTTTAAAACCTCGCCAAGCCTTTCAGTCCCTTGGACTATTGGAGTTAATGGGAACATTCACTCATCCTGAAGTGATCCTGAAAGGCCATGAATTTTTATTTTGATATCTCTACTAATTAAAGAAAAAAGTAAAAACAAAACAGAAGTATCAGAGCTGAACCCAGTAATAGAGTAATACTGAAGAGTTCCATAACCATAATTATCATTAAACTATTTTTAATGCATAAACATAATTATCATTAAACAATTTTTAAATACAATTGTCATAATTAATGTATGGAAAATAATTGATTCAATACTGTAGGAAGTCGTTGGTGGTTAAGATGCAAGCAAAGTGTTCCTAAAGCCTGGAGTGGGAAATGTATTTGAGTGACAAGGCCAGGTCCTGTCCAGCTGGAATCCCTGTAAGTAAGGAATGGTATGAGGGTATATCACAGAATATAAAAGGAAATCTGTCTTGGTAAAGTGAAGGTAACTTCAGGCAATTAATGAGGGGAGTCCTAGATGTTAGACAGGGACTGGAGAGGCATAACTTGTTTTATAATGTGTTGTGCATTTATTTATTTATTTTTTTTAAGATTTTACTTATTTGCCAGAGAGAGAGCGCGAGGGCTCACAAGCAGGGGGGGGCAGCAGGCAGAGGGAGAAGCAGACTCCCTGCTGAGCAAGGAGCCAGCCCAGGGACTTGATCCCAGGACCCTGGGATCACAACCTGAGCAGAAGGCAGTCGCGTATACAATTGAGGCACTCAGGCGTCCCACATGTTACGCATTTAAAACACAACAATTAGGCACTTTGTTGTATGATACGCACATGTATGTCACATGTCACACATCCAGACATTGATTAGCCTCAAGGAGGAAGTTTTCTAGCCGACCCTTCTCAGTCTCAGAATCTTGACTAAAACAGCCACCTGGGACCCACCTGGGCAAGACTTCTCTTTCTTCGAAAATAGTTGAACGCATTTTTTTTAAACTCAGAATTCTACAGAGACAATAAAATTTAATGGAGAATTGGTCACTATGAAAAGAAAGCCTATGACGTCTACGTGCATAAACATAACTTACGTTAGCATATACGTACATCGAATTCCATGCCCGTACTAAACAAGAAGTTGTTAACATCCGATTACCTTCACACAGGAACTGCGAAACCCTTTGTGGGGTGGAACAAGGAAACGTCTTGGTCTCGGTCTGCTCTAGATTCTCTTACGGAGCTGTCACCCACAGTCTCTGGACCCATGAACCGGATTCACTGAGACCCAGCTGCAAACAAATCTTAGCACTTGTCTGAGTTTTCCCCAGTCCTGACTTTCACTACATTCTCATCAAACACATTTCTAAGGAAGTTTGCTTCATCCCAACTGCAGGTTGTGGTTACTGATGTCCTGCACAGAGACCTTTGTGACTGTGTGGCGTCCCGGTGTGACACTCCCCTCGTCTGTGTTCTTCCAGCCTGCCAGGCCCTGCCCAAGTGAAAGAGGCTGGTTTTTCCGCAAGAGAGAAAAGGCTCCCACATGTTTCAGAGTCATGACCCCCACGACGACTCCACTCCCTGAAGATAAAAGATGATCCTTACCATAGAGAATAGGTACATAGCTCTACCTCCTCTTAGACACGTTTTCGAAACATTGTTCCTTTTTAAAGCGCTACTAGCTAAAACGAAAAACAAAATGGAAATTGAACACACTATTTCTATACCATGAATATACTGTAAGAAGGAAAATATTGAGTTGTTTCTAAGCAAATGTGTAATAATTATCGAAATAACATTTATTTACACACATGCCTTTTTATCATAATTGATTATATAATAACATATCAATAGATAATGGAGAAATTTGTTGTTAAAAATTTTTTTAAAGTAATTCACTTGCAACATTGATCTCTCTCTGCTTTGAATGTTACCAAAATAATTTTAATGATTTCTAAGCATATCATTCATTCTTCTTTCGGAAGGGTCTCCAGTGCCAGTAGGTATAGATGTCCAGGTTGAAAGCATTGACAGCATTTCAGAGGTTAACATGGTAAGTTTCTCTATGAGATAGTGGTCTTTTCCTGGCAGGATAGGGAATAGTGTCAAAATCACTGGTGTTTTAATAAACCAATTTAATTATGTATGTTACTATTAATGTATTTTTTCATAGAGTCAAAGTTACTTTGCTCTCTATTCACTTCTTTCTGCTTGAAATTTAGATTTTATATGATACTTTTATCATACGCAAATACCACGATTAAAGATAAAACATAAGGGGCGCCTGGGTGGCACAGTGGTTAAGCGTCTGCCTTCAACTCAGGGCATGATCCCGGCGTTACGGGATCGAACCCCACATCAGGCTCCTCCACTATGAGCCTGCTTCTTCCTCTCCCACTCCCCCTGCTTGTGTTCCCTCTCTCGCTGGCTGTCTCTATCTCTGTCGAATAAATAAATAAAATCTTTAAAAAAAAAAAAGATAAAACATAAAAAAAGATAAAGATGTAAAAAAGAGAGAGAGAGAAAGAGAGAGAAAACAAATAGCGAATCTCTTAAGGAAACCAGACCTAGAAAATATAAATCAAATAAATTGGAAGATCAAATAATCTTTTTATATATATACTTAATTAATATGTTTATTTATAGTGATTCCTCCAACTAGTCATTGCTATCCAAATGCTAACTGAATGAAAAATTATAGGAAATATAAAAATTCCAGCAAATTCTAAACAAAATTTTTTATGACTTGTTATATTTGTTTCAATCTTCAGTTAATGTTCTTCTAGTCCTTATCATTATCAAATTCGATATTTATTTCAAGTTTCACTATGAAACTTCCTTCATTTTAAGCACCCTACTCCCAAAAGGGAATAGCACCAAGAGTACTCACTGCTCAAAAATGCCTTGTTTAGAAAGTTGCAGCTCTTCCCTGACCAAAACCAGCTTGTACTGACATTTTCTTGAGTCTGTTATACTCCAGGAACAAGTACTCTTTTCCTTTTCCCTGCCCTCATCTCTAAATTATCCCTGAATGACCTAGTCTGCATCTAAAATTTTTGCTGTCTCCACCCCACTGCCCCTAAAAACCAGACCTCATCCTTCTCTCCTGAATAAGGTGACTCTTGGACTCAATATCAGCTAAAACTGCACTGGGTTCTCCATGTCCAAGGTGAAAATGCTTTCTAATTATCAGTGACCTCCCAGTGTTGACTTCTTTTGTTTCTCATTTATCACCTTCCCACCCTGAATTCACTTTCAATTCCTTGAAGTTTTATCCCACTCTCTTCTCAACATGGTGTTCAGCCTGCTTTCTCATGATGGTGCCCACTAGTGGTGACGTTGGCGTGTCACTCAAATGTACCAATGTCTGCTATTCGACTTCATAAGCTCAGATCAGACTGAACACCTAATTCTAAATATATGCTTACTAAAGCAATCCATGCAGTAACCCACACAGCTCCCTGTAGAGTAGTGTTATGGGAATGAATGAATCATTCTATTTATTTGCCCTCACCCTAATTCAAAATTACACATGGCCGATACTCCCAGATTAACCTAGAGCAATTATACAATGTACCTTTATTCTGAAACTTAAAAAAAAACAAAAACAAAAAAACTAGCTCATCATTAATTGGTGACTTATCTGTAGTTTACTGAGATTTGTCTTTTGCTTATATAATAAATGTCAAAGTTCTGTCACATGTGTTAGTTCAGGAATAATTTGAGTATTGTTGGGAAATAAATGATAGTAAGAAGTAAACAATTGTTAAAGATGAAACACGTCATCATCGTCCACACCCAGTGACTTGGATATAGAGGGGTTTTTGTTCAGACAAACAAGATGTTAAATGTAGCATATGAGAGCAAACAAAGCTCAAAGTATTGACTAACCAATTTTTCTTCTGCTAAAATAATGTTACTATAGCTCTGCCCGCCCTCCATCTTTATCTCTTTACAATTGGGTTACACACTAACAGTTCAGTTCCCCAAGCCATACTGGGACAGAATCTCAGGGTACTAGCTTCTGGGGAATGTGCTGTTTTAACCAATTCACAGGTAAGTCTTTTGCACACTAGTACTTGAGACCCACCTGTTCTTGGTATTCTTTCTCTCTCTCAAGCCAAGGAAAATCGTTACCTCCATGTCAGGATCTCTGACAGCATGCATTCTATTAACAGCTCTTATAAATGCTGTATCCATTTTTGTGGGACTGTAGTGTATTCGACTTGGGGTGGGGTCTTCTTTAACAAAAATAATTCAAATTTATGGATACAGAAACCATTATAAAAGTGAATGTTTATTTACAATGAAACAATAAGTCAGAATAAAATACTGGGCCCTGTAGTTCCAAATCCTTTTCTTCTGAGATCTCTTTAGGTGATTTACCAGCACGTATGTAGAAATATTTCCTAGTTATAACCTGGCTTCCCTTCCCCAACTTGAGTTCTCTCTGGTTGCTAGAAACGCAACATTCACCAGATTTCAGGTGAAGGAGAGGTTCTGCAACTCCAGATCACTGGCTTCATCCTAAATCGACCTGAAAATACAATATAAGCCATTCACTTTATGGGTCATTAACACCCATGCCAATCAGTCTAGGACTCATGGTATTAATGGTCATCCTGACCCGTATTCCTACTGGCTTTGACTTGTCTCTTTTTCTCTCTGCCTAGGACTTTACAATGACTTTTTATCTCAGACATTACTAGAAAGATGAGAGGCTCTCCTTTCCTAGCACAACAAACAAAAGCATGACCTTTGATCATAGATTGATCAAAAAGATTTGGGTGCCCGACATCTTTTTTGTCCATTCTAAAAGATCCTTCATTCATGATACAATCGTGGAGAACCTCATGCTGCGTGTTTACCCTGATGGAAACGTCCTCTTCAGTCTCAGGTAAGGAGGGCTGTGTACCTTCTTTGGCTTCCCTATACCAGGGTTGTCTACACCAAAGCTAGTGGATCTCACTTCTGGCCAAACTCACAATATTACTGTCTGTTTAGTCATGCTGAAGATTGGGACACAAGCAGAAAGTGTAATTTTTCCTTGTTCTACCTTCCAGATTTTAAAGAATAGTTTTCTACTCTTATGTACTCAGCATTTCGTTGGAGAATGATAGAAAATAAGGTTGGACAGAGAGGAGCAGAATCGTGGAAATGCCTAAAAGTCTGGCCCACAATTTTACAGGTGCACAGAATTGCTTTTCTTCTTTACCAACTGCACGTTACCAAGCAGCCTTGGAATCTTGGATTAACTAAATAGTTTTCTTAATTACCTCCTTCATTTTTCACGAGAAGGTACAGTCATCGTTCAGATTATCACTAATTTGTTTACTCCCTTTTCATTTTTTTTTAAAGATTTTATTTATTTGACAGAGAGAGAGACAACAAGGGAGGGAACACAAGCAGGGGGAGTGGGAGAGGGAGAAGCAGGCTTCCCACTGAGCAGGAAGCCTGATGCGGGGCTCGATCCCAGGACCCCAGGATCATGACCTGGGCCAAAGGCAGACACTTAAAGACTAAGCCACCCAGGTGCCCCTCCCTTTTCATTTTTTTAATTCAAAACATTTTTTCTGACACTATGCTGTAACAGCCCTCCAATCTTTAATTCACAATATGTTCTTTTAGCCTAATGAATCCTGTGCATACTGAATGGCTTACCATTGGTAATTCTAAAAATGCTTAGTAAATCCAAGTAATTCAATGTTTTTCATGCCTTACAAATCCCAAAAAGACTCTGTAGTAAGACTCTGGAAAAAAATGGCTCCCCAAAGGATACCCATGTCCTAGTCCTTGGAACATGTGAAAGTTACTTTGTTTGGCTTTAACAAGATAAAAAAAAAAAAAAGATCTTTGCAGATGTGATCAAGTTAAGGATCTTGAGATAGGAAAATTATCCTGGATCAATTGGTTGGGACCCAAATGCAATCAACCGTAAGTGTCCTTGTTAGAGAAAGACAAGGTGACCATTAGGACAGAGATTGGAGTGATAGAGCCACAAGAGCCGGTATGCCAGCAGCAGCCAGAGCTGTAAGAGGCAAGGAATGAATTTCCCCCCAGCTTCTGGAGGAAACAGGGCCTTTCTGACCCCTTATTTTCGAGGTAGTGATACTAATCGCAGACTTCTGTCCTCCAGCACTGTGAAAGAATAGATCTCTCTTGTTTTAAGCCACCAGTTTGTGGTAATTTGTTACAGTGGCAATAGAAAATTAACACAGATATTTGTGGTTCACTAAAAACACTTGCTCACTTTAGTACCAAGGTGCTATTGCCATATTGCTGTCAATGTTTTTAAAAATGCAAGGAAAAGGAAAGTATTACTTTCAACAGAACTTTTAAGTCAGGAGTAACATGGGACTCGAGTACGTACTGGAGACAGGCCTCACTAGGAATCAGAAGCTGAATGGCAGCATCTGGCCAAGGAATCAACTGGTTAAAACTTTTTTTTTTTTTTTAAAGATTTTATTTATTTATGTGACAGAGAGACAGCCAGCGAGAGAGGGAACACAGCAGGGGAGTAAGAGAGGAAGAAGCAGGCTCCCAGTGGAGGAGCCCGATGTGGGACTCGATCCCAGAACGCCAGGATCACGCCCTGAGCCAAAGGCAGACGCTTTAACGACTGCGCTACCCAGGCGCCCCCTCAACTGGTTAAAACTTTTAACTTTTTAAAATTAATTATTTTGATGAAAGAATTAATTCAGTAGATTGTCCTTACCCTGCACATTCCAAAGAATGATTTCTGGCTCCTTGGAGATAATCTCCAGCCCTTGAAATATCCTGCCTGATAAGAGGATCTTTGTTGACCCTGAGGCCTTGGGCCATGTAGATATAGATAGTCTATGCTAACAATGGGATTTATGGAGGAGGCTTTGAGTTACCTGGTATCAGCTTGACCTCTGGACAGGCTAGAGACCAAGGTTAGCCAGACCTATGGGACCAACTCTCGGTCCGCAGGACTCAGGTAGCTTCCCTGGTTGGCAGTACCCCATGGTCACACGTCACTGTTGGGATGGTAGCACTGCCCACATAACTCTACTAGAACCGGAGAGCTGGAAACTTGCTCCTGGTCTCTACTGGACCCTGTCCTCTGCCTATTCCATTGCTGATTATCATCTGTGTCCTTTCATCACAATAAATCATAACTGTTAGCGTAACAGCTTTGATGAGTTCTGTGAGTCCTCCTAGCAAATCATGGAACCTGAGGTTGGTCTTGGGGAATCTCCAAACACAGAAGGACTCAAAATTGTTGTGACACAGCTATTCTAGCTGACAGCAGAGCCAGTCCAAGCCCACAGCCAGGTTACCTGGTTCCAGGCTTGGTTCCGACACTGTCTATTGACAAAGATTCTCTCTTTGACCAACGTCTTCTAGGCTCCTCTGAACTTTCCTCTCACCTAGTCCCTGACTTTTGAGCTTCTGGGTTTGTCTCTGTTAAGTGCATTCAGCCAGAATCCTCCCTCCTCAATATCTGATCACCCTCCAAATCTGATCAGATTCCTCATCTTCCACCACACCCAGGTGATGTCTGATCACCCTGGCCTGCCTTCAGCAAGAATCCTATTAGGTCCTTTTAGCCAGAACCTCTCCCTTCCATGATGTTTCCTCTGAGTAATGTTTCCATCCACTGCCCCCCAACCCTGCTCCTTGGCTATAAATTCCCACTTTTCCTTATTGTATTTGGAGTTGAGCTCACTCCTCTCTCCCTTGTTAATAAACCAAATTATAGTACTCCCCTACATAAAATCTTCCTTACTGTTCTTTAACAAGTGTCATGAATAATTTTTTCTTTATCACCACGTACTTAAGCACTTTGGTTGTTCATTTACTCATGTCCACTATGAAGGAGTCTCAAAGACTTCAGAGGTCCCTTCTGCACACATCTACTTATACGTGGATATTTTTTTTTATAAATACAGTACAGTACTGTGAGTGTATTTTCTCCTATGATTTTCTTAATAACATTTTCTTCTTTCTAGCTTTACTGTAAGAACACAGGATAAAATACGTATACAAAATATGTGTTAATTGACTGTTTATGTTGTCAGTAAGGCATCTGGTCAACAGTAGGCTTTTAGTAGTTAAATTTTGGGGGAGTCAAAAGTTATACATGATTTTCTACTTTGCAGAGGTTGGCGCCCCTAACCCCTGTATTGTTCAAAGGTCAACCACACCAGGAATATACCGAAATGAGTATGTTTTGTGACACAAAGTCATCCAGATACTTCCCTGGCTTGGCATTTTGCTGCATGACTATTGACAGTAGTTCAACTCATGGAAGATAAAATGGTTCTACTTCTCTGATTAACTTGAGGGCACCATGGGTAGGAGCAGCTGTTGCTTTGTTTTGTGCAGACGTGCTCAGGGGCCTTTTATAAACCTCTGATCTGCTGTTGTGGATACCAGAGTTTGTACTTTGAGGCAGGATCATAGTACAGCAGCCTTTGCCTAAAGCCAGAAAAATCTAGGAGGATATAAAATTCAAAAAAACAATCCTCATCAGTATGCAAGCCTTAATGGCACCTGAATTATGCATTGTGCACATAAATCTGTAACTGAAAATGCTCCAGGCTTTCTCCTCACTCTTGGAAAGAGAATTTTCTCAGGTAAACTTGCTTTGAGAGAGAAACCTTTACCCATAGGTTTTTATTACCACCATCCAAGCCCTTTATGACTAGAAATGAAGTTTGGACCTTCCAAAAAGCAGAAAATATTTAAATCTATTTAAAAGTCTTCTCCCTTTGAAGTATGTTTCTCTGAAGACATCAGAGCCAAAAAATACAAAGGGTGCAGACTAGGAAACAGTAAGATCAGGAACAATCTTTAGAGCAGACTTCCTACATTAACCCTGTGTCTTCAGCAAACCACCCACTTTCGTGGGTTTGCGTCCTTAGAGTTTATTTCGATAGCGGATGGTAATGCCTGTTTCGCATTATTCTTCAAAGACACACAAAACAAGCACTACGGAAAGGGAACCTCAATATTGCATGTTTATTTGGCCATATGGTGAAATGAACTGCAGTTTTTGTTCTCTCTCTTCTTTTACAGGATAACTGTTTCAGCCACGTGCTTTATGGATTTCAGCAGGTTTCCTCTTGACACTCAAAACTGTTCCCTTGAACTGGAAAGCTGTAAGTCTTACTTCCTGAAGTAGTGAGTACTTACAATCTGAACATACCATCACATATCTGCACGTAAATAAGCAGTTCTTAACAAGCATTTAAAAATCTTGATATAAGTTAAATATATTGGTTCAAAATAATTACTTTTTTTTTTTAAACCAAGGATGATGGCAGACTGTCTCTCAAAAGAGAACATCCAGGGAAAGGATGCTTTCATAAGTACATAATCTGTAGTTTCCACTGGGTTATTAAGGAACAAGTTCCCTAAAAGGGTATGTTCTTGCTAATGTTATTAACATAGACTGACATACTTCCCAAATTTGGAAAGCTCTGGAATTCATGTTCCCATATAAGTCACAATCTTCCATTAAATGTACTTGGGTCCCCCAGAAAAAGGCAGCTCTAGACATAGACCCTCTAATCAAAGTCCTGTCGGAGGGCGTCTGAGCCAGCTCCTTGTCAATCACTGTTGCTAACCCATCCGTTGTTTTTGATACAACATCTTAAAAGCTGACTGCTTGTTTTCATAATGTGGCCAAAACGCTGGGAATGTCAGTGGATGTGCCTCCCCAAATGCATTAGAAGCTTTCTATAATGTTATGTGATTTCAGAAGAAAATTCTTTATGAGCTCAGCTCACTTTGGACTTTTCCCAGAGACTACAAAACTAGAGGGGCCTGACGACCTCTGGTCAGGCCTGTGACTTGGGACAGGCAGTGTTGTGACAGGACTCCGTGCACACAGGGACGGGAGCAGCTCTTCGGAGAGTTTTAACTCAACTTGTGGGCACAAGAAAGACCGCCACACTGCGCCAGTGATTAGGGTCCAAGTTTTGGAGATTGTTTTTCCTTTTGGTAGATATGGGTATCATAAGTCTATCAGCAAACATTTTTCAGGATCTGATATCTACATGTCATTGGACCGGGCACCGGGGATACAGAACTGTATAAAACATGGTCATAGACCTCATGGAGCTCACAAGAACTGCTTCTAGTGACAAGAATATCATTCTCTTGTTTTAGATGCCTACAATGAAGAGGATCTAATGCTGTACTGGAAACAGGGAAACAAGTCCCTAAATACTGATGAGCATATATCCCTTTCTCAGTTCTTCATTGAGGACTTCAGTGCATCCAGTGGATTCGCTTTCTACAGCAGCACAGGTGCATTTTTTTATGTGGACGGTTCATCAGCACTTGCTGAGCACCTACTGTTTGCAAAGCACCACAACATGTGAAGAGACCTGAATCCAAACAAGTGTCCCATTTGGCCAATACCCTCTTTCCTTCTTTTCAGGCAGCCTCCTCCACCTTTCCAGTACATGGCAGTCACCTCTAAATATACACCTTGCTTCCACTCCTGGCCTCTGCAGTCTACTCTTAACACAGCAGACAGAGTGATCTTTGAAAACATAAGGACCACAGTCCTTTCCTGCTTAAAACCCTCTAGTGTGTTTCCACCACACTTAGAACAAAACTCAGGTTTCCCAAATGGCCCTCAAGGCGCACATGATCTACCTCTGAGCTTACCCACTACACCCACCCCCTCCGCGCTGTCCACGCTGGCCTTCTTGCCCGTCCTCAAACACACCTCTCTCATTCTACCCACACAGCTTCTGCTTTGGCCTTTTCCTCCCTCTGCCTGGAATGAGTTTCCCCCGGCTTTCTCATGACTGGCTCTCTCCTTCCATTCAGGGTGTTGTTGGAACATCATTTCAAAGAGTACTTTCTTCATCATCGTGTCTCAACTAGACCTCCTTCCTCACCATTCCCTGTCTGTGTTTGTCTTCACAGCACTTAACGCTACCTGAAATATATCTCTGGTTGACTGCTTTCTTATCTGAGGGCCTGACTAGAAAGAGTGCAAGAAATCTGTCTGCCTTGTTCACCGTTTCTTCCCCAGCGCCTGGAATGGGCACAGCACATGATAGATACTCAATAAACATCACTGGGCTTGCTTGGGCAGCTCATGCACTCAATAAGTATGGCTGGCTGAATCAGGCAGTAAAACAGGAAGTCCATTAATATCAGGCAGATACTGTATACTCTTTACTATGACAGTTATATTTTTCATTTGATCCACAACACTGTTTAAATTATACTTGATCCCTGTTGATTAAAGTTAGAAGTAGCTTCCTCTTCCCTGGTTATTAGCTTTCTGGGTCATTTCAGGAAGAATCCATATAAAAGGCCATTTTGGATTTTTGAAGCCAGGCTTAGGCTGGAAAATGTATGCTGTCCAGAAGTTTCAGAGCCGCCCTGCCTACAATCTTTTCACCTACTGACTTGTCTCCCTGGAGGTGCTCTGTTCTGCCCTGAGACTCTGGAGAGGCCGTATCAGGTTGTTATCTAAAAGCCTGAATCATTAAGACAAATCAAAATTTACATCACAAGGAAGCTAAAGGACTTTCTAGAACCAACGGCTATTTAGCTATTTAGATCCAGAACAAATGCTCTGTTTCACTTATTTGTCTATAATGCTTGGGATTCAGCAGATAATGCTATTAACGGTATTAATGCTTATGGCCTTTTCTGATTTTATAAGTAACACAGATATTGTTTGTTTTGATCATTGGTATACCCCTGGCACATAGTAGATGCTCAGTAGGTAATCTCTGAATGAATGAATAAAAGGCAGATAATTTGAAAAAAATATTCAGACAAGTTTAAAGAAAAGCCTTAGTAATCCCACCTCCTAGAAATAAACTGTTACTATTTTTATATATTTCCTTCTCCTTTTTCTTTTCTCTCTTTGTCTTTCTCTATATGAGTAAATACAGTTGACCCTTGAACAACACAAGTTTGAACTGCACTGTCCACTGATATGCAAATTTTTTCGATAAATACAGTGTGGTACTGCACATGTATTTTCTCTTCCTTAGGGTTTTTAAACATTTTTTTCCTCTAGCTTACATTATTGTAAAAATACAGTACATAGTACCTATAATGTAGAAAATATGTCTTACTCAACTGTTATGTTTACTGAGGCTTCCAGACAGCAGTAGGCTGTTAGTAATTAGGTTTGGGGGGACTAGAAATTTCTATACAGATTTTCAACTGCACCAGGGCCATCACTCCTAACCCTTACATTGTTCAAGGGTCAACTGTGTAAGTATGTTTTTATCAGGATTTTTAATGCTGTGAGTCCTACAATTAATTAATATTTAAGCAAAAGAATGCATGCAATGAACAATGATACATGTCAAAGTATAATTTATAGCTAATTTCATTTTGCTGTTGTTATGATGAAATAACTTTGGCACATTGTAGATTGTGAATAAGTCTTCTCACTGTTTGAAGCTATTACAATGCCATATATACAAAGCATAGAAATTTAAGAGTATTGTTTCCTGAACAGAATATATACTGCACATATAATAATGACAATGACATCTGTTCAGATTTTGAAACACAAGTATCCATTAATACACACCCAACCATCCTCTTAAAAAGAAAAGGTTAAATTTCATTTCCAAATTCTTCACCAATATGCCATCCCATTGGCTTTGCTATCTTTTTATTTGTCCTTGTCCGACTTTTTAAGCCCTACCAGGCAGGTCCAACACTAGCTGATTTTTTTCTTCTTCTGGTCATGTTTTAGAGTCTGCCTATAGCCATATAAAATACTTACATTGAAAAACTTCTTGCTCAGAAAGATGCTTTTAAGTGTTTTAAAATCCACTAAAAATTCTTAACAGGCCAGTGTGGTTACAATTTTAAGAAAAAACATTTTTATTTCTAAGAAAAATTTTTAAAAATAATTAGGTTTAAATATACATGGTTTGTACAGCATGATAGAAAATTATCCATGATAAATTTAAAAATTTTTAAATCATGATATAGAAGAATATATATAATCCCATATTTGTTATTTTAAAAAGGACTTATATAGGGGCACCTGGGTGGCTCAGTCAGTGAAACGTCTGCCATCAGCTCAGGTCATGATCCTCGGGTCCTGGGATCGAGCCCTGCATCGTGCTCCCTGCTTAGTGGGGAACCTATTTCTCCCTCTCCCTCTGCCACTCCCCCCACTTCTGCTCTCTCACTCTTTATCTGTTTAATAAATAAATAAAATCTTTTTTAAAGAGGATTTATATATATGGTTTTTTAATATCTAGAAAGACTAACAATTGGTACTTCTGAGAGTTGAGTATAAATTGAGGATATTTTCAATTTTACTTCAACACTTCTGTATTTTTAAATTGTTACAATGTATACATTTTTAATAAGAAAGATTAAAATGGGCTTTAAGACTATAAAAATATAAGAGTAAAGCATTTTGGAAGTTGTAGTGAAATATCAAGGTTTTTTTAAGATTTTATTTATTTTTTTGATATGGGGGAGGGCAGAGGCAGAGGGAGAGAGTCTTAAGCAGACTCCTCACTGAGTGTGGAACCTCATGACCCTAAGATCCTGACCTGAGCTGACCTGAGCTGAAACCAAGAGTGGGGTGCTTAACCGACGCACCACCCAGGACCCCCAAATATCAAGTTATTAATCATATCTGGGTTTATTGAACGATTCTTAGGTTTCAGAAATATCAGCATTCAGAAATTTATTTCATCTTACCAGTATATGATAGTTCTGCCTCACATTATCTATGAATTATTAAATATGGTCTCCTGAGACCTAAACCCAAGTGTTTTTCTCAGATTAGTATCCTGTTTAAACATATGAGCTTCATCAAAAATAATTTATGTTTTGTCTTCTTTCCTAGCATTATAACAATTGTATATTATAACAATTATAACATCTGTATAGACAAATCAGCTATACAAAAAAAAAAAAAAACTGTTCTTCTGGCTCTGGGTAGAAGAGCCAGAAATAAAATTATAATTATACAACTTTAGTTTCCATCTGATAGCTGAACCATCAGGTTCCCACTTTTCCTTGGCAACTTCTTCACTACTCCCTGGCAATATTAAGAAGCAGGTGAGGGCTTCTGCCCTCTCATGCCTTTCAATGTCCTTCACAATCATGCACTGTAAATTTACAAAGGAAAAAACAATGACTCCTGCCCCTCAAGAATGCATTGATAATTATTATTTATCGCAGCATAACGTAGTGGCTAAAAGTACAGGTTTTGGAGACAGACTCCATGAGTTCAAATCCTGGCCCTGCCATTTATTAGAGATGTAGGCAAGTTGCTTAATCTCCCTAAGCCTCAATATCTTCATCTTTAAGTTGATTGTATAACACTCTCTACCTCATAGGGTTGTGAGGATACATGATTTAATACATTTAAATAAGTTAGAATACTGTCTGCCATAAATAACTTCAAGTACTGTTTGCCTTATGGTAAGTGCTCAGGAAATATTAGTGAGTAGCTATCATCGTCACTATTTTCATCAACAACACCTGGATCCTTTCAACACAGAATGAGGCCTTTAGTGTCACAGGCCGTTGAACGTGACAGTCTCCAGGTGTAAAAACCTTCTTGAACCTTGTCTTGGGACTGACTCCTCAATCACTTCCCCTCTCTTGCGTTTTCCTGGCTGCCCACTCTCTAGCCCCCTTCTCCCTTTCATAAATTCCCCCTTCTTTCTATCATGCAGCAACCTGATGGAGGCTGATGGGCCCTTCCACCCAGAATGTGGTTCAACGTTGATGAGGCCACACACATAGCACAAGGGTATAAAGAGATTTATTACACACACAATGAGGTTTTCTAAAGAGTGGGGTAGGCTCCCAAGTAGGTCTGAAATAGCTTGAGAAAACAGGGAGGGGTGACTGGCTTGGGGTTTTATGGTGGTTAGAGAGTGGGGCTAGGTGAGGGCTCCCTGGCATGATTTGAACTTCCTATGGGTGCCAAAAGAGGGAGCACCCAGCTTTCTTTTTAGATTTCCCAGATGTGGGACAGAAAGGGAGGGAAAGTGGGGCTTGGGAGCTACGAGATGTCAAATGTCAAAAGTGGAGTCAGACTCTTTATCATACTTTCCAAAATGAGGGTTCCACATCTTTCCAAGGCAGCACCTCCTTTCCTGGTGGTGGAGAGAGCTTTTCCTGGCCTATAGCTTCAACCACAATACTATCCCTAGACATCCCTGCCCTGAAGAACCACACAACAGAGCAGCATTTCTCCTGCTCGATTGCCAAAAACAAAGTGTTCAGAAAATTATTCAGAAAATTCTGAGTAAAGAAAGGACCCTGTTACCAAAATTTAGTTCATAGTTAAAACCATATATACTAACAGTGTCTTTATAAAATTCTTCCATGACTTTTCCTTATCTCTTTTAATCTCACAATAATTATATGAAGCTATAACATCAGAGAGGCTGTTATTCCACTCTACAGCTATAATCAAAATTCTCCACTGCACACAATAATGAGGTGGGGCTGTAACATGGGTAATACAAGACAATGAGCAGCTCAAAAAATAATGTGTATTCTGACTTTACAGTGCACTATGTAATGTGTCTTTTATTTCCCTTGGGAATGAAATTGTTTGATATTCCTGAAACATATATTAACTGGTGGTGAGAGAGAACCTCAGGCAGATAGGGACGAGAAGGGTCATCAACACGTAATTGAGAATAGAATACTAAGAGGAGAGTCTGCCAATTCAGGGTGGGTTTACTAGGTTTATGTTTTAGGCCAAATGCCTAAATATTAACCTGATCCATCTAATAAGTGTGCCATCTTGAGTTACCTAAGAAATTACAACTGAGGATAGTAGAAGTGTTCTCTAAGCCCTTTTGCAATGTTTATGATTTTATTTTATAATTTTTAATCTATAGTTTCTTATTTTTTGGCTTTAAACTTCCTTTCAGCCAATGTGAAAAGGGAAACCTGAACAAAATTGTGTGGATGTGACCGCAATTGTTGCTTCTGATCAGCATGCATCAATCAATATTACCAACATGAGTTCATATAATTCCAACCGAAGCAAAGACACATCATCATTTGATTACTTTTTTCAGATTTATTATAGGTAAATTAATGGTACCCACCAGACTTTAAAATAATACAAACAGTTTACAGATATTCCTTTCACCCACTCCCTTTATGAATCCCTCGCTGTCTGGATTCCAACTTGGAATCCAATGACTCAGTAGCTATTGTGAATCTTTTCCTTCAGATAAAATGTTCCCTTTCATTTGTTAAAGCTAATAAATGGTTTATTGGCTATTGCACCCAGTCATTAGTCATGTATTGAAGACTTGCCCACTTGCAGAAACAATGCAAACACAATATATTTTGGAGCAAGGTCTTTAAAGGCCATTCCACAAAATATAATTACCAGTCATTCCTGAACAGCAGCTATGAAATTTAAGGAGAATCTTTGAATCACATAACTAAACAGACCAAAGTCAGTTAGTTCAACAAATATTGGTGGAGCGCCAGGCAAAGGCCCTGTCCTCTTGCTGGCTAAACAAGGGTGAGTGTGTTCCGTTCCATGTTCCCTTAGAGCTTAGAGTTTAAAGAAGCCGGTGATTTCAAGAAGTGTGATGCTTTCCTGAGGAAGGCTGTTCTAAGGAAAACTGGCTTTTTCTCACAGGTTGGTGCAATAGGCTTTTCATCAACTTTGTGCTAAGGAGGCATATCTTCTTCTTTGTGCTGCAAACCTATTTCCCAGCTATGCTGATGGTAATGCTTTTGTGGGTTTCATTTTGGATTGACCGGAGAGCCGTTCCTGCAAGAGTTTCCCTGGGTAAGGCTTTCTGTACCTTTGTGAAATGTTAATATCAGAGAAAGTTCAAGAAGGTAAATAAAAAGGGGTGATAAGTGGAGAGGAAAAGAGTCCTAGTTTAGTAGGGGTAGTTAGAGCTATGCACTCAGGTTACAACATTTATCTTGACAGCCTCAGAGGCAAACTGTACTCGGACTCTTTCCTTGGGAGCTGAGGCATTAAGTAGGAAGCCTGCTCCAGCTGACCAAAGGCAGAATAATAAGGAGAAATTATGAAATTATGAAGCATAAAGAGCCTCACTTTACAAACTTATCTCCTCACTTTCAGGGAAACCTCCCCAATCCCTTGCTCCAACCCACTTCGCTTTGTGTGACAAACCTTTGCATTATAGAAAAAAGAACCTTCAAACTAATTCACACCGTACTACTGGTATCTTAATACATTACTTCTTGGGATGGGGGCAATGCTAATTAGAAATTGGGGCTTAACCTAAACACCACAATCAGAACCAAGCACAGTGAAATTTCAGTTACTGTGGCTCTTTAGTTGGCAAGAGATTTCACGGGGGAGGCATCGCCAGCTTCAAGTCCTCACACAGGTATGATTACCTACTCCATCTAGCATGCCACATGCCACTGTCACACACACTGATTTATGTGAACGATTTCAGACCCGCTTAGCAGTGACTGAGTTCTTGCAAAGTGGAAGGTGCCCGGCTAAGCACTTGGATAACCTGTTACTTCATGAAAACCTAAGAGTCAATCCCACTTGCCTTCCTGGGTGTTTCAGGGCAGAACTCCCTCATTTCAGCTGATTTTGTTCTTTCACCTGTAATGCTCTACCTAGAGAGAAGATTGTTATAAGTGCTTCACAATCACTGTAATTATCACACAATTCATTCCAGAAAGGGTGATTTCTAAGCTAATGTTCACAAATTATATGCATACTTCAAAAGATCATTTGAAAGACATAAATTGTCATTAATATTAATAATTTGTTCACCTCTTTCCCCTATTAAAAGCTTCAATCTATAAGCATTTGAGGCTTGACTATCTCATGGGAAAAAAATACCATCTGAATGAGTAATTAAATTATTGCGGCTGTGACTTCACATCAGAGGAGTTGCGCCCTGACCTCAGTACGGCAGTGGGGCAGGGTAGAGATGAACAGGAGACGAGAGGAACATTTCCAGCCCTCAAGACAGAATGAGAAAGACATTCAGTCTCTAAAGGTTTATGAACATGATTTTCAATCAGATTCCTGAAGCCAACTGTTCAGCTCCTACACTTAGAAAATGACAAGTAATAAAAGCTGGTTCCAGGGTGGGTTGGGGAGAGTAGAGAACACTGGAATGCCTTTAAGTCACCCCTGAAATTCTATGCTTCTTGTATCTACATCTGATTCCCTAGAGGGTTGGGAAATTGCTATGCAGATTTATGAAAAATAATATATAAATCAGAAGTGTCCCTCTCCCTCTTATCTTAATAAAGGGAACTGTAGTAGTCCTATACCACTGCTATCCTCTCAGGCTTTTGCTTCCTAACACCCTCAACTTTTTTCAAAGATACTCTGTGCTCTGGGGGCACCTGGGTGGGTTAGGCGGTTAAGCACCTGACTCTTGATTTCAGCTCACGTCATGATCTCAGGGTCCTGAGATCGAGCCCTGCATCGAACTCCGTGCTGGGCCTGGAGCCTGCTTAAGGTTCTCTCTCTCCCTTCCCCTCCTGCCAGCTCTCTCTCTCTCTGTCTCTTAAAAAAATAAAGATATTTTGCACTCTGCTTTACTGGCTGTTTCCAAATACTGGGCTACCTGATTCTCCAGAAGATCCTCTGTCTGTTTATCCCATTTGCCTTTTCTCAGTTGTTTCCCCTTCATCACACTCTGAAATACTTGACACTATTAAGCATCCTCTCCAAATTCAGAACCAAGTGTAGTGGTCAAAAGCCCAGCTTCCTCTTCCTCATCTGCAAAACGAAATGATTAATATCGCCTTCTAAGGTCACTCTATGAAATGAATGGGAGCATTCACGTCAACTGCCTGGGCTGATGCCTGGCCCATAGTGTTGGATAAAACTAAACAAACAAAAAATAAATGTGTTTGCAGTACTCTGCACTAGTCTAGGTTCTCTCCTCTTTTAAACTTTTCTTTCATTTGTCTTCCTTTTACTCCTTGAGTCTGGGTAACTCCCTCCAAAGGTTTTGCTCACTTTTGATTCTCTCATCAAATAGAGCAAAACTCTCATTTCTGACAACTGTCCTTATGAAAGTAACCCAAATCTAAGTCCTTATCTCAGATCCTTCCCTCAAGTTCCAGATGGTATTCCGAGATGCCTGCTGGACTTCACCCGTACGTACTGCAGGCACTCCACATGTTCAACACCCCACAGGCTACTATCCCCCTCCACCATCCCTGCCAAACTCTACTTTTTCTCTTGACTTTTCTTGTTCTTTTAAGGGCCCCCAAATGTGTTGAATCTTTCATATTTGGGTCCTCAACTTCCTTCTTAGTCTTTAGCAGTCATTCTTGGGTTCTTAGGACCCACTTACACCTTAAAAATTATCAGGAACCCCAGAGAGCTTTTGTTTTTTGTGGGTTATAACTATCACTATTAGCCATGTTGGATATTAAAACAGAATTTTTAAAAATATGTATTAGTCCATTTAAAATTAGCAATAAACTCATTACAAGTTAACACATTCTATGAAAAATAACTTTTTTCTAAAACAAAAAAACAAGTGAGAAGAGTGGCTTGTTGTACATTTTTGCAAACCTTTACTATCTGGCCTTCTGGAGGGCAGCTGGATTTTCACCTCTGCTTCTTTGTTCAATCTGTTGTAATAAGTTTTAGTTGAAACATAGAAAGAAAACTGGCCTTGCTCAGATATGTGGTTGGAGAAAAGAGTCATATTTCAATAGTGTTTTCAGATAATTGTGCATAGTCCTCCTTGACATTGCACCAAAACTCAGCGAGTGACAGTTTCTCAACAGTTAGTTACCATGTTGAATCTGAAACCACATCAATGGACTTTTTCTATTCTATTAGACTAAAATGCATTGATCCATTTTGCATTTTGACTAGATCTTTTACCCAAGCATCAGTCATTTGAAAACTGTTGGTACACTGAGCTCTATCTTCTCAACGCTCATGTAATTCACTATACAATGTCAAAAAAATCCCATTTGGGGCATCTGGGTGGGTCAGTCAGTTAAGTGTCTGACCCTTGATTTTGGCTTAGGTCATGATCTCAGAGTTGTGGAATTGAGCCCCATATTGGGCTCTGTGCTCAGTGGGCAGTCTGCTTGAGATTCTGTCTCTCCCTCTCCCTCTGCCCCCCACCCCTGCTCTCACTCAAAATAAATAAATAAATAAATAAATAAATAAATAAATAAATAAATAAATAGTCTTTTTGAAAATCACATCCATTAATGTCACCATTAATCTCATCAAAAAGTGTTTGAGTAGTGGGAAGTTATCAAGCTCATAGTGATAGATACGTATTTAACATCCTAGTTTTGACTTGAAAGCTCAAATTTTATCATTAGACAACAAATACCATGAGTTGTCTTACTTCAAGTGAGAGGCTTACTTTACTCAGTTTTGAGAAATGTCTGCCAGATAACCAAATCTGAACACCATAGTTTGCCCATGAGTTGTTCTTTTAAGTGAAAGTGGTGTTCCATTTTTCAAAACGTCTGGTGTTCAGCTTATAACTCAATTGCCTGAGTGCTTTTCCTCCAGATAGCCATTGCTCTTTGGTATGCAGAAGTGCTTTCTACATACCACTCATTTCACCAACCAGAATATTAAGAAGGCATATACACAAGGGCTATAATTTAATAAAATTAACAACTTTTACAGATTTTTTTTTTATTGTGATGCTAAAAGCTGAAGAACAGAGTGACTGTTAGATCAGTTGGGTGCTGCTGCCTTAATTCATGCTTAGGCAACAGCAGCTTTTCCCACCAATGCTTCCTACCATTGCAAATATCAACATAACGAAAAATGTCTTAGTATTGTGAAACACATCTTCACTACACAGACCCTCTGAAAATGTCTTGGAGAGCCCAAAAGACCCACTGACCAGACTTCGAGAACTATGGCTTATAAGGAATCTAAATCTTCAGAGTCAGCCTTCTCTGTAATATGTTTATCCTTTCTCTTCCATTCTTCTTGCCTTGACCAGAACTGGGACCCTTGTTAATTTTCTCTGGATTGCTCTAACAGACCCCTACCTGCCCAGGGTCATCTTGCAAGGCTGTGAAATCTGACCCAGATGTGAGTAGGGAGCAGAAATCCAGCCCAAGCTCCATGGGACATGGTTTGGGGTGACATCCTCCAGAAAAAAGGAGTGACATCCTCCAGAAAATTTACTAATTTGCACAAAGCTGTAGTATGGGCTTGTACAGGCCTTATAATTGCTTATTTCACTCCCTAATCTTCTTACCACAGTTCAACCCTGTGATCACAATACTCTGTGATCACAATACTCTGAACTCAACTGTGATCACAATACTCTCTGTGATCACAAAACTCAGCTGCGATCACAATACTCTCATCTCAAATGCCATTGGAATAAATACTCTCAGCTTGGAATCTAAGGTGTCACTTGAGGGTTGCCAAATGAAATAGAGGACACTTGGTTGAGTCTGTGTTTTAGACAAGCACCAAATAATGTTTTGGTATAAGTACATCCTAAATATTGCATGGGATATGCTTATCCTAAAACATTACTTATTGTTTATTTGAAATTCAGATATAACTGAGTGTCCTGTATTTTTATTTGCTAAATCTTCAACCATATTCCTGCCCCACTACAGTTGCCCTAAGCTTCAACCAATTTGAATATTCAGTGTTCTCAAACAGCCACCCATGCCTTACTGCTTATCTTCTCTACAGTACTTCTGTACCTTTGTTCTTGTTCTTACTCTACCTAGGATGCCCTCTCTACCTATCCTTCTCTGTCAAAGTCTTGCCATTTCTCAGTGGCCACAAGCTTTTACTAATGGCTCCAGGCAGACATGGTGTCTCCCATATTTGAGCCACATGGTTCTTCATATCTCTCCTAAGGTATCTCTTCTACCTCACTTCCTCTATTTTGTATGTAGCCGTGGGGCACCTTGATAGCTTAACTTGTCTTCTCTATTAGAAGGTGAGTTCCTTTAGGACAAGGATCATTTGACCACCTTTTTTGTTCCTGTAGTAACTAGCACAGTACCCTGCACATATTTTGTGCTCAATACATAGTTGTTAAATTGTCAATGTTTAGCCCACCATGTTTTTAATAACTGTATTTTAGTTACTAATTGAAAACAATGATGATTCATTCATTGCTGATGAAGACCTTTCCACATTTGGATTCATTTTCTAATTAAGGATGAATCATTTGCTGGTAAAGATCTTTTCACATTTGTCATGTTTCAAGTGAAAAACGATTGAGGCTGAACAGCATGGAAGTATCACTTGTGACTAGGCAATTCTCACAAAAGATAATAGCTACCATAACTTGGAATGTGGGACACCTTAAAAGTACTAATCTAGCTTTCCATTTGATTTGGTGTGGAGAGGCAGTGAGACTATGATAAAGCCGTTCAAGAGTGTCCTAACCCTCATGGAAGGATGAGTACTATTATACTTTCATTTCTTCCTTCTATGTCTTTCCTTTCCTCACCTCCATCTTTCTCATTTGGCCCCTCTGCATGGAGTATGTCATTCATGTATAACATATTAAGTCATGGGGTCATTTACCAGGAAACAGACAACTTAAGTTTTCAGGCATGTCATTGCTGATAAAGAAAAATGTCTCCTAACAGAGAATATGACATATAACTGGAAAAGTAAGTACTTAGGAGCAATTCATTTAACCATCATTGAGGTTCCCAGAACTTCTAGGCACTGGACTCTGGCACCACCTTTGTGGGATAACTGTTGTTGCTTTCTGGCCGTAGAGTGGTGGTGTTAGGATATCCAGCCTACCTTCCTTTCCCTCCCATCACTTAATATTTTCTTTCTGCTTAGGCCTACAGGGAAAGTGTTTTTACTCACTTAAAGGTGAATGTAGATACCTATCCCTTCAAAGAGCTGCCCACACCACAGCTACGGAAGGGATGAACTGACTCAGTAGTTCTAAAAGTGATGCCCACATGCCCTACTGCCATCACACCGGCCCATGAACCTCCCGTTCATATGTGGTGAAAAATGGCCAATGAAACACAAAGCTGAGTAACTCTTTCCAGACCAAAGGGTTTTGTAGGCCCTAGACATGTCCTTAAGAGTTAGTATAGTGTAACGTCATGGGCTCAAGGGAGTTGAGTCCCATAGCAACAGACTAAATATTGTGTCCTAACACTTTCCTGACCATGCATAGAAATATCAGTAGGTAAAAAAATAATTTTCTAATCCCAGCATAGAACCTTTCTTTGACTAAATGGTCACTTCATATATTTAAAATGCCTTTATTGGGATGTTAACTTTAATGGATTTGGAAGGAATACAATTTGTCAAGATAAATGTATATCTAAGGAGTAGCTCAAGACATAAGTGTGTTTAATTAGTGGCTGTAGTACTCCTGACTCAAGTTCTTTTGCATTAAAAATTTATATATCAGCTTTCCCATCCTTTACTTGCAAACTTAAACGATCCCCCCTCCCCACTCTCTATTTTTTTTATTGCTTATTTTAAACAAGGAAAATCTAAAATGCTGGTTTCAAAAAAAATAAAGCTATAGTAAATTACCTGCACTAAGTACACTTTGAAGGAAAATGACTGATAGTTTATTGCTCTTTGGTAAAAAATAGATAATGCAGTTTCCTTTACTGGCCCCATTGTCGTCAATTTAGAATGCATGACCAGACCTGCCTGGCATATATATTCATGTGTTTGTTCTAAATCCTTATTTTGTCCATTAAGCCCCATGTTACTGTCCATTGAAAAAAAGCAAGTTTTATCTTAGAAGACTAGTAAGAAAAGACACATAAAATTTTTTAAATAAGGAAAGCTATTAAATACGAATGTTAGTGTAGGATTCATTTAGTTTTACCAGTGAAGTCCTGAAAAGAATGAGACTTTTAGCTTTTTGAAAAACGCAAAGTACCTTCATGCTTTCTGACATAATTCTACCCTCAGTTTTTTTAAAGATTTTATTTATTTATTTTGAGAGAGAGAGAGAGCATGAGCAGGGGGAGGGAGAGAGGGAGAGGGAGAGAATCTCAAGCAGACTCCCCACTGAGTGCAAAGCCCACCACGGGCTCAATCTCATGACCCTGAGATCACGACTTAAGCCAAAAGCAAGAGTCAGACACTTAACTGACTGAACCACCCAGGCGCCCCTATACTCTCAGTTTTGTAGTGTCTTCTCTCAGAGATGCTTCATGTACAGAAAATGGTTTATAATCTTTTTTTAAAGTTTTTTATTAATTTATTTTGGAGAAAGAGAGAATGAGAGCAAGTAGGGGGAGGGGCAGAGGGAGAAGGAGAGAATCTCAAGCAGACTGTGTGCTGAGTGTGGAGCCTGAGATGGGGCTTGATCCCACAACCCTGAGATCATGACCTCAGCAGAAATCAAGAGTGGGATGCTCAACCAATGGTGGAGCCACCCAGGTGCCCCGAGATTGGTTTATAATCTTGAGAACAAAAGGAGAATCCCTTTATAGGTCTAGAATGAGAGGCAGCAGGCTTGCATGTAAAAGGCACGGGTTCTACACTCAAACAGAAAGGTTCTGATCCTGTTCCTGACAAAACTCAGGCCAGTTACTTAGCCACTCTCAGCTCATATTTCTTTTCTGCAACGTATGGCTAATAATATTTACCTAGGTTTGTGGTGGGTAAACATTCAGTAAAAGCAAGCAAGCTTTATTTAATAATCTTTGCTTCGGCTACATGTACACCTGTAATGGGAATAAAAAATTCACATCTCCACGCTTATGTAGCAAGGACTGCAAACAGCATCCTCCGATACACGGACTGTCGATATTACCGTTGTTGGGGAAACCCGGGACTCAGTGAGGCCGTGGCCTGCGTTCACCGATAAGAGCTAGAATAGCACTCAGGTGACTTCTCCTGGAGTTCAGCTCAGTGTGAAGGTCCCAGGGCCCTCCTGTGGTGTCTGCCAAATTGCCTAGTCCTGTTGGTCTTGATCATAGAAACGGAAAAACTTAATTTGAAATTGAATAGCTCCGTAGATTTGTCATTGTCTTTGATATGGGCTCCCTCAGATGAGAACCTTGAAGAATTATTGTAGAAAGGGTAGAAATGTGTTGGTGAAAGCTGTCCACATGCTGCGTCTGTACATTTAGGAGTAAATCACGGTGCTCTTCCTGCTGTTCAGGACTCTGTCTGTTGACATTAAAATGTCCTTACAACTTATAAAAATCATTAAGGACTCCATTTGTGCCTCCCTGGTGGGAAGTTAGGAAATAAAGCCATGCCAGCTAGTGTACATTTCAAATATTTACAATACTGTACTTTCTCTCCAGGCAGCACTCTCGCAGCATCCCTCTGAGAAATTAGTGCAGACACAGACTAGCCCTCCCCCAGGCCAGCATTTTATTAAGGAAATCTCAGAGTCAGTCTTTCTCCATTGTCCCCTAGAACCCTGATCTCATAACCTCTGATGCTTATGCCAGAAAATAAAGGAAAGGAACAGAAGAAGGAGGGGAGAGGGGAGAGGTGGGAGGAGGGAAGAGGAGGGTAACTGGCATTTCACAGGTGCATAGTAAGTATTTACACTGAACTGAGCCTCCACCAGCAACACTTCCATTCTAAATCTCACTTGAACTATAGTTTCAGTAACAAGGGACAAAGTAATAGCAATAGTGATGGCTCGTAAGTATTCGATAAGAAAGAAAAATATGGAAAATGACAAGATCACTCCCTGATGAATGAAAGATAAAAGACTGACTCGAAGACAATTTCTTTAACAAGAAAAGTGTAAAATGATGGGAAAAGGTAGTAGGAATGGTTTTAGAATTTATTTCCCAGAGGATTTTTTTAATTAAACACATTTCTACCTTTCTGGGATGGTTTAAAGAGGCCCAATGGAGGACAAAGGAATTCATCCTTAGAGATATGTATGAGCCTGTGAAGTCTTTCCACGGAGGGAAGGAAACGCCATAGACAGTTGGGGTAAGGGCAAGAAGATGGAAAGACAAATCCAAGGAGAGCTTCTCGCTTAGGCTCATGATGTGTACGCGGGTAACGGGCAGGGATTCCTCCCCCACTCCCAGCTTTGCTCACCAGATATTGTGAGCAGATACATCCCCTGGTGTAATCCAGCACCAGATCCCAGAATGGAAGGTTATGTCACTGAGCTTGTCACTACTCTCCAACGGCAGGAATCACCACGGTGCTGACCATGTCCACCATCCTCTCTGGCATGAGCGCCTCCATGCCGCAGGTGTCCTACATCAAGGCCGTGGACGTGTACCTGTGGGTCAGCTCCCTGTTTGTGCTCCTGTCAGTCATCGAGTATGCAGCTGTGAACTACCTCACCACCGCGGAAGAGCGGGAGCAATTCAACAAGATAGGCAAGGTACTGCTTGTTCAACTAGCGGATCCCTTTGGAATGTGAAAAAGACTATCCTTACCTATAATCCTCTCCTGACGGTGTCACAGCCCTTGTGTTAAGTCTCTATACCTTGGCCAGATGCAGGTTTACAGGATTTATTATTGAACCGTACTCTGTGTTCGCTGGTCTCCTCAGCATTCTTACTCACCTTTGCCAGGAGTTTTTTTGGAGTGAGGCACTTTGCTCAGTGTGCCCTCCCCACTGACTCTATCCTTTGAAAAGGAAGGGTTGATGTACGAACTATATCCTTTCCAGCAGGTGATGATGATGATGAGAATGGTGAGAACAGCTAACATTAACGTGTGTTTACTATATTGGTATTATACTACCACTACCATACTGTATGTCACTTCATGCTGAGTGACCCCAAGGGGTCGGTTCTTTATCACCTTCGTTTTACAGAGGTGACATAGGAGCAGATAGGGAGTAACTTGGCCAAGGTCACACAACCCAAGAGGAATCAGGATTTGATTCTGACCCTCCCTGACTCCAATGGCTGTGCTCTCAATCCATAAATGATGTATTTCTCTCCACCAGAGCTAGGATTTATGTTTCTCTTCTTGTCACTTGGGGGAGTGGAAGAACATAAAGAGAGATTCTTCTCTCCGCAGTATACTGGGAATAAAAGGTGCCTTCTGGGTTCTAAATGTCCTCACATGTTTCTTGTGCCATTATTTAATAAAAATGGATAGATTGATATCTACCGGCTTCATTTCACAAAGGACTGGGGCACCAGTTCACTGTTATGAGAACTGACATAAAACCTAATTGATCATATCGATTTGTTTGCTAGCCTACACTTGAGACTATCTGTGTGTGTATATGTGTGTGTATATATATACACAGATATGCACATAATTTTAATGTAATATATTCACATTGGTTTAAGAAATTCTTACATGCACAATTATACATGCCCAAAACATTATTTAATATTTGTTACACTTGTAGCGAGAGCATTCCGTACTTTTCAGAGTGTTTTATATCCTCTTTTCAAATCGAACCTTCATATCAGCTCCGTGAGGTCAGCCTTACAGAGATTATTATCTCTATTTTTAAAATGAAGCAGCAGAGTTTTAGTGAAGGAAGGTGATTTGCCAAAAGATTCACGGCCAACAGAGATGCAGTTGCAGTTCAGATCTCCTGAAACGCTCCTTCATGCTTCTACTATAGAGCCTTTGAGTCAACGCTGTAATAGGAGCTGATTTCGCTTTTTTGCTGATGCTTCCATTTCTTTTGTTGACTGTGTGAGTGTCCTCACCACATACATACCCACAGTGACAGTAGGCAGTGTGAGGAAACCAGGAGCTTTTAGACAAGTATGCAGTAATGGATGTGCACACATCACCTGGGATTTGTTCAGGTTTTCGTTCAGTAAATCTGGGGTGAGAGAGCGGTGAGTCTGCGTTTCTAACACACCCCCGATGCTGTTGGTCCATACCCACACTGTGAATAGTAATGATTTAGATAATCTGTGAAGTGAAAGATGACAGGGAAAAAATGTGTGATGAGGAAAAGAAGTTTGATGTTTCTCTGTTTTGTTTTTATGTGGAAAGTAGTTAACCCAAGAGAGAGGCATTGTCGTAATCCAGGCCCACCTCTCTCTAGTCTTTTGATTCCAAACTTGTCTACATCTCCGACCCCCACCGGCCACACAACAAGTGTGTTCACGCTACTGAATTTTCTTTTTCACTGGATGGGGTTGTACAGTCTTCTTATGTACCACTAAGGAGAGAATCTTTTGAGTTAATAAGCATCATACATTTAAAAAAAATTTTTTTATTGGGGTAAAATCCATATAACGTAGAACTTACCATCTTAACTATTTGTAAGTGTGCAGTTCAGTAGTGTTAAGAATATTTACCTGGTTGTGCAAGCAATCTCCAGAACTTCATCTTACAAAACTGAAACACTGTGCCCATTATGCAACTCCCCATTTTCCCCTTTCCCCAGTCTCTGGAAACCACTTCCTTCAGAGGCACAATTATCTCAAAGAAATGTCCTACCTGCCATTCCTAGATTTGTGGGGCAAAATGAAAAAGCACAAGATTTGGAGTCTGAAGAAGTGATGCCAAACCTAACTCCACAACTTCCCAGCTCTGCTTTTTGGGTTGTCTCCTAAACGTCATTCTTCATTTTCCGAATGTTGGCATTTCTTCCTACTTATCTCACAGGGCTGTTGTAAATGGTGGAGTAAATGGGTCTGAAACTTCTGCAAGCTGTAAAATGCTACACAAATGTTAAGTTCTTATTGCGATTAGTGCCCAGAGACGCGGCTCTGAAAGAATAGCAGTTTCAACGAGGATAGTGGGACAGGCTGTCTGAGATGAGAAATGGTTAAAGGGGTAGGATGCCCTGGTGAGGTGTAGGGTAGAAAGGCATGTCCATAGGTTTGGGGGATAACCAGTGATACGTCTTTCCTCTATACCTGAGTTTTAGAGAGAGAAAGATGTGGGGACCAGACAGAGAGACAGGATGATGTCACTTTGTTGTTGATAAAGCAGTTGGGAGTAAGTGTCTTAGATACGTGAGCAGGAGGTCTCACTAATGTTTCATCACTGTACTAAACATACTTACCCTTTTGGTCACTGGTAAAGCTAGACAATTCAGGACTCTCCCTGTGAGGATGGTCCCCTTTTACCTCATCTCAGAGAACAAACAATGCAGATCCCAAAGTGAGGACTCAAAAGGAACTGAACCACACATGCTAGTTCCTTCTCCCAAATCTCTAGGGTAGGATGATGGAGGGATAGTGAGAAAGACCAGGAACATGAGGGTTTAGAGCTCCTCCCTATGAAATCATGAAGTTAAGCAAAGCTCATTAACTACCACCGTCACCATCACACTCCTGTCCATACCTCCCCCAGATGCCAAGAGCTGGGAGAACATCAAGGGCCATGGAAAAATCGTCTGTAGTGTTAACGTTTGCCCAGAAAGGAAAAAAGAAGTTATCTTCTTTCTTATACCTTCATCCAAATGTATTCCTACTTCCAGGACTTAGAACTTAATATAAAATAGTCAAATCCCTACTTCAGATATAATATGCCTTGGGTATGTGCTTAGTTGTAGACGAGTGTGAAAAATTAAAGACCCATGCTAAAACTGTTTCTACTAGAACAACAAACTTACACATTAGTGGAGATTAGTACCCTACTGGTAAAATGTATACTGCAAGATTTAATCAGTTATATACACGGTTTTAAATTATCATGACGTCCAGTAGGTTAACCAGTAGTGTTCTGGATGGCTATAATGAAACCACTGAAGAGACTATATTAGTTATTCTATCCTCAGATCCAGAGTAGAATATATTATTAATGTTATTTTTGGCTATCTGAGGTTAGTTTTTTAGTCTTGATCTATTTCATCTTTATATGATGCATTTTCATTCTATTATGAAAAGTTTCTACGGCTAAAACAAAAAAGGACAACATAACTTGAGTATGGGTCTTTGGTTAGTTTACTGACTACATAAGATATTCTCTATGTCTCTTGAATTCAGTAGAATATTAGGTTTTTTAATTGCTATGAACCAAATATGTGTTTTGGCAGAATTTACTCTGTAGCCTCCAATTTGAATTCTGAATAATTTCATCCAGTAGTAGCCTGTTCATATTTGTTTTTTAACTTCACTATAGATCAAGAAGTGATTTTGTTTCCTCAGAAAGAAATTAGTAATAGCTGCTTCATAGACACTGTTCTGTATCAGTGAGAACCACTATCTTCCTCAAAGTAAAACCTTAAAGAAAAATGGTAGTTTAGATTCAATCAGGCACTGGAGCCAGGAAGTATTGATAATTCTCTCCTTCTGAAAAATAAGCCAATTTCAGGTTGTTTAATTGGGCTATGTTGGTATCATTTATAGGTACTTTCCAGCAAAAATGGGAAGGCTTGGCCAATTCACATTTAAAAAGAGCAGCTAAAATCTTTTCCTACCCCTATGCCAAATTTAAGCATAAATGGATCACCAGATGATATTGTTCTGGTTTTGGACAAAAAAACCCACACTGACTGGGTGTATTGCTATGTTTTCTCTAAAGAGGAAAATATGTTGAAAAGCAGATCCAATTGGCTTATATTGCTCTTCTGATAAATCATATTCAATTTCAACTCAAACTTGTGGCAAACAATTCATACTACTCAGAAACAAAGGCAAAACCTGAAACAGTGCTCCTTTCTGGAGGAAAGATGCATTTGAGCATTCCAATCTATCAGGTCAGAACTAAATTAGAAGACATTGACATTATAATTGTGAGACATTTATTTGTATAATGTTCAAATATCTCTATGGAGACAATAATAAACCTTGCTAAATCCCTATTAAAAACAAATCTCTATGATGATGTTTTCCATTTATTACTAAAATGACTTTTAGTCAGATACTAAAGGCAAAACCAGAATTCTATTCTTTAAAATAAGCAAAGCGTTCTTAGCATTTCTTGAAACTATCTATTTTAAAAATCTGATTGTTTAGACTTTTACTGTGATTCCTACATACAGAACCATATTCATGACTTACTAACAAAAGTCTTTTTGTCAGCTTGCTGGAATGTATAATATTGATAGAGTTCAAGCCATGGCCTTCGATGGTTGTTATCGTGACAGCAAGACTGAAATGGACCAGACTTCCTTTTCTCTACACTCAGAAGAGGACTCTGTTCGAGAAAGATCCACAGGCAGCCCCAGCACAGACTCATCTCAGATAAAGAGAATGCAGTTCTTAAGAGGGCATGTTGGTAGAATCATTCTGGAGAATAACCATGTCATTGACACCTATTCAAGGATTTTCTTTCCCATTGTGTATATTATATTTAATTTGTTTTACTGGGGTATATATGTGTGAGGAGAAATTCCCAACGTATAACACTTGTCTTGGAATCAGACTATGCTACAAACAACAACAGCAACAAACAACTCCTGACTGTCAGTTGGACGGAACCAGATTAAACTGGGAGTCAGCCAGTCACCTCTCCTGGACTACAGAAGATTTGAAAGTTGACCGATTTACATCTCGGAGAGAGGCTAAGGTCCCAGGAGAATTTGACTCCATACATAAGAGTCACAGGCATGCATATGACAGAAAAACAATTTCCATAGGGAAGGGCTTTGTAACTACCTCTGCTAGACCCTCCTTGCTTTCTAAATGTAAAGTTCTTGTATTTACCTGAGGAATAAGGCTATGACAGTAATTCAAGAAACATTTATTCCTTAGTGCTAGTCAAGCACCAGATTACCTAACAGAGTTGAACCCTTGTAAGGACGAACATCAGCGTCAGGGTGGCACCGTGGATACTCACGCAGCTGAGATGCGCGTAAAGAGCCTCCTGTCCAGCTCCAAGCAAGTCTTTTATTTCACTGTTATGTTTCATGTATTACTGACTCCAAGAGCAGAGAATCTGAACTTTGTTCCCATCCTAACGTTAAATTAATACGCCAATCTTCAGTAACAGAATCTTGTATTCTGTAGTTGAGTTATAGCTTTTATAGCTCTTGGGAGGCATTTAATTAATTAGTTACTATATTCACCAAATGTTTATTGACCTCCTATGTGTGCCACGCACTTTACTAGGTGTTATGTAAAAAAAAAAAAAAAAGAATACAAAATGACATTCCTGCTGTCAGTGAGTACGAAGCCTATCAAGATCAGTGAACTGGTCATAAATCATAAATCATAAATGCAACAGCTATAAAAATAGAGGTTTGTACATGGTGCTGTCTGAGTCCTGAAAAGGGGATACCAAAAGAAGGAAAAGAACATCTATGAAGGGATGTGGACTTTCAATTTATGAGCAACAAAAGATGCTTCCAGACATGGCATTGAGTGAAAAATTGAATGAAATCCCATAGTAATCCCATAGTAACTTTGGTTGAACCAAGTACATCAGGTCAAGTGGGTATTAAATAAATGTTAAGTAGAAAAACCTCCAATGATCAGCATTCACTTCGTAGACTGGCAGTGTGCATGCTTTTGTGTTAAAAATTTTGCGAAAAAGGGGTGCCTTGGTGGCGCAGTCGTTAAGTGTCTGTCTTCAGCTCAGGGCGTGATCTTGACATTCTGGGATACAGCCCCACATCAGGCTCCTCTACTGGGAGCCTGCTTCTTCCTCTCCCACTCCCCTTGCTTGTGTTCCCTCTCTTGCTGGCTGTCTCTCTCTGTCAAATAAATAAATAAAAATCTTTAAAAAAAAAAAAGAATTTTGTGAAAAAGATTCCGTTTAGAGATCAGCCCTCAGTAGGAAGTACGAAATATTCCCCTTCCTATTTTGATTTCTGCCATTGAATTAAGGGAAATAAATTAAACGGTGTGTTACTTTCAGTGTATTGCCATTTATTTCGCCATAAAGTAAACCAAAATCATTTGAATTATTTCAAGCCAGGTGAAGAGATAAGTAACTTCCTGCTTATTTACCAACAACATTGATTTTGGTTCTCTGCTGTGAATAACAGAGGGTTCTAGAAACTTATTTTCCTTTTTGGTGCAAAAGGTTTAAAGGCAAATTCCATCTCTATCATAACTTCTCTCGTAGGCAGGCAAAGTATCTGGGATTCTTCATTCTATTTTCTTAATACAACTTTGGCAATTTTTTCAAATCTTTTCAAGGATTATATTTTTCTAGGAAACTCTCCAAATTTGAGCTAATATAATTCATTAAAACCCTTCTCCATATAATTGTAGATAGACCATAAATACATTTTTAAACTATTTACTTAATAGTTTTTAAGCTTGACTTAAGAGGAATAGTAGTTTTGTAGGAATATATTTTCAAAATACAGAACAAGTTAATATCCTAGGTGGTTCTTTGAGAATTGGTAGCTTTATTTGAGCAGAGTACTACAGTTGGGTTAATATTTCTGGTTCTAACATAATCTGTATATAAGTGATGTTAAAAAAAAAAAAACCAAACGGGCGCCTGGGTGGCTCAGTCATTAAGCGTCTGCCTTCGGCTCAGGGCGTGATCCCAGTGTTCTGGGATCGAGCCCCACATCAGGCTCCTCCGCTATGAGCCTGCTTCTTCCTCTCCCACTCCCCCTGCTTGTGCTCCCTCTCTCGCTGGCTGTCACTCTCTCTGTCAAATAAATAAATAAAATCTTAAAAACAAAACAGGCAAATCTACAAATGAACAGAACAAATCTACACCATTCCCTTCTAACTCTTCGGTTTTTCAGATAGGACTGTTTTTCTTCTGCTTTGAACTATACCATTCAGGATATCTAAAGCTTCCCCTGGGCATATTTACTTCCCAATTTCAAGTCGAACGTATCCCCAAATACATTTGGCAGTCTAGGCTAGAAGAATGGGTCTCCACCACACTACTCATACACTCGGCATTCCTCCTGAGGAGTGTTAATGCCCAGTTGTTGGCCAATCAAACGTTTAACTTTTGTTAATGTCTAGAAATGGTCTTCGCATTCTTCAGTAATGTCTAAAATATGTTTGCTGCTCGAGAGAATTACTAGAGTGTTCAGAATGAGCCCCTGGGATTTTGGCCAGTTTTCATCTCCTCAAACCGGTGGCTTGTGAAGATTATGAGGACAGAACTGTTCAGTAAACTTGATTTCTACAGGGGAGCACTGACAATTCTGGCTCCGTTATTACAAAAAGAATGAAATCACAGTTACCTGAGAAACGTATGAGTGACAGCATATAATAGTTACCTCATTTTGATTTTCACTTCATTTACTGATCACAATCCAAAACAGACGGCGTGTGATCGTTCACTGAGGGATAAGCTTGGATAAAATGTGAGGATTTCAAAAATAAGCTGCTTTCCAAGATTTAAGAAAAAGCCAGACAGCTCTGTAAACTGCCTAAATATAGAAACGGGATATTTTATAGGGACTGCTCTGGAAATCTATGAAAAGATAATATTTTTAACTTACTTTTATTGTTTTCTGATTACAAAAGAAATACAATTGCATTATAAAAATTAAAAATACAAACTGGAAAAAAAATCCACTCAGAATTAGTTAACATTTTAATGCATATTCTTAGAGTTTTTCTATGCATAACATATATTTTTCTAATGGAATCATTTTGTATACACTTGCATTTATTAATTTAAACACATCATACCAAACACCGTGTTGGGGATACAGTAAATACGGACACTCCCTTACTTATTGAACTTATATTCTAATTGGGAGTGAGTCTGACTTATGCAATTTGCAGCCAGATTTTCTTCTTTGGATCTTAAGCAACATTTCTTTTAATTTATTTATTTTTCATAAACAACTCTCTATGCCATTTTTTCCTGCAAAATAATTTTTATATGCTGCAGAACAGTCCACTGAGTGAGTATACCATAGTTTATTTAACCCATCTCCTCTTGTGGAACATTTGCTTTATTTCCTATTGTGTGTGATTATAATGGGCTACAATTAGCAACATAAAGAATATTTAGAAGTAGGGGTGCCTGGGTGGCTCAGTCAGTTGAGCGATTAAGCATCTGCCTTGGCTCAGCTCATGATCTCATTGTCCTGGGATTCAGCGCAGGCACCTTGAGCTCCTTGCTCAGCGGGGAGTCTGCTTCTCCCTCTCCCTCTCCCCCTCCCCACCCCTTGTGCTCTCTCTCTCTCTGTCTCAAATAAATAGATAAAATCTTTAAAAAAAAAGAATATTTAGAAGTAAAATTATTTTAGAAACAAATACAATTTTTAGCCATATCCAAAGTTTAGCATTTATTTCCTTTATAAGAATTCTTTTTTGCCACTAGAATCTGCCATGTCAGGCTCACTTATCTGTCTGTTTAAATGGATATATAGCCATTGGCATTCCCTTTATAAAAGAAGTTTAGACATTGTATAAGATACCTATATTAAAGCAGTCCTATTTATTGAAATTCTGCTTTCTTTTATGACTGTGATTGCCATCACAAGCCCTTTTTGTAGGTAGGAGAGTAACTGAGATTGCAAATATTTGAGTATGAGTTGCTACACAACCATAATTTATGGTTACATTTTCTTAATCCTTGCAGGTGGATTAGTTTTCATGAATAAGGTCTATCATTTTGTATTGTGCCACTCATAAGCCTGTTCAAATCACTCACACCCACACATACAATTTTTTAACCTGGAAATTAATGAGGAAAGGAATTATACCTAATTCTATAGTCATTACTAAGGTGAAAATTCCAATGAGATTAACAACACCCTCAAAGAAGTAAGAGAAAAAAGTGGTAAGGAAATTGTTATTTCAACTGCAGTTCCAGACCTGGTGTGGCTGTTATTTCCTGGCAGGGCCTTAGGCAACAGTCGGTGTTACATCCCATCTACCTCATACCTATTCTTTCCTTGTAAACATTGCTTTAAAACAGTCCAACTGTAATGTTCTGGTCATTTTAAAATCGTATCACTTTCCAACTGCAGTCTGACTTCCCTGAACTTAACAAAGAACATGAACATTTTGTTTTCTCTTGTGAAGAAACTGTGAAAGACAAAATGCACTGGCTAATGGAGACGGTTTTATCAGGTTATCTCAAGAGGGAGGATATTCACTAATGAGGAACATCTCAAAATCAAGGAAGGGGGCCCAGAAGTCCAAACAGACAGAAAGACGAGGGAGTCTTGTTCAGAGATGGAGGTGGGAGACGCAGTTCTTACCTCAGAATATACGACAGCAAGCTCATCATTTCTCAGAAGACGGAATGATTGGGGGCAGGGCAGGTTTTTTGACTCTTGCTACTTTCCAGGAACACAGGGGCTTCAGGTAAAGTTCAACACTGTCACCTGTTTTTCCAATTCTAATCTACTGCTGAATCATAATTTTTTTGATCAATAATGGGGCCAAGTGCGGAAAAGAGATTTCAGTCACTGAGAAAAATTGCCATAGTTTTCTTTTCAATATATTGATTCTTAATGTGATGTAGGAAACATTGAACTACATTTTATTATCAATTAGGTCACTTGATGGATGAGCTATTACTTTGATCCCAGGATCGATACAGTTCATTACAGAAACTTATTTTCTACAAGGGTGCTTCAAAGGCTTTCGACAGAATTGTGGGGCTGGTTGCTCACTCCTTGCCTTAGGCCATCAAAAGGAGATGAAGTTGTAATATCATTAGCAAATATTCTGAAACCTATTGGGAAGCAATAACACTTTCTGAAGTTTGATATACAAGCCTGAGTCCTTTAAAAGTGACAGAGAGTTTTCAATATTTCCAAGAAGACTCACTCCTAAACCAGGCACCCTAAGGAAGAAAGTGCTTACACACATTCGTCTCTTCTCTTCTTGAGAGAACATTAATACAGGTGTTTCGAGTGTTTTACACTTTAAAGAAGTGTTATGAACACAAACCTACACATCAAATAAATTTTTAGAGCAATCACACCACCCCAGAGTCACTTAAAATAGGTTTTGTTAATTAGGTTGTATCTTAGATGAAGTTATATTTAAATTAAATGGCGAATCAATGGGAAAGAAGCCCCAGGACCTGCTAAAGAGCTTTTAAATGAATATGCAGTTCAGGTACGTAGTGAAGAGAGAGATGGTTTTGTGAAAATGAGCTCTAATAATTTAATGTGACTTAAAAAGATAATGTGGGGGCGCCTGGGTGGCGCAGTCGTTAAGCGTCTGCCTTCAGCTCAGGGCGTGATCCCGGCGTTCCGGGATCGAGCCCCACATCAGGCTCCTCCGCTATGAGCCTGCTTCTTCCTCTCCCACTCCCCCTGCTTGTGTTCCCTCTTGCTGGCTGTCTGTCACATAAATAAATAAATAAATAAATAAATAAATAAATAAATAAGATAATGTGAATTTGAAGCAGGAGAGAAAAATAAGGCAAAAGGAAGAGAACGGTAGGAGCTAAAAATGCTGTTGATTCATAAAATGTGGAGTTCCGTAGTGTGTGTCTTAAGGGAAGATTTGGATTTGAAGGTAGAATTAATTATATTTTATTATTTTGGATAATATCCTGGTCTAGATTAATGCAATCAGATGATTATTGCTCATTTGTACAAAAGATGGTGTGTCTTTGAGCAACCAAAGTAATTAATTGCATGTTGGTCACCACATAATCAATGTAATATGCTATCCTTACCGAAATAATCAAATTATTCAAGTTATTAGGATCATTTGATTCTCTCATGACGTTATCACTTACCTCTTTTATGCAGTAAATTTAGTGGTGGAATTTCTGCTTGATTCATGTGGATTAACCATTTATTATATAGCTGAACCATATTTTATATGGAATAATCTGAACTTGTTGGGGTACAGATAGACTATGACTTTATTTTTAATCAATGGCTGTTTAATATGCTTTTTTTTTTAAGATTTTATTTATTTATTTGACAGAGAGAGAGACAGCGAGCGAGAGAGGGAACACAAGCAGGGGGAGTGGGAAAGGAAGAAGCAGGCTCCCAGCGGAGGAGCCTGGTGCAGGACTCGATCCCAGGACCCTGGGATCACGCCCTGAGCTGAAGGCGGACGCTTAACGACTGAGCCACCCAGGCGCCCCTGTTTAATATGCTTTATTGGCCACTACTTCTCTGCCCCTTGCTGGCATCTCAGGTAGATCCCACAGCTTTTTGGATACTTTGAGTTATTGATCAATCAGCCAATCAATCAACAACCACATACAGATACACATACATACAGACAAACCATTCACTTTGATGATGGAGATTCATTTTCAGGTATAAACCTGATTTAAGTGTGTTTTCACTTTTTCCACCTTAGGCTTAACCCCTGAACTGTGGAAATTGTACCAGGAAGAAGGTAAAATCTGGTCTAGTACATGCCTCTCTTCTACCCCCTCCATTCCACCAGGTTCAGGGGCAACGAGTGGGTGGGGAGGATCAGGGAAAGAGCTGGCAAATGTCTTTTAACTTAAATGATACATATGTTAGTTCTTTTGGTTGGTTGATGTCCTCTGGGTGGGCAGGTAGGCCTGGTTTCGTGGGCATGAAACCAGTATCCTCACACAAGGCTTCATCCATGGGGGTTAATGTTCTGCAGTTGCCATTTTGAAATTCTTCATAATGTAATCTTTGAACGTGTTTTGTAAGTGAAGTCTGTCGGAACAATGGTGCACATACCAGGGCCTGGCATGAGCAGTTCTGCTTCCTGTCCTGTGGGATGCGTTCTGGACTTCACTTTCCTGCCTCCCTCTTCCAGCCCCACCTGAGACCCACGCTGCCCCCTGCATATCCACACATCCCAAGCATTTCCCTGCCCTGGCCTGGCGGCCCTGCCATGCTGTGTTTGAAGAGTGCCCGGACTAGTGCAAGCCTCTCCCTCCTGAGTTTGGTCAGTCTGCTATGGGTTGGGGCCCTGATCAGCGCGTCAGGAAGATTGATTTCCCCGCCCCTGGCCTGGGCACAGCGGTGTTGGTCCAGTGGTTAGCAGGAGGGGTACTCAGGAGCCTGTGAGCCATGCATTTCTGTGCATCTGTGGATGCCGAGTGGCACTGCAGCCCCCCCGCCCCGTGCCTGTGAATGTGTGCACTCGCCTCTCCAGTACCCCTGTGTTTCCTACAACATGACATTGAATTGCAAATAAAAACACCACCATTAGAGTGAAGAGGGAAACTGCAAAGGAAAGAAATCATTCTATATTTTAGTATCTTTAACACCACTTCCCCTGCTTTTGGAACAAGGAGTTCATTTTGCACTCGGCCCCACCAATTATGTGGCTGTCCCTAGTGGCAGGTGTTCACATATTGAAGCTTTCAAGGGATTCTGGTGAAGGTTCTTTGGAGGTCTACACACTGTGGTTCATTCAAGTTAACCCTGGGATCTCTGAATGGCCCCATGTGAGTTCATGCTCCTTTTCCATCCATGCCAAAGTTTACACGTCTATTTTTATAAATAACAGGAGTCTCTAATTTTCTTTTCTTTTCTTTTTAAGATTTTATTTATTTATGTGACAGAGAGACAGCCAGCGAGAGAGGGAACACAGCAGGGGAGAGGGAGAGGAAGAAGCAGGCTCCCAGCCGAGGAGCCCGATGTGGGACTCGATCCCAGAACGCTGGGATCACTCCCTGAGCTGAAGGCAGACGCTTAACCACTGTGCTACCCAGGCACCCCTCTAATTTTCTTCTTTTTGAAAGGGTTATTTTCCTTTTCTACATTCAGAAATAGTTTATGTAAGGTATATTTTCCTCTTCCTTGAAAGTTGAAAAAGATTCATTAGTAGATCTGTCAGTTCCCAACTACTGCCACCTTAGAGATCAATCGATTGGTCATTATTAGGTCATTATGATAAAAATTTTAAAGGAAGATAAGTAAAAGAATGTGCCATCACAATGTGAGGTCCTCTCACTCGTCTATACATGCTGTGCTAGTCTCCCGGGAAACACTTTCAGTAGGAGGCTGTTTCTTTTTAACAAAGCAATCCAAGGAGTATGAACACAAAACACCCGTGCAGGAGTATATCTTATTTTTATAAGAATCATGGACAAGTTTGTTTCAGGGTTTATGGGTAACATATTAAGCAACAAAACATCTCTGAGGAAAAGAGTCACTGGCCAAAACCCAGGGTGTATTTTAATCTGCAGGTGCCTGGCTATCAAAGAACGGAGGTCTGGAGTATCATTTAATTTAAAAAGTTAAACAGCCTATCACTGACTTTCCTATAGGTGTAGGCTGTAAAACGGATTAGACTGTAAGCAAGACAAGAAAATGGGAACACTAACCCAATCCAATTCTGTGAACATTGAGTAACTACACTATGCAAAGATCTGTCCTAGTTTTCAGAACAAATGAAAGCAATTTCCTGGCTCCAAAGAGTTTATCTATTTAAGATTTATTAATTTATTTTTAGAGAGAGAGAGTGAGGGAACGCACAAGGGTGCACGAGTCAGGGGAGGCGGAGAGGAAGGGAGGGAATCCTCAGCAGACTCCCTGCTGAGCATGGAGTCCAGTGTGGGGCTGGATCTCAGGACCCTGGGGTTATGACCTTAGCCAAAACCAAGAGTCAGACACTCAACCGACTAAGTCACCCAGGTACCCCATGGCTCTGAAGAGTTTAAAACATGGTTATAGAACTATGTAAAATACAATGCCAAACAGTAATTGTATACTTTTTTCAGGTTAATTAGATTGCTTTCAATGAGATGTATCGCGACTATAATTTTGGAATACCTCAGCATGGGCCATTAAAAAAAAGTGTGGCGCTTCTGAAGTTGCTGTAAGTCCAACCAAGATTATTCCATGACAATATGGCTCAGTTAGAAGGTGACTTCTTGGATGAGTGTAGTCAACGAAGTGAAACATATACGTGTAAAGGTTCAGTTGCATTTAATTCGTTCTATGGATCATGTTCAAGATGTTGTAATGGATTTAACAATAATGCCTCTCAGGTGAATAACGGTTTACATTTTAACACTCTTCTGCCTACCCTGTCTCACCCGAGACTCACAGCAGCTTTGTGAGTTGGACAAACAGCAGAACTAACCATTTTTACAGATGAGAAAATGAGGTCCAAAAAGAGGATTAGTCGATAGGCAGCATGGGATTTTGATTTAAGTCCCAGATCTGCCATCCAATGGTTGTATAACTTTGAGCAAGTTATTTAAGCTGGCGATGCTTTGGTTTCCTTATATTAGATATATTGTTTGCAAAAGTTAGGATGATAATAATAATGGCATAGATATTAAATAAAATCATATATAAGAAAGAAATTAGTTAGATCTTTTCTGGACCAAAGTGAATAACAAATACATAGGGGCACTGTTCACACAGTTTAAAATAATATCTGTGCTTCCCGGAATTCTGCAATATGATAACTCTATAAAATAAAAGAAAGTTTTATTTTATTTAAAATTCCTACTACAAATATTAGTCACTTTACAAGCTCCTCAATGTTTATAGATTGAATGAGTGACTCCAATCAGACTGATTTTTCTCCTAATACCCTGTGGAAATTGGTGCACAGACCCTTAGGCGTATAGAATTTGAGAGCCAATAGGGATAACACAGAATTACCTGGTTCAATCTCACTTTATAAGTGAAGGAACTGAGCAATAGCAAAAAGAGAAAGCTAAGTTCATATCCTGGGCATCTCCTCCCTGAGTGAGATCCAGTAACCTTAAATAGTACACTCACACACCATGATTCTAAGATTCTTTGTGCCCAGCACCATCCTGATCGGAGGTGGGGGAAGGACAGAGATGTGCTGCTGCAGCCTCACGCCCAGACAGGCTCCCCGGTGGGGAGCCACAGTGAGGTGGCTAAACCTTAAAGCTCTGTAGGAGGAACAGCCTAGGAGATCACAGGAGAGGAAGACAAACTTGGCTTTGAAAGGAGTCTTTTAATGAAGCAACGCAAAGGGCATAAACATAAAGCACCCCTGCAGGAGTGCAGTTTATTTTTGTAAGAATCCTAGACAAGTCTATTGCAGGGTTTCCGTCTAAGACAAGATAAGGACGGAGTCCTCTGCTTGCTCCTGTCATCTTGGCATCTTGCTCACAGGCTGCACAGGAGGATCTCTAGTCTATTGATGCAGATATCTGGGGGCTTCTGCAGGCTTCCCTGGGCAGGTCTGGGTCCCTGAGCCATCCGCGACTCAGCTACCTATGACTTTGTTTTCATGAGGAAATGGATTACAGACACAAAGTAACTGACTTCTTAATGACTCGGGAATAGATAAGTAGGAAAACTGCGCAGTAGTCTGCTTCTTGTCCTCTGGAAGAACTTTAAACTCAATGGACTAAAAGCAAAAGATGAAAAAAGAAATGATTCAAACAGTATGTTAGGAATGCCATAGATGCTGGAAGCTCTTTTCTCCCCTCCCCTCCTTTTCCTCACTTTCTCTCCCTCCTCCTTTTCCTTCTAGATGTGCCAGCCACTGTGTTTAGGTCTAAAGGAATGAGCATGACTTTCGTTTTGTTTTGTTTTGCTTTCCATGTTAAGAAATCTGGATTATAATGAAAATATCAGAGAGAACACATTGAAAGACTAATTTTGCACCAGGGGAGCTCCTATACAAGATGTATGATTTTCCCTAGAAGAGCTGACTTCAATATGTACTTTTGTTTAGTTAGACATCCTAGGGGCTATTCTGTATTCTGGGAAATGGTTTTTTGTGTTGACACTGAAACTTTTCTTTATGACAAACACAGAGTACTGCTTTTCTGTGTAATGGACATGGGTATGAATTTACCATTTCCTGAATCCTTGTAACATCAACACTGTGCTTACATTATCTTGAGTAGATGTTTTGTAGTCAAAATAAAAAGCAACGTATATTACCAATATAATGTCAAGTGGATGAGAGGGATTTTTTTGTAGTCTTTTCTGAAAGACAGATCTTTCTGAGAAAGTCTTTCCTGAAAGACTTAGATCTTCCAGATCTAAATGTGATCCTGTGCAAGTTAACCTCTCCAGACTCCGTTTCCCCAACTGTAAATTGAGATAAGCACAAGGTTGTGGTGAGAATGAAGTGAGCAGTACACGAAACACCTGGCATAGTCCGTGCCAGCAAGCACTCAATTCAAGCTTTGCTGTTATTGTTAGTTTTGGACAAGTGTTAGACAAGGGTGTACTTTGTTTCCATCTGCTCCCATGTCACCTGATAATCAGAAATAGGCATTAGTCTCAATCATCTTGACAGAATGAAATAATTTCCTTTGGGTCCTCTTTGGGTGTCTACAGAGCAAAGGACACAGGCCAGAGCAGAGATGTGCCCTTGAACCCCGTGCCCAGTTGGTCCAGCCTCTCCACCCAAACGTTTCCAATAATGAGTCAGAAATAGAACCTTAGGCCGAAATTCAATAATTGCTTTTGTTCTTCTCTTCCATAGCTACAGTCTCAAAGAATTTCCAGTATCCTTTTAAATCAGGATTTACTCTGACTCAGGGAGCAACGCGATATAAATTACAGTTGACAATACAAAACAGCACAGCATAGCTGAGAGCCCAAAAGAAAGCAGTAGGAGAACCTGGACCTCTTGCTCCCTCAACTTGGGCAGTTCACCTCTCCTCTCTGGGCCTCGGTTTCCCCATTCATAAAAAGAACTCTGTCGTACTAGAACTGTTGCCCCAAATCCAAAGGCTCATCCCGCCCCCAATTCAAAAACAAAAACAAAAACAAAACCAAGAACCACGTTATGTCCTTTAAGACTAAAGGGAAAAACTTGCGGGAGTGAACACGGAACCCCAGCCGGTACCCTTTCGCGCAGAAGCACGCACCACCCTTACGGCCCGGAGGGGCGGGGAGGTGGCCGCGGGAGCCGGAGCCGGAGCAGGCCGCCCCTCAGCGTGCGCACGCCGCCCGCCACGCCCCGCCCCGCCCCGCCCCCAGCCGCCGCCCCGCCCGCTCGCGGCCGCGCGCAACAGGCCGAGCCGGGTGAGTGGAGTGGTGTCCGCCCGCTGTCCCGTGCTGTCGTCGGCGGGGTCGTGAGCGCCCTCCCGGCGCCAGAGCGCGGGTGTGGGTGGGGTCTGGGGGGAGACCTGAGAGCCGAGCCGAGCCCCCGGGAGCCTCGGGACCGCTGGGCCCGGGCTGGCGGGCGGTGGTGCTTTCGGCACCGCGGACGCGCGCTGACGCGCTCCATGATTCCGGGGACCGGGGCAGGGAGGACACGCCGGGTCTGTTGCTGCCCGGATGGAGGGGTAGGGTCACGAGTGACCTGGGCACCGAGAGGCCCCCGTGAGCCGCCGGTGGTCTGGAGACTGGGGACGAGCGCTCGGAGAGTTTGGGGGCTCGGTAGGGAGGGTGACGCTCGCGCTGGCCCCCGTGGCGGGCTGCCTGGGAGCGCGGCCTCCACGTGGGTTGTGCTTCTGGCGTCAGGTCGGGCCTAGGAGCCAAGCTTTACAGCTGCGGAGCCTGCAGCCCGGGCTGCGGGGCAGGGCAGCTGCGGCCCTCTTGTCCCGCCCTGACTTTAAAATTCCAGCTTCCACTTGCAGTTGCCTCAGCAAGTGTGACTAGCATGGCAGCCCGACAGTGGGTTGTCCAACAGGTTAGCAGGGCCAGGTTGTTCACTGTGTTTTCAGGAAGGAGGGGCCTGGGAGTCACAGGATGTGATTAGTCCACTAATTAACTGTAAATTAGGCGCCAGGCCATTGATTTCACCGGACTCGCGTTTAAGTGGAGGAGCTTGGTTTTCCCAGCCTCTGCCACAGTCTCTTGGATGGATGGTTTTGCCTCTTTGTCCTCATCCTTTGTAACGTCGTGGGTCACCGAAATACGTAAATGTGGTATCATCTATTTTCTCTTTAAAATACGACTAAGGATAACTACCAGTCACAGCTTTAGGTCAACAGGAGAACCACTTTTCCTTTTGGATAAACATTTCTGTTGGGAAAAAAAAGAAACGTTTTAGGTTGGCCTAGGTAACCTCCTTACAGGTAATATTTCTGTCCTGTGTGTGCGTTTAATTGAGCACTATCCTCTATGTGAATGAATCTAAAATTCCTGTACAGCATTTACTACGTTAATGCGGATTTCTAAGCCCCAGCTACCGGAAGTGCTAATCCGATAGGCTTGATATGGGGCCCAGAAATGTGCATGTGAAGTGCTCTTGGTGATGCACTGTAAAATACTGCTGTGAAGATTATAAAGACACACCTCCCGCCCCTGGTTGGTGATAACCACTGAGAGCCAATGTGCCATTCAGCTCTGACAGTGCAGTCGAATACCCAAGCTACAGCTGCCGTCAGAATAATCCACCCCCCCCAAAAAAACTTTGTTTTCCCCAACACTGTTTTGTGTAAGGGTTTTGAGGATTTTTTTTCTCTAAAACTGTCTACAAAAGATGGAAAAGGAAAATTCAGCAAAATTTCTTGGGGAGCCATGTGCCACGTTCTGTGCTAGGCTCTGGGAATGTGCAGATAGCTGTTGCCATCAGGAAGCTGGGTTGGCTTCTTTGTCCGTGAATATTACTACAGAAAAGAAGGTTAGGACACTCACAAATATAAAGGCTCTGTTTATATTTATTGGCTGTGGAATGGTTATCTGTATTGATTTTATTGTAGAGTTCATTCTTTAAAGTTGTTTAGTTTTTTTAAATCTATGGACAGCTAGTAAAATATGAACTGAGTTTTGATTTAATCTTTTTATACTTTAATGTTTATAGTCAACTCAGATTGGAAACATTTGCTTTTACTTTAAAAATTGAAATATAATTGATATATAACATTAGTTTCAGGTGTATAAATTGATTTGCTATTTCTGTACATTAAGTGATACAAATTGCTTTTTTTTTTTTTTCAAGGTTTTAATTTATTTGAGACCGAGAGTGAGCAAGAGAGGAGAGAGCACAAGCCAGAGGAGAAGCAGAGGGAGAAGGAGGAGCGCGCTCCCCACTGAGCAGCGAGCCGGATGTGGGTTAGGGGTAGGGTTAGATGAGCTGAAGGCAGCCGCTTAACCGACTGAGCCACCCAGGCGCCCCCCAATTGCTTTTTTAAAGCCTTTTTTCCTGTAGCTTTATAAAAATATTTACTCTGACTTCTGTTTGGGTGGTCTGTGAGGTTTATGGTCAGGCTTGTGTTGACTTTACTTTTCTAGACAAAGGTTTTCCTTGTTTAATTACTATATTTTTTAGATTCTGAGATAAGCTTTTTTACTTTTTGCTTTCTTTGAAATTGTGATGCATCTTAAAATTTTTACATGTTTAATGTGGTAGAATACGCCATCTCATCTCCCCACCACCCCCAAAGCTGTTAAAAAGAATGGTTGTCTTACAATATGGGTAGTGTGAGAATCAGAGAAATAGAGTATTTGCCCAGTAACCTCTAAGTCAGTTTCCAATTAACTGAGCCTCAAATCGTTTCAATATGAACATAGAGAAACAAGAAATGATGTAACTTTTGGCAATATAAATAGTGAAATTTATATTCTAACAAAAGCATTTGTTATGCAGTGCTGGGTTTATTTTATTAGTGATTGTAGATGGGAAAATGCTTTAAGTGATTTTATTTTTGACTTAAGTATTTTGTGCACTTTGTTTAACCACACTTCCTGGTGAATGTGCTTATACTGTGTTCTTAAATTGTGCTTAAAGAAAAGCCTTTCATTGGCACCTTCCTGCTGTCCATATCCCTTAAATAAATTTTAAACTGACCAATTGTGAGAGATAAGAGATATATGGCTGAATATGAAATTACTTTTTCATTATAGCGTAGCTTAATGATACAAACCTTCTGAAGCAATTTGACACTTTTAAAAAATTGGGGGCGGTGTGTTGGGGTCTCTAAGACCAACCCTAGGTTCAGTGATTTTCTGGGACTCACAGCTGATTTATTATAGCAAAAGACTAGGTGCTTAATTGGCCCAGCAACTAGTTGTGCCAATACGTATGAAATGTTGCCAACCGGGGAAGCTCATCAGACACCTCAGAACTCAGGGTTTTTATTGGGGGCTGACCACAATAGGCATCCTCTGCCTGGCACCAAGCCCCAACCCAAATTCCAGACTCCCAGAAGGAAAACAGGTGTTCATTATAAATCAGAGTGCACAAACAATTTAGGCACCATGAGTCACTCTTACCAGTTAAAGGTGGTGGGAATGCTCCCGAAGTCTAAGTTCTCAGACAATAGCCATACACAGGGCCTTTCTAAGGATAGGCAGTAACTCTTCTGAACTAGCCATGCTCTTTACTGAATCTGTCTTCATATCTCCTTGTTTCTACGCCACATCTGGGTTCCAAGTACTAGCAGTACTTTGTCTCACTGAAGCCTTGATTCTTTAGTTGAGATATCAAACTGGTCTGGGAAACTCAAGAGGAGTAGGGAACATGTTCAGAAAATGTGACTTACGGATGACATATCCTCGAGGAAGGGAAGCTTGAGTCTGGCGCCTTAAACCACTCGGCCATCCTGATGGATGACATATCCTAAAACACCGAAGTTTGGTTTTTTTTTCTAAGCTTAAACCCTTATTCCTCCAATGCGAGCTTTTAGTGTTGGTTGGCTTTCCACCTGGGTCCTGCATTTCCCTATCAAAAGCACTTGATCTGTTTATGGCTGCAAAGTTTAGAAGCTAAAATGAGGCCACCTAGAGTTGTATATTTTGATGTTTCCACTTCCTAAATTGTTCAATTTACATTGAGTTGCATTCATTTATAAATTAGTCGCAGTGTGTAACGTGTATTTCCAGGGTTCTTTCTTGCCAGACCAGACCACTAATTCTACTTAGTCCACAGTGTAGCTGAAATATACCTTAGTTATAGTAACAAAAGAGCAGAAAACTGTTCCTACAATTCTGCTAGCCCTACAAAACAAAACCATAACATCTATAAGTTACTGGACTCTGGGAAAAATTGTTTTTTTATAAGCGTAATGGTTCTTAGTCTTTTTTGAGGGGTCAGGGACTCCTTTAAGAATCGGGTGAGATCAATGTGCCCACCCCCCCAAATACATAGATATACATACACTTTGAAATAGAATCTTGCAGTTTCTGGAAATTCATGTAATTTGAAGTACCATTCTTGAACCCCAGGTGAAGGACAGCTGCATTATAAGTGTGACAGTAGTTGTGGTTTGGGGGCAGTTCTGAGAGGCTCAGTGATGCTGGGGAGTGTCGCTCCTCAGATGTGGTCCCTGGACCAGCAGCAGCATTGTTACCTGCGAGCTTGTTAGAAATGCAGAATCTCAGCCCTGCCTCAGATATAGACGCCCAGGTGAGGAGTGTGCGTGTTAAACTTGGGGGCAGCTCTGTGTCCGAAGTTACTGATGTTGGTATTTTATTTTGTCTTCTTTTAGTTTAAAAGTTAAAGGTTTTTAAAGATGGGGTGTAACTATCTTTAGCTTTTACTTTGCAGCCTGTAACTCATTTGGTTTTTTTAAATGGGGGCAGGGTTTCCGATAAAGTAGTAATTTTCAGTAATAAGCTGTGAATCAAAAGTGAGGAGGTTGATGTGGTGAGGAAGAGACTTGGGAGCAGGCGGCTTCTTGCTCCAGCCAGCAGGTGACGCCACCAGCCCAGGGCACGTTGGCCGCCTTCCTGAACAGCAGTTGGGGGTGGTGCTGTGCTGAGGAGCACCTGGCAGGGGGCCCCTGTTGGTAGTTCTCGAGGCAAGTGTTTGTAACTCAAGAGTACATCTAATTAGGTTTGGGACCTGGTGCTGACTGAAGCCAAATTCAGGATTTTCGATGGCTGTGTCAGTGGCCACCGGCTGAAACTGTGACCAGGAACTGCCAGGATAGCGGAACCATTCATTTGGGATCATTATACCTCCTGGTAAACAAGCAACGAATTTCACGACTTAGTGCTTATGTACAAGAAAAACATGCTTTCCTTTAGACGACTATGTAATCTGAGTGGTGTTTGAGGCTGAACCCTGTCTTGGAACACGTGGTGCTGGCTTGAGGTTCTGTCACATCCTGGAGGAGATGGCATTGACTTCAAGCTCTCGTGAAGGTGGAATGGTCACACAAGCTGTGTGTGCATGATCTGCTAACACGAACACAGGCACTCCTAGGAAACCTAACCACGTGTGTGCTTTGTTCTTTGGTAGGTCCCGTTCCTCACTGCTCTGTCCTGAGGACAGAACGATGCCGAAGAAAGCAAAGCCCACAGGGAAGGGGAAGGAAGAGGGACCTGTTCCCTGTAAGCAGTTGAAGATGGAGGCAGCTGGGGGACCCCCCTTCACTTTGAATTTTGAAAGCCCCAGTGACCTCTTTGAAAGTTTAATCTCACCCATCACGACAGAGACTTTTTTCAGGGAATTCTGGGAGAAGAAGCCCCTTCTCATTCAGAGAGATGACCCTGCAGTGGCCACATATTACCAGTCCCTGTTCAGGCTGTCAGATCTGAAGAGTCTATGCAGCCGGGGTATGTACTATGGAAGAGACATAAATGTCTGCCGGTGTGTCAACGGGAAGAAGAAGGTTTTAAATAAAGATGGCAAAGTGCACTTCCTTCAGCTGAGAAAAGATTTTGATCAGAAAAGGGCAACAATTCAGTTTCACCAACCTCAGAGATTTAAGGTAACAGGTGCTCCCCATTACAGACTCGTTTTATGTGTTAAAGTGCTAACATTTGGCCACAGGTCAGCTCAGGGATGAACCTGGGTGATAGCGTCCTGCCAGTTTGAGAAGAGGTACCACCTGTTTGCTCTTTATTTATTTATTTTTTTTAAAGATTTTATTTATTTATTCGACAGAGATAGAGACAGCCAGCGAGAGAGGGAACACAAGCAGGGGGAGTGGGAGAGGAAGAAGCAGGCTCATAGCGGAAGAGCCTGATGTGGGGCTCGATCCCACAACGCCAGGATCACGCCCTGAGCCGAAGGCAGACGCTTAACCGCTGTGCCACCCAGGCGCCCCACCTGTTTGCTCTTTAAATGCATTCCAAATTAGGAGGTCCTGTGTTATCTTTTGGCTAAACTGTTAGAATCGCCCAACAACTCGGGGACATGATTGGGTGTCATTGCACTGCAAAGACTATATTGCACGTTTATAATCAGTAATGTTTCCTATGGCTGAACTCATTCGCCAAATCTAGTGCATGCCTTTTCCTCGCTTGTCTAAAGGATCTTGAGCCTATTTGTGCTCTGGATAAGGTGTAAGTACTCTTAGATATTTCAGTACAAGTCCTGATTCCAGACAGTCCATCTCAGGCAGTCGTTAGAAGTTGAAGTGTTCCTGGAATGCCCACCTTTTGGCCCAGACACCCAAAAAGAATTTATAAATAACTTGCCAGACCAAGTCATGATTTGAATTCAGGAAATATGGACACCACGGTGCTTCTCTCTGAGCTAGTCCTTGACTCCTTTCTTGGCTAGAAGCGGCACTTTTTAAAAAGGGGGTTTTAGACACCTAATAACTATGAACATAAAAGGTCAGTGAAGTTGATTACGTGTAATTTGGTCACAAACCAGTAGAGAGTTATTATCTGGCATATGTGTGGTGTCCTCAGTGGCTGTCATTTCTGTACTTTAGAATCACCTTGGGCTTTTTCCCTCCTCATCTGCACATTTCTCCTCTCTGATTCCAGGTGGCCGAGAATGTATTTCCTTTGCCTTGTTGACTCCGCTCTTGGCCAGGTTTATGAAAGTGGGAAGGATGAGCTTTCTCAGTCTAAACTCAGCCCCCGGCCAGACTGGGATGCACCCTGCTTTTTCTCTTTCCACCACTTGAGAGACCGATAGGAGCTCACCCTCTTACAGTGTATGCTGGTTCTAAATAGTTTATTATGAGGAGGTTTAGTGTTGTGTGTGTGTTTAGGAATGTGCATATTAATATCAGGATAGAAAAAGTCTAGAGGCAGTTATCCCTGGCTAGGTTGAGAGACTGTTAGAGTAGACAGTGCCTTGTTTATTGGGTTTCAGAATGTGCACAGGTTCTTACCTAGTTGGTCTGGGAGTGAATAGGAGGTAATCAGAGAGCCCTAAGTTGTTCCTCACCTTCTTTGGATAATCCCTATGTCAGAGTCTAGGTGAGTTTACCAAATCACATGTGTTCACTTCTTGGACCTTCTTTTATTATTCAAATTAATATTTATTTGAGAGAGCATGTGCAGAGGGAAGAGTAGAGGAAGAGGGAGAAGCCAACTCTCTGTGGAAATGAGATATCTCAGGAGCCTGAGATATGACCCGAGCCGAAGTCAGACGCTTAACTCAGCCACCCACGCACCCCACTTGGGAACCTTCTAACACATTCGAAATAGGGCATTCATTGTGGTCTCTATTTTACATGTGAAAAAACTGGAGTTCCGAGATGTGACTTTTCCACAGCTGCTAAAATAAGGACTCCTGACTCCAAACCTGAGGCATTTTCCTACCGTACTTGTAAAGATGTTAATTGAAATGTCGCAGCACGTTTGTTTTTGCCTTCCGTTGGGTGCGTCCACGGACTTCTGGTCTTAGCAGCTGCATTCAGTTGTGGTTTTTATGGGGAGGTCAGGTCAGTGCAGAGAGGAGGTTGTACCCAGCCAGGGGAGAGGCTTCCACCTTCCCTTTTTACCGCTCTGGGGTCCTCCTTGGCATCTCCAGACATAGTTGGGAGTCCTGACTTAAAGCAGACAGGTTTTAAGAGCCTTGTTTGTGCCTAAGTCAATGTCGGTGAAGCAATAACACTTGTGTATTGCTTTGCAATTTAAATAAGTTTGCAGATAAGTTGTTTTATGCTGTTCCCAAAAGACTTTTTGGGGGAGTCCTCCTTTTACAAATAAAGAAGCTAAAGTCATTTAGTTTGTAACTACAACTTGGATTGAGGAGGTTTGACTTCATATCTCTTTCTACTAGGCTATACTTGGCAGATTCAGAAGCTAAAGGTCCAGGAGAAATGGAAAAATTGTGCACCCTTATGGTCCTGAGATACTTCTCAGGCCCTCAGAAGGAGAAGCCCTGGTTTTCTAATGGTTCCAGTTACAGTATAGATGTAATTACAGAGCCAGGTCCTGCTGGCCCCTCCCTGGTATAAACTAGGCTCTTTGGGAGCTCTCTTAACTCTTTGGAGCTATTCAGAAGCCATTAAATTATTCTTCCTCTGTTAAGTAGAACCCTTGATCTATAAATAGAGTAGCCCAGTAGTCTTTATAAAGATGTCTCCCAAAGCTTTTTTCATACTGACCTAATTCTTTCCCACTTGATACTTTTAATACTGTAGATCCTTTTTGAGTCAAATGGTAGGATTGACTCCCAAGCTGTGGTCATTGGTTTACTCACCAAATTTTTAAAAATACATTTTAGTGTCTTGTGTGTGCCAGGCACCGTACATTCGTATACTTGAGACTGAATGTCTTTAATATCCGTTAGTGTCCTTGTAGGTGACTTGTGATTTCTTTAAGATGATTCCTAGAGAGGCAGTACAGGGCCAGGGCTGAAGGGCTCAAGCCAGGCCTCCTGGATTTATGTCCTGGCTCCGTCATGTTTTAGCCGTGTGTTCTCGTGCTTCGGTGTCCTCATCTGTGAACCGGACAGTATGATTTTGCTCCCCTTATGAGATGGGTTGTTGGGAGGGTTATATAATCAGTATACGTAAAGCACTTAGAAACAAGCCTGGCAGAGAAGTGCGAATATCCATGTGGCCTAATTGCTACCTCCCCTCTCTTCATCAGCTTGGGAAAATCAGCATTTATATTCTCTTCCCCTCTCTCTCTCTCTCTCTCACTGCTGTAGAACTCTCCCTGCACACCCCCCACTCCCACCCCTGCACAAAAAGCTTGTTTTTTAAGTCCTTCTCATTTCAGTAAGGTGAACCAGGCACTAACTAATTGCCCAGCCGAAGTCCGGAGGGTTTTAGTCCCCTTCCCCTTGCAACAGCTGTCGTACTTCGTCCCTCACAGGCCGTCCCTGTGCTGCTTCCAGGGTGCGTGTCCACCTCCCCTTCTCCCCCACCTCCCTGCTCATCTCCCGCCTGCGCTGCTGTCTTAGTAGCTTCCCGACCTATGTCTCTTGCTTTTCTCCAGGCCACTCTCCACACAGTCGCCAGACTGAGCTTTCCAAACTGTACATTAGATCGTGTCATTGCCCTGCTTAAATTCCTGCATGACTCCTGATTGCCTGCCTTGCCAGTTTCCCAGTTTTCTGTGGTGTTCTGCACTAGGATGGAAGATTCTTGAGGGCAGAGGTGTTGGCTCTTTCCCTGCTGAATTCTCGGGTATCTGGAACATAATAGTGTGCAGTAGAGACTTGCTAAGTGAATAAGAACATGTTCTTCCTCTTGTTCTGATATATTTTTCACCTCTTCTTCCACCCACATCCCTCCCTCCCTCCCTCCCTCCCTCCCTCCCTCGCTCCCTCCCTCCCTCCCTCCCTCCCTCCCTCTCTTTTTAAGGATGAGCTTTGGAGGATCCAGGAGAAGCTAGAATGCTACTTTGGCTCCTTGGTTGGCTCGAATGTATACATAACCCCTGCAGGATCCCAGGGCCTCCCACCCCATTATGATGATGTGGAGGTAAGTGGACGAAAATTGTTCTGCTCGGGGAAGGAGTCACTGCGAGCCTGGGTTAGATGTCAGGGTTCAGGTCGGCTCCCTGTCCTTCTTGCTGTGTGGTCCCTGAGATCTTGAGCCCACCTAGGTGTTGGGTCAGATGAATCCTGCCAAACTGGTTTCCTGCTTTTCCTCAAAGGGGAGAGATGGTTTCTAGCCTTACTGATACAAAGAGCTACACATGCCTGTGAAACAGGTATTTATCGAATTTGTCTACAGAAAAGCATGATTAGTTTTTTCTTTAATTTTACAACATAAGGGTTTTAGTAAAGTGAGGTCACAAGTAATCCTTACATCTGTGTTCATTTTGTCCTTTTTCAGGAGCTGCCAAAAATAGATAATTTTTTCCATTTGTGAAAATCTTGGGGCAGCTTGAATGAAGGTCATGGTTTCACTTAAAGCGCTGGCACCTTGACAAGTGTGGATTGACTCCCATGTGCCTGCCAGACAAGTCAGCTCTTCGGCCTGGGTGTCCCTCTCTTCATTTTTATGCTGATGCAAGGTTAGGAACACAGAGCTCTTAGTAAAAAGCCCCTTTTCGCCCCTTTGAAAGCAGTTTCATACCAATCCATTTCCCACAAGTTTTTGTTTTTATTGTTAATATTTTAAACAGAGCTTGAATATATCTTTGGCTGAGAGAAGAATAAAAAACGTGAAGTTTTTCTATCTGCCAAGGATGATATTCAGGATTTTAGACCCTGAGGAATATCTGAAACTTGGCTTTTCCATCAGAGATTATGGGCTTTCAGCTGTCTGATAGAAGATTTAAAGGCAGGAGATGGGGGGATATCAAGAACCCAGTGAGGCTTTTTTACAGTGAAGAAAATGAATACCTTCCAGTATCCGGGTTCATGATTACCTGTTTTTAAAAGTGAAAACCAGCAGTGGCAACTTTGAAGTGTAGGGTGAAGTGCAGCACTGATCTCTCATTTATATTTTTTATCTGAAATTTGTAATTCGTCTAAGCCTTTGAGGGCTGGTCCTCTAGGACCACTCTGCCTCACGATTGTCAGGAAGCTCGCTGACACTCCCGGGTCCTGTGCTCTCTGTAGGTCTTCATCCTGCAGCTGGAAGGAGAGAAACACTGGCGTCTCTACCACCCCACTGTGCCCCTGGCACGGGAGTACAGCGTGGAGTCCGAGGACAGGATTGGGAGGCCGGCACACGAATTCACGCTGAAGGTACGGGACCTCCGTCACGGCTGCTGCTCCTGATGCGGGTTCAGGTTTGGGGTTGAGTGTGTGTGCGGTGGTCCCCGTGGGAATATATGCAAGCGCATGGGGTCAGGCTGGCTCTCACTTGTTAGCGCCTGCAGCTTCTAAAGGAGACATGGTGTTTGTACTTGTAGAATTGATATGAGGAAACAAGTTCATTTTACAAACAACCTGTTTCCAGATATAATCCAAGTTCAACAGGAGTGGATTGTGAATTCATTGACCACCGACTCCAGAGTAGAAGTGGAAGGTTTGGCCTTGGGCAGCTTCACCAAATCTAAGACAGCCGTCGGGACCGGGCTGTAGCTTGCTTAGGCAGACACAGCTAGGGAACCCTTAGTATTTTTGTTGGAAAAATTCTAGCCTGACCCACTTTCCTCCTGATTGTACAGTAGACTCTCTCTGCATGCCCCTTGCTTCCCCCTGTGTATAGTCACCAAAAGAGTAGTAATAATCTTTGTATGTAGTAATTAAGGAATCTTCCTCCAGGAAGCCAGGTGGCTTGATCATGATGACTGGTTCACTGGCTTCTTGCTATAGAGAGTCTGTCTTTGAGCAGTTAGCCTGGATGGGATCACAGCCAATCCCTAGCAGGTGAGATTGCTGAGAAAAAAATCTTAGAGGGGCAAGAATAGGTACATAATTCAACTTTATATGTTGAATTAAGATATAACAGCCCAAATCATTCCAAAAATTCTACCAACCTGATATACTTGCATATAGTTATTATTTTTGTGTTTCTTGTGTCTTGAACTTATAATTAGTTGTAATTACTCAATGTGTTATGGCCCTTTCTTGATTTTAAAAATTTTGCCTGCTTGCCTGTGACTGGGAGAAACAATCTCCCTTTTAGGATGTGTGTTTATATTACAGGAGATTTGAATAAATACAATAAAGGTACCCTTCATTTTTCTCTAAGTTCTTGGTCAGCAGTCAGCAAATTGTGGCCCATGGGCCAAAAACATGCCCTTCTGCCTGTTTTTGTAAATCAGGTTTACTGGAACACAGCCACCTCCATTCCTTATTTGCCGTCTAGGTCTGCATTCACATTGCTCCTGCCGACTTGGCTGGTCGCCACAGAGACCACATGGCCCACAGACCACATATTTGCTATGGAGCCCTTTACTGAAAGAGTTCACCAACCCTCCCTCTTGGTGAAGCATGTCTAATAGGCTCTTGGTTGATTATTTTTAGGCCAAAGATTAAGCTATCCATGGTCTCTGAGGTCAGGGCTGAGTGACCTAGCCTGGCTACTTGCCATGCCCAAGGAGGTTGGTCTTCCTAGCGGTCTTCAGGTGTAGATGGTGTGGGTTCTGGGCAGTGGTGCTGGGAGACTGGGAGGAGATGGGGTGATGCCCATTAATCACACCCACCCTATCTCAGTTCATTAAGAGCAGCCCTGAGTCTCCTAGGAGCAGAAAGACCAGCATTGTCTACTGTGGGTTTTTTTCCAAGTTGCACGTCTGTAATACATCTGGGTTTTAAAGCAGCAAAGCTCTTCAAATGAAATCTTGCGTAAATGCCCAGTGTATGAAACAGAAAAGCTGAGTCACTCCGGGTGGGGTGGGCATGAAGGCCACAGTGAGGGTCACTAGAGCCAGGGTCTCGGGATTAAGACCCCTCCTGCAATGGAAACGCCACTCTGGTTTGGGGATCTGATACACGTGGGTCTGAATTTAGCTGCTGTCCCTTAAGAGCTGTGCATTCTTGGGCAAGTTATTTATCTCAGTCTCAGTTTCTCCTTTATTGAAAAGGAGATCGTAATATTTACCTTGTAGGTTATAAGAATTGAAAAGTATGTTTTGATGCCTCCTTTGAAATGCAGTTCCATGGAAGAGATGGCTCTATGTCAGTATATTTATTGCTGCTTATCAAATTCCCACAAATTCAGTGGCTTAAAACAACACAGATTTATTAACTTATAGTTCTGCGGCTCAGCAGTCCAAAAGGGATTTGGTTTCACTTGGCTGAAATCAGGTATTGGCAAGACTGAGTTCCTTCCAGAGCCTCTAGGGAAAAGTCCATTTCCACGCTTTTTCCAGCTTCCAGAGGCCTCCTGCATTCCTTGGCTCACGGCCCTTCCTCCATCTGCAAAGCCAGCAGCATAGAGCCTAGTCTTTCTCCCACTGCCATCGTTGTGGGTCTCTTTTCCCGTTCCCTCTTCCACTTGTAATTACATTGTACCTGCCTGGTTAATCCGGAATAATTCCCCTGTCAGCAGCCTTAATTGGCCTCGTCCGTGTGCCCTAAATATTCATAGGTGCCTGGGGTTAGGACGTAGACATCTTCAGGGACCCTGTCACCATGCCCGGTCTTCTCTCCTGCTCTCAGGCACTCCTCCCAGCAGGTTTTCCTCCCCACCATTCCTCCAACCATTCTCCCCAAGGTTACTGGGGACTCCACGTTGTCAAGTACAGTGCTTACCTCCAAGTTCCCATCTCAGCAGCCCCCGTCAGCCTCATTGGACACAGTGGGTCACTCCTGCCGCCTTCACTGGGCTTCCGGGATGCCACCTTCCCTTGTTTCTCTTTCCCACTTACTGACTGTTCCTCTTGATTCTCCTTTGCTGTTTTGTCCTCAGTCTTTGCATCTGTGAAAGTTAGGGTGCCAGGGCTTATTTCCTGGACCTCTTTCCTCAGTCCACACCCACTCCCATGATTTTAAATTCCCTCTAGACTGACATATTTTCAGTGCTGTGTTCTGTCTCTAGTTCACCTCTCTAAACTCTAGACTCATATCCAGCTGCCTACTTAATGTCTCCACTAAAAAGGTAAAAGGTATTGCCAATTTAATATTCTGCAAAGCAGACTCCCACTTCCCACCCTGTCCCCAGCCTCCTTCCCTGTAAATTTCTCGCCATTTTCCTGCTTGTTCAGGACAAAACCCTGGGATGTGGGTCTATACAAAAGCCTCCTATTTGGTATCCCCATTGGAGACTTTTCTGACATAGCAACCATAATGATCCTTTTGAGATGCATTGAACCCTTTGCCCAGATCTCCAGTGGCTTTCTATTAAATCCAGAATAAAAGACAAAGTCCTTAAAACAGCCCAGAAAGCCCTGTAATCTGGCCCCTCTGCTGCCTTCTCCTTCACCTCCCATCATTTCCACCCTCATTGCTCTCCTGCCACATTGACCAATGCTTTTCAAAGGTGCCAAGCACATTTTCAACCTCAGGACCTTTGCACTGCTCTTCCCTCTGTTTGGAATCCTTTCTGCCCAGGTAGTCCCATGGCTGGGTTGCTCATTTCCTAAAGTCTCAACTGAAATGTCATGGTAGCAGAGTGAGGTTTCAGTACCCATCCTGGATAAAAATGGCACGTCTTACCCCAGACACACCCTGCCCCCCACACCCCTGTATGTATCATTCCTCTCCTTCTGCTTCTTTTGCTTTCATTGCACTTACCACCACTTGACCTTATTTATTTACTGCTTTATTTTATCTGCCTTGCTCCACTAGAATGTTTTTATGGTTATCTGTTGTCTCTTCTTTCTTCTTAAAATGTTTGCTGTTGTCTTGAATGAACTACAAAAGGGCAGGTCTTATTTTGTTTAATGCTCTATCTCCAGTGCCTAGCGTGGTACCTGGCTTGGGAGGGGGATGGAGATTGGTTAATCAAATGTTTATGGTATGAATAAATGAATGAATGAAGGTCTCGTTCAGAGGGGTGGTGCAGAGACACTCAGCAAGTGATAGCTATAATTGTGAGTAAAACGTTTGCCTGAAATAGTAATTTCCCTGTCAGTTTGGTGTCATTTGGGGTGAATGAGCCACCAAGATAGCTGTTATGAATATATTTAATTGTATATTTTTTCTTGCTTTAAGGAAAATCTTAACATTAAAAAAAGCTTTTCTTTTTCTTTTTTTATTTTTTAAAGATTTTATTTTATTTATTCGACAGAGATAGAGACAGCCAGCGAGAGAAGGAACACAAGCAGGGGGAGTGGGAGAGGAAGAAGCAGGCTCATAGCGGAAGAGCCTGATGTGGGGCTCGATCCCAGAACGCCGGGATCATGCCCTGAGCCGAAGGCAGATGCTTAACCGCTGTGCCACCCGGGCGCCCCTTCTTTTTCTTTTTAATCTGCTATTTCTTGAGCTGCCCCTCCAGGGCCCACGCTCTTAACCAGTGAGCCAGAGCCAGACTGCTTCCTGTGGTTGCAGGTTTTTTGGTTTTTCATCTGGGTGGGATTAGGGAGGATGTAGCTTCAGGAGTGATTTAGGAAGGATATTTCTGTCTGAATTTTGGGTCATTGCCTCCATTTTACAGGTGAAGGAACTGAGGCCTTGAGGGGTTCAGTAATTTCCTGGGGTCACTAACCAGTAAGTGGGAACATCTGTTTGACTCTAAAGCTCCTGCCGTTTGCCACTGCACCATTTGAAGGGTGGAGAAGGAGGGTGCAGGCTTCCCAGGATGTCACCTGCTTGATCCCTGGATTGGGGCGGGACAGTTTCAGGTGAACCTACTCTCAGCTCATGAATAAAGAAAGTGACTTCACATACTGAAACCCTCTCCAGGATTGGGGTTCACAGGCACGGTGAAGCTAGACTAGTGGGATCCCAGGAGCCCAGCATACAGACCACCTCAGGAATCACAAAGTAGAAGGTTTCTAGAATGGAGAACTCTTCTATTCTATTCTATTCTATTCTATTCTATTCTATTCTATTCTATTCTATTCTATTCTACTCTACTCTACTCTACTCTACTCTATTCTATTCTAGGAGAGCCTATTTTTGTCTAAGACACAGAGGATTGAAAGACTTCCTCCTTATTAACTCCCTTCTCCCATTTATTTTTCTTCCTTTAGCCAGGTGATTTCCTGTACTTCCCCAGAGGGACCATTCACCAAGCGGACACCCCTCCAGGGCTGGCCCACTCTACTCACGTGACCATCAGCACCTACCAGAACAAGTAAACACTCTCCTCCCAGCCTAGCATCCCAGGGAAGCTCAAGTTGTGGCCCATGGCAACTGCATTCAGAAGGGAATGAGTGGGTTGGCCACTGCTGTCCAGCTTATCCAGCCTCAGGGGTTCGGGCTCCCTTACTAACTTCTGATTCCTTTAGAGTCCTGTCCATGCCATTGGCCCATCTGGGATTCCTCCCGGGAACGTCATGAACCTACTATATAGTACATTGGGAGTTGCCCAGTGAAGGCTCATAGTTTGGGAAGAAGGAACCACAGCTGTGGCGGTGTGTTAGTGATGCCGGGCTGGACTTGTAGTCTCTCTCTTTTTAACACTTTTTTATTGCAGTAAAATATTTATAACATAGAATATGCCACTTTAACCATTTTTAACTGTACAATTTGGTGACATTAATTACATTCACACCATTGTGCAACAATCACCACTGTTTCCAAAACACTTTCTTCACCCCACACAGAAACTCTGTATCCATTGAAACTTCCAGATCTCTTTTAAGGTTTCCACTTTTTATACAAGTTCATGAAATTTAGGAAAGGAAGTCTGGAACAGTGAGACCTAAAAGCACATGAGCTGAAAACAGTTCTAATTAAAACTGTGTTCCATTTTGGTGAGTGCCACCTCACAGGGCCTGGGCGGCCGTGGCCTCCCTGTGTGTGGTTTCTCGTTCACACTGCCAGTCGTCAATGTCCTGCAGCATGCGGGCACTAGACCCTGTGCCGTTGCTGGGAATGCAGGCCTGGGACTGCACTTGCACTCTGAAAGTGGTGGTAGGAGGGGAGACGGATCGGGAAGTAGATAGCAGTGGGATAACTCCCATCATGGCTTTGCCAAGGAGACTCCTAAGGAGCACAGATGAATGCACTGAGCCAAGATGGGGCGTGAGGGAAGGCTTCAGAAATGACTTGACCCCCCAGCTGAGTGAGTCTTCAAGGATGAGTCAGCAGAGGTGGGTCAGACGGTCAGTGTAGGAGAGGCATCCCAGTCCCAGTGGACAGCAGGTCCCCTCCTACCTTCAGAGCCATAACTTGCAAGACAAGTTAGTGAGCATTACTTTTGCTTCCTCATCTGGCTTTTCTGGGTGAAATGAACCCCTGTGTTGAGAGGCTGACCAGAGGAACTAGCTGGAGCCTGGCCTACAGTTAGTGTAGTCCTTGCCCACAAGTAGGCCAAAGCTTGTATTAGCTTCCTTTATGAAAAACGCTCTTCTCCCTGTGGGTAGGTAGATTCCTTACATAGGCGGGAACAGAAAGTCACCAAGGCCAGCTCAAGAAGAGCAGGAAAAATTGAGGGAGTGGGGTCGTAAGAACTGGCACAGGGCCCGCCTCGGGGAGGCTGGAACCAGTTCACAGTGGATGCCAAGCAGCTCTGGGACTTGGCAGCCAGTTTGGCCCCAGGAGTGTGCATGTAGCCTCTGGTATCCTCCCATTAATGTGACTCAGCTAATCCCCCTTTCTGTGATTCTCCGTCTTTTGCCTTCAAATGCTTAATGCCCCCAGCTGGTTTTCTAGTAAGTGGTTTTTCATGCACTTGTTTTCCTTCCTCACCTTCTTAATTTACTCATAACATTGACTCATCCATAAGCCGTCATCAGTTATTTGTCTGACCTCCCTTTATCTCACTGGATCTAATAGCTTCTACTTCTGCTAAAACTATTTCCCAATCCCAAGATTGAAGATCTGGTGGGCTGCCCCTGGGTCCCACCAGGGGGTGGTGCCTTTTCTGGTCAGCTGGGGAGGTGGACGGGCACCATGATGGATGAGTCTTAGGTCAGGCTCTGACCTGTGCCTTAATCAGTGGTGCTGGAGCTAGAATGGGACAACCAGGAACTCAGGAACCCTTACTCCCCAGAGATGTCCCTGTGCCGTGGTCCTGGTACCCCGGAAGGCACTGTGGCAGGGTGAGGATTTGGAGCCTTTTCCTAACCCCTCTCAAGGGTAGCATTGTTGGGAACGTTTGGGATCTGGGTGTGAAACCCCAGCAGGTTGATTCGGCTATTTTACCAAAGTGAACCCCTCAAGAGATATTAATCTCAAATTTTGGCCCAAGATCCATTCTGACTCTTGCAAGAACACAGAGCTCAGTTTAACTGCAGTGGCATCTCTCTATGAGCTACTGCCACGTGATTTCACCTGTGACCCTGCACAAGAAGAGCTAATTTTTATGCTGGTAAAAGATCTGCAGGAGGAGGTTCATTCAATCAGATGTGAGGTTGGATATAACATTAAGTTGCAAAGTGTGAGGACACCAAATGGTAGGCGTCTTAGGGAAGGTGTCGCTGATGTGACTTTTGTCCTCGGACACTTTTTCGGAGTGGAAGCATAAAGGTGTTAATTTTGCTTACTGAGTGAGGAGCAAAAGTCATACTGTGAATTCCCATTTTTCACATAGCCAGCAATTTGAAATCTGCTGGTGACACAGAAAATTTTAAACAGAATATTTAAAGAGAGCAACCCCACAGAGCGTTTCTTACAGTGGCACACATTTAGGAGCGAGCCAGTTGTAAATGCTCCAGAGAAAGTACAGGTAATTGAACACTGATGCTCATCCCTAGATGTTATTTTTGGCCACTGGATTCTACCCTTCTAGCCCTGCTACAGTTTACCAAGTTGTATATTGATCGTTTTGAAATTGTTGATGTTGGATATCTCACTGAGGAAGAGTGCCCCTCTTTTATAAGGGAAAAGGAAAATGTAACGTGTAACAGTTCAGATAATTACACAGTCCAGGGATTTTGCTGTTACCCTAATTGTATTTCTTTTGGAATTTTTGAACATAAACTATTTTTTAGGTCCTACGATTGTTAAAATTTCCTACAAAGCTCCTCTCATAGACACTTGCGTTACCATTGAAAACATTAAAAATAAATTGGGCCCTTGAAATTCCTACTTTACACCTGTATAGGATTGTGTGGTGTCTTTTAAGAGAAGTCGTGAATAAAGCCTACCTTCCCACCTTTACCTGTCCACATGTGTCTGGGAGAGGGGAGGGAGAGAAGCAGTGTGATTGATGAAGGCCTCAGTTTTTTTGTGCTGAGTAATGTCAAATTAATGGAACACTCAGTGCCTGGAGAGTTGGAATGTAGTGTGTGGCTTTGGGATTGACTAGTAATCAGTGTTTTATGTAGATTCTGTGGGTGTTGACTCTTCTTTCTTGGTGCATGTTTCAGTTCGTGGGGAGATTTCCTTTTGGACACCATTTCGGGGCTTGTATTTGATACTGCAAAGGAAGATCTGGAGTTCCGGGCTGGCATACCCCGGCAGCTGCTCCTGGTAAGGAGTAAAGGCTTGGGGGGTCAAGGGGACAGTGGCAGCCAGGCCAGCGGAAGCTGTGGCCTGCCTCCTGGGGACCCCAGGATCCTTCTTCCCACCAGAGTCAAGTCTCCTCCTGGGCTGACTGCAGGGCTGCATGGTTTGCAGAGGACCGTGGCGCTGCACGTTATGTGGGACCCGAAGAGCCAAGGGTGTTGTGCAGACAGCCCTCTTTCCATATGCCGCCGTGGCGGTAGCACTAAGTCACGAGGCCAGGAGAGTCATAGATTCGGCACACAGGCTCACGTAGGAGCGACCCGCTGGAGATGCTGGCTGCTTATGCCCCGTGTACTGCTCTGGAGACCAGGACCTGGGCGGGAAGTCCTGGTGGACTTTGGGCCAGGACTCACTTCTGTGTTTCCAGCAGGTGGACGCCACGGCTGTTGCGACGAGATTAAGTGCCTTTCTGAGGACCCTTGCTGACCGGCTGGAGGGCACCAAAGAGCTGCTTTCAGCTGACATGAAGAAGGATTTTGTTATGAACAGACTCCCCCCTTACTGTATGGGAGACCGAGCAGAGCTTTCAGTGCCAGGTGGGATACTTTGAGCCTTTCCTGGATGGGCTCCTCTTTGGGCAGATGGAGAGTAAGCAGCATTTTAGAATTAAGGTGGACCTAGATCTATCTTTAGCGTGTTATGTTTGCATGAGACATGCTGTAGCTTAGGGATCCTGCATCTCACAAGTCTTTTGCAAAGAACTTGTATCCCAGCATGATGGGGAGAAAGCCCCATTGTGGGTAAGAAGTATGTATATTTAGGGCACTCTGGTATTCACCATCTTGAAGTTTTAAGACCTTGAACACTGAAATAATTCCAACAACATTAACTCAGGGATGGGTAAAATGTTGCCATCAGCAGGTGAAATGTAAGAATGCCCAAGGTTGTCACTAATCTTCCCCGAGTCCGAAGTGATTATTTTGTGACCAGTTTAGGCTACAAATGACCTAACACTTGTGGATAGATGGTGATAGCAGACCATCAATACCACACTCCTGCAGTGGGACAAGTGAATTTAGGACTTGTTGCAACAGGGAGGACCACACACTCTGCTGGGAGTTGTGGGGCATCTCAGAGATCAGAGTGTTGGAAGGATTTATAGGGTTTGGGCCTGAGTTAGGTGATTTTTCAGGAGGGCTAAGAAAGCAGGGCTTTGTTCTAGGATGGATGCTGTCGGAAAATAAGGAGTCTGACTGGGTCTCCTGTAGGCAGGAGTGAAATTGCAATTAGTAAGGCAGGAGCAATCTCTCCAATCAGCAGGATAGGGGCCATTTGGTCATTTTTGAGGTTTGGACAGTGTTCTTGCTTTTGCCAGAGTTCTGACATGATGTTGGAGTGGTCTTGTTTTTCTCTTGCCCTCTCACAGAGCGGCCTTGTTGAATGTTGGTGTTCTGTGGAGTTGTCTGTGTTCAACAGAACACCGAGCCATGGCGGTGAGTGCCAGGCCAGCTGTCCGGCTGCTTTTCTCCTTCTGTCAAGTTGAGAGGATTATTTTTACTAATGTTTATAAAAGTCTTCTTTCTCATGGTTGAGACCCACTGAAATAGACAATCTATAAGGTCGCCTTTAACATTGATTCTGCTTATAATTTTAGTTATCATCTTTGGGGGAAGTTTAGAATTAGTTTTTGCACCTATCCAAAATAGCAAATTTTTACCAGCATTTATTTCAGTCTTTAGTAGAACAGTTTTCTGAATATCAGCTTATGGCACAGAATATCTTATCTGAACCCTTCCCTGTCTTAGCCGTTAAGAGTCCGTAACATTATGTTCCCTCAAGACACTTTCTTCAACCAGATGACCCTGTTAAGGCTAGTCTGTTTCTAGTGGCTACTTTTTTATGAAGTTAAATCCAACTTGGAAAAGACTGTTTTTTTCCTGCGAGCTTTATTAGGTGGCTTTCATGACACTGTGCTTGACCTACATGGATGGAGTCAGTTGCTAGGATTACACAACTAGTCACTGGTGAGATGGTGCGGTTTGAACTCAGGTAGTCCATACTTCCGGGCTCCACGTGGAACCTGGGGAGCGAGTGTTGTGTGCAGAAGGCACGGCAGGGCTGTCTGTTGGGACAGCTGCTCTGCTTGCATGGCATGGTTTAGATCTATCGAACGTACTTACCAACATCTGTTGTTACTGATCTGTTACACGTCTACACTGTAAGAATGAGCTCCATAAGGATGTGAACTGTACTTCGGTATCATTATAAGCCTGGGGTCAGTCAGTACTTGAAGGGTACCCCACATTTGGATTCACCACACACAACTTTGAGCCTGGGTTTCCTCTAGTGAAGGCTTTCTCCCTCTGGGTCTTCTAGGTGGACCGTTACCAAGGTTGGACAGCACAGTGAGACTGCAGTTTAAAGACCACACCGTCCTCACAGTAGGGCCGGATCAGGATCAATCTGTGAGTATCCAGAGGGGAGGTTTCCTCTCCTCTCTGGACATTTCCATCACAGGCCTCAAGTTATCAAACTAACAAATGGCTCCTACCTGTTCTCCTTAGTGCCCTGACTTTACATCAGAGGATGCCCAGATCTCACTATGCCCAAGATGCCTGCCTGTTGGGCATTTGAGGCTTGTCCTCATCCCCACATACCCCTCCTTCATTTCCCTCATGGGATGATGGACACCTGGTCTCTGCCTCCTGGTTCAGGCCATACTGCCCTTGCTCAGACAACTGCAGGCCCTTCCTTGTTCATGCACCTCCCTGTACCTCGCCCAGTCTGTCATTATATATGGTTTTGTTGATGTTCTATCTTCTCCATGATCTAGAAGAAAATTATATTCCATAACCTTGCCACCTAGCCCCATGGTTCCTAAAACTGGCTTACTGGAAAACTTTTAGAAATTATAAAGTCCCAGGCTTCATCTGGTCTGGGTTAGAGCTTCTGTATTTATTACTAAAGCTCCCTGTACAATCCTAAGGACCTGGGGAACTATTCCCTGCCCTGTGGCTTCACCGTCTTCCTTCTAGTCAGCTGTCTTGGGAGGTACTCTGTGAATGGTTGGAGGGGCTGAGAGTTGGGGGCAGCTAGATGTGTCCATAAGCAGACTGTCGTGGCCATCAGGGCCTGACCTGGAGAGGCCTGGTTTATAATATACATAGAAAACCTCAAAAGTACACACTCTCTTGTATTTCTCTCTAAAAAAAATCCTAGTAATCCTTACCTAAGAGGTGACAAGGACTGAGTGAGGGTTCTCACTCAGGGTCACTTGTATGGACAGGGAAGTAGACAATTTGGGAGGCTACTATAACGAAGTTTTGATAGATCCCACAGTTGTTGGTATTTCTCAAGCGGTAATATTCACTCCATGGTGGTCATACATTTCCAGCTTATAACTGGGAATGAATGTCATATATGGATATGCCCAGTGCTGGCTGGGCTAAATGAAACTTGAGTGTTTCATTGATAAGCTGATATGTAAGTGGTTGCTTTTTCATTAAGTCACGTTTCTGATGTTGCTCTACGAGCTACACTCTATTTAAAAAAAAAAGACCAGTGCCTATCTGCTACATACAAACAGTAATCTGAGGGATATATAGTTTGTGTGTATATATATCCTAACTTTGTGCCACAAAGATTCTTCGTGTTGAACCTCGTATTGACCTCAATATTGTGTTGTTGACAACTCTTACCTTTTAAGGATGAAACTCAGGAAAAGATGGTTTACATCTATCATTCCTTGAAGAATAGGAGAGAGACACACATGATGGGAAATGAGGACACAGAGGTCTGTTCCAACCTAAAATGTCTTTCCTGTGATTTGGTGATGGCTGGGAAGAATGTGTTACCTTTGATTTATGGGTGATGTGCTTTCTTATGACTGCAGCATGGGCCTAATGTTTCACACAATTGCCAGAGCCCTTGCACGGGGATGATTAAGTCAGACAGTTCTGTGATATACGTACACATACACCAGCTTTAAAAGCTACAAGCTGGGGCCTGTAGCCTTGTAGGAAATGTGTCATGTAATAAATATGAAGCATTTCAAACGACTAATTTCTTAGGATAGAAACGAGGAGACCTTTCGTGAAGTCTTACGTTGTTATATGGGAATTGGCAAATTCTGTAAGTTATCTAGTTGTAAGGGTATCAAAAATACTGAGAACTGTATAAGTTTTTAGGAAAATACCACTTTAGTATTTTTTATCTGACTAAATTTATCCTCTTTCAGTCCCATGGGCTTCGCTTTCCTTTATCACATTTGGATGCACTGAAGCAAATTTGGGGCCACTCAGCGATTCCTGTCAAGGACCTGAGACTGACTACAAATGAGGAGAAGGAAAACCTGGTGTTATCCCTCTGGACAGAATGCTTAATCCAGGTACTCTAGTGCCTTTCCAGAATCAGGGTGTACCGTCTCACAGACACACACATGCGGAAGGAAGAGCAACGATTCATGTGTTGCTTTGAGTCTGCTGACTGGGAATGGTCCTACAGCGGCTTTCCTTACCTGTGCTTCTAACAACACGACCCTACCTGTTTCCAGGAGTTAGGCACACAGAAGAAAGAATGGCCGATTAAGTGTCTCAGAAAGTAACAAAACCGTACTTTTGACAACCTCATTTAATCCAGTGTGGTAGAAAAGGCACAACTCCAATAAATGTATCATTGAAATTTAAATGTCGTTACCTGGCTTTGTCTTTGTTCTTTGGAAGAAACAACTTCTTTAAAGAGCCTCATCATTGGCTCTACAAAAATCTTTTAAACAATTAACACAAAGAAAAAAAAATTTAAATTGGTTTTTTACAATGAAAATATATATACTTTTGTGTATACACAACCCCCTCCCCCCATTAGAATAAAGTTACCCCGATAACGTAAGTTTCGTTAAATACTGCCACACTAATGAGGGGCGCTCACATCTATGGGCACATGCGAGTTTTACAGATGCTGCTTCAAAGATGACAAAGAGCCTGAGATTGAAGGGGAAAAATTCAGTATTTACATGGAAAGACCAAGTCTCTATAAAAAATGCTCAAAATAGTGGGTCTTTGTGTTTAAACAATTCACTGTTATTTTACATTCTAAAGTGCTTATAGGTTGATATTTAAAAATATCATTGGAGTATTTAATCTTTATATAAAAATAGAGGAGCAGACAGTTTTCTGCTTTCTGGTAAAAGTTTGGGATGAAGGGAACAGTTGTCTCAACTTAAATTTAAAACCAACTCAGAAGGGAAAAATACTTAAGAATTATATAATTTTTAAAGGTGGTAATGATTACTTGATATCCTACCTGATTTTGCTTGAAAAACGGAGTTTTCAGCCATTTCATTAAGTAAAATAGTCAAGGCTCGAATACTATTTGGTTTTAATTTAAACATTTGAAATTTCCCTTTACTACTTCAGGCAGACAAAGAATAATTTGACTAAACACTCCTTGAGGGCGGATCAGGCAAAATCTAGGGTGAGGTCTCAGCACCAGGACAGGTGACCACTGGCTTAGAGTCTCGTCACCCGGGAGAGCATCTGTTAGTAAAGAAAGAGAGCAAGGATGGTCACCAGTTATTTGTGTTTTTAGTTTGGCCACAGAAAATACGCCAGTACTCGAGCCTTTTTCTCTAACAAAGCCGAGGTCCTTCCCTGGGGTCAGTTACAAGTATGAAGACGTACGGTACTTCAGTTATAAAAGCCTCAGTAGAGAAGAACCTTTAAGGCTTATCTAATACAGCAGCTTAATAGGAAGGTCTATTAAATATGTTTTCAGGCATTGCTAAAAAATTTATTCTTCTTGCAAAAGGATGACTTGACCTAAAGGAATTTGTTTCCCTGTGCTTAGCACTCACACACCCATCTCCTAGGATATTAACAGCTAATAAAGGCTGACAGAGTCACCAGTGTCCTATAATGGCTACCAGGAATAGGACCGAAGTCTGGCGGACAGGAGAGAGAACACACTTGAGGGACTTGCTCACCAAAAAACTGGAGACCAAGCAGGACTAGAACCTTTCGCAGATATCAGAACGTGCTTTTTACAGGAACACGAAACAACTGGCAAGAATACTTGAGTGTTTCCATGGTTAAGAGCAATGGTCTTGGAAGCTGGGAGAAAACTTCATTCTGCTCAGTGATGCAGGAGCGTGAGGACAAGTAGCTTCCTTTCCAAGGGACGTGAGGTTCCTTCTTTGCTCCTTCTAGAGATGCTGCAGATTCTCTCACAATATTTCAATGTCCCATTTCTGTGTTTCTTCTCCCTCCAGGGCTTGATTTACAATTACATGAGTCTTGTCATAATAATTTCCTCCTAAAATAGGAATTCCAAAAGAAAAGATTATTTGTTCACACGGGTGCTAAACAGTGTTCAGCCCACTGTGTGGCGGATTAAGACTTCATTTCCAAAGCAGCCTGAAGCGGGAAGCTGAGTTTAAGTAAGCTTAGCTATGATTAACCTCAAATCAGACCTCAGTAGGACTCAGACTGAAAAACTAAGAGGTAGAACAGTCAACTGCAAAAGCCGTGCGCCCAGCAACGCGATTCAGAAGAGCAAAGTGCTTGGAGAGAGCTCGGGCTGAATGTCGGGCACTGTTTCTGTTTCCACACGGACAGCGGCTGTGACTAAGCCACTTAAACCAAAGCCCAGACCTTGCTCAATTCCAAAACAAGTTTAAACGATAACTGCCATCAATTTTAAGTGAGGGCTTTTAAGGACTACAGCAATTCATGGCAAAAAGAGGTTTCTTTCTAAGAAATGGAACATTTTATGGCTGATGAAACTTTAAATTTAGAATTGTTCTCAAAGATCATGCAGCACGTGAGAATTTTACAACTGTCCTAATGAACAAAACCCCTCTCAGACTTTGTCCTTAGGCCTTTCCTGCTTGATCCAAGTAGCTGTTTTGTTCATTAAAACAGCATATCTTTTTTCAAGAGTAAGTAGAAATGACTTAATATTTTTTGCGCATCAGGATTTCTTTTCCCCAGGAGGAGGAGGAGGAGGTTTGGAATTTAAAATTCTATCCAGGGACACAAAACGTTGGGTTTCTTCAAAGGCCCACCTTTAACATCTAGGACAAGCTGATCACTGAGATAGGAGCTGATGGTTCCGTTTCTGTTCAGCCTCCACTTCTGCCGGAACTGTCCGTGTTCAGTCCACAGAGCCACCTTAGCCCCGGGGGTGTCCCGGCCTCCAATCACATCAAGGCACGTGTCACTGGCCTACAGGTTAGGAAGCAGATTGGCAGTACTGTGTTAGCTCCAATCAAGTGAACTGGGTCCCTTTACATGACTCTGATCTAAACGAGAAGACTATAGAGCATAGTTACAATTTCACCAACTGCTCGGTTGTGTTTAGGGCTGCGGGGAGGAGATGGTACAGACCAGACCCACTGAAGCAGAGGTCTGTCTGTTAAAGGACACCTGCGTCTAACAGATGGTCAATGAAGGTTTGCTGAATTACAGTGAAACGTTCAGTCTCTGTTAGCATAAATCTATCAGGTGGACCTTGGTTTTGTTTTTGTTTTTTTTTTTAAAGCAGGCTCCACACCCACTGGGGCTTGAACTCAGGACCCTGCAATCAAGACCTGAGCAGAAATCAAAAGTCGGATGCTTAACTGACTGAGCCACCCAGGCGCCCCTGAGCTTGGTTTTCTTATAAAAGTATCGGGTGATGTGCCAGAGAGCCAAACAATAATTAAAGTGCTTTTCATTTTTGTTGATGAGAAAAAAGTGGATAATCCATTGGTGACATAATAGAACTGGTGTTCTAGTCCCCAGAACATCATTGTAATGGAGGCGTCACAAAGAAATGGAAGCTTTATTTTCCAAGCTTTCTCCAATAACAACTTCCTGTACTACTACTTCACTGGGAACTTTGAAAGTTTCAAGATGTTTAGAATCACAAAGACAGCGGATTTTATCTGGGCCGCAGAGTAAGGAATGTGTCACAAGAGCACAATGTCTAGCTGGATCCAGTGAGTTGTCTGTCACTGGATTTTAAACATCATTTAGGCAAGTCATACCATGTGATAAGCTTAGTTTTTACTTTCAAATAGAAATGTAATTTTCTAGATGAAAACATTCTCTGAGTCCATTTCACTTAAAAGCTTTAGTAATATACATGGCAGTATTTATATAATCATGCAACAAACTGTTTCTAGGAAGCTGCATTATTTTATAATGCCGTTTGATTTGGCAAGATTCTGGCTTCCAAAAGAAAAAAAAAAGGCCAAAAGGTGGGGCACGGTGTCCGTGGAGGGTCTGCTCACCTTGGATTTAAAGAGTCCCCGACAGTAGTGCCAGATCTGGGTAGTCTTCCCGCTGTAGGGAGAAACGCACACGGATGTGGCCCTTGTGTCAGCAACGTTGCCAGTGACTGTCAGGTACTCATCCTGGGCCCGGTTCTTTATTCTGATGTACACTGCAGGCTAGCACAGGGGAGAAACAGCCATTCAGGAGAAGGACCTGTGAACCTGGAAATCAGTTGCAGAGAAGGCAGGCTTCGAGGCAAGGGGTGAGGGGATCTAGCCTGTTTCACTCTTCCTCCCTTTAGCCAGTATGTGTGCTTTACTGCTTTTCTATTGACAGACCTTAGGCCACTGAGCACAGAGGTTACGTTGTACAATAATCTCTATTATACTTTTCTGAAAAATGCCCTTTTGGAAGGGGAAGAGGGAATAGTTTCATCTACTGGAATGCCATGTGGCAAGGGGTGGTGCGGCGTTCTGGACTTGCGGAGTTTCATTCAGGAAGCACTGTGTCCTAGCTGTGCTGGGGGAAGAAGGGGACGAGCAGGACGGCAAGATACAGCACACCCACCAGGCTCTCACAACCACCCAGCAAACGCTGCAGTCCTCACACACGCTGTTTGAGCTATGGCTAAGTGCCACATGCCTGCTCTGGGAGGTCTTGAAACCCCACGCTAAGCCGAGGGCCTGAGCAGCTGCGGTAACGTCGGTCTACATTTATGCTTTGTAGACCTCTACACTAATTCAAGGGAAGAGACTGCGTATGTGTAATCGCTACGGAGGTATTCAAAACTTGGGTAACAAAGAACTTTACCCCTGGGCTTGAAATACATACCCAAAGTTTACAAATAAAATATTAAATCGAGACTTGCCTCTAAGAATAATAGTTAATATTTATTGAGCCTCTAATGATAATAGTTAATATTTATTGAGAGCATAGTGTATGTTAAGCAGTGTGCTAAATGCTTTCTGGGCCACTGTATTATCTAAGTTAATAACCAGAAGAACCCTTTAAGTAAGGCCAATCATGACCTGACTTTTACCAAGTTAACACAGATGTGGAGAAGCCGGGTCAGCCTGCAACAAAACCATTCCTCTTAACCAGGACGCTCTAAGTAAGGTCTGCTGAAATATACTAGTTACCCTCAGACATGTAGGGAGGAGACCAAGTCTGAAGGTGGCAGTGTGAATTAAAGTCCAACAATGAAAGGACACCGCATAGGATGGAAACTCCCCAGAAACCATTCTTTCAGCCTTAAGCTTCCAGTCGTCATGAAATAAAATACAGGACATTCAGCATCCCCACCCCGGGTCATATGTTGGCATCCCAATCAGAACTTTGCTAAATAACTACAATAAACGATTTACTACGGAAGCACTGTCACGCTGAGAAATGTCAGTGCTAGGTAAGTGCAACAATGCATCGTGGTAAGCCCCCCATATTCTACTACTTTGAAACTTAGATCAACAGGAAGCCAGCTGAATTTTGGTACGCTGTTGCCATGTCTGGCTTTTCTAAGGAAATCATTTTGGGACAAATGTTTATCTGGTAATTTAAAGCAGATAAAAAAGACCTCTACTAGGCAAAATGTTTTAAATGTTTCAAAGCACTACTTCCACATTCATAATGCAACAGTAATGTACTTAAATATCTGTGACTGATAGTAAGTCTATATAATTCTGTAAGTCTCCCACTGCAATTATTAATTTCTTGAGGCTTCAGTACATCTTTATTAGTTTCCTTACCTTGAATGTAGAAGAAAACGGGTGTGACCTTCACAGAGGACAGAGTTTCAATTATGTTAGGACCAAACATCACAGTTTTAATCAATTAACTGAAGTAAAGTACTAATTACCCTTATTACACACTTGTAGTCTGACTCTTCTGTAATTATACTTTAAAATACTGGTATGCATTATAAGTGCCTTAGTGACTTCCTAATTCCCAAACTCAAAGAGGATCGCATTTTAATTATTACTGAATTTCCAAACAAGAATATGAACTACAGCAGTACTAGTAGCCTTACCAAAAAGGAAATGACCCATAATACTGTTTTAGGAACACAGAATTCCTTTGCTGGGTTTTAAAGCTGTGGTGTAAATAAACAAAGGCAAAATAATCTATAAAAATATTATTTTAAAATAAAATGTTAAGCCAGAGTAGGAATCAGATAGTTTCTACAGCACAATGCAGAATAACAATGTTAATTGTCAAAAAACTTATGTAATATTAGAAGCTGTTGTTGTAGCTATCCTGACCCTGAACAATCACAGAGACATCCTTCCCCAGCAAGCAACCACTTTTCAGAAGTGGGGGAAATATTCTCAGCGTCCAGCTTGGCTTCTGAAGTTCCTAACGGCATTATTATATAGTAGGTAAAAGCTGACCTGAATTCCCACTTCTGCCTTGCTTTTTCCATGGCTTTTCAGTGGGATTACCCATCATCCCATGTGACAGGAGTGAGGAATAAGCAATACGTGAAGGTCATGAAATCCTGTGCTATGAACTCTGCCAGGAAAGCCAGCTAAAGCTTAGTACCCTCAGAAGAGCACCTCTGGTTCTCCCAAGGGACACTCTGAGTAACGAACTTTCAAAATAAATGTGTTACCATAGTAATAATATAAGCCAGATGTTGTGTCAGACTTTCTATACATTTTTCTTATTTAATCCTCACAGCAATACTGAGACGTAAGCAATGCGATCCCTGTTTCACCAGGGAAATCTGAGGTGCCAGGAGGTAAAGTGACTCACCCAGAGTCACACTGCTCACAAGGGGCAGAGCTAGGGTTTGAACCAACAGAACCAAAGAGCGGTGGGCATGAACATGGTGTACAAGTGTGTGTGTGTGTGTGTGTGTGTGTGTGTGTGTGTGTGTGTGTGTGTGTGTGAGAAAAGGGCGGCAAGACCAATCAGGGTAATTCCTTATTGGCTACTATTTATTTAACACTTAACAGGTCCAACCTGAACCTCAGAGCCTTAGCTCTTACGTCCACTCTGCTACCCGCAGCTCAGGGCCTGGAATATATGGGGCCGCTCCGTAAATACTGATCTCATTTTAGAGGAAAGTAGAGTGTGGTTGCTCAACACAAATTTTAGAAAATAAATCTGGGTTCAAATCCTGGTTCTGACACTTGGATGACTTTCGCCGATTTGCTTTTACCTCTCTGACCCAGGTTTTCCCCTGGAAAATGGGAATAACAACTCCTACCTTAAAGGGCTGGTGGTGAAATCAAGTGAGAAATGCTTTTAATGAGAATTTAAATGGCATTCCACAGACCATTGCGCCCGACAGCCAGGCTTGGGTTTCTCACCTTCTGTGACACCTTCCACTACTCCGTACATGCTCACACTTCCCTTCTGTAAACCAGGCATTGCCTGTGGCCTTTTGATGGTTATACACTGTTTTGCATTTTGTGGTACCAATTTGAGTTGGACTTGTTTTACCCAATAAACATGTAAGCTCCGATAAGGCAGAGACCATGTCTATCCCTTAAATCTTCCACAGTTCTTAGCCTCATATCAAACATCCATTCAATCCATTTATACATTCGTTCCTTCATTAAAGAAACAGTCCCTGAATTCTTACAATGTGCCGGATGTTGTGCTAGATACTAGGGGTAGAGCTATAAGCAAAATGTGCACAGCCCCCGCCTTCCCGGGGCTCACAGCAGAGCGAGAACGTGCCCAGTCCAACCACAACTGCATGGTTACACACCTCATGCAGCGACTTTGTAGGAAAATAACCAGGTCTTTTAGGATCTAATTTAGACTGGGAGAGAGGGTGAAAGAGGCATCCTGGAAGATCGAACACTTAAATTAGAGGGATGAGTAGAATTAGCCAGGCAAAGAATGAGGGAAGAAACTTCCAGACAGAGGGCACAGCCTGTGTTAAGAGCCTGAGTAGGAAAGCGCTTTGCACGCTGGTGACTGTGTCATGGCCCCATTTGATTGAGGATACCACCAGTGAGAGAAGAGGCTGGAAGAAGCAAGGGGGTCAGAGCACACAGGCACATCGATGAGATCAGATCGTATCCCAAAAGGGTACGGGGAGCTTTTGAACAGAAGACCAACAAGTAGTAAGTGGGTAATGAAGACCAAGATCTATCCTGAGTCTTATGTAAGTAGAGGAAAAAACCCAAATACTTAGAAAGTAGAACTAGGGCAGACGGAGTTCATTGTTTTCTTTGCTTTCCACAGAGCTTATGATACTCATTTTTCCATGAAAAGTCAGAGGTCAATAAGACTTTGGACTCAAAGCTAAAATCCAACATCGACCTTAGATACAACTTAATGAATTGGTTAGTGTCTCTAAGATTCCTCATTCTAATTGGAGCCCCCTGTAACATAAATGTCAAACTAAATGGTCCATATTTCAGAGGCTATGGTTCATGACATTTATACTAGAAAATTAAGCTATTTTGGATCTTACCGTTCTTTTTTCTCCTTACCTGCTTCATAGGACGGAGGGAACCAATTGTTTTCCATCCACTGAATACTGTCCAATTGGGGATCTCATTAGGCTCAAGGAAGATTTGTCTTCCTAAGAAATTGGATCCTTCATAAGCTATCCACCTATATAAGAGCAAGGGGGAAAATAGGGTACTTAAAAAGCAAAACCTTATCAAAATTGCCTTCTTTTATACAAGGTTCATTCTTTAACATTTTTATGTTTATTGATTTTTTTTTTTTTTTTTTTTTTTTAAGGAAAAGAAGTGTAACGAAATGGCAGGAAGAGCTAGGTGAAAGTCCACTGTACTGGGGCTCAGAAGATTTGCATTCCCATTAGGATTCCGGTTTCTAACCTGCTAAAACAAGGTTCCCGCCAGGTCTAAAATTCTGTTTCTTTGATAATGCTGTCTTTTTTCATAACAGTTTAACCTTCGCAGACAGACCATAACCTCTCACTGTTTCCAGTTACACCACACGAGTTCACGCTCCCACTCCTGGGCTCATCCTCCCAGGCATTTTAGGGCCTCTCTAGGTGGCTCCAGTGACCTCCTCCTATCGTTTCTCCAAGGCCACCATGGACAGCCTCAAATTATCCACAGAAATCCCGTCTTGCTTCAAGGCCCAGGCTCTTTCGCAAATCCTTCTCCATAGCCTTGGGGCCTTCGACTCGGGCCAAGTCAGAGCATGTCCCTGCGCACAGGGCCCTGAGGCGAGTCTGAAGCCTGTCTAGCCGCCCGGCGCCGCATCCATTCCTTTACCCCCGGCACCAGCTGCGTTCACTCCGCAATGGCGCCCTGAATAGTTGTGACGGACACAGGATGGCCAACAAACCGAAAACACCATCTGGACCTTTACAGAGAAAGTTTGCCGAGCCCTGATTAGGTGGTTATCAAGCTGCAGGGGAATAAGCTGGGATTGCCAAGAGGATGTGAAATTCTCAGGACTCCGGGTCACCACAAACAGTGCTTTCAGAGCGGATGTGTGGAAGCCAGGGTAGCTACCTTGCTTGGTTCAGACAGAGTACCCTGCTCCCCACAATCAAGATGAGGCTTGGCCTGGTTTCTCATGGATGGATGAGAGGACAGATGGCCTTCCCTCTACCCCTTCCTGCCTACACAAATCTGAGCCAGCAGACTGGTGCCGGGTTAGGACAGCGTTACCGTGGAGATGCTTACCTACCTCTCCAGCTGTGTAGACAACAGGCAGGGAAATTTCAGCTATAAGACCTAGGCAACACTTTAATAAACTACACCTCTCTCTATATTAATCTCAATGAATTCCACAGCCGAAAAGCATTAAAGCTTGACCCTCATTATAATCACAAATCAGAGATGTGGGATAATATGGGGATTAAACAAAACAAAACTTGTCACTGAGGGTAGCTGGCTGTGCATTAAGTCATATTCTGAGCCATCTGTAGCCTAAGAAAATCTTTTGACAGCCTTCCCTATTCCTTACTCTGTGTTCCCATTCTCTTACAGAGAATCCAGGCCGGGGAGAGTATAGGTGAATAACATGCTGAAGATAAGAAATAATGTCAAGGTAAAACAGTACCAGTTTTCTACAAAAGACTGAAATGAGCTGGTAAGAAATTACAACAGGTGAGTCAGTAATTATCAGTAAGTCTGTAATTATCACATAAGAATATAAAGAAAAGCATAAAAATGCCGTGAAAGTCCTGTACCACATGTCGATCTCAATTCTAAAAGACTTAGTTAAGTGGTAAATAATATACTGGTATATGGTATGAGAATTATTATGCTTAGAGAGAGTAAGTCAATTTATGTTTAAGAAACACCAATGTCAAATGCTCTAAAGAAGAAAAATTAAATTGCTATACATGTGAATAATTCAAAAGCCATTTATTAAAATAGTTGACTTATTTTTCAAATCAATTTATATTCTTGGCTCTCTCTTATGTTAACCCCAGATATTCACACAAGCAGAGTTGATTATCACACAATTTAAAAATCATAAGAAATAAAAACAATCATCTTTACATTAATCATCGAGAGCTATGTGTGTTCTTTTAGTTGACTTTTGGTACCAAAACAGCAACAGTACAGGAGGAGGGAAGGCTTCCGTGCCCGCGCTCTAGAAATGCCCTGAGAGGCAGATCTCCCAGGAGGCCTTCGAGCCCTAACCTCAGGGCCCCTCGCTGGCAGGCCTCTTACCATTTTTGTTCTAAATTAATATTCAAGTTCATACCTAATGTATATATCCATAATTGTTCATATCTTTTTGTAAAGTAGTCTCCCAAACTGTGTAAGTGCAGGCCCCACACACCCCGGATCCACCCCAACAACCTACATGACCAGCAACGCTGGTGGGAGGGCTAGGTCCGCCAGGATCGTCGGCATGAAAATAAGTACCGGGAGCAAGAGCTCTAGAGCAAACAAGATGTCAAATCAAAGGACAACAGAACACTATCAGTCCTACGAACAGTCAGTTGTCTTGGGCAGGCAATGTTGTCAACCAAAGAAGTTACTGATTTCATTCGGTATCTCCCGCAAGGGAAGTGGGCTCAACTGATTAAGGTCATCTGGTCCACCTACTCTAAGACGTATGCTCCGAAGGCACGGCAGCCCTTCTGTCCCAGACCACGGCATGCCACTACCTACTGGACGTGGTCCACGGTCTTACCTTAGTGAAACAGAAACAACTATTATTCATTGAGAGAGTTCAGGAGTAACAGTGTCTTCAGATCACACAACAGCAGCAGTGGGGAAAGAAAAAGCCACCGTGCAACTCCCCTAAAACAGTGACTGAACAAGGCCAAGCCCCTGTCCCATACTTACAGTCCACTTTTTACCCAGACGGACTGGGTGTAGAAGTGCAGGTCCTTGTTCAGAACAGAGTTCACAGCCTCTTCTAGATGTAACTCTCTTCCCTCACAGTGCTCCAGAGCAAAGAGGCTAATGGAGGGTTCTTCAAAAACCTAAGAGCACAAAAAAACAAAAGCATCACCATGCATGGTGACCCCACTTCAGTGACCTCCTGTCAGAATCACTGGGTACACTCTGGATCCACCGTACCCTCGAACATATACAGTTTACTGCTCTACCCTCTGACGACATTAGAGTCAAAACTTGCACCGGTGAGATTAAAATCTATTCATAAATTTTGTTCGCTTTTTTTGTAAGTTAAAACTGAAGTTCCAGAATAGCAATCTTAATCTCATAATGAAAATGGACACTTGGTTCCAATTAAGGTCCGGCTGTGCTGGGATATGGACATCGTGGTCCTGCCAGTGCTTTCCGCTGGCAACCGAATAAGCGTGGGATGGAATGGCACCCTCGTTCCCCCAGAAAGCCACAGGCGCAGTCACTGAGAATGCAACATGTGATGACTCTAAGCTCTTAAAAACATTCCTACGAGGAAGAAAAAGTTATTTTTAAAATTTAACAGCAACAAAAAGCCAGAATGCACAGGGACAGGAGTGATTTCTACAATAGAAGTTAGTATTCCCCAACCCCTTGTGTCAAAGAACAGAATCACTTTTGCTCTTTTTCATTCTTTGGTATCTGCAAGACCCCATGCTAGAAGATTTTTCAGGGATGAGAGGACAAAGCAAGGCACCATTCCTTGTGTTCGGGGCATTAGTAACTAAATTAGGACAAGTGCACAGACATGGAAATGGAATCCAGGGTAGAAAAGGATATGCCCTGTGAGAGTACTCAGAATCTAGAAGACTCGCTTCTTTTCAGCACAAGGGAGGGAGCAGGAATTGGGCAAGTTTCATGGATGTGGATGTTGCGGTATGTGAGCTCAGTCTTCAAGGAGGCAATGGGTTTGGACAGACCCAGAGAGAATGGAGGGAAGGCACTCTGTACAAAGGAAGGGAGACAGAAATGCCTGGAACATGTTAACGGAATGACAAGCAGACCCATTTGGCCAGAATCAAGTCCGTCAGAAAACAGTGTCAGCTGCCCCCACTGTTTGCTATGGGGTATTGAATTGTCTGCTTCCCCCTGCCACTGACGGGGCACAGACAGATTTACTGCCAACGGGGAGTCTTTGGGACTTTTGGAAAGGGGCCTAGGAATGGGCTAAAGTGTCTGTAAGTGGTACATAAGAAGCAGAGCACTAGCAGTAGGGACTGTGGATGTTCAAAGAACAGGAAATAAACAACTGAGAGCAAAATGAATTATGAAAGCATTATTCTTTGCAGCAGTGTTTAGAGTAACGAAGGATGGGAAAGGACTTAAATGTCCATCAGAAGGAGACTAGCTAAATAAGTTACGGTACATTCACAGAGAAATACGGCTGCAAAAAAGAATGAGGAGTTCTTTATGAAAGATCTCCAGAATATACTCTTTAGAGGCCAATACACGGTGAAGAGCAGTGTGGAAGAACGTACTTCTTATGCTTCCACTTTGTAGAAAAGAAGGGAGAACTTACACACATGCGCATGTATACACACAATTTTATAAAAAAATAAATAAAGCCCATGAAACTACTCCGTGACTACCCGTCAGGAGGATAGGATCTGAGAAGATAAAAAACACAGTGAGAGCAACATTTTTGACTACATGCCTTTTGTACTTTCTGATTTTTGAATCATAAAAACATTTATTCAGAAATTTAAATTGGTGATTATTATGCACATTTTGCATGCATATGTGTGTTTTTTGTGTTTTTCTTTAAACGGACTTCAAGAAATCAGACAACATGAGTGAAGAAAAAAGAATGGAAATAAATGGAAGTATATGGCAAAAATCCTCTAGTCCAAAGGAAAAGAGAGCCAGACCTAAGGTGTATGTGTGTGGGGGGAAGGGTGGTGGAAGGTTAGCACAGGTGAATAAGGGATGGCCAGAAAACTATCACGGTGATGAAACAGATAGACAAGGCAAACACAGGGAATGAGTAAATACAGAACAAAACGTGAAAAGATGTGGCTGGAGGCATGGTGGTATATTATATATGGGGAAATCTGGAAGCAAAACGTGCCCCAAAGCCAAGAACTTCTATTTAGGACTGAATGTTTTAATGCTGAGGTAGACACAGGATAATCTGAACCGAGTGTCCACCAAACACCGGACTGCTTGATGTGGAGTCGGGGGAACAGACCCAGTGTAGGCGTGGTAAGCGTGGGAACCCCCGCATCTGGGAAACAGGAGCCAGTCAGGCGGGGAAACGGAGGAGGCCACAACTGTGAGGGGTCGGGAGTACGCTAGGGGAGGGGAGCCCAAAGAGAAAAGACCACAGAAGTCGAGGGGAAAGGAAAGGATAAGGAAGAGTTGTCCACAGTGTCAAACACTCTCGCCAAGGTGGGGAAGGGGGCGGCTGTGACGAGGCTGCCGCGGGGGGCGATCAGGAGGCAGCTGGAAATCCGCAAGAGAACTCTGAATGGCGCGGAGGAGGGGCGGGTGGAATCCAGGTTGTAAGAATTGTAGCCTGGGTCCACGGGCTGTTTTTCAGAGAACCTTGGGGAAGAGAAGGAGGCAAGTGGGCTAGTGGCGCCTGCCAGTGTGACAGCAGGGTGGGACGGAAAGAAGCTGACTACTGCAAGACAAGAGCGATGGTTCTAGGGACGAAGCGAGCGGTCCAATCCACTGTTCCCCATCAGTTCAGAACCTCTGACCGGAATCAGTCCATGAGGGGAAAGAGCACTCTGAAAGGATGAAATACAAGGAAAGAGAAAAAGAACGCCAAAGAAATTTCCAGAGTTTTAAAGTGGGTAAATATATGAGTCATTTTCTCTTTACGTTACGTGGCAAAGGTTGCCTGCTGCTGAGGGAAGGTCTGAAGCACTGTCCGGCAGAGCTGTCTGCAGGGAGGGAAACGCTGCGGATCTGTGTTCTTCCACGTGTGGCTCCCGATCATGTGACATGTGGCTTGTGTAGCCAAGGGACTGAATTTGTTCACTTTATGGAAGTAAATATTACATGTAAATATTCTAAATAAATATTAAATAACCACATGTGGCTAGTGCTATGGTGATGGAAAGTACAGACTTAGGGATTAGAGGATACTGGACAAAAATGTAACAATCACTGTGTGCAGTAAGACAATAAGGGAAGCATAAACAGGCTGCCCAGGAGCACTGATTTTCCTTCAGTAAACACCATAAACTGCGTCGGGAATAGAAATTCATCTCTAGTCACTGAGTGACCACAGGCAAGATTCGGCACCTCTTCTGCTGTCTGCGAAATAAAAATCGGAAGCATCCCAAGAGCTTATAGAGGAAACGTCCCTATAGGAGTCCAGAAGAGCAGGTCAGAAATGTGGCCAACGGCAGACTCTGAATTACCCACTAGAACGGGTGACTGAAGGTAGACAATCAAAATTCACAGATAAGCCCCTGACTTTATTGTTGGACTTTCTCCAACACCTTTACCCTTAAGCTTTAAAAGCAAACAAACAAAAACAAAATGCACTTCAGCTTACCGCTTTACACATCTGGTTGAGTTACTATAAGAAGGGCAGACAGGCAAGGAGCCCACACAGGGCTCACAGTCACCCATTAGCAACATTTTCCCTAGTAAAGAGTTCACTGGGTGAACAGATGCCTGTATTAAAGGCATTTAAGACTTGCATAATGTAACTGTTTTAAACCCAAGAAGGAAAAAATTAAAAGCTTACTATGAGAATGTAATTTAAATGCTAAACATTATTCTAAGAAAAACAGGACCTGTGTACATTTTTCTTCCTCCTTTTGCAAAATGCCCATAAAGGCTTTTTTTAAAAGACTGCCATTATTACTCAAACTGCGTCAAATTCACTCCCCAATTTAAAGACGATCTGGCAATTGTGTGTCTAGAAATTTATCTTTAGGAAACAATGTAAAATTTGATGCAGGGGATCACAGAAAATGGGCTTTAAAATGATGCTGCGAGGAGACTGAGAACAAAATTATAGAAAATGACTGAGACAGCATTTTTTATGAGTATATATAAATCAGTAAAAAATACCCCACTGCTTCGTTAACAACAATGGGATCGTCATGTGGTCCGATCTGTCAGACTTTTCATCTGACTATTATTTCTAAGCTTAAAGGCATCCACCCTCTAGAGGTTTAATATATATTTAACTTGATCTTTCTCTATTTAAACTGTTTAAATTTAAATGGTTTTAGTTTATAAATACACTTAAATTTATAAACGCCCTTGATTTATAAATGTACTTACAGGTTAGGAAGGTCAACATAAGTGCTAATGTGGATGGGATGGTGGAGGGGGGCTGACAGGTAATCAGTCAGAAATAAAGAATGCTGAAGAACTATTTTAAAATCATATTTTTTCTGATACATTTTCTAGACATGAAAGTAGGAATATAAACTATTAATAGTCTTCAAAGCTGCGGACGACAGAATAATCTGAACTTTGCAAAGACAATAGGAAACACCAGAATTTAGCTACAATCTGAGCTCTATGAATGTCTTGGCCTCAGTCCGTATTAACTTAGAAGACAGCCAACCATTTGGGGCCAAAGGCTCTTCTTAGGTGTCAGCACTAACAGGACATTCCTGCTGGGTCAAGTCTAAGCCAGGCAAAGATCAGACACATTTTCTAAAAAGAGGACATAGTTAAAAAAGAAAAGGAATACTTGAACAAATTGTATAAAAGAACTTTTATATATATAAGAAAAAAACCCCTACATCATCCGTCCTCATCCCATCACCTAAAATACATTTTAAATGACAATACTAGTAATAACTAAGACATATAGCACCTTTCTGCATGCCAGGCATTATATATAAAAATATATATCCACAACTCCTTATCCCAAAAAGCTCTAAAACCTCCAATTTCTTTTCCTATTTCAATTGGCAACAAAACCTGACCTGAATAAGTGGAAGGCTACTTATAATATTTCTCCAATATGTGTGGCTATAAATATATTTGCTACAGTGATAGCAAGGAGTTTAATCATGAGGTGCTACCTAGAACCCTTTGGGAGTGTTTCCTTAAAGACTGTATGTGACCCATACCACTGTCTAAAAGGGGAAAAATCCCAAATCCCAAAATACATTCAGATCAGGGGATTGTGAATTTATTCACTTATTTAATCCGTACAACTCCCACTGATGTGGGTGCTATTTTTATCCCCATTTTACAGATGAAGAATCAAGGCACAGGTGACACACAGCCGCGGAAGAGCGGGCATTTGAAGCTAGACAGCAGGACCTCAGCTGTGTTCCTCACTCCTACACTCCGGCTCTAACATATTCTAAATACCAGTGATTTTAATGCAGAATACTTCTGATTGGCATGTATGATTTTGTCTGGAGCACCTGACTCCAACTTGCTCAGCTGGGGAATATATATGACCCCTAGTCTTACCTCCCCTTTGGCTTAAAAAGTGCGTCAGCCATCTGAATTTGAAGTTCTGAGATCCTGGTGCGAGCACTCTGCTAGAAGGACTACATTTACATCAACGTATTTTTAATGTAATTGGATAAATCTAACTAATTTTTGACTAAAAAAGAAAACCCTACAGATCTTTACTTTGGCAACTGTATAGTTCTTTGAGTTTCAAATCACCACCTCTATGGAAAAGATGCTGGCAGTTCCTCAGGATTACATTCATTGGTTAGACTCGAAGTATAACGTACATTTTCAAAATATTCAGCAATCAGCCACTGAAAACAGCCATACCCGTACAGCCCGACAACATCGCTTCATCTCAACTTTTCCAAATGAACCATGGCTAAAACACTAAGTACCAGTGAAAAGAATTAAAGAAAATAACCATAATGCATACCTCTAACACCACTCCACCCCACAGCAATACCAGTGCACCGGGAAAGAGGTATGTGAAATGATACAAATTTAACAGAAGGCTCATAAACCTCTCATAAGACTCTCATCTGGAATCTTTTAAGTTTGGCCCGTTACAAACAAAAACATACAACTTCCTTCAGCCTACCGAGTTCGTGGTAGTCCTGATGTTGCATAACAAATATTGGTTATTGTCTGTGAGCTGTTCTGCCACTGAGTGCTTGCCACGAGCTAAAGGCTGCACGTGTACGAGCTTGTTTAAACCCCACATTTTATGAGATGAGAAAGTTGAGACTTAGGGTAGTCGGAACACGCGCAGGGCCACTCAGCTAATAAGCAAGGGTCTGCCAGGCTCCTAGACCAGACTCTTCACCAGGGAACTCAAATCCTCCTCAGAGAACTGCTTTCATTTGGCTTAGAAAATCAGTTTCGTATGACCCAGCCATTACACTACTGGATATTTACCCCAAAGATACAGACGTAGTAAAGAGAAGGGCCATATGCACCCCAATGTTCATAGCAGCATTGTCCACAATAGCCAAATCGTGGAAGGAGCCGAGATGCCCTTCAACAGATGACTGGATTAAGAAGTTGTGGTCCATATATACAATGGAATATCACTCAGCTATCAGAAAGAACGAGTTCTCAACATTTGCTGCAACATGGACGGCAATGGAGGAGATAATGCTAAGTGAAATAAGTCAAGCAGAGAAAGACAATTATCATATGATTTCTCTCATCTATGGAACATAAGAACTAGGATGATCAGTAGGGGAAGAAAGGGATAAAGAAAGGGGGGGTAATCAGAAGGGGGAATGAAACATGAGAGACTATGGATTATGAGAAACAAACTGAGGGCTTCAGAGGGGAGGGGGGTGGGGGAATGGGATAGGCTGGTGATGGGTAGTAAGGAGGGCACGTATTGCATGGTGCACTGGGTGTTATACGCAACTAATGAATCATCGAACTTTACATCAAAAACCAGGGATGTACTATATGGTGACTAACATAATAAAAAAACATTAAAAAAAAAAAAAAGAAAATCAGTTTCAAATTGTTTTTCTTTTCCCTTTAAAAAAAAAGTTATGATACATTCTAAAAAGAATACATAGATAACTTATACCCAACACCCAAAACTAATAAATTTTATATTTGTATTGAATTTTATTAATACATAAAACATAACAGGTATAGCTGAATTTGAACCTCTCCTCCTCTGTAAAGGTAACCACTATGCTGAAGATGTGAATCCTTCCAGCTCGTATTTTTATACTTTACTAATGGTTATGCATCCTTTGTTTTTATTTTTTTTTTTAATTTATTTTTTTTTAAAGATTTTTTTATTTATTTATGTGACAGACAGCCAGCGAGAGAGGGAACACAGCAGGGGAGTGGGAGAGGAAGAAGCAGGCTCCCAGCGGAGGAGCCTGATGTGGGACTTGATCCCAGAACACTGGGATCACGCCCTGAGCTGAAGGCAGATGCTTAACGACTGCGCTACCCAGGCGCCCCATGCGTCCTTTGTTTTTAAATATCACTGAAATGTGTCTTACAATAACACCCTTTAGTAATACATGGATCTCACTTTTCATCCAACAGTGCTGCAACAAACATTCTTATGTCACCACCCTGCCCCATTAACTGACACTCCTTCCAAAAACTGTGTAAGAATAATCCCATTTCTTTGCCACCCAACCAAACCTTGGTGTTGTCAGGCATTCAAATGTCTGTATCTCAAGTAAGGTAATGTTACCTAATTATTGTTTTATTTTGCATTTACTTGATCACTAGGTGAGGTTTAGCATTTTTTGCATATCCTTAGCCATTTTTCTCTCTTCTAGGAACTGCCTATGTTTTGAAATAGCTTTTTCTTTTTCCTCAGTTGATTTCAAAGAGTTCTTTTTATATTCTGTACACTAAACCTTTGCAGGTTTTATAAGGGCTGCAAATATATTCTCCCAGTCTGTGGCTTGCTGTGGTAGGCTGAATAATTAATATTCCCCCCACACCCACCCCGCACTCCAAACGTTCACATCCTAATCCCTGGAACCTGTAAATATGTTGTTACCTGATGTGGTAAAGGGGACTTTGCAGATGTGATTTAAGAATTAAAAATCTTGAGGTAGGGATACTAGTCTGGACCATCCAAAGAGGCCTAATATAATCCCAAGGGTCCTCATAAGAGGAAGACAGCAGGGTCAGAGGACAGAGAAGCGGGGGTGATACACCTGGAAGAGAGACAGTGGCCATGAGCCAAGGAATGGTGAGGACCTTGAGAAGCTGGAAAAGGTAAGGAAACAGACTCTCCCCTTAGCATTTTCCAGAAGGAGTGCCGTCCTGCCAGCATCTTAATTTCACCACACTGAGACCGTTTAGACCTCTAGAACGGTAAGACAGTGTGTGGTTTTAAGCCACTAAGTCTGTGCTAATCTGTTACAGCAGCAACAGGAAAGGAACGTCCTTGCCTTTTACCTTTCTCCTATTGACCTGCACATTTTGTTTTAAACCCATCCTACTCCATTATCATTGAGTTTCCATATTTTCTTCTAAGTTTTAAAGCTTGCTTTTCACATTTAGATGGCCATAATCCATCTGGAACTTATTTTTGTGTTTGGAGTAAAGCAAGATTCTAACTCTGTCTTTTTCCGTGTAAAGAGCCAACTGTCCCAACACTGTTTAATAGCTCACGATATCCCCATTGTAATGCTGTTTCAGCCACCTTCCAATTACGTTATTCACGTAGGTCAGTTTCTATGCTCTCCTCCTCCGCTGTTCCGTTGTCTCCTTGCACCAGTCCCTACCATCTTAATTATTACTGCTCTAAGTGCAATATATACTTGGGAGGACAAATGATCCTGCCTGTTGTTCTTAAAAATTATCTTGGCTACTTTGGATCCTTGTGTTTTCCAAATCTAGGATAAGCTTGTCATGTTTTCCTATCCTACCGTAAAAAGACACTCTTCCTAGAAAGACAAAAGATTCTGTAAGCATTTTGCCTGAAATTGTATTAATTTGGAGAGGACCGCAACTTCACGATACTAAATCTTCTCAATCTATAAAAAGTTACATCTCTTCCTCTTTTATGCCCTTCAATAAAATCTTCTAAATAATTTTCCCCATAAAGGACTTACTTGCGCTGTATTAAGATTCTTAAACACCTTGTAGTTTAATTGGCATTTACCTTATATCCAGAAACTTTTTAAAACTTCATATTAACTCTGACAATTTATCTGTACATACTCTTGACAATTTTGTTTCTTCTTTATGTGTTTGTGTTTTGTTTTGTTGGTTTTAATCATATTCAAGTGGCTGGGGCTCCAGATTACTGTTGAATAGAAATGGTCATAGTAGAGACCTTTGTCTTCTGCCTGAATTTAAAGGGAAATGTTCAAATATCTCACTAGGAAGTGTGATGATTACTCTGTAGGGTTTTGCTGGCCTTCATTTTTAAAATGTACAAAAGAGTTCATACTATTAACTCAGTATAGATTCAGCTGAAAAGCTTAATAGTAACCGAACTCTTCTACACTTTATAGACTCATTGCTTCCTTCCATCCTGTGGCTGGACTGATAGTCTTCTGCTATTTAGAGCTGTGGCCCTTACTCAGCACCCTTGCACGGCCTTGCCAATTCTTATTCTACCTCTTAATATCACTTATGTCATCACAGTTACAATTTCATTTGAAGTTTTTCTACAGCCTCTTGTTACAACGTTTCTTTTGCTTTGCCTGCTGATAGCTGCCAGGATCGGATTATGACTTCAAAGGAGGCCAATGTCCATGCCAGGCCACCATGGACACACTACAGAATGCTGCTCACATGGAAACGCAAGGAAAGCAGGTTACGCCACACATGATGAGGCCAATGCCTGAAGCATTTATGTGGGCTCCGCACTTGCCTCCAGCTCCTACCCAACTGCTCTGGGGACTGTTCCAGGACATAACCTTATTGAAAGCTAAGGTACTATGTTATTCCCTCAGATCCTAGGAGCCCTAATCCTGGATACATTGTTCTTCATGTCCAGTTAGAAATATACCCAGGATACTTATTTGCAACAGCACTAAAGGCTGTCAAAGATTTGAAAATACCTGTTCTAACCGTCTCTTTACAGAAGAGTTAACAAAGGTATAAATAAATGACATGATTTTCCCAATGCCACAGTAGTGAGAAGCGGAACTATCACTATCCTCCCAAGGTCCTTTCACTGTAAAATGACTGCAAATTATCCATGGACCTCTAGAATGTAACATATGCCTGGACAAGTAGAAATCAGCCTGGAGCAAACAGTCATTTGCAAAACATACTGATCTTGTATGAAGATGAAGTCTTTAAGACTCCTCAATATTATACCATTATGACTCTAACAGTAATGCACAATATGTCTGGAAATGCCAACTACAGGCAATACCCTCAGAATTCTGCAGTTGTAACTAATTAAGGCAAAATCAAACGGTTGGCTCATATATATATATATGTAAAGTCAACTCGACTGGACGGAAACATTTCCCAGAATTAATCCAGAATCCCACTGGACTGTGGGTTACACAGTAGCATTAACAAATCTGGAGAAAAAGCCCAGGGGAGAGGTGACTGAATCAGAGAAGCAGGATAGGTAGAGTGTGTCTAGCATTTTCCAGGGAAGGACAACACAGAATTTGGAGAATGCAAGCAGCTGGGACCCTCAGGAATCTCTTTTGTGGGGAATGTTACTGAGTAAACTAATCTCAAGATACCTAAGTTCATTTTACCTAAAGTTTATGCTCAACAAATAACCTTTTGAGGATAAATTCAGCTTCCCCTGTTCTTCTCGAGAGGGAGAAAAATGCTCAGGACGTAATTCTCAAGTGTTCAGCCATGAGAATCCACCTGCTACAGATGACTGTACTGACCTGGTTCACATATCAATCTCCTAGGTCTGATCAACTCAGGGCGTCAGGGCCACTGGCGGGCGGGCGGGGGGGGCATGGTTGACTTCACCAAGAAAATGCTACCTCTGTTAAGGCCCCTTCATGGTCAGTCTGGGTGTCTCTGCTGGGATGCACACCCTCACCTCACATTCCCTCCATTTCAAAACCAAACCTACTGCCTAAATGTATCTTCAACAAAGACTTTTCAAAGATTTAAAACATACCATGTAAAGGCATTAAGAAGATAAATGTGTTGTCCCTACATAATATATACACACACACACACACACACACACACACACATATATATATATATATATATATATATATATATATATATATAGCTCCCACGTCCTTCTCAAGAGACACCTTCACTTATGCTGCTTGGGTTCCACAGAACCAAAAAAGTGACGTGCAACTGCACAGTAAAACTTAAAAACATTTTTTCCTATTTTCATTCTTAATTTTAATTATTCACTTTTAACTTCATGAATGTAAAATTGCATTTCTTCAAAGAAAAATAGTAATACTCATTAATTTTGGCTGTTTCTAAAACACCCTCCCTAGAAATTTAGTTGGTTTAGCTTGCTGAATTAGATAGAAGTCCTGCAAAATCCTTTCAAGATGGAACTTTCATGTTTAGAACTATAGGTTTTGCTTTTAGTTCATACCAAATAAGTATCTGTCTGCTGGTTTGACCACAAAAATTGCTAAGAAAATTCCTTTCCCAGGAAACGTGGACTGCTTTCCAATGCCCTTTTCAGTCTTATCAATACTTTGGAGAGACTGACCGGACCACATTCTTCTTTTTTCCCCCCACTGGTGTTTGTCCAACAGACAGGAAGTATCAGTAGCCACTTAGTCTTTCCCAGTTAGTATCTAAAGGGCCACTGAGAGAGACCACAGACAGTTTCTATTCTTGTTCCTCACCCAAGACTCTATTCTTAGCCTGATACCAAGAATACTCTATCCAGGAATGTCTTGTGAAATATGACTACATTGCTCAGGTTGGGATCAAAGTTTCTGAGTATGATCACCATCTCTGGAGTCAGCTCTGGTTGAAAGGTCCCAGTCACTCCTACCACCATGCAGGGCTTCAAATCATTTCTGTGCAAACCTCAGCTCTGACCAAATGCTCCAAGGGAATGATCATAATTAGACATCTTGAAAATACTCCAGATCTGCATCATTTCCTCTGCACAGGCCCTATAAACATGGAACACAGAACTGATGCTGCGAAGTGGCGATCCTGTTTTGCTCCAATTTCAAATTCTGAGTAAATATGATAGAAAGGAGAAACTACTTACACTATACATGTGGGTCTCCAAGGTGACCCCCATAAGTCTGCACACACCAGGCAAGAAATCCCTAGTTCCCCCAAACGAAGGCTTGAAATCACCACCAGTGGCCATATCAAGACCCGTGTCTTAGAGCAACATTGTACACCTGAGTAACAAATTGTCGGGTGACTCATCTAGTAGAAATAATAAAACCATCGGGTCATTATTTTTGTTAAGCAGCTGCTACAATTACAGCCACCATTTACAGCTAATTAACTGCTGATATTTAATGAGTGCTCACCATGTGCTGGGCATTTTATAACTATCGTTTCATTCAATATCCCAGTGGCCTTACAAAGTACGATTATTTTTCACAGATGAGGAAACGGAGTTAACTTTACTAAATGTCACCCAAAAATGGTTAAAAATATCAAACTGGGATTTATGCTCAGGTCTATATATATTATTCTAGTTCCTATGTTTTGAATTCTTGCTTAAAAAAAAAAAGAAAAAAAATACCAATCTACATTTTTGTTGGATTTCATGAGTGAATTCCAATTTTACAGTCTGTGAATAAATTATTCATATGTTTATATTTACCCATGTATCACTTCTTCCAACGTCACATCATTCACGGTAATTAACCTGGACAAGAAAAAATCTTGTAATTATGCACTCAAGCAAAGTACTTACATAGCCAATGGGCTTGAGGGCTTTAACTCTCGATGTTGGGCAGCCACAGGAAGTAAGGTCAGCATAGAGGCCTTCCTCCAACACACACTGATTGTTAGAACTGTCCTCTTGGTAATACAGGAGCCAGCTTAAAAACAAGCAGGGAGACATTCAGTCGAATTGCATCAGTTGGCAGTGCGGGCTCATTATCACGCTGTGGGAACCGGGGGAGGAGCCGGACAGAGTCACGGTGCTGACCGGCAGCACACACGCGGCAGCTGTCTAAAGAAACAGCCACGACTATCATTTACTGACTGCCTACCATCTGCATCCAGACACGGGTTAGATACGTACCTACATTATTACACTGTGTTGTCAATCCTATGAAGTAAAACACATCCTTATTTTTATAGGCAACAAAACTAAGAATTAGAAAGGTTAGGTGACTTGCCCAAGGTCTCCTCAACCACTAAATGACAGAGCTGAAATTTGAAACAAGACATCTGCTTTAGGCTAACGATATTAGCCTCATTTAGTGCCTTCAAGTACAAAACTCTGGGATCAGATTATAGTGATTATTAAGTACTTGAACAGATTAGAAGTTATTTTAGGAAAAACAATCGCTGGTATCCTTATTTAATGATGGGCTTGCTGTCAGGCTAGGGGAGCACAGAAACTACACTCTTAAAATCACACAACAGTATATAAAATCTCTCACCTGTACATCTGCTAACAGAGATTTTTTTAAAAAAAGAAATAAGCCCATTAGAATCTTTGATAGTGATTATCTTCAATCTATCACTCATCAGAAGTTTGGCTAGGAAATGCCCTTTTGAAAAGAAGGACCCCAAGGGAGAAATGAACGGGCTGTTAGTACTTCATTACCAGTATGTCTAAGTCCTAGCCCTACATTAAGACCACCAGCACAACTCAGGCTAGACCAGGTTAACTCTGGAACACCACCGAGATGCTCTGTAGCATTATAATTTACTGTCACATCTTCTAGTAATTAGGCATTTTATCACACGTTTTCAATGTGTCAGGCATGGACTTAAGCCCTTCTTATGCATCATTTATTTGGTCCTTATAAAAATCCTCCGAGGTAGGTACTGTTATTATCCCTCCTTTACAGATGGATAAACTGATTTCAGATAGTAATCCAATTTGTTTAAGGTTATGTATCTAGGAAGTGGTGGAACTGGGCTTAAATCCAGGTCTTCCAAGTACTCCAGGTACTTAAACAACTGCCAGGGTTCCTGTATTCTTTTGTTAAACTGCAGTTCAATACACACACACACACACATACATACATATATAGAATGTATATTTCCTACATAAAGTGAACATATGACTAATTTGTCCTAGATTTCAGTGTCAGGAAAAAACACTTTCCTCCAGAAAACCTCCAATACTTCCCTTTATTAGAAAACGAAAATATGTCTTATAAAATATTTTCTTTTATCTTAGTGAAGAAACTCAGAGCCAAATACTAGCAAAAATATTATTTCAGGTGCCCAGTATAAATTTCTCTCTCACTAAAGAGTTGCAGATAATCTAACTTATAGTGTCCTATTTTATGTGTTTTAATATTATACAAACCTTCATATACTTTTTGGAAGTATAAAAATAACGACATGCACAGAGAAGTTCAAACTAGTAAGAGTTATAGGAAATCTGGGAGGGAAAGACTGTTGGAATTAGGGCTAATCAGGAAGGTTGACAGAGGGCATGGGGATGGACTGCTCCTTAAAGATATACTAGGTTTAGTATTAAATGGGGGCCACAAGCTTACATGCCTATAGAAGGCCAGGCAGGTAATGTTTGTGAGTAGTGTACCAGGTTAAAAAACACAAATAAAAACAAAAACAAAACTGGGAATATATCCTATGGTACTTTGGGATCACATATGCCATTTACTGAACACTAGCTAATTACTGCCAAAGGTGAATGCTTCTCAAAGTTTCCAAATCTTCTGATTTTTTTTTAAATAGGTGAAAAACACTCTAAACCAAAACACTGATATATTTTGTTTAACATAGTGTGTAGGCCAAACAAATAACATCTGCTGGCTAGCTTTCCCTGAAACTTAGAGCTGTTCATAGAGAGCAGCCTGTGGGCCATCTGTCCCACTGCCACTTTCTGTACACATCACAGGCTAAGTCTGCTTTTCACGTGCTTAAATGATCTTAAAAAATTAAAAGAATAGCTTGTGATATGTGAATATGCTATATGATTCAAATTTCAATGCCCATAAACAGAGTTTCACTGAAACACAGTTGTGCCCGTTCACTGATGTACTGTCAGCCGGCTGCTTTTGTGCTCATAATGGCCGTGCTGAGTAGCTGGGACAGAGCCTGTAAGGCTCACAAAGCCAAGAATACTTAGGACCTGGGCGCCTGGGTGGCACAGCGGTTAAGTGTCTGCCTTCAGCTCAGGGCCTGATCCCGGCGTTATGGGATTGAGCCCCACATCAGGCTCTTCTGCTATGAGCCTGCTTCTTCCTCTCCCACTCCCCCTGCTTGTGTTCCCTCTCTCGCTGGCTGTCTCTATCTCTGTCGAATAAATAAATAAAATCTTTAAAAAAAAAAAAAAAAGAATACTTAGGACCTGGCCTGAAAGAAAAGGATTGCCAACCAACCCCTGGTATAGAGGGTAAGGCAGAAAGTACTCAGAGGTGTAAATGTGAGAACAGGGGAAGAGAGGGAGGCAGTGTAAGGCCAGAATGGGGAATGGGTGGGACAGATGAGACTTGACTGATGGACAGGAGGCATCTGAACTCTATCTGGCTGGTATTGGGGGATGACTGGGGGATGTAAAGCAGAGTAATAAAAATAGTAACCTGGATTTTGGGACAAATAATTGGGCTAGGACCGGTTTGTGGTAAACGACGGAAGGAAGAGAATACTGGAGTGGAGCTAATCGGGAGACTGAAGCTTTCCAAGTAGAAGAACTGATTCAGAGGAAAAGGAGAACTGATGAATCCAAGACATCTTGAGGAATGGACAGAGAGATTCTGATGAGTTATTAGGCAGATACTTGAAACAAACCTACCACTGAACTGCACACTTTAAAATGGTTAAAATGATAAACTGTATTTTATTATTTTACAATATAATAAATTTAGGAAATATGTGTTAGCCTTGGGAATCACATACAGTTCATTTACATCTGAAAAAGATCTAGTATATGGCTGTAGCTCAAAGAACACAAGATTTAATTTAAATTTAAATTTATTAAAATTAAGTTAGTTAAATTAAAAAAAAAATGACTAAAGCAATCATGGGTCTGACATTTAGCATGTGATCTTGAGAACCCTAACTCTGAAATGAGGAGTCCTCATCTGTGAAATGAGGTTGATACATACTTTAAACTAAATTTTTTTAAAATGTAGGAGTAATATGTCTAATATGGACAAAACATTAGTTTTGATATAGCATTCTATTATGCTATCCAATAAACATAAAATATTAAGCACTCAAAATATTTAGGTAATAATCTAAGATAACAGTGAGAGAATAAAATGGCCACAATGCTCCCAAAGTTAGCTAATCTGCAGTTTTTTCTCTGTATTACATGATGGCCCATAATACAAGCGAGGCAAAATTACTATAGGCTAATTAGGAATTGGCCAATGACTACAAGACTTTTTTTAATTCACTATGAATCAAAAAATAAAAACAAGTCAAATTTCTGTAAATTTAAAGGAAATTAAGTTATTAAATAGTAGAAAACACTCAACAAGCATACTTACCAACCCCGAAGAACTTTAAAAGAACATGGCGTGAATGAAGTCAAATCAGAAATTTCTTCTGTAAAATCTACACATTCACCTTGGAACCCTGGTTTACTGAATGCTTTCAGCTATGAGAACAACACAACAATTTAACAGAAAATAATTGTTTGACGGTATTACAAAAGCAAATGAAAACCTTTTATTTCTTGTATTTATAAAAAATTCAGCAAAATTGGGGAGCCTGAGTGGCTTAGCTGGTTAAGCGTTCAACTCTTGATTTCAGCTCAGGTCATGATCTCAGGGTCATGGTATCAAGCCCCATGTCATGCTCCACGCTCAGCGGGGAGTCTGAGGACTTCTCTCCCTTTCCCTCTGCCCCTCCCCCTGCTCACACTCTCTCTAAAATAAATAAATCTTCTAAAAAAATAAAAGTTCATCAACATATTAGTGCTTTATCTATTGCCAATGAATCGTTGTTAAGGATGATAGTCTCTTTAAACTTCCATTGTGGTTTCCTTACCCATTTCCGGAAATGTCACCATTTATTTACCATTTTCATCCATTTTTTGCACCAGATTCTGGGCACAGAGGCCCAGAAAACAATTCTACCTGTAAGATTAAATCGGAATCCCTCCTCCACTAAAATGTGGTCCCTGCCCATTGTATCAAACAATTATTATCCCTTGCGTTGAGACTACATGTGTAAGATCAGTGGCAATTCAGCGCTAAGTGTGAAGGCAGTTTCAGTCAGTATGAGGGGTGGCTGGTTAGCCTTTTCTCTTCCCAAGTCTCGCTGCTCCAGTTAATAAAAGGTTGCAGGAGAGAGCATGAACACATGTGGGCAAGTGGGCCTGAGAGCACAGGAGCAGATGGCAGAGAAGATAACGACAACGAGATTAGCAAAGATTTATGGTGAACAGAGAAAGACATCCATGTCATGTATTTGGCCAACGGGCTCCCGTTTACTGTTAAGACTATCACAAATATAAAGCTTAAGTTACATACAACCATATTTCTACTTTAGTCCTTTTTGTTGACAAATCCATGAAATCTCAACTGTGATTCCCTTCAGACCAGAGACATAATAATGTGCAACGCTAGTGGCCTTGGATCTATATAATAGGGAAGAAAAAATTAATGAGCCCTATAAATATTTCAAAATACACTGGATCCTTGAAATAACATGCCCACAGGTTCACCCTGCATGGACAGGCCCGCATTGTAGCTAAGAATGCATCATACTGAGCGCTGGGCAGCCTTGTCCTTTCTCCCACTCGCGCTGTATCAAGAACAAAGCTGCTTTGAGCCACTGATGTTTGCCTCCTTCATCTTCCCAAGAGTCCTCTTAGAGGCTGATAGCCTCTGAGTTCTGAGGAACTGCTTCTTGACTATTGCCTTCTGCTCTGACATCAAAAGCCGGTGAAAACAGGGAGGTGGGAGAACGAACTCCCCTGGACCCACCATGGCGTGGCACAGCCTGACTTGCTATCATGAAGCCAGTCTGCATTTGAATCATTCAACCACCAAGGGACTCCCTCCCTTAAGGAGGTATGACCCAGCTAGTTTCTATCATGATCCTTCTGGTGGATGCAGAGGGCAGCAGCGAAAAGGAAGTCCAAAACGAGACAGACTTCTGAAACAATTCCTCATAGAAGAACAACTCTATGTGTCCAGGAAAACTCATTTCATTGATAAGAGCATGTATTTTGGTTAGTCATTTTCCAAACTAGGTGTTTTAACTTAAGTAAATCATAATTTTACTTCCAAAAAATGTTGAGTAATTTCTTCTACACGCAAATATCTTAATTCACAATTAAGAGTTGGAAAAGCCACAGGAGAAGAGAGGTCACAGCTGTCTTGTTTACTCTGCATCTACCCAGTTTGTTCATTGTTTTTATGTTGCTGAGCTTAAGGTTTATACTTCGTTATTTCACCATGAAGCCATGAAATCCAGACAAATGACAGTGCAAGTTAAGCATATTTCGGATGGTATGTATAGCAGCCAACTCTAGTGTTTAGTCTGTCTTCAGACCCAGGAGCATTAATTAAAATACACACAGACTCACAAACACACACACATTTGCAATAAAGTACCTTTTGGATTTGATGGGTTAATTCTCTGCCCAAACTGAAAAACCAGACTTAATGCTGATGAGCTTTTTTTTATTTTTACTCACCAAATGAGATACAGTGCCATATGGTTCACCCAAAATTTGATCATTTTGATTACCCTACAAATGCCTTAGAATAGAATTCTCATAATGTTCTGAGAATGGTCCATACAGAAACCACTTCTGTGCTTATTGATTAGAATAAATTGTGGTTTCTACTCTTAGTGAATTATGTAACAGTGCCTTGGTAAAATTAAGACCTGGGAAAAGCTAGGTGGATAAGTCATATTCTGGTTTCTTTTCCAATCTCTACCAGCCTCCCAAATGGAACTGTATGGATACAAATACACACACACACACACACACACACACACACACGCACACAGTACCAGTGTTTTGCAGTGCCAACTTCCTTTTCACATATATTATCTTACTTCTTTGAAGTACGGTTTCAGACAGAAACTATCACCAATATATGATGAACTTTTTGTAGAAATGCTTATTATATACTTTTCACTTATGATATAAATAAATGTAATAGGTCTTTAATCTGACAAACTGAGAACTCAAAATTTTAATTGCTGACCAAACATATAAGTTGTGCTCAATTTATGTCACAATATCAGAATAATTTTCTCAATGTAACTTTATTCCAATGCTAAGATAATTTCTCTGAGAAACTTTCTATCGTACCTACTTTCTATCATACACAGACTTTCTGCAGCCTTTGGACCTCCCTCACACAAACATGCTCCTTGTTAAACAAGGAACCATCTTGTTTCTATCAGTTTCTGTCCTTTTATTACATCACAGGGTCTCAGACTGTAGTGTTAGGTACTCCACAGTAATTTTACTTCCCTGATTACTCATAGAGGCCTTTCTTTACTTAGAAAAGTAGCTCTTCCTATTTCTGGTCTTTGGATTCTATAAAAATGATGTTTGCAGCACCACAAAGAAGTGTTTTTCCTGTAGTACTCTTCAATCTTACTGATATTTGCCTAAAACTGTCACTTTCCTGTCCCCCATACATGGTAACTGTTAAAGAGCCTGTGACCACTCTAAAATTCAATGTGTCCAAATTATCCAATATAAGAAAATATCTAGTTGCTTTTTTCTCATTTAGAATCATGTATAAAATGGAAGACAGGCTCAACATTCCAAGAACTCAAAACTTCTAATAATATTTGCAAATGGATTTGAAAAATATTCTGGGAAAAAAAAAAAAAGGTCCTTAGTTGTATCAAAGGGCGTAACTAGTTAGAATTTCCAGAGTACTGTGCCTCCCTGAAAACTCAACTCACTTTTATAAAATGTAATCTTGTGAGAGGTCTGATCTGCTAAGATAAAGACATGATGACATTACAAACATAACCCATCTTCTGTTCATTTTTTGTTTTCTTTGGGAAAAAAATAAAAAAATTAAATGCCAGCTGCTATTATGAAGAACTATATAATGATGCTGTATATTCTGAGTTGGCAATTAGACTTGGTGATTGGTCTTCATCCACAGGAAAAACAAGAATCTTCTCAAAGGAGGTGTTCTGTGTCCCAAATAAGACATCTCATTATAATATGGTGACACAGCAGAATGACAGAGTAACACTCATGACGTATATTTATCTCTATACACACACATATTCTGGCTTTTCCCTTCTTAGGTTGTTTGAGGTTTGCTTTAAAAATCACCAGCATAAAAAACAAACAAAAAACAAAAACACAAAAACCTCCTCTGACTTGAATTCTGAGATGTCATTTCCTCCTTAGTCCTCAGGGAACATAACTATCCCATCTGAACACAGCATCTGAATAATCAATCTATGACAGCTATTTGTGAAGAAGAAAATACTTTCTAGTTACTGAACGGAACCAGAGTTAGCCAAGATCCTCTTTTTCCCCCCTAAGTAAAAACAAGCAAAACAGGGGGCGCCTGGGTGGCACAGCGGTTAAGCGTCTGCCTTCGGCTCAGGGCGTGATCCCGGCGTTGTGGGATCGAGCCCCACGTCAGGCTCCTCCGCTGGGAGCCTGCTTCTTCCTCTCCCACTCCCCCTGCTTGTGTTCCCTCTCTCGCTGGCTGTCTCTATCTCTGTATAATAAATAAATAAAATCTTTAAAAAAAAAAACAAAAAACAAAAAAAACAAGCAAAACATTCTGAAATTTTGGTCAATGGAAATAGTAAGAGCTTTGATGCTAGGTAAACTAAGGAGGTTTGTCTGCATGTTATTAAATATCCAGCTATCCTACACCTGTCAGAAACACTTATTTCACAAGGCGATGGCAGAGCCAGATCCAGAAATATGAAGTGGGGCTGATTTCACCGGGTGTTTTCTGCGGCTTCCTCTCTCTTCAAGTTGGACTGGAAATACTATAAAGAAAATCCTCCAAGCAATCTGCCCCAAACAAGGAAGTTCATAAAAAAGAACAGGAATGTAGGAGGGGAAAAAAAACAGAACTTAAAAGAATGTGACTTTTATCTGCACTTAAAACTCAGAAAGTGTGCAGTATGGAATTAACCCTGCTTAACTCTTTGCTCACGTTATGCCGATTCACGCACAAGTGCTTTAAAAGTTCACCGTTGGAGTTTTCAAAGATTTGAAAGAAAGATCTCACAGGAAGTGTCTCCAAATATAACTTAATTATATTCAAAAAGGAAATGCTCCCAATAGGGCCTGAGCTAATCAGAAAATAAGAAAACCTAAAAACACTATGAACAGAGACATGGTTACAACTAAGCTGACTTGAAAGATAGAAACACACGAACATGAAAAATAGACATAGTCAAAGAAAAAGATTCAGCATTATGTAAAGCCAGCAAATATCGAATATTTAAAATTAATCACTCAATTGGGTTTTGACAGAAATTTTTCCAAATTGTTTATTTAAAATGAGAGAGAGGCAGCAAGGTCTCATTCCTCTTCCTCCGATGGATGTTCTGATTATATCATGTGTCTTTCTCTGAGGCAAAATCCTGAAAATGGCTGAGTTGACTGGAGTCAGATGCTAAAAAATGCCTGTTTTGCTACTTCTAGCTGTGTGAAATGACACTTAAATTCTAAATCTTTGTTTTCTCATCAACAACTGGGATTAATTTTGACCTCGCAGAGTTTTTAGAAGCATAAAATTAGCACAATTTGCAGCCCTCAATGGATAATAAACGCTAGGCTTCAGAGTATTGCCCAATCCTTCAAACCATTAACACACTAGAAATAAACAAGCAGGGCGGCAATGTTACCAGTCCTTTTAAGAAATATTTGATTTAGGTATTAGAAAGACATTGACATAATAAGCATGATCAGACAGCCATTTCTCCACGTTAGGTTTGCTCCTCCAAAGACAGCAGAACGTGCTGTGCTGAATGAGAATGCGACATTGAAGAATGGACGGGCCATAGGAAAGGAGTGGCAGAGGTTCAAAATGACCCCAAAGTGGTCAGAGCTAAAGCTCTATGGGGAGAAAGCAAATGGAAATGTCGTGACAAGTCCAGGCCAATACAACCCGTAATGGAGATGGGTACTCTTCTGCCCATAGGTAACAAGTACAATATAAACTGCCTGCTTTGTACACACAAGAAACTTATCTGATGGAAAGAGAAAGAATCGAGACAAAGGGCACAAATGCTTTTAGTAAATAGTAAGTTAAGAAAGTTTTGAAACATACCAAATGTGGAGGCTCATTTATTCCAAGTGGTTCCTGAAATATATTAAAACATTTTAAAAATTGTCATCATATAATATTAGTTGTCCTTTTGAAAGTTTTGAAAATACCATTTGAAAAATGAAAAAAAAAAAAAAAAGAAGGTCTCATTTACTAGATCTCTTGAACTGGTTATGACCCTGAAATAATTTACAGGATTATCTTATAATTTAGTATTTATTACTTACTAATTCATTTTGAGTAATGGAGCTGGGAAAAAAATATGCTGCTCAATGTCCATCAAAAAGATAGAGTCTGAGCTTCCTGGCCTTACCTTTCCCACACTATATCGTGGGCACCCTTCTGGAGGTGTTTATTATCCACACTGGCCATGCGCTTTCATAACTGCGTGACTTTGCACAGGAGATTATGTCCTCTTTGAGGACTGCCTTCTCTGCCCCACTTCATTGTCTGGCAGACGTGATTTTATCCCTTAAGATATCACTTCATGCGGGAATGTGGCATGGTGCCCAACTCCCAGGCTCTGAGGGCTCCTTCACTGGCTCCCCCAGCCCTGCCCACACACTCCACCTCCTCACTAATCCCACCACACTCAATCACCTCCACGTCAGTCTCCTCAAAGAGACTGAGGCCTATCAGGGCAACCTTATTCATCTTGTATCTCCAGGGACCAGTAGTGTCTGACACATGAGGCATGTAACAAATACTGTTAAATGAATGAAGTGACCAAATTACAGTCATCTCACTGATGCGCTCCTACCACCTCCCATAGCTCCCTATAGTCTAAGAAAATTCACATGCTATTTCATTTTCTCTGTATATTCACAAAACATAATCCAGCAGTTTCACTTTTAAAAAGCCTGTTCCACATAGTCAATTGTATGCCATTATATGCTCTGGAACTGTTATGGTCATTCTTAACTCACCAGTTGGATAGGTCGTATTGACATGATTATGTTATTTGATCCTCCCCAGTCAAAAAAGCATTTGTATTTCCCTTTCTCTAAAATGTACTGTTCTCCACAGAAGAACTTCTGTTGGTAGGCAACCCATCTAGCAGGGGGGAAAAAGGGAAAAAGAACAGAGGTGATACAGACTCGAGCAATCAACAATTTTAAAACCAAAGAACCTCTTAAGGTTCCCAGGACAGGAGACAACTTACACGCCACTTTTAACGTGAATGGATCTTGTTTCACTGCCAAAGCCAACTTCTTCCAAGTCAGAAATTTCCTGATTTGTAATGTCAATAAACTTCCCACTTTCTAGGTCAGATTCAAACAGTGTGATAGAAGATTCTATAAAATTCTAAAAAGAGGGAGAAGAAAGGTAAGAAAAACATATGGATTTTCTCCTATAGATTGCTATATCTTAGCACAATTTTCACACACTGGGATAATTTCACACAAATAACTCCAGGAAAAATTTTAAATGGAACCGGAAACAATTTTAATAGTTACTACTCTTCAATAGTTCAAAGAAAAAAATAAGTCTGAATTTAATCAGGAAGACATTTTTATATATAAGTGGGAATTAATCGAGAGTTGGTAAATTGCTGGGACTTACAGGCTATTTATTGCATGTTAAACTATAAAGGAAACTAAAGTTTCACTTGTGCTTAAAGAGCAAAAGCCACAACATGGAGTTAACAAACAATGTGCGATTGGCATTTGGTGACAGAGGATTTTATAAGCTTAAATGTAAAAGAAAAAATGAAACTTCCTTGACAAAGGATTAAAAAATTGAGGGGAGGGGCGCCTGGGTGGCACAGCGGTTAAGCGCCTGCCTTCGGCTCAGGGCGTGATCCCGGCGTTACGGGATCGAGCCCCACATCAGGCTCCTCTGCTATGAGCCTGCTTCTTCCTCTCCCACTCCCCCTGCTTGTGTTCCCTCTCTCGCTGGCTGTCTCTAACACTGTCGAATAAATAAATAAAAAATCTTTAAAAAAAAAAAAAAAACAAAAAAATTGAGGGGAAAATTTTAAATTTTTTATAGTTAGATAATATATTTAAAACAAAAATATCAGAAAAATTTTAAGACCCACGTTGATAAGTCAGCAAAAAACACAGATAATTCACAAAAAAAATAAGCATTAAAAACAAGTAAGCAAATGTCCAATTTCACCAGTAAAAATAAAGAAATTCAAATTAAAACCGTTAGATACAATTTTCACTTTTTAAAATAAGTTAAGAAGGATCTAAAAATCCAGTTTTGTCTGAGAACATTGCTGGTAGAAATATAAATTGGATAGCTATTTTAGAAATAATTTAGAAATACATTTTAAAAGACTGATATTGTTTAACTCTCATACTGTTGAAATTCTTTTTTTTTAAGCTAGAAAAAATTTCCTAAAACTAAACGATGGGCAATTTACATGCAAAGATGCATTTTTTATAATACTGAAAATCTGTAAACAGTGTAAATGCCCAAACGATGTATAAACATAAACCTTTCTGCATCTTGCCTAACACTTGATGGAATATAATTAAGAAACTAACAGTCAATTCTATACTTACTACTGGCCAGGAGCTTTAAGTGCCTTATTTCCAAAAGAACTACCACATGAGATTATATTACTATCATTCTCATTTCCCAGCTAAGGAAAGTGAGTAATTTGCCTGAGGTTAACGCAGCTACTGAGGGGCAGAAATTGAATTTGAGTCCAACTTTATCTACTTATCTATATACCCTAAGCTCTTAATCACTGTCAGATAGGATGAAAGAACAGGATAAAAACTCAAACTTATAAAGTTGGAAAGATTATAAGCATGCAAAAAACCCCAACTTTTCATATAAGAAAAATTCTAGGAAAAAACCCAAGAGTGGTTATCTTTAGATCCAGGGAAGTTGGCAATTTTAACCTCCTTTTTTTTCGACTCTTTATAATAGATACACTTTCCATTTGGAAAACACAGAATACTTTATTTATTTATTTATTTTTAAAAAGAGACATGGGCGCCTGGGTGGCTCAGTTGGTTAAGCATCTGACTTCAGCTCAGGTCGTGGTCTCAGATCTCAGAGTCCTGGGATCTAGCCCATTTGGGGCTTCCTGCTAAGTGGAAGCTTGTTTCTCTCTCTCCCTCTGGCCCCCCCCCCCAACTTGTGCTCTCTCACTCTCTCAAATAAATAAAATCTTAAAAAAAAAGAAAAAAGAAACGAAAATCTCTTCCTCTGTCCCTACTACTTTGTTGTTTGTAAGTAAGTTTTAGACCTATGGAAAATGTTATCGACTTCTGTAAGTCTCAACAATATCAATTTCTCCCCCCTCCTTTAAAAATATTATAAATTTGGGATGCCTGGGTGGCTCAGTCAGTTAAACGGCTGCCTTCAGCTTGGGTCATAATCCCAAGGTCCTGAGATCAAGCCCCACATCAGGCTCCCTGCTCCAGTGGGGAGCCTCCTTCTCCCGCTCCCACTGCCACTCCCCATGCCCTTAAAAAAAAAAAAAAAAAGATATACATATATATAATTTAATCTAGGAAAAAGATTTCTAGGATAAACATTCACTTTATGAAAAAGCAAAACAGTATTTAAAAATAAAAACCAAAGCATCCATAAGAGGGAAAATACACTTAGAATAATTTTCTCATTTACTACTTACTTGTCAACTTCCAAGGATTTAAAAATTGTTCATCTAACTGGATCAAATTTCATTTGAGACTTTAGGATAGAAGATAAAAAAGGATTTTTACCTGAGATCTTTATTATAATTCATAACCCATAATTATATTTTTAATTTCTCCTTGACAGTAAACCTTTGGAACCTGAGAATATGTGTTACCTTCATTACCTTCATGTGGTTCTTTAAAAAAAAAAAAAAAAAAGAGGTGGGTGAATTTTTTTACCTGTCACCATCCCTCCTCCTATTAACATAGCACATTATTCTCAAAACACTTATACTTATTATTGAGCTCCCTTAAACCCTGATTTTAGACATGTAATATACATGCATAAACATGTACACATATATACACACATAAGCACACACATATATCTATTTTGACACAGATTTGCTATTTTGCAGATATAAATAAATATCTTAAATCAAGGCTTTAATAGCCCATAAGTGATTTGTCTTAAAGTCCCCAGGACAAGCCTTCCAACTGAAATATGTTTACAGCCTGGGTGCCACACCAGCAAACCTGGTTGTCCTGACAACAAAACTTTCCATCATCTGAAGAACCTGAACACGCCTGTTTCTTGTCACATGCAAGTACATAAAACCAGCTCACGGTGGCTGTGAAGATACGACGTGATGATGAGCTGAACGGGCCCTGTCTGGGTCCTGGCAGGAACCGCTATCAACAGCCACTAACCAATCAGGCCCAACCATAATGGCAGGGTCTTCAGCAGTTCTCATAAAGACATAAAGAGATAAATACAGACACGTGCAGGTGTGCTGTGTTTGTGCCCTTTCATTAAGAAATAACTTGTGTTATGATGTGATGTACTTTACTTGAGCAATGATTTGCATGAGTCCTACTGTGTGCGTTGTGGGAGAGTGAGCTGGGAAGCAGGCTGGGGCTGCCTTGTTAGGCAGGCTGGAGATGAGCAGAAGAGGAGGGATCCGCTATCACAAGACTCAGTGCCAAGTACAAGAGCTGGCAGCATATGACTTCACAAATTTCCTCATGTGACTTGAGTTTGTGTCCCTTCTATTCTGGCTGCTACTTCCAAACACCTGGCTGAGGGCCACAGGAGCCTGTAAGTGGCATCCCTCTCTTCTTTACATCTGCTTTTGTTTAGTCATGCCTTCGCTTGCATTATAGCTTTTGCCTTGTTTCTAGGTACCTTTCTGAGCCATTCTCCTCATTTTCACTCCCTCGACATTTTTCACTCAAACCTACCAAATATACAGTGTCTGAGCTAGTTGACTAGTTACCATCAGCTCTGCTGGGCAGAGCTCTAACTCCAAGCCAAATCCAAACACCTGGGGCTCAATCTCCAGGGATCACATGAAGTGTGATATAAAACATGCAAAAAACTACAAAATCCAGAAACTTCAGGAGGTGACTGCAAAAGACGCTTAGAGTCACGTCCACGGTAAGCACTGTGAGGTTTCCAGGTTACTAGCATCCTAGCTTTCCCAGGCACAATTAAATAATTTTTAAAGTCTTAAGTGGAGCTCTGTTGCTTAAGAATGAATAATGATGGGATGATCTCAAGTCTGTACTCTGCTTTCTATTTTTAAAGCACTTTTATGCAAGGGAAAATGTGGATAGCTTACTATGGTCTCTGGTACAGAACTTCCCATTGTCAGAAAAAAAATCCAATGAGCAGGTGCTTCAGGACCAAAGATACATCTTTTTAAGGATTAGTAATTTGGGTGTTTTTAAATTCCACAAAATCTTGCAGCTGATCTGCCCTGGAGCCCTTGTGCTATAACCTTCTGGTGGACAAAGTATTAGGAGACACCAGTGGAAATCTGGTATACCCATTAATTCAGAAGAAATAATGATCTCCATTGCACCTGGTTTCAAAGATCTGAAAAGAGGCCCCAAGACTGTAAATCTTAATAAAAGCAAATCCAAAAGTTAAGCTAGTATAAAACTGAGGAGAAATAAGCATAGCAAGAAAGTTTTATCAAGGAAGCCAAGGAATAAAAATTCCTTTTTTTAATCCCTGGAGTCTAAATACTCCTATACTCTTCTGGACCTCTCCTTTAAAAAATAAAAAGTTAACTCAAAGTCATTATATATCTGCCTGACTCATTTGGAATTAGAAACATATTTCCTGTTGTCTTCTCCAAGTACTCTGTGACACAGATTACATTAGCCCTCAGGAACATGTCCAGAATTTGACCTTAGTAGATCCAGAATTCTGCATAACGAAGCCAGGACATTAGAAAATTGCATTGTATTATGCAGTATTTCTATCTATCCTCTTGTTCATTTTATATTGTTTCAACTTAGATCTTACATGTAGTGCTTCATTCCTTCCTAGGTCAGGGACACTAGGAGAATCTGTATGGGGAATATATGTCCCACGCCAACTCCACCTGTTAGCTTACATAGGCTATGACAACCACAAGAGCTTTTTTTTTTCTTTTTAAATATTTTATTTATTTATTTGAGAGAGGGATACTAGTGGGGGAGGGAAGAGGGACAGGGAGAAGCAGATTCCTGCTGAGCAAGGAGCCCGATGCGGGACTCAATCCCAGGACCGTGGGATCATGACCTGAGCTGAAGGCAGATGCTTGACTGACTGAGCCACTCAGGCGTCCCAACAACCACAAGAGCTTTTTAAATCCTATGTCTAGCTCTACTGTATCATAAACTTAAAATTTTTGGAGGTAGATCTTGTTATATCTTATCATAAACAAATTAGTACAGGGGGCAGAAGGAAACTTTGGGAGAAGATGGATAGGTCTGTGGCCTGATGGTGGTGATGGCTTCACAGGTGCACACTTATCCACGAAGTCATTGAGTTGTATATACTACATATATACAATTGTTTTATATGTTAATAATATCTCAATAAAGTAAAAAAAAAAAAAACAACACCAAAACTGCTCCCCAACTCTATGCTGTTTCTGAATATGAAATACTTCATCTGAAAATATTTTAGTGAACATAAATTTAAATTATAAACTGTCTGAAAGTCATGTAAATATTTACTATACATGTGTATTGGTCTGTGAGGTGTACATATATTTACAGCTACAGATGAAATGCTACTAAGCCTTTGGTTGAATGAGATCCAGTCTTCTGCTGTTAGGATGCTTTTTTTAGTCCAATCATTCTGTAACAACAACAACAAAAATGGATAATTTGACATGGGGTCTAGAGTAAGACAGACTTGCCCTGAAATCACAGCTCTACACTTGGGCCTGGTGCCTAACCTCTCAGATCCTGTTTCTGTACCTGTAAGATGAAGATCATAAGAGTACCTCGTGGTCTTTGTGAGGATTAAGTACAAGTATGCATGTAAGGTCATTAATAAGTACTTGACAAATGTCAAGATTATAATGAGGATTATGATAATATCTTTATAAGCTAACAATTAGTCTTTTAATTGTTAAAAAATCTTATTTTAAGAGAACAGAGGATTTTCTGTAAAGGGCCTTTTCATTTACTTATATAAAAATGGTATCATTTTTGTAAATGCCCAAAACTTTTGTGTGTAGCTATAAACAACATGCCAATTCCTGCTGATTTTTCCGACGTATACATTATCAGACTGTCTATATCAAACATCCTCTATTTAACTATATAGTTATAGTATTTATATCTCTTCACGTTTTCTACTATTGGGAGATTTCACTGAGTGATCTGGGGGTTTTATTATTTGTTTGCTTGTTTTAGTGACAGTCATCCTGGGAAGGTGCCAACACATTCACTGTTAAACATTTCTAGGATCAGCAATGCTTCTATTCAATTTTAAAAAAGGAGGTAAAAATTAAAAATCATTCAATACTACGTGGAAGATGCTTTGAATCATGACCCACAGTTCCCTGAATGCAAGTGGTCATGAAAACCTAAAATATAAGATGAAGGTTCTATCTTGTTTTGTCTTGCGTGCCTTTTAGTGGTCAAGGAAGGAATGACTAGGGAGAGAAAAACCCGTGACCCTTGTATAATAGGACTGTGGACTGAATACCTCAAAAGTTATCTACCCGTTGCTCAAGCAAACTCAGTGCCCAGTCTTCAGTGGACTGTCCTATACGTCTTTCAGGTGGAACTGGTTTCCAACTCACTTTCTAACAAAGATCATTCATGGGGGGGCGGGGGAAGCTTCCTTGTTCCCTGTGCTGCTTCTCCCATTCTGGCCCTTCCTGCCTGACCAGGTGAAGGGCCCCAACAGACAAAAACCTGAAAGGCCAGAGCACACAACCTCCCTGTGCTCACTCAATGTCCCTGCACATCCCATAACCACCCTTCACTTCGTTATCAATTCCTTCGAAGAGAGCTTTGGAAACCATTCCAGATAGTTCAGAGTTTATATGAATACAGACTACTCTGGAAAGAGACTGCAGTGGTAAATCCTGACTCCTAAGAAAGCATGCCCCTCTGAACACATTAAAAAGACTCTAGAGCTGGTCAGGAGAATGAGCAACGTTTGATAAGCCCTGATTTCCTGCAGAACTCTCTAACATTTATCTCTTCTCTGTGACCTCATCAACTTCCACCTGGCATCCTGTAATGTCCAGACTTACCTCCTCCACCTCAAGCATTTCTCGGCAGACTCACCAAAGATCTTCCGAAACTTCTAATCTAATCTTGCTCACTAGGCCTAAAATCCATCATGGGCTCAAGGTCAAACCAAGAAAAAAAAAAAATCTGAACTCCTCAACATATATAAAAGGCCCTTCAGTGTCTGGCCTCATTTTCTCGAAGTTCTGCTTAATATCCTGACTTAACTGCATTTGCCAAACACACCAGTTTCACTTTTGTGAGGGTTTCTCAACCTCTACACTATTAACATTTTGGACCTAATGACATTTTCTTAAAAAGATTTATTTATTTATTTATTTTTACAGAGCGTTAACTAGTGAGAGCGAGAGAGAGGGGGGCATAGAGGGAGGGAGAGGGAGGGAGAGGGAGGGAGAGGGAGGGAGAGCACAGGCACACAAGCAAGAGGAGCAGGGGGAGAAGGAGAGAGAGTCTCAAGCAGACTGCGTGCTCAGTGCAGAGCCCGATCTGGGGCTCAATCTCATGACCCTGAGATCACAGCCTGAGTGGAAAGAAACCAAGAGCTGGATGCTTAACCGACTGCGCCATCCAGGCGCCCTTGGACCTGAAGACATCTTGTGGTGAGAAGGCCATCCTGTGAAGTGTGGAGGTTTGCCCTCTACCCACTAGATGTATCACAACCCCCCGCCCCAAACACACACACCTGCCCAAGTCACTACCCCCCAAAATGTCTCCTGACGCTATCAAATGCAATGGGGTAAAGTCACCTCCAGCTGAGAACCACTGGCTTACATCCTTGCCTCTTTATGTTAATCTCTTGCTAAAATAGTACCTACACCTTTCCCCTTCAGGCAGTCCTGGAACCTCTCCACGTGGCTAACTCTTGAACCTGAAATTCTGTTCAACCGTTATCTTTTCCTATTTCCAAGTGGGAGCAATTGACCTTTCTCTGGTGAGTTCTTTGTGCCTAATGCGATTATAGTCAAACATTATCAAGTATTTATAACAGTACTATTTTCCCTATCAGACTGCCAGCTCTGCAAAAGCAAGGACGGAGACTGGCCACTGTATCACCAGCCTCTGACACAACCCAGCTCACGAAGCAGGTGCTCAACAAATAGTATTGATGGGTGAAAAGTTAACCTAAGGATTCTACAATCATCTTAGCTGTTAAGGAAAGCAGGCAAGCCACATAAGCAGTTCAGCGTAATGCTTTCAGGTATTCCAAACAGTTTATAACCTCATGTTCTATTACAACTCATGTCTGATTTTCATGGACAGAAAACCAACAGAAAATTAAGAATAATAATGCTAACTCACAGCTTGTAAGAACCGGAAAGACAGGATGGGGCCGCTTAATGCCCCACAGGCGTTACTGTCTTCAAAATCTCCTTCTTCAAGCAAGAATTGCTGGCCTTTAAAATGTTCTTTTTCATAGGCAACCCACCTAGAAATACAAAGGACATCCAATTGAGCTATTAATAAGATTAAATTTAAAAAGAGAAAATCATTATAAAGCACCTAGTTGTATATCACATTTTAAAAAGCAACACATTTGTTTTGTTATAAAGACAGATGTTGTACGCTTCATAGGTCAATAGCTTTTATAGTTTGGAGGCTTTTTCCAACAAAAGTTAACTGTTATAGGATTGCAATAGAGCAATGCTCGCTAAATGTTTGCGGTACGACCTGACACCACATCTCAACATGGTCAGAGGATAGTCTGCCAAGTAAAAAATAATGGAAAGCAGAAATAGCCAATGGGAAAAGTTATAAACCCATTTTGAGATTCAAAGATAATTATTCTTATTTTACTGACAAAGCCCTTCTGGAATCATAGAATGATTACTATATTTAACATTTCACTGGGTGTCAGATTTAAAACATATTACTGGTGGGTTTAGCAAAGAGAAATGCAAATGGGCTGACATTAGTCCTGGTGGCCTACACATATAAGAATACTTCTTTAAATATTTGCAGGTGAGCACTGTTGCTCCCACCATTTTATCAGTGGTGATAATGGCAATAGCAAGCACTGTGGCAGAGTATTTTCCAGGGACACAGTTTTTTTTGGTTGTTTTGTTTCATTTTAAGTAGGCTCCACACCCAGCATGGAGCCCAATGCAGGGCTTGAACTCAAGTGACCCTGAGATCAAGACCTAAGCTGAGGTCAAGAGTTGGACACTTCACTGACTGAGCCACCCAGGAGCCCCTTGGGACACAGGTTACTTGACTTTTAATGGAAAACTATCAGTACAAAACACTGATAAACACCACTAGTCATTAAGCTCTTCCACAAAACCTACCTTTTTAATGGAATAATTCACAGTAGCTAATGAATGTAATGTGGGCACAGATGGTTCATAACACAAGCTTCAATCTGCCTTTTGAGGCACTGTGTTGTTAGAATGGGATCCCCTCCAATGGGGTAGATTCTAGGATGACTATTTGGAGCTCCTGGGTTGGGGACTTCTGAATTCTGGGGTTTGACAAATGCAGCTGGATAGGGCTGACTACTATTGTTTTGAGAAAAACAAAACAACAAAACCAAAAAACTACTCCAAAAATTGTTTCCATAGGGTACAAAATAACAGTAGCCACCCAGCAATCATGAGCCCCTCCTTGCCTTCACCATGTAGGTGTGCATATGACGGGGAAGAGGGAGTCCACACGAGTTGGAATAAACCTTTCATACATCTTAGCGTATTTGTAATATGTAAAAACATTATTTTATTCTTAAACTATTATGTAAAAATAAATTGCATAGGAAAACTTTCAAATTCTAAATGTGGCTTTCATTTATATAAATGTGGCTACTCAGAACATGCTTTTAATACACCTGAATGAGAAAAAGAGTAAAATATATAGAAGATCTTAATATTGAAGACAGATTAATAAATTACATGATGACAGTTCAAAAATCTGCTCAGCTTTAATAGATTAAGTTTTGTCTAAGACTCAATTTAAATATCCATTTGGGATATTTAAAAGCAGATGTTATCTGAGAAAAATGAAGAAACATCAACCTCACTCTCCCTAGATTCCTCAAGATGGGACAGAGATGAGTTTCCACTGCCTGCAGATAAACAGTTAACAAAAGTGAAAAATGGTAGAAATAGTGAAAAAAATAAAGGTAACTGTTCACTTTTATTTTTTTTATATTTTTTTAGATTGTACTTATTTACTTATTTGACAGAGAGAGCGAGAGTGCACACACATGTGCGAGCCAGGGGAGGGGGAGCAGAGGGAGAAGGACAAGCAGACTATGTGTTGAGCAGGGAGCCCAACGCTGGGCTTGATTCCACAAGCCTGAGATCATAACCTGAGCCAAAATCAAGAGTCAGATGCTTAACCAACTGAGCCACCCAGGCGCCTCTCAACTGTTCACTTTTAAAAGGAGACATGATATTTTTCTCCCGCAGTTGTCATATAATAAAGGAAAGTGTATATGCTATAATATAAGCGATAATATTTTCTTGAAATTCTTATAAAATAATTACCAAAAACTCAGAAAACAATGCAAATCATGATCTAGTTAATGGGAAAAACATTCAGATCCCAAAGGGAAGAAAAGGCAAAAATATTTAGCGGGGTTAACAAGAAGTGTACGTGTTCACAGATTAGAGAAGACTGTAAATAAATATGACACAACAAAAATTTGTTTATCCAAAACATGTTTGTTGCTTCAAGGGCCTAATAATTTTTTTATATTGAAGGATAAAGAATTAAATGATTACCGATATATCAGACCAATTTTGGATACGTCCTACATATCTAATACATGGCATAATCTCTTTTATTTCCATTTTGGCTAGTGCAGCCATCACTTAATATTTACTGCCAGAAACTGCAGAGTCTAAGTCTCTAAATGTAGGTCTTGAGTGATCTTAGGCCAGTCATTTAATGCCTATGAATAAAATATTTTAGTTGCATCTTTTGCTAGAATTGTATAAACAAGTTTTATGATGTTACTGCAAATAATGAGACATCGATACTTAAATTAAAACCAACCAGTATTCCAAATAAACCATCATATCAACAAAGAGACCAGCAATGTTTCTAGAGAAATCCTAGCACTGGGTTGAAAATGGCAAATAAGCTATGAAGAAAGCTTCTTCTGATTTTTATCTGCCAGGATACAAATACAAAGGCACACCCCAAGGCAGTCACAGATTTTCTGGGGTACTTGCCCCAGAAACTGCTGACTGAGAGTAGGATGGTAGCAATGATTGGTCACAATTGGGTTTATACTGAGAGCTTCTTGGGGGGCTTCCTCAAAAACAGTACAAGGCCAGAGGGCAACCAATGTTAAAAATCCTTGATTTGGGAAACACAACCCAGGCTACTTACTTCTTTAATGAAGGACTCACTACCAAGATCCTCAGCACAGAAGGTCAACTAAGATCCACAGAATAGAGAATAAAAACTGGGGCTCTCATTCATGTTCAAAATTTGTAAAAATAAATAATTTATTTTTAAATTTTTATCTTCTTATTGTGTTTAGAATACCAAGTGTTTTAAGTTTAGAAACTATTTTCTACATTCAATCTACCTCAAAATCTCTAATACAAACAAGCATTCACAGAAAAGCCAGTAGTGACTAATATTTTTTATTTTACAGTAACTTCCAGAAGGGATGTAATACTTTTAGATTAAGGCACATTGTTTCTGCTTGGCTTGGAACATTTTTGTGATCTTTAAAAAACAGACTATTCAATCAAATATTGTAAATATAACACTCACACTCCACCGATGACACGAATTGATCCAATTCCATGAAAATCCCCATTATTTTTTAAAAACTTAGGGACAGAATCTATGTGTTCACTAAAGTCTTTGGCCTGTCCACGGAAGTGAGGTTTTTCATAAATAATAACCTGAAAGATATGAAAGAAAATTACTTAACATGCTCGTATTTTGGAATAGACACAAAACTCATTTGAGACTAAAGACCCCAACAGGATGAATAGGGACCACTGTCCTTTTTACTAATACTTATTTACAATATAGCGTGCTGTCTGATATTCATGAGGAATATGTGAGCTATTAGCATAAAGATAAAATATCTTTATGGCATGTTTCTCTCATAATAATATAGTCAATTATGATTCCATTGTTCTGGTTACCCAAATCCTAGGACCAGCTCACAGGGTAAACTGTCTTATAACAGATTCTTGAATTATCTAAGCTTAGCTCTCTGTTTGGAATTTAATACAGACCTGCCCTATATTTATTGAATTTCCCCTATTAGAAATAAAAGCTCTCTATAGAGGTTCTAGGGCACAATAACAAATTATCTACTGGAGTGAGATAACACAGCTGCTTCTTAAACACTAACTGCTTCTATGGCAGTGGCTAGTCACTGAGAAGAGATATGCAAATTCCTGAATTTGAATACAAAACTTTCTAACAAGAAGTGATTGAAAAAATTAGTGTGGTTTTTCTTTTTTCTTTTGGATACTGGATTCATATGGGTGGGGAGTGAGTATAGTGGGAAATCCATTCCTGGCATTTCATTTACTTCACATTTGGACTGGTACAGGTGTGTCTCTCCTGCCATTTTGGTGTTCTTTACTTCCCAAGTATGACCTGCCTGCCGTCAGTATGCAGAAGTGACAAGGGTGATAACGGCACCCATCTATCCACACTCTGTCACCTGGTCCTATTTGTGGCTGATGGCATACGTTTTGTACACCCGGCAAAATAAGGTCCCATGCTTAAACCGAACAAGTTATAGCTCCCCTGTTTCCAAAAATTGATAACATTATACAAACTGAAAAAAATACATAGTACTGCTCCTGTTTTCCACACATTAACTCTTCGCAGGGTGCTGTATCTGAAGTGAAGTTTTATTGAGGTTTAGTACTTTCTACATATGCTAAACACAATCAGACTAAGAAGCAGTAGTTCTTTGATGAGTAAGCCATCACCAACATCTAAAAACTTGATGTGACCGTCTGTGATAGCTATTTCATTCATATACTTCTACAACCTGTCAAACTGCAAATGTCTAAGGAAGACCCAGCCTGTCACACCCAGAGAGACTGAGACAGGAGTCACTGAGAAAGTGTCAGAGCTAATTCTGCATCTTTCAGGTCACTGGTCTGAAAACCTTGGCTGCATGTTATTAGAATCACCTGGGGAGCTTCTGAAGACTTCTGACCACACCCCAGACCAAAACAGTCTCTCTGCGAGTGGAATACAAGCCTAAGTATTTGTTTTTAAACTTGGGTATATAGGACTCCAACAAGGAGCCCAGATGTATTACATATACCAGATACTAAGTTTTAAAAGAGTCCACCTAGGTGAGTAAGAGAATGGTGGTCCATTCGATCAATTAGGAAGCCCCCAGAAATGGGAGGGTTGGAGGAGCTGTGCCCTGTTTTGCAGGACAGGAGAAGGATGGATGAATCCTTCTTCCCACGCCTGCCTCTGGAAGTGCTATAACCTGGTCAAGCAGATGTCTGTTTGCATCTTTGATCACTACAATGGTTTTCTTCCCATCTCTTTTCACACACATTTTATAATTCCACTTCCTTTTCTTTCCCAAATGTGCTTAATCCTGCCGCCACCACTGCTCCAGTTGTCATTGCCTCTGCTGTCCCTTCTGATACTTATACTTACAAACTGCCATCTCTCCGACAGGAGCTACCTACCCCTCTCTGGTCGTCCTTATTCTCCTTTGTGCGCGTGATTCCCAAGTGTCTGCTTGATACCTCCACTTGAATGCCAAGCTGCCCCCTCCCCACCAAATCAAAAATCAAACCTATCACCTTTCCATCCTGCAGTAGGTGTTCCTCATGTTTGACTGGGTTGTCAGCAAGACTTCCACCCTTCAGACTGAGTCCTCAGGGGCCATTCTGTGCTGTCCCTTCCCTCTACTCCCACATCCACTAATTAGATATTACTGACATGTATTATGCTAACTATTTTTTTTACTCTTTAGCCTGCTATTAAAGTCTGTTTTTTTTTTTTAAAGACTTTATTTATTTATTTGACAGAGAGACAGCCAGCAAGAGAGGGAACACAAGCAGGGGGAGTGGGAGAGGAAGAAGCAGGCTCCCAGCGGAAGAGCCCGATGTGGGGCTCGATTCCAGAACTCCGGGATCACGCCCTGAGCCGAAGGCAGATGCTTAACGACTGAGCCACCCAGGCACCCCTTAAAGTCTGTTTTTAAGACTTACCTTTAAGTTCATAGGCATTTCCACTTTTAGTCCACCCTTAAGATAAGAAATTTTAATATTAGATACAGAAACATTTAGATTATTTGGAAGTAACTAAGTGACATATGTAGGTTGTACCAAAAAATCTGATTAAATACCTGCCAACATTAAGTTGTGGTAAATTTTAAAATTTAAGTACAGAATGCTACAGTAGTCAAAACCAAGTCAGAGGGCTCATCAATGTAGATGGGGCAAGAAATCTTTAAAATATACTTTCCAGATTAAAACCAGTACAAGGAAGGAAACGGAGCTTTTTAGTCCTTAAGCACACATGACTGCATAAAGATTTCATCCCACTGCAGAGAGTCCCAAGAAATAGAGTGGTGTTGCTAGATTTAAAACAACTCATCTGGCAGAGTAGATTTCCAAGCCACTGACCCCTCATTTCCTCCTGACAACTGCTCAAGCTTGCTAAGTTAGAGTGCTTCCCCTTCCAAGTTCCATCAACACTTTTATCATACTTAACTATCTTTGTGACCTCAAGGTTGTAGAGCATAAAAGGTAACCCCTTCTTCATACAAACTAATTCCAGAATTTCCTGTTTTTAATGCTACGCCACATTGTGGTATTTCTTAAAATTTCTTAGTTTTTCCTTGTTTTTATTTTTTAAAGGCGCAGAACCAAAAATGGTTTACCACATAGCTACCATTTATTTGAAGAGTTTGCCCTCAAAATGTTTGCAACAAAAATACTGTATGGACTTATTATCTTTAAGAAAGCAACCACTGACAGAACTGTCCATTTATTATTAATGCTGAGCTTATCATTCATTACTGTGATAGAAAAGCATATTAGAAAAGTGGTTTTCTAATAAGCATCAAAAAAAAATTCGGAACTGTATTCAAAATTTTCACAGAACAGTACTTATAAGGAAACTGCATGCACTGTAATAAACTTAGCACAAAGTAAATTCAGACATCTGTATTCCAGAAAACTTTAAAATGTTTTCATACAGATATTCTCTATAAAATAGAGGCACAGAAAAATAACATATAGGTTGCTGATCCAATAATACACATATTCGTTTCTCAGGGTTGAGATGCATAAGAAATCACCATGGTTATTTTAGATTCATGGGCACTTTGGAAAATGCCAGTTTTTAAATTTGCTTACCATTTGAAGTGGATGCAATGATTTCACTTCTGTGGCAGAAATCTCAAAGAGTCCATGGTCTTCCTCCAGAACTGTAGCTTGCCCCTTAAAATTAATATCTGGGTAGGCAAGCCAACTAAATAAGAAATGAATGGTTTGTTAAAGTATAATAGGAACACTTTAGTCTGGTCCTGTAACAGTTAAAAGTAAAACGGGCTATCAAATAAACAAAAACCAAAAAAGCAAAACAAAAGAGAAAACCTTCATGGCAGAATTACAACCAGTAAAACACATTTGAAATGACTTCACCAGACAGCGTGTAACAAGAGTTAATGTGTTACTCAGTACTCATATTCGAACACTGTAAGCCTATTATACATAATCCAAGCAGTACATATTACTTTTCTTAGAATTTTCTAATATTTAGGAGGTGTGACACCTTTGATTCAAACAGAATATAACTGGAAGGAAAAACAAAATTCCACTATATTCTTTCCTTTTTTTTACAGTGGGGCAATCAGAGGTGGGATTCCACAAGGCATTTTACATCTTTTTCCTCCCCCCAATCAAGGTATTCTACATCTCTGACCCACATTTTTAGAATCAATAATCAGTTCGATTGGCTGCCGCAGGAACAGGATCTGAAATAAGATTCCCAAAGACCCACCTACCTTGTATCTAAACTTGGTAATCACAGACATACCTCATGGATAGGGTCACTTAGTGGGTCTGCCCACAGTTCTATTCTGTGGTTGGGAGACACAAAGAAAGATGTCCTACGGTGACCCCCAAATATCTACACCAACCATCATCGGAGCAGATAAAAAAGAGTGAAAGACAGAAAAGGAATCCAAGTTGAACTGGCATCACAGAGTTGCGATTCAAGCTAAAATGGAACTAAGTGAAGACTCGGCGCAGTCACACCCATAGTCCAAAAGATACCTTTGGAATCGGAGAGGCTTGGTATCAGACCCCCGCTTATAAGCTGGCAGCCTGAGACAAATCACGTAACCTCCTCATGTACACAGTGAGTCGCCCCACCTACCCTGCAGGAATACAATCAACGAGAAGAGTCCCACGTGTCTGGCACTGCGGAGGCACTCAGTGACTACCGGCTCTGAGACACTCCCGAAATAGTTCAAGCTCCAGATTTTTAGGCCAGGGACATGCATTTATTCCTCTGTCCCAAAATTTGGTGCTTGAAAACATGACGAATGCATCTATCAAGAACTATGTCTAAGAACCTCGATCTGCTCCTGCTGGGCCCTACATCAAAGACTTAATCGGATCCAAAGGAAGACAGGATCTGTTTCAATCCCTGCAATGGTCTTTCTCGAGGATCCAGGAGCATAAAAAAAGTTAAAACTTCACAAATACGTATGTCACCCACTGAAATTTGAAGTAAAAAGTTAAATTTGGTGGCCAAACACTGTAATAAGGAGAAACTGATACATACACTCCCGACTTCACAGTGAAGGACACAGATTTGGGGATATTCAGCTCTTCCAAATTGGGGACTGCTCGCTGTATATGGACAGGACAACATGCTGGGTCAGACTGTGGGGAAAGTTCTATCTCTGGAATGCTGCAGTCCTGAAAAAAAAAATTGGCTTTGAAATCATTTGGAGACACACACAACTCAGTATTCTCAATACCCTAGACACACAATTACAATTATTCTCCTTGTTCAGCTGAATTTCTTCACAAAAACAACATGAAGGAAATATTGTTTCACTTTACCAGTTTCTTAAAATGAATTTTTTTCCTAAGAAGTTACATATTGATAACATGAAAATTATAAGTATTGATTGAAAAAGTATTACTCAATTTTCTCTGCTTTGTTTTTAAAAGTCTTGTTCTATTAAGCAATCAATGTTCAGTTACCAAACTCTGTGAGTGCCAAAAGTCTTTAAGCCTTCCTTCTCAGAAGCATAACAAAGCCATAAGGAGGAAGGGAGTTAAATAAAAGCTGATCTCATGGGGGATATAAAAAATAAATAACAGAGAGGCACACTACTCCCTCAGTGTGTTATCTAATTTACATTGACAAAAGAAGTAGGAATTAGAAGTGAGGGTAAAGGAAATCTGTTTTCCTACTTGTGGGATTCTATTTATTTTAGTACAAGTTGGTTTGAAGAAGAAAGGCATTATGAAATTTGACCCTACCCTCCATCACATATCTACTGCCACCATGTCAAACCTTCCTTTAAATTTCACTTACGTATCTCTTTTCTATTCCCACTGTCAAAGCCTTTCATCAAGGCTAAGACTTCGATTATGGGCCTGTTTCACCAGTCAAGTACTAGCCACGCTTTATATAGTTAGGCTTGTTAGAGAATGCCACTTTCCTCATGACACTTTTTGGCTCAAAACCCAAGCATATCAAATTCACGTTTGCCTTTTTACAACATGGCACCAACCCAGCGACCTGTAGGATCTCCACGCAACTCTTCAGTCATACTGGTATCCATGCTCTCCCCACTCCCTTTTTTTTTTTTTTTTAAAGATTTTATTTATTTATTTGACAGAGATAGAGACAGCCAGCGAGAGAGGGAACACAAGCAGGGGGAGTGGGAGAGGAAGAAGCAGGCTCATAGCGGAGGAGCCTGATGTGGGGCTCGATCCCATAACGCCGGGATCACGCCCTGAGCCGAAGGCAGATGCTTAACCGCTGTGCCACCCAGGCGCCCCCCCCACTCCCTTTTTTTATATGGCTTTTGTAAATGTTTCCCCCATTGCAACTAAAGAGAGAATTTTCTATATTCTTACCTACGAAAATCTTCTAATAGTCAAGTGCTAACACAAAAAAGAGCTCATTTTTTTCTTAGGGAATCCAAGCTACAATTATTTTTCCCTTCTCTGAAATTACAGATGGGCTTCTGTCTGAGCACCCTAGCTCCGTAATCACGAGTGTTTAATTATACAACTCAAACTTTCGGTAGCATAATTCTCACCTAGGACATTGTGAAATTCAAGCGATTGTGCTTTAATGAAACAGGTAAATGCAGTAACAATCAGAGGTGACATTAGGCTGAACAACTGTATTTTTTATTATAATCAGTTTTGCAATTTATAACTACAATTTTCTGATTTTTTAACCTCCTTCCAAACTGAGTTTTATTATTAATCATTCGTATTAGTATGTATAAGCAAATTAATATATTTTATTTTCAGAAAGCTAGTTCTAAAATGCAAAAGAGTAAAGAGGCATAACCTAAAATATCCTTTATGGTTTAAAAGTATATTTCCATTTAAAATTTCATTTCAAAAAGAGTCAGAAACGTCCACAACAGTCACCTGTCAATCTTCAAGGCTTTTGTTTGCTATGAATAATAGAGTTCTAGTAACATTATTTAAAAGGCTGCCATATTAATGTTCCCCCAGGGATGTAAGGTACAGTAACAGAATACATAACTAAGTGTCTCACACAAATAAGTTTCCTCTGCATTGTGTTATACAAACAATGCATGGGTGGCGTACTTTAAAAGGGAAAAAGCTGAAAGGCATCTGAGTCTGCCACAACACAGAAGGAAACAGCATAATGGAAAAAGCATAATGATGGCTAAAAAATGGAAAACAAAAATACGAAGTCTTATGTCCTCAGCCAGAGGACCAGGTTTTTCTCTAGTTAACTAAAAAAAATTTCACTGGTTAAGTTTTATCTTCTTCATGGTGGCTATTCTCACAGAAATAATGTCTCCTGCAAGACCCGCATCATTCTTGACGGACTGAGGCAGTAAACACCAACGAGTGAAGAACACTTTATAGTCACCTAGCAACAGCGAACAGTTTATTCTTAGTGAAGTTTGTATGGCTTCCTCCCCAACTTTTCTAGTCATAATATACTTTACAAATATCTTGATGAAATTTGCAAGCTTAGCTTTTGCAGGAATGGAGAGCAACAGGCAAAGATGGATTACAGTTAACAAAAACGGTAAGAACATCTAACGGACTCCACCCCACAGAAAATACCTTCAGTCCCTGATCTAACAACAGATCTCTCTCTTCTCGGCAAATTAATGAAGACAAAACTGAAGCAACTTCTGACCATAAGAAAAATGTCATTCCTTTAAAAAAAAAAATTAAATGCACAGTAAGCAGTAATTTGCAATATTCGTTTCTAATATTCGAGAAAAGAAACACCTGACTCAAGAATTACTGCAATGCTGCCTCACCCCCAATCATTTCTGAGAGCAAAGCTGGCCCTCGGGCAGAATCTACACTTGTTGCTAACGGACGATAACCTCCGCCATCTATTCACAGCGAAGTGAAGACATCAGGAAAGTATGATCTTTAAAGAACACTGAAGTTTGTCTGCTCAGATGAGAGCAAATAAAAGACGATGAAACAAGATAAAGTTAGCTCCAGGCTTAGGCCTAGGTGAATTTAGAATGGTAACAGTCCCCACGAAAATGAAGCTATCAATAAGTAGAATTTTGATAAGGTTGGAGAAAGGAAGCAGCTCGATGCCTGATTCTTACTTAGTAAAATATTTAGAACAATGCTAATGCCTTTTCCATTCGATGCTCAATGGTTTTTCCTTCCTCACTGAAGGTTGCTAGCCTGTTCAAGACATGAGGGCACGCACACTGCAATTTAAAAAACGACACCAAGAACAAACACTGGAAGAAGGAAAAAATGCAAGCAACACTTATTCTTTCTTTTAATATAGTCTAAGCAGATGGCAGGTGTGCAAATACCCATTTATATATCCATATTTAACAGACTGAGTTTTTTGCCAGATTTTATTGTGGTTGGATTTTTGGGTGGTGAGAAGGTTGCTGTTTTCAACAACTTATCTTTTTTCCCCCACTGAGCTTGGCATGATGACTGACATTCACAAGAAAAGCACAAAACCATACGTTTCTTAAGTCTTAGAACATTCTACCTACAAACTATTCATCTCAATCAATTTCTAGTGATTTAGCTAATTAAATGAGCACTCGAATGCTGCTTGCTGAGCTGAACTGCTTGCAGTTAAATTGTGCAATGAAAACGAACACTGAGCTCAATGCTGCAGCTGTCCATCTCCTCGTAGTACCTCCGACATTCACCTCTGCCTCTAACACAGGGGGCTCTGCCAAGAACGTCCTCTCATTTCCCACCCACCTACCCCGTTTCCTCTCTCAAATTCCAATCAGGTGCCCCCCCCATGGCCCTGCAGAGCATTCCCACTTCATATGGTTATGACTCAGCTGTCCCTCCCCTAGACTTTAAGCGATCTGAAGTATGAGATGGTATCTCACTTGTATTTCCATTCCCCGTGCCTATCACAGTACTGGGCCCAAAAGCAGAACACAGATTGTTAAGACACAGGCTTGTTTGCAGTTTGCCAGGAAGTACTAATTCACATAAAATGCATGCAGATACCCCTTTCATGATGGCTTTTTCTGTATGCTAGCTTTAATTTTTCTGTATGCCATCTGCAACTATCAAGAATTTAATAACATTGACCCAAATCATTGTGATAGGGTCCGCCTTACTTCGTATTTTTAAGCATATAAACAAAATCTCCGTAACCTGAAAAAATACAGGGGCGCCTGGGTGGCTCAGTTGGTTAAGTGTCTGCCTTCGGCTCAGGTTATGATGCTAGGGTCCTGGGATCGAGCCCCGTGTCGGGGCTCCCTGCCCAGGAGGAAGTCTGATGCTACCTCTCCCTCTGCCCCTCCCCCAATCATGCTCATTCATGCTCACACTCTCTCTCACACACACTTTTTCTGACAAAATAAATAAAATCTTTAAAATAAGAAAAAATATATATCCATGACTGTTATACGCATAACTGCAATAAATCATGTACTATTTTACTACTGAAGGAACTCTTAAGAATACACTGGAAAAATTATGTTCTTATTTGAGATCTGTCCTAATCACTAATTCACTTCTCCTCTAAACCACCACAGCACTTCCCACAAAATGTTTTATTATACTGGGAGACCTTCCTCATGCAAGTATTAAATAATACTTTCTAAACAGAAAATAAAAAAGCAATACACCTTCCATTCCTCCCCCCACTCTTCCTTCTCTATGTTTCCCCTAACACTCATCACTCACACTCACACACACACACTCTCCTACACTCAGGAGTGGAGATTACTTAAAAAAAGATATCTGGAAATATCGGCTCTTTTCCTAAAGATGCCTGGATGGTATATTCCTACCACTATTAAAAATATGTATGTGTGTGTATACACACACACACACACACACACACACACACACACACACACATATATATATATATATCATGTACCATTTCATTTTATGGCCCAGATTACAGGTAACATTTTAAATTATCACTCATTCTAATACTTCATATGCAGAAGTTCAAAAGATTATCATCAATATAATACAGACTGGTAAAACTAGCACAAATATTAGCAATCACTTCTAAATACTGCTAGGCCAAAGTACAGCTTTCTTACATGACAAACAAAACAAAATAAAATTAGGGAAAATCAGTGGTTGTTACCTTTAAGACACGTTTGATAGACCCCAGTACAAAGTCTCTCTGTGGATGCTTCCTGTTCTGAAGGATCCAGTCACGATTTAACACCTTCTCCCCTTCTTCCAACACACATTTCTGACCCTGGAAATGTGGCTTCTCATACAAAATCCAGCTGAAAAAATATAAAAGCATGATCAGTTATAATTAATTTTCTAAGAAATGAGGCATAAAACAAATGATACATAAAACAAATGAGGGTCCACCGACCATCTCACCTACGTTTTAAAACCTGAGCTCATTTCCACCATTAGCATATAACCCTATTTTTGAAACAATCATATATGCTAATTTAAATATAGACAAATAGCATAAGAACGAAGTGCATACAACTTGGAAATATTCCTGAACATAATCTACGCCTACGCTTATATTTATGCTTGCACGCACTTCCTAGATGGTGTATAAACAAAGCTATACACTTCTATTAAAACGGCAGCTTCACAACTTCAAATTTTAAGTAAAATGGGAGCACATGTGTCCCATTTTATGACCTGAAGACAGCACTACACCAAGACCACTTCCACCATGAATACTGACCAGGGAGTAACTGAGACACTGGACAAAGAAGTTGTGGCCCTAGCGTGTCCAAGGGAAGCGGTCGACAACAAATGAGGTTTCCCGTCATTTTTACACCATACAAAGAATCCTTCACTTCTTGACCATGTCAGCTATACGAGTGACTCTAAGTATGTGACCCTCACATTCCTCAGCATCCCACCAATTTTTAACTCACTTTCAAAGCTATGCTTCATTCGACTCACGCCTTTAACTCAACTTGCCAAATCTATCCCGCTAATAATGTAGTTTCAGAATGGTATTGATTGTATGTAATATATATATTAGGTCTTGCTACTTATGCCTGGCTTTAAGCACTAAAAACAACCTATATTTTCTGTAACAGTACATAAAGAGAACAATTAAATTACAAAACACTAATGATGTTTCAAAATATTCTGTGACTTCAACAAAAAATGCAAAAAGTGTAAACAGTAAGAAAAACCACTTAGTTGGGGGGCACATGCTACAAAATTTTAAAAGAGATCTCTTACCAGCCCCTTACAACTTTTATCCGCACCCCATTCGGAAAGGACCATGATGTAGCATCAGGAATACTACAGTAGATCTCTTGCTTATATTTACTTCCATGGAGATCATAGATAACCATCTGCAACATATAGTAAGGAGGCACAATAACTAATTTTAAGAATGCATTTAAAATTCCAAAATGTCCTAGAATGTAGAAAATAAAATATCCTAAACATATAAAATTATTACTTTAGATGCTAAATCTGTAAATAATTCCTTTTAAAGTCAGTTAAAAGTATTTAAACTCCCCAAACCTGAAAGTAACCTTTTTTTTTTTTTAAAGTCAACTCTGTACCCAATGTGGGGCTTGAACTCACAGCCCTGAGATCAAGAGTAGCACGCCCTCCCAACTGAGCCAGCCAGGCGCCCCTAAATTAACATTATTTTTCATATTTTATCTTAGTCTATAAGAAACTTATGCTTACTGGGGCAACTGGGTGGCTCGGTCCGTTAAGCATCTGCCTTCAGCTTGGGTCATGATCTTAGGGTCCTGGGATCGAGCCCCACTCTGGGCTCCCTGCTCAGTGGTGTCTGGTTCTCCCTCTCCCCCCCAACCATACTGTCTCTTTTGCAAACTCTCTCTCTCTCTCAAGTAAATAAAATGTTTAAGAAGAAAACCAAACAAACAAGAAAAGAAACTTCTGCTTACCTTCCCAGGTCTTGGGTTACACCTCAAGATTTGTTTAATACTCTGAAATAATAAAAGTATAAGAAGGAAGCCTTAAGAAACATCAACAGAAAGATACATAGTTCAGTTTCTTAGCAGTCACAAATCTAATTCATCACATATTTACTTAGGGGCCATTACATGCAAAGTAAACCTCTAGGTACTACAAGGGGTGTAAGGGCAAATATAAAGGAAAATAATGTGTTGTTTGTGCCCTCAAGAAGCTTATAGCTACAAAGGGGAAAACAGATTACACTCACATGACTCTTCTCAGTGAAGGACTCAGTGAAACTACAGGTAAAACACAAAAAAGATGCCAAGTGATGGCCATCAAGGGAAATGGCACCATAATGGAGGTCAGGTGACAGCACAGGGAGGCACCCAAAGGCTTGTCTGAGCAAGTGATATGGAGAAGACCTTGAAAAACAGGATTTCAGTAAGTGAAGCAATGTGGCAGGTTGGGGTCAGGGAGTAGAGGAAAAAAATGTCCATGAAGAGAACATATTGAGGAAAAGCACAGTGGCAGGAAACACAGGGTGCATGACCAGGGCATGAGGAGACAAGGCTGGACAAAGAAGACCTGGGTGTGTTGTAATGCAGTGAAGATGTTCCACGTGACTCGGTAGGTGATGGGCAATCATTATAGAAACACTTCTTCAAAAATCCCACCCTTTCTTTTAAAAAGATTCTGCTTTGCAAGTTACTGGTTGATATTCAAGTATATAACTATTTGACACTGGCTGTTCAAGGTGAAGATACAGGTCTTGGGAATCCTAAAGAAAGTTCCATGATCTTAGGGATGCCAGAAAGGAAAGTCCCATGTTAAATGAATATTCTATGTTAGACATTTAAATATCTCTAAGGCAAAGAATACATATAACTGAATTTCAAGGCATTTTCTAGCTGTAATGTTTTCACCTTTTTCTTTGAATTAGGCTATTCATTGCCCTGCTTTGTATGAACAACATGAGCAACTATAGTGAGAAAATACTGTCAGGCAGTCACTTAAAATATTTTAAAATATTATGAAATATTTTACTGAGACACACAGGCTCAATGGTTCCAGTAACAAACTCTCCATATACAGTGCCTTCAGAAATTCAGAATGTTGTCACTTAATTTAGCTTGAAAACTAAATATTAACAAAGAACTGCTTCTCCCTTATGACTCTTAAATTCTGACGAGGCAATTTTGTTTTCTCAATTTAATGGTTCAGCTAAAGTACAGGAGTTATGACACACTTCAATTAAAGGATAAAGTAACCTCTGATACATTTTTAAATCAATCTTTACACAACCTCAAAACACTGATTTTCTTAATAAGCTTTCAGATCATTTCATGATCCAAAGTACTACCTCACTAGTTAATAATCAAAATAACTTACCTCTGTGAACGGGCTTAATCTGCCTGAGATGTCCTGAGTACGGAAATATTTTGACACTGGTTCTTGAAAAATCCCACCAAATTGGGCTCCTTTCTCTGAGGAATGGGTTTTGGAAGTCTGCAAATACTGATGATAAGCACTCTTTAAAGAAGAATGTAGTTTGGAAGTAAGGTCAGATTTTTGTAGAAATGAAGCCTTTTCTGGCCACAGACCAACTTGCAGATTGGAGGTAGTAGGTTCATTTGACATTACATATGAATTCTTAGAAATTCCAGTCCTTTCCTCGCTATCATCAGGGTAAAATGCAATGGACGGGTCTGGCCGCTTGAAGGTTTCCTTCCTCCTAGCTCTCAGGCTTCCTTTATGTAATGGTTCCTCCTCTTCCTCTTCTTCCTCCTCTTCCTCTACCCCCTGTCTGTCATCATCAAAATTCATCTTCAAACGCTCTGATACTGACTGGAGAAGGGATAAAACAGAAGAGGGCTGGCTTGCACTCTCTCTTGATTTTGTGGAGCCATGGTGACCAGGCGAGACCTCGCTGGACAGAATGTCCTCCTGAGAACTGTCATCCTCATAAATGGGAGACAAAGCTAAGGGATAAATTTTGTACCTTTTGGCCTCCACTGATAAGAATGATTCCGAACTATCACTATCAAATGTCTCACCTAATTTAGTATCCTTTTCAAAATGATGCATGAGGTCAGTTCTGCTCTCAGACCTCTCGCATGTGAGAACAGGCATGGTGTCAGCGGATGTCTCAAGAAACAAGAGAGAGTGTGTTCTCCTTACTTCTGTGGTAGCACACCTGTCCTCATCTTGAAGGGGTTCTTCATATAATATAGTGAAGGAAGAATTTTCTTGTTCATCCTGAGAAATGAAGGCTAAATTAGATTCTTCTTTTTCATGTCTGTAATTATCATCTCGTATTAGGTTATCTACTGCAGTAACAGATGTTCTTCTGTCTAGCTTCCCTATGGTGCCCTCAGGTTGAAAATCCGGCATTGCTAAAGCTGGGTAGCCTTCATAATCCTTACTTAATGTTGGTGATTCATATCCCCTGAAATAGGAGGCAAGTCTGTTGTCACACGCTATCAAGCCTTCCTTCCTTTCAGGGGGATCTTTCTCCATTTCTCCAACACTCTCTCCACCAGACCCTTGGGGGGGCTTTTCAGCTTCATATATGGGAGACATGGCCTCTGCATGTGTAACAGGCAATTCCAGGTCTGTTCCATATGTTTTCTGAACGTTTACCATTGTGGATAACACTTTGTGTTTCCTGATAGCCCCATCAGAATCTTCTGGAGAGATTATTTCCATTTCTCTTGGAGAAGGCATGGACGCAATCATGCCGAGGGTCTCTTTAGCCTCTCTCTTACATGGTTTTTCCATTTCTAAGGAGGCAGGGACTGCCGCCGTGTGTGCGTCTTCCACTTCTATCACTTCAGTTTTCCTAATGCCCTCTCCAGCATCCTTTTGATAAGGTATTTCCAACACAGGTCTTGCAGCCTTTCCAGTGATGCCCTCGACATCTTTTTCATAGAGATTTACCACTTCTAACATAATGGGCATAACCTCAGTTTTGCCCAGATCCCCTTCAGCATCCGTTAGGTACATATCTTCCATTTCTAATCCAACAGGTATCACCTCAGTCTCAATATCCCCTTCAGCATCCTCTGCGTAAATATCTTCCATTTCTAACGTGGCAAGTGTCACTTCAGTCTTTTCAGTAATCCCCTCAAAGTCTTTTTGGTAGACCTCTTCCATTTCTGACATAACTGCTGTGATCCCAGTCTTGCCAACATCCCCTTCAGCATGCTTTTGGTAAATATTTTCCATCTCTAATGTGGGAGGTATTGTTTCAGTCTTTCCAGTAATTACCTCAGCATCTTTTTGGTAGATATTTTTCACTTCTGGAATAACAGGCAGCATGTCAGTTTTGCCAAGATCTCCTTCAATAGCCGTCTTTTTATAAGCTTTTTTCATTCCTAAAATGGCAGGTAATCCCTCAGTTTTTTCAATATACCTCTCAGCATCTACTTGGTATACCTCTCCAAGAATGTCAGCTATTGGCTCAGTTTTTGTGATATTCAATTCAGCCTCCTTTTTATGTGCTCTTCCCACTTCTGACAGAGGAGGGACTGCCTCAGATTTCATGATACTCAATTCAGCATCCTTTTTGTCCGTTTCTCCCAGTTCTAACATGGAAGGTCTAAGCTCCATTTTCCCCATATTTACTTCAGTATCTTTCTTGTGTACTTTCCCTACTTCTGATGTTGTAAGGAGTGTGCTTTTATTACTGTGTCCTAGCAAGCTTTTTTCCGATATACACACAAGACTATCAGACAAACTGCTTTTGGACGTCCCGGGTACATGGAGGTCATCATTTGCAAATGGAGGCCATTTGAAATTTAATACAAGAGTTCTTGTATTCTCCGTCCCAGTTTTGTGATTATCCACACACTCTATTTCCATTTTCTCTTTAGAGTCCTCTTTGAAAAGTAGTTGTGTTTTTACCTTATTATCTAACCCTTTATGGGCTGTGTCTTCAGCTAGTAAAACAGTATCTGATTTCTGCAAATTTATACTACCAGACTGTCCAGCTCCATTTCCAGAAAACGGGGATTTTTGGTAGACAACAATTTCTCTTCCTTTAATTGACTCTGTGTCATTAACTAAGTTACTTACAGAGAAGAATCTACCCAATACTTTATTTTCACTAATTTCACACGTGCTTTGATTTACTGCCTGTTCAGACACCAAGAACTCCCTTAATGTATCACGTGGCTTAATGCTATCACTGTTCAGAATTTCTGAAGTATTAGCCTGAAGTTCAGAATCCCAGGTATCCTCAGTATCTTCAAAAGCATCATTTGTCAAATTTTCTTGGGCTGAATAAATAATCTCATTGACTAATTTCCTAGCTTGATCTTCTAACAAACAAGATAAATTCATTCTATCAGAATCAAAAAGCAGACTCTTCTCACCAGCTGTAGGTGAAACACAGACCTTTTCTTCCCCTTGGACAGCTGACCTGTTTTCCATGCCCTGCTCTTCCAAACGCTCTGTCAGTTGGATCCCTGCCAGCGTTCCTTCTGATGGGTTTTTCTCAGGGATGTCTTCTTTCAGAGTACCTGGATTCATTATGCCGTCTATGGCTATAAGCTCCTGGCAGGTAGCACCTATGTGTTTGGATTTTAATTCTTCCCTGACAGAGTTAAAAATTTCACTAATCAATGTATCAGCCTTTTCTTGTAAACCACTTTTGAGGTCCAAAAGTTGGTCATGTGCTCTCCTCCTCGCTTCTATGCGCTCGGCAGACGCTTCAGAACACTGCTGGCTTGAGCTGTTAACTGACGCCGGAGCCCCAGCAACTGCTCCAGCCTCTGCTTCCATGGGATTGTAAAATTGGGCAGCAGTTGGGAAATCAAGAGATCCCTTCCCAGGAGGATTCCCAAAATGTTCCTGAAATGGGGTCACTTCCGACCCTGTTGGGACAGATGTGTCCAATTCCAAATAAGAGCTCTTAGGGTACAGCAGGTTGGTTAAAGAGGCACCTTCGTGTGCAGCATCTCTGGTAACTTGTGCAGAACTGAAATTATTTGGGGGACCACGTGAACTCAAAACCACGCTAACTGCTTCAGAGTTACTGGAGGAAGACATGCTATCAATACTACCACTGAGGAACGGAGTATCCTCTTTCTTTCTATGAGATAAGGCTTTCTTTTCTGATTTCAGCCCAGGAGCATTATGAAAGTGTGAATCCTCAGATGCAAAAGCTTTTTTTTCTGAACTTTTATCAGAATCCAGAAAAGGTGAATTCACTTTTGTGCTGTCAGTTTCTTGGAATTGCGGGGAAGCACTAGTTAGGCCGAGTTTTGCAATTTCTGAGAAACCAGAAATCTTTCTAGTCCCACCAATATCTGAAGGCTGATGAATCTCACAAGCATTGGCTTCATAATTCTGTGCCATTTGCGTAGTGACTTTTTCATTATGAACAGGAGGTAAAATCTCAAATGTATTCCTTTTGGGAAAAGCATGAACATAACCTAAGGCTTCTGCCTCTGTTTCCTGAATACCTTGATATCTGGAGGCAGGAGGAGAAACTTCAGGTTGACAATTCTCTTCAAGGCCAGAAGTTGAGTACTTCTCTTTTATCTCCTTATGATCCATCGATTGAAAACTTTTGTCCTGTTCAACCTCTTGGGAAGTTAATTCCGATAAAATAAGCTTTCCTGGCACATCTGTAACTTCAAACGGAGAAGAAATTTTATCCTGAGAAATGTCTCTGGGCTCTGTTTGGGAAACAGCTATCTTGGAGAGGGCTATAGTTTTTCCTCTTCCAGAATGCAACTCAACAGGAACACTGTCCTGACCATAAACTTCCATTTTTGATAAAATTTTGGCAATGTTAGGTTTGGTTTCCAAGGAAAGAGAATCAGGCTTCTCTATAGTGCTCTTACTTGCTTGAGCATTTGAAAGCATCAATTCTGCTTTAGTACGGTCTTGAGATGCAGTGGAACTGTGGTCCTCAGAGAGGCTTTCAGACTCCAATCTCGAGTCCACTCCAGTTACATGAACATCTCTGGCTTCAAGATCTAGTGGAACCTGGCATTTTTCGCCTTCAGGAAGAGCTTCCTTGGATTCAAGAGTTGCAGAGGTATGCTCAAGATGAAGGTGAGCAAGAGGACTCTTCCCACCTGCTGCCTCAACACGATTTGCCGCATCTTCTTCTTGACAGTTACTAGGCTGACTGGAAATACCAACGATGTTGACATCCCCAGTTTCAGTGAGCACAGAAGAACATTCGTCCTTTAAAACAGGAATATCTAACTTGCTTGGCATACCAACTCTGGAAACAAAGGTAGGAGATGAAATACTGAAATCTGATTTTTTACAGTCAAGGGTAAGAGATGTTCTGACATCAGGGGATGCTTTGGCTCGCTGAAGACTCTCAGAATCAAGAAGAGATTCTGAAATGTGATTTTGGTTAGGTTCAAAACTCAGTTCAGGTGCGATTTTACTTTCTAAGCACGCTACCACGGCTGACTCACTGATGTGCTTTACAGAGGCAGGGTTGTTTTGATTTATTCTAACCGTGTGAGGCATTTTCCCATGTGGCCTAAACTCAGGCTTTCTGGCTTCTGTTACAAACAACTGGTCAGTATCTTTGGGTAATGGCTCAGTTCTGTCTTTCGGAGCTTTTACGAGACTCGAAGCTGTGGGTTCACCAACCAAGGCGCTTTCTGTTTCTTGTCTGATTTTTCTAGCAGCCAAATTTTTCTGTGAGTCTTGGGCAGACAATCTATTTCCTTCATTTACAGGTTCTGTGTCTGTCGCAGCATGTCTCTGAAGAGCAGGGATGCTGGCGTGACTGGCAGCCCGCTTTGCTGAGTTATCTACAGTCTGCTTGTCAGAACACTTACTCTCTGGCGACCGTGGCTCTTCAAGCCTAATTGATTTATTTGAACTCGGCAAATCTGTACTTCCCTGTTTGGTAGAGTCACTCCCGTCAGATTTCCTACAAGAGAAGTCAGAAACAGCAGGGTCCACAGGCTCAACATGTTCTCTTTGCACCAAGGTCCCATCGCTCATCACTGAGCTGACTTCCTTCACTGTAGTTTCTGTCGTAGTTATCCTCTGAAAATCTGGACTGCAAGGAACTTCGCTACCGTTACTTCCTGTAAACAACGCTGAACCTACCAAATTTCTGTCAGTCTGAGAAAGTGGTACACCGCTTAAATGGTGTTGTGAGTCAAATTCTCTAACAGTGGAGCTGGAGTTAGTCCCAGAAGAAGGGGATGACCTACTTCTCACAGGTCCCCCAGGATCATGTTTATTTAAGACATCCTTAGAAAAAGCAGAGTTGGGCAATTCTGGGTTGTTTGTCAGATGGCTTTCTGTGTTAAGATTTATTTTGCTGCAGTCAGAGTCTTCTAACAGGCCTTCGAGCAAATGTCCTTTCACAGATACATCTGTGCTAGCTGATGACAATGACGATGCTATCCTCGCCTCCGTCTCGCTTCCAGGGCCAATATGGATGCTGGTACTAGAGTCAGAACTTTCATTTTCTCTGTCTGAGGGAGTCACAGTTTCCAATGCAGTCTGGTGCTTCAAATATTTCCTGATTTGTCTGGGGCCTCGATACGTCGCATACGTTACTGAAGGCCTCTCTGGTTTACCATCTAGTTGCCTGTAAAAAAGCAACAGCACCATAGTATCAGGAAATACAGTAACATTTAATAGTAAATCTAGAAAGTGTGGTAACGTCTATCTTTCAAATTATTCCTACTTTTAATATGTATTAATTGGAGAAGGAAATCCTAAAATGTTTTAGTTAAACCTGTCTTTATTTAAAATAATAATAAAGATTTGACAAGCAGCATGTGAATGTCAAGGCAGCATGAATGTTTGAGCTCCTTAGAACCTTTCCCCCTTACCTGAGTACATACATCTCTCTCACTGTGGTTAACGGAGAGAACGTGGCCTGAAAAGTCCGAGGCTTGGGTTTTAGTTATAATCTCAAAGGAGTGCTTGACTGGAAGGAACCACACTGCTTCTATGCCTCATACTGGCAAGTTCAAGGATATGTCACTGATTTCTCCACCATAACAGAGCATCACAGTGAGCTTCTCTTCCTGTGCTCTTAGATGTGAATTTAAACAGCAACTTTGAGCACACAGGCGGAGAACTTTTAAAGGAAAACAACTGGTGAGATGTCTAGCTCACATCAAGCACTCATATGTATTAGTTAACTCAATGACAAAATTGCCTTAAAAATCCTCTCGTGTTAAGGTCTTCAAATATTCAATCAGTGTTGTGAGTATTAAACTGCTTGGGTTAAGTGCAGGAATCAAAAGGGACTTCTAGAAAAAGTTCTCTACTTCTTCTCAGACCCCGCACAAAGCTCCTCAGCTCTCTGCATCCAACTTCCTTTGAAGAATCTATCTCTGGGAGTTCTCATGCTGTCTGATGCTGCCTCCCAGCCCTTTACACATACGATTCTCTCCCCTTCAAAAGCTCCAGAGAGAAACTCCAGCGTCTTCTAAGACTCCAGTCACAAGTTATCTCCAGGGCAAACCTATCCCCGGGCCCCTTTCCTGCTAACAGGGCAGTCAGCCTCTGCTCTGTGGGTAGAAAGAACCCTGAGCACACAGCATTTGCCATATTAAATTATAAAGATCTAGGCACTTATTTATCTTCCTTGCTTGCCTGGTGGCTATTTGAGGAAGGCACGGTGTCTTAATCATCTTTATATTTTTAAATGCCCCCCACAAAATTTGGCAAACGGTACATGTTAAGTAACTTTCTGTGGATTAATGAATGACTAAATAAAGCAATAATAGTAAATGCTTAGTGTGATTTATTCCAGACACTCTTAATTATTACAGATGATATAAAAGTGCTTTAAATTCTGAACTCTAGTTTCATTTTAGTGTCTCGACTCTAAGGATGGATGGTAGAAAATTTGATGTTCTAATTCTTTCAGGTTAAACATATAATTAACAAAACATGATAGAATCCAGTTACCAGTATCCCAATAAAGAAATCCAGTTACCAGTATCCCAATATCTAAAATAATACATTTTCTCCCCAGCTTTAAAGCAGCAGCATTAAGAACACTAGACTTGTCTTCATGATTAAAGAGAAAGCAAACCTCCTTGGACACAATGTCAAATTTTCATCAGTTGTGCCCCTTACATATTTCTTGAATTTTAGCTGAAATAATGCATCTCAATCTATATAATTGCTGGCCCCTCAAACCCTATCACACCACTACTATAAAACCTTGTATTGGTCACATGTATGTTTTTACTGTCCATTATGAAGCACCTGAGGAGAAACATAGAAAAAGGCTTTACCTTACAAAAGTGGTTTTAGCTTCAGCATGAGTGTCAGGCTAGATCAAAGACTATTAAGAGACAAACTCAAAAGTGAATAAGGGAACTGTCCATGAAAACACACAAAAAGAGAAAAATACATATAGGTAAATTAATGTTACTAGTGAGATCTGATATCAAAATATATTAATTATTCAGAAAACACAAGAGCCCTCAGAACAACATATGAAGATCCAGAAGCCTGAATAAATGACAAGAAATTTTACTGTTTGGTCAGTTTTTCTTTCAAAGCTTTAATGTTTTATACTTAAAACCAGCTTTCACCAGGCTGCAGTATTTTTTTTCCTCAAAAGATCAATAAAATAATTTTGAAGAAATGGCTACACAAAGAAATATACGTGATGTCCATAGAAATAGGCAATGAGACAGGAAGAATTTCATTCTAGTAAACTTAGTTCTCTTACTACCAACTCCCTCCTGAAGAGACATCAAGACATTTTATCCTGCACCAATCCAATAATGTACCTTTTCATCTAAAAGGTCTTCTTATAAAATAAACCATACAGAAAACCCATTAAATTTCAACACCCTCTAATAATGCCTTTTGGTAATTTTGGAGTTCTTCTGGGGGTGAAGGGAATCATTTTCCTCCATATTTTAGGACTTTCTGGGTAGTTTCAACTAAAACGATTAAATTGATTTATACAAACTAGTTTAAATTTCTAACTCAATAATCTCCTGCAGTATCTGGGTGGATGTTATATAATTGTAACTAAAATATATAGTTTATACCGAACAACTATATTATCATGTTTAAAGCACCGAACATCAAAGTTTCAAGCTTAGCTTGATGTACTGTAATTAGTTCTGTCAGGTACTGATGACCGGCACACCCTCTTTTGAAAAGGTTAGTCATGCCAACGTAGTCTATTTTCTACATCATTCTTTCCCAGGTTGCAGCTGAGTCTCCATAACTGAGTAGTATTAAGAATATAAAACTGTCCTTTAATTGCTAATTTTTCCCTAGTAAATAAAGTGGAAATGTCAAAAACGTGTAACTTTAAAAATAAAGATGGAAAATTAAAAAGATTTTTTCATAAGCTGCATAGAGAAAAGGGAGTATTAATTTCATGTATTATGTAAACTGTGTATGGGACCTACAATTCATCCTCTACAACCAAAAGTATGTGATCCTAACAATAGTAAGAACAAAGTAAAACAGGCGCTCTACTCCTCCCCCCTTGACAGAGAGCCACGTCCTCTAGGGCAGTGCCAGCTGCATTCCTAAGACACGATGGTGAAGGTCGGTCTCAAATGGACTGGTTGTCCGATCTCCACAGCTGATTTTAACTCTGGCAAAGTGGATACCTTGCCACCAATGACCCCTTTACTGACCTCAACTCTCTGGTCTACATATTCTGGTATGATTCCACCCACATCAAACTCAATGGCATAGTTAAGGCTGAGAATGGGAAAATTGTCATTAATGGAAAGTCTGCCTCCACCACTCAGGAGCGAGATCCTGCCAACATCAAATGGAGTGATGCTGGTGCTGAGTATGTTGTGGAGTCCACTGGCGCCTTCACCACCATGGAGAAGGCTGGAATTCTCTTGAAGGGTAGAGCCAAGAGGGCCATCATCTCTACCCTTTTTTGCTCATGCCCCCATGTTTGTGATGAGTGTGAACCATGGGAAGTGTAACAACTCCCTCAAGACTGTCAGCAAGGTTTCCTACATCACCAGCTGCTTGGCTTCTCTGGCCAAGGTCATCCATGACAACTTTGGCATTGTGGAGGGACTTGTGACCACAGTTCATGCCATGAGTGCCACCCAGAAGACCATGATGGCTCTTCTGTGAAGCTGTGGTGTTACGGCCAAGGAGCTGCCCAGGACATAATCCCTGCTTCTACTGGCATCACCAAAGTTGTGGGCAAGGTCATCCCTGAGCCGAATGGGAAGCTCCCTGGCATGTAGTTCCATGTCCTCAACCTCAACATGGCAGTTGTGGATCTGACCTGACACCTGGAGAAAGCTGCCAGATATGATGACATCAAGAAGGTAGTAAAATAGGCATCAGAGGGCTGTCTCCTGAAACTTTAATGGTAACCCCCACTCTGCCGTCTTTGATGCTGGGACTGGCATTGACCTTAAATACCATTTTGTCCAGCACATTTCCTGGTACAACAATGAAGTTAGCTACAGAAACCAAGTGGTGGACCTTATGGTCTACATGGCCTCCAAGGAATAAGACCCCCTGGACCATCAGCTCTAGTAAGAGCACAAGAGGAAGAGAGAAGCTGTCAGCCACTGGGGAGTCCTTGTCCCTAACTCATCCCCAACACACAGAGACTGTCCCAACCTTGACACTGATGTTTCCATCCCAGACCCCCTAAAGAACAGGAAGGGCTTAAAAAGTTCTACCTTGTCATAGATCAATAAAAAACACTGTACCCAGACCAAAAAAAGGGGGAGGGGTGAGAACAAAATAACATACCTATACATTTCAAATATTTAAGCAGACATACATACATATTGGAAATCTGAAAGGTTTTATGCATTTTAGCCCAAGACATACCTATCATGTGAAGATTTATTAAGCCTCTAGATACCACACATGGTTGTACACTTTTCTGTATATATTTAATATACCTGATATTTCAAAAGTCAACCAAAGACATGTGTCATTCTTCAAAGAAAATTCTAAATAACAGCCTAAAAATTTAAGCCTTAGAGCAAAGCACCTAGTTCATTTTTAGGAAAGTAGGATTAAGCTACCTTTTCAGCATTAAGATATATTTCCTTTCAAATTACATAGTTAACAATAACTTCTCTTACAATAGGGAAGTCTTTTAACTTTTCCATGTAAAGAAAAGTTGCAAATCCAGCAATCTTTAAATTTTAATTATATTTATTGTTTTGGAGGAGGGTAGAGCTAGGGGGAGAATGAGAGAATCTTAGGCAGGCTCCAATGCCCAACACGGGGAAGGTGATGTGGGACTCGATCTCACAACCCTGAGATCATGACCTGAACCAAAATTAAGAGTCAGAATGAGCCACCCATGTGCCCCTGGCAATTTTTTTTTTAAATCACAATAAAGCTTTGATAGACAAAATTTTCATTATGGATATGAATCTGTTGAAAACAAAACTCACAGAATTTTTTTAAAGATTTCAACCCAACAATGAAGTAGCTTCCTAATAAATTACTCTGGAAGCCTAAGTTAATGTATGGAAGACAGTCTACAAGTTGTTACCAAACAGGTTTAATGAAAGCCTTTCTGGATATTAAAAATGAATTCTGCATAGTGAACTATACATAAAAACAATTACGAAGCTGTTTATTATTTTTACTTAAGTGAAGATGAAATCATTTATGATGACTTTTGAGAAGGCTTTTTTTAAACACTCTTCAAATTATAGGTCATAACTTGTCTAAATTTTGAAAACTGTAATAGTGATTTCAAATCTATGTTTGATATTATAGTAATGCACAGAATTATACAGCACAGAATACTTTATAAACTTGTCTGAATTATTAACCCTTTTTAATACACTCTGATTATAAAAGATGTATAGAGAAAAAAAGTAGGGGCATTTTTACATGAGAAAGATGATGTAAAATCTTGGTTAATTCACTCTTCCTTATATTAAAAAAGTGAGATTTTTTTGTGACATTGAAATCTCCTACTAATTTCAGAAGTACAGACTCTGATGAGAGAAAACACTCTCTAGAGGCCTGAGATATAAGAGAGGCCATTTCAGATTTCTTTCTAAGTCAGCATGACTGTACTTTAACTTTGTTTAATCCAGAAGCCTGATTCACGGCTCAGCAAGCATACACCACACACCTGCTTTATAAATGAGTGCCTAACAGAAAACCATCTTACCCTTACAATATTGATCAGTGCTCCTACTCCCTGCATCCCTTGACACTAAAACCTGTGATTCCTGCCTGTATGCTCATCTATAATCTTTTGAGCTTTACAAGATGTAAAAAAAAGTACATAGCCCTATAAAAACTGTTCACTCCCCAGAGCACTTTCTTCCCTGTGAGATGCATGTTTTCCCGCCAGCTGTTCTAACTTGGGCTTGAATAAAACCCCTTACCTTCAGAGATTCTACAAGGCTTGTTAGTTTTGCATCAACAACTCTTAATTTTAAATAACATTTTATATTTGGAATAGTCTCATAATCTTGATAAAAAAGTAAATATATCCTTGCTTTTAGTAAATTTGTATCACAGAACTAAAACAACTTTAATACTTATAATGCAGTCTTAAAATTATTAGTAAATAACTTCTCCAGACATATTAAATTTCTGAAATTGGTTATAAGTGGTTTTTAATCATATTGTCAAAATAAACTATTATCCAAAATGGTCTTCAACTTTTATACGACAGTTCCTGAACAAACTGACATTTGTCAATAGGAAGTTACTAACTGCAATTCTACACCTGATGATTTGTAGGACTTCTGAAGCTGGGCCAGAGGAAGCTTCTCTATCAGTCACGACAAGAGCTTTGTGGAGCTGGTTCTGGTAATTGCCTTAAGCAATTATTCTATTAATAAGGAGTGCTTTTCCAACAAGAAATAAGAGGCACAGTATCATCTTCCATTTTCTTCTGTCCAATACCAAAGAAATAAACCTGACCTACTAATCGAAATCAAAGGGGGATTAAAAAAAAAAGTGGGAGGAAAAAACCACAAACTTCCCAGTCCACCTAATTCCCATATAACAGCCTCAAAATCCCCAACACTTTGAGTACTCTGGTATAAAAAGCCATCTGTAGAGGTTGTTAGAAGATTGCTGCTGGGCCCTACTCCCAGAGACTCTGGTTCAGTGGGGCCGAATCAGATAATTTGTATTTCTAATGATTCCCAGGTGATACTGATGCTGCTAATCCACACATTTGTAAAAAGCAGTACTTCACGGGGCGCCTGGGTGGCAGAGCGGTTAAGCGGCTGCCTTTGGCTCAGGGCGTGATCCCGGCGTTCTGGGATCGAGCCCCACATCAGGCTCCTCCGCTATGAGGCTGCTTCTTCCTCTCCCACTCCCCCTGCTTGTGTTCCCTCTCTCGCTGGCTGTCTCCCTCTGTCAAATAAATAAATAAAATCTTTAAAAAAAATAAATAAAAATAAAATAAAAAGCAATACTTCAGACAATCCTTTATTACAGAGGTACCCCAATTTAACCATCTTTCTGCTGTTGGACATTTGTTTCTAATGATATGTTCCTGTAAACAAGGTTTCAGCAAACACTCATGTCTATCATCAGAAACACCCTACAAGCTTTTCCAGGTTCTTGATACAAACGTCTCTCAGGAGGGCCTCCACTCCCAGCACTACTGCGTACGGAGCATCAGCTGCATGAGCTCTGAGGAACACAGAACATCATCCTTTACTGCTACTGTCATCAGTTTCATAGGAGAAAGGTTATTCCATTTTAGTTTGCATTTCCTTGATTGCTGGTGAGAGTAAGCCTTTCTTCCACTTATGTATTAGCATTTCATATTTCTTTTATTTGCCCATATAACGTATCATCGTTTATTTTGTTTGACACACGGAGTTTGAAAATTAGAAGGAATCCAATCCACTGTTCTCTTTCCTGACACTTTCCACTGCTATCATGCTTAGAAAGCTGTTTCTCACCAACATAGAATAATTCCCATTTAGCTACTTTTCGTTTTGTATTTTTTAAAAAAATTTGTTCCTCAATTTTGTTTTAATATAACAATGAGTTAAGTAGCTAGCTTTTATTTGTTTCTCCAAAGTCCTCCTTTCTATAATACAGAAAAAAAAAATTAAAAAAAAAAAGGACATAAAAATGTCATCACATTCAAGGGTTCAAATCACTTATATACGAGGGTTTTCTGGACAATCCATTCTGTTCCACTTAAATGCTTAGTAAATATTACAACAGTATGACACTGTTTCAAATTCTGTCGCTTAATCAGCACAGTGACATCTGGTAGGGCAAGCCTTACCCCATCGATCTCGATGGGCAAACTCAAATCTAGCTGGGTCTCAGTTTCTCACAAGTGTCAGCTAGGTCTGTGTCTACTCCTGGAGCTTGCTATGAGGAACTAGCTCAAAATATAGACATGAAAATGCTCTGAAACTACAAAGAACTACACAGTTAGCTCTAAGTTATCATCTACACCTGACTATATAATTATTGATGACCTCTTCAAATAATACAACTCACAGGTAGAAGTTAAATTAAAATCAAAACAGAAGCTTATGAGTTATGAATGAATACATCTGTGCTACACAAAATGGCTAATGGACTAAACATTGTTATATACATTTTCTGGGTAGAAAATAATCCTTCTAGCTCATTTGAGTAAAAGAAAAACAGGTTGGTGCCTGTTTGTTAAAGAAAAAAGGGATGGTGAAATAATCTTTACATCTGTGCAAGATTTCAGTTTCTCAGAGCTGTGGAAATAGCTCACAAGGCCAGTTTTACCAGAAGTCAATTTGACTTCTTTCTTTAGCCCCTTTAATTTCATTCCACAAAGAAAAGATATTAACAGAATGTGAATACAAACCTTAGAATCATTTTTGTTCCCAAAATGCAGATCCTGAACTCACTGCCTGTCCTAATACAGGAAGAATTCAGACAACAGAAAACACTCTCATTCAAGGAAGTCTTAAATTTGTTATAAAGACTTATTTCTAAGTTAGCATGTAAAAGGTATCAGTACTGTCCCTTAAAATAGGTTAAAAGGCCCTAGATTATGACACACGGAATCATTTATTTTTTTTTTAAACTAGTAACAGGAATATTACAGAATACTTAGTAGAACTAAGGTTTAAAAGCTAGGTCCAAAAGCTCACTTTTTTGGCTAAGTAAATTGTAAACTTACTTTAGTAAATCACTGGTTTCCTGTTCACTGTCTTGTGTTGTATCCAAAGAAAAGGCATCTGCAGGTTCAGCTGAGTTGGACTCTGGTTCTTCTGGGGGAAGCGCCTGGGTTCCCAGGGAGCCACTGACAATCTCCCTCTCCCTTCTGACCTCTTCCACAGGACGTTCACTGGGATTTTGTGTATCTTTCTCAGTTTTGTCATGGTCATCTTTGAAAGAAGATTGCTTGGCATCACTAAGAGATGATTTTCCTGAGATATTGAATAAGTTACCAAGAAACTGAAAAAAGCTTTCTTTTGGCTGTCTGTCGTTTTCTCCTATTTTGGTGTCTGAGGTGGAACGGGAAAGGTCATTTGGCTTTTTGGAATCTTCCTGCGTTGGAAGAGGGATTCGCTTCTCAGCCTGGTTCCTTTTGTCCTCACTTTGGGGAATCTTTGAAAACACAATAGAGAATAATAAACATCGTCATTTAAAAAAACAACACAGATCGACTAATAACCTATTATATGACACACTTTATGTCAGACGCCAGGGCTACATCTGTGAGCAAGACTGATGGCTTCGGATTCCTCGGGCCATTTACAGTCTAGCGAAGGGCACCGTCAGCACAACTTGAAGCTATACAGCAGATGTCATGAAGGGAGAAATACAGCCCACGTGGGAAGCCAGAACGGGAGTAACCGGTCCAGGATCGGGGGCAGTGACAGCAGAGGATGATTCCTAGAAGTGCCCTATGAAGGACACCGACTGCGTGACCGCGTGATGCTTGTGCAACCCCTTCCTTCCCCAGCGCTCCTTCTCCCCCCGCCCCCACTGTAGTCAGTGGTGTGTCAGCTTCTAAGACGTTAAAGATGAATGGAAGTTAGGGCACAAAACGAGAGATGTGTAGGGAGAGATAAGGGACAGATCACGGCAAATTTTATGTATATTTAAATTTAGCCTTCATTATTCAGAGCCAAAGGACAGTACTTTCAAGCACCCTGTACATTAGATAACACCTAAATAGACCTCATTTCAGCACTGTCCTAACCCGAAGAAGCTGCCACACTGTAAAATTGTCTCTCAATAAGATGAGGAAAGACAGCAACATGGTGTATCGATTCAGAGGAAAAGCCCACTATCCTTAATAGTAAACCACAAAATCCTCCGATGTGCATTCATGCACGCCCTGTGCAGTCCCGGGAATTCTTGCTGATGTCCAGCACTTCCACGGGTGTGTTCTGCCAGCTCATAATGAAGCTCCTAGTAAAACAAACTCGCACTCGTGTGTACTCTCTGTGAGGAGAGGCTGAGCTGCTGCATCGACGAGCTTGCTGGCAACCCCGTCACACTCTTCCCCGAAGCGTCATGAACCGCAGGCCCATGTGCCAGGTCAGCCTGCCTTCCAAGCATGCTGCTCACCTACTCGTACAAGGAATGCCTGTCTGACAGTTTCTGTCAGCTGTCACGCTCACTAGTCCTTATACAAGAAAAGCTCCAGTGTGAGTCAGAAAAAAGATCAGTACAGCAAGGTAAAACCACCTCAGGGCACGGGCGGTTCATGACGGAGTTTGATGAGGCTGATCCCCGAGCAGGCGAGAGCATCATAATTTCAATGTTATTTGTTTACCTCGTTCCATATTTTAATCCAAATTCAAAATAGTTTTAATGGAGCGTTCCTCTAACCACTAATAAAATTTAGCATATGAAAGCATGAGAAAAGTGTAGAACCTATTAGCCCAGGAAATTAAATTCAGGCAATATTTTAAGTCTGTTCCCCACCTTTGGAGTCAGAGGGTATTTTTGAGGAAACACACAGATAGCATTTTTCTGTGTGTTAGGAGCTTAATAAAACTTGTGAGTCTCTACATTTAGAATATGACCAAGCTTCCAGAGTCATTCAACATCTCACCTTTTACTGGTTTCAACTGCAACTCACTCCCACTTGTCTCCACCTCAGTCCTCCAACCTTGCGCTCGTTTTAGGGAGAAAGTGCTGTAAATTAGCTGTGTCCTCTCCTCACATAAAGGGCCTCTCAGTTTGGCAAAAGAGATGCCAGTTGACATTTCAAAAATGCTCACATGTATGAAGATATACATTTTTTGTCCTTCAGCTATGCCATTTAACTTGGTGTAATTAACAGTCACAACATTTCTTCCTGAGTCAAAATGAGCTAAGACTGTAACATGAACAGAACAGTGAATTTTTTTTTCCATAGCTAGTATGAATGTCTGCTCTTCCTGGGTAGCTATCTGAAGGAAGTAAACTATAGGCTATTCATCAGAATATCACAGATATTCTTAAAATGATTCAGAGATTCACAAGAGTCTTATAAAACTGGGGCAATGGTTTAAAAAAGGGGGGGGACATTAAAAGAACATGGAGATTACATTTTTGGACATCAGTAAAATCTCAAGATGATTTCTGTCAAAAATACTACTTCACTTCCTCAACTATTTTTTACTTGACAATTCTTTCCAAAATACAATAAACTGCTTTCTAAACAAAAGAGATACATTTTGCTAAACAAGTGAAAACCTTTACATTTAACCTTTTTATTTTTTAAAAAACATTTTATTTCTTTTTGTATTTATTTGAGAGACAGAGAGAGAGGAGAGTGAGCGAGCAGGGGAGCAACAGGGGGAGACAGACAAGCAGACTCCACTGAGAGCATGGAGCCCTATGTGGGGCTTGATCTCACGACCCTGAAGATCATGACCTGAGCTGAAATCAAGAGTCAGAGGCTTAACCGACTGAGCCACCCCGGCGCCCCTAGATTTAACCTTTTTAGAATTATATAATTTTTAAAAAAAATATATCACTTGTTTTTCCTTCTCTTTAGTTTCAGCTTCTTTGCTATTCCAGAATTTCTGTATCTTCAGTTTACTGAAGAGTTTTTTTTGTCCTTGGATGTCTCCATTTCTTAATTTTTCTCTAATAATCTTCTGAGAAATTTGTGTCAGTGAAATACTCCCAACAAGAAAAAAGTATCTAAATCTAGGAACAAGAACTAGCAGGAAAGAGCACTGCTATTCAAAGTAAGCACAATAAATTCTTTATTTTTATAATTAAAAATTTAAGTCTGATCTAAAACAGCTGGCTCTTTCCCCTCAGCCTAAACAACAATAAAATTCAGCCTGCCCCAAGTGAGGGCCAACGCTGCCTGCCAGCAGGACCGCCTGCCAATGTTCCAAGGAGTAGAATGAAAGCAGTCAGGATTCAAGCAAACAAAACACCAATTCCAGTTGCTCTCAAAGATGCTGGTATTCCACATACAACAACAAAGGCTACTGATGCAGACATATGTAACTGGGGAATTTGACATTTTTTCCCTTCACACTCAATTTGCTATAATGCAGAGCCCTTGGGTCTCCATTTCATCCATCTATCTCCTCTCTGTGCGATGTGCCTAATACAGGGCAGCACAGGAAAGCACCAGGGACACCGATTAGTAAGACATAGTTTCAGCTTCAAGGAGCTTACAGTCTAGCAAGATACTCTTTGCCGTGTCTCTGGGTGGGGCTTAGAAGAGAATCCACTACATTGAGGAGGTAACATTTGAGCTTGCTCCTGAAGGGGGAGAAGAGCATCCTGGATAACAGTATAACAGCTACAAAGACACAGAACTATGAACTGTGCTTGTCCTGGCAGGGTGTGGCTGAGGAAGACCAGGGAACAGAGAAGAGAGAATGAGGTGGCTGACTACTAGAAGCAGAGGCTGAGGGATAACAAAGTCACAGATAACTAAGTTTTCTAAATTGGGCAACAATTTGAGTAAAGTAAAAAATGGATATGGGAAATACGAGAAGCAAGACCAGGACCTTTGTGGGGATGGGAGGAGGTAAGGCAACAAATTACTTAGGTGTCAAACATTGAATTTTTAGTCCCCTGCTGATGTACAAGATGAGATGTCTGGAAAGTAGTCAGAAGCACAGTTTAAGAATGCAATTTGGCCATATGCAGAGTATGCAGGATAGAAAGGGGACCCACAAAAGAGCTCTAGGGAAAACAAAAGATTAAACGGAGGTGCAAATTAGAGAAGAAATCAGTGAGATGGAGAAGGCAAAAACCAGACCAGGTCATCCCTCCAGAATACTGGTCTCCAAAGGCAAAGGACAAAGAATATTTCCAAAAGCAAATGGGGAGTAAATTCCAAATGCCATTGTGAGGTCTAGAAAGATGTCTATCCTCCTCCACTGTTCCTCAAAAACATCAGGCACACTCATGCCTCTGGAATTGTACATCGACTCCTCTCTGCTTCGAATGTTCCTCCCCCACATAGCTATATGACTCAGTCCCCCTCACTTCCCTCAGACCTTTACTTACAAGTCATCTCTTCATCGAAAGCTTCCCCAGTCACTCCAAAACTGTCAATTTCTTCACTCTGAAAGTGCCAATACCCTCTCCTTTTTCTCCTCTGTACTTGCGAGTGTCAAATATACACACACACTCTCTCTCTCTCTCTTACATCATTTAATATCTGTTTCTTCCTCTAGAAAGTAAAAGCCACCGAGTGCAGGGATTTTTGTCTATTTCATTCAGTGCAGTATCTCTAGCACCTTGAAATGTATCTGACAATAAGAGGTGCTCCAATCATTGTTGGATTCGTAAATAAGGAATGAGGACTCTACAGAAGCCCCAGGAATGCAAGAGAAATGGTTTTACCAGCTTAGGAATTTGTGAGTACAGCCCCAAACTCTAGGTGTTAAGCTATGAGTAGAGAGGCAAGGGAATAGGAATAGTTCGTGAACAGAAGGGATTACTTTGAGAAAATTTAACTAAAAAAAAAAAAAAAAAATGACAGTTTAAGGTCTAAGACAAAATAAATGGCTTTTTGTTCTTGTTTTGGGGATCAGCTCTATACCTATTAGAAAGACAGTAACTGCTGTACAAGACAGGATGAAAGCACAGAGTGAGATAAAGAGACCAGTAGAGTCTCTAATACTTCTTTTAATAATAAAGGGCAAATATTAGCCTTGAAGAGGAGTAGGGACACGTCCTCTTCCAGGTAAAGAGGTAAGGAAGTGGCTAAGGCCTGAGCAGTTCTGAAAATGGAGAAGACAAAGAGCAAGGTCCAACAAGTGGCTCTGACCTCAGCAGAGAGGAGAGATGGCACGCCAAAGGAGGGGCATGCAGGGGCAGCTAGGATTTGGGCTCCCCAAATACAGAAGATCTGGAAAAGTGTCTCTGGCGAATGCAGTAATAGGCTGAAACGGGTAGACCAAGTAGCAGTTAGGGTCCATGCAAGCTTGAAAGCATTCATTCACTCAGTAAATAATGAACAGCGCGATACCATTCCAGGTGTTTAGATGCAACACTAAAAAAGGGCTACCAATAGCCCTGTTTTCATGGAGCCCACATTTCAGTGATGTAAGAATTTATTTGCAGGTCAAACTGGTATTAGCTTGTCACCTCCTCGAGTAGCCTAGAGCAGGTGGCAGGTGCTGTGCCAACGTGGTAAGTGGCACAGGGAAGAAGGTCAAAAAGGTCACGGGATAGAGACTATCACCAAAGAGCCTGTTGAGTGGAAAATAATGAAGAGCCAGGTGACTCTTCTTTGACGGTCTCAAGCACCTGGCTCGGTCATCCTTTCTACCTCAGACTCTGCCCTGATTGTGCATAGCAAGGATAATCCTTCAGAACACCCTGACTCCCAGTTCCTTAACACCCTCAACTCTGGTGACCTCCACTTCCATTCTTCTTACCTCTTTCACTAATTCTGACCCTAGTGAGTCATCCATAACTGTGTCACCTCTGAAACTCAATCTCAGGCATTCCCCAGGGTGTACACCCTCTCCTCCTTCCAGCTGTCTTATCCCACTGTCCCAGGTGTACCCACTGTACCACTTCTCCTGTCCCATCACAGCTTCTGTCTTCTCTTACACTGCCCCTTTCAGTTCCCACAACGTTTCCTATCTTCTCTATCCAGACACCAAATATAACCAATAACCTCAAAGTCTCTGTTTTATTCCTCGGCCAACCCCACTCAGAAAAATTACAGCTTTCTCTTTTCTACCTAAGTGAATGAGTCTTGCTTTAAAACACCACAAGGATATGCACAGTACGCAGATTTGGGCTGCTGACAAATTTACAATTTACAGCCCTGGCTGGAAATCTGTCTGGAATCTTTCCTCATTTTCCACAGCAGCTCTTTCACCTTTCCCACCTCCTCCACTATCCCACCCCCTTGCTTAGCAGAGGTCCCTACTCTCTATTTCATGCAGATGTTCCTGCATAGCCCTGACTCCAGCAGCATCGGCACACTTCTTCACTCACCGGCATGCTCACCACGAAGGAAGGACTCCTCCTGAGGTGAATTCTGCCACCAGGGCACCAGTGCAGAGTCCTTGTCTCCTCGGGAACCACAGTTCCTCATCTGCCCCTTCTGGAAGCCCACCATTCAAAAGTCAATGCACAAGGATAGCCCTCTCCTCTCTTTACTACCAACCTCCTCAAAAAAGGGTTCCCAACCCTCACCATCTTCTTTCCCCTTTCCTCCCAATCACTCTCTAAATGCTTACAATCTGGCTTCCTCCCTAGTTGTGCTGACCACAGTCACCAAGAAACACTGTCCCACTTGCTAATCCAATACACTTCTTACATGGTGCGTCTGCAGAATGTGAGACTGAGTCTCTTCCTGATAACCCATCTTCCATTTGCTTCCATGACATTACTCTGAGATTTTCCTTCTTCCCCTCACTTTCTTGACCTCCTTCAAGTTCACATCATTCTAGCCATCCCTTACAGAACATGCTTCTCAAACTTCTAGCTTGGGCCTGCTTTATCTTCATGATCTTCTTATGAGGTTTCATTTCCCACAGATTAATCAGATGATTCCCAGATTATTTGTGGCTCAGGCAGTATGTTCAACTATCAATCAGGCATCCATATCCACCTGGACATTTCACTGCAACCTCAAGCTCAATACATCCAAAACTGAATGTGACCATGTTCTGTCTTCATTCTGTCATTTTCTGCAAATCTTAACATTTCCACTTGTTAAAAAGTCAAACAAAACCATCACTCGTTTCCTTGCTTGCACTGTCCCCAGTCCATTCTCCAGACAAAAACTAGAGCAATCTTTTAGAGTTCAAATCTGATCATCCTTAAAGGCCTTTAATCACTATGATGGCACTGCTGTCAGGATAAAATCCACACTCTCAAGCATGGCACTCAAGGTCAAGTTGGTGGGTCTAGCCCCCTGGGTCTATCTCCAATTCCATCTCTTGCCACTCACAATGCTCACAAATACCTAATGCCACCGTAGCCATCCTCATTCTCTCCCCAGCTCCCCTCTCCTCTCTCTCTCTTCCTACAGAACGCCTTCGCAATAATGCTGTTTCCACTGCTGAGACCACTTACTCCTTGCCCTCTTTAGGAAATTTCTATTACAACGGAAGTTTTTTCAGAACGGAAATCGCCTATGTACATGTTCTTCCAGTGAACATTTCTAACACCCTGTTTTCCCAGTCACCGCAAGGTGAAGGCAAACAATTTTATACACTTTCATCCTGAATATGACTATCACTTAAATTATTAACACATACTAAAATCTGACACTCATAAACTAAAACCAGCTGCTTACTTGAGAATTCTAGTTAGTTTTCTCCTAAGACATCTGGTTGCAACATATTACTTGACAAATTTGTCAATATTTGAAATTCCACCACCAATAGTTAAAATCTCCTCAGTTTTGAGGAAAATAATTATCAGATTATTACTGATATCTTCAGTTAGCTATAGTTTAAGTGGTGCTAAAATTAAGGAGGGCACGTATTGCATGGAGCACTGGGTGTTATACGCAAACAATGAATCATGGAACACTACATGAAAAACTAATGATGTACTGTATGGTGACTAACAGAGCATAATAAAAAATTTTTTTAAATCAAAATCACTACTTACCTTCATCATAATGGATTTAATTTGTGGTGGGATGCCTGTTTAATTCCATATAAACTACTGATACATATTTGCATGAACAAAATTTTTCAGTAAATGGATTTCGGGACTAATGGTAAGGTGCAAAGATGAGTGATTTATACTCCCACTATTAAAGTAATTTTGCTTGAAAGATAACATCACAAATTTATCACAGCATTATTTTTCCACTAAAAAATTAGAACATGCCAGCAGGTTGGCCATCAACTGTTTTGCTCTAAGCTGGTTATTGTTTAACATAACAAATGACCTGCAACTTTTATGTCATGACTCAGTGTTGTGATCACTTCCGAGATGCCACAAATAATTTGTTACTAAAGTTAGTTAAAAAGTTGAAATTTTACTTTTTAAAAATGCTCTAGAATGGAATCAAGATTGAGGTGTTACTTTCAGTTTTTCATTTCCATGTAATTTCTGATAAAGGGATGTATGCCCTTAACCATAAGTGACCCAATACAGTCATCTATCATGTGTGTCAGAGCAAACAACACAGGAGGAAAAACCGTTGACCTAAATAAGAAAAGTCTGAACTATAGGGTAGCGATGGGTATGGACAGGAAGAAAGGGCTTTTGATGGCCCCTGGCACAATGGGGAGAGGGACAAAATGATAGAATCATTTCCAAACATCAAGATTGGGTAATTGGCGGCAACTTTTAGCAGGACAGAGAACACAGAAAGAGAAGAAAATTAGGATAAAATAGTCTGAGTTCAACTCTGACTGTGTCAAATCTTATACCCAGCAACACTGGCAGGAAAGGTGCATCAAAGAATTGGTTCTATTACCCTGATGGTCAGCAAAACACATTGGGCTGCAGGGACAGGTGTGAGCTTTCTCACACGCTAAGATGTAGGAAGAAATCAAATCAACCAGGGCAGGTGTGTAAGGACAGAAGAAAAAAAGGAGCAAAATGACATAAAGTAGGAGAAAAGCCACTCCTTTCTGTTACAATATAAAGAGTTCTCCAACGAAAACACTGGGCCAGAATAATAAATGCTTTTATTTCTAGGATAGCTTTTCAGAACCCCCTCTAATGTTCCTGAATCAGTATCTGGCACCCACAGAGTAAATGTACTCACAAAAATCTGGAGTATGTACATAACCTTTCATAGTCAGTTTCCATTCTGACAAGGTACTCCACTCCATCATACCACAAAGTAGGACCATTACAGGTCTATGACGGAATGAGCTGCTGCAGATCAAACCAGGTACCTTATCATACATTCAACACCCAGGAACTCTAAGATATCAAGGCCCCAGACCAGCACCAGCCATACTAACAGGCTTCAGCCCTGCCAGTTCCTTTGGGCATCTGGACCACAGAGCAATACAGCAGGATCTCTACTTCAGGCACCCGGACAGCACTGTCTTTATAGAAGCAATCAAGGGGTGAGAATTTTTTACTTCTAGCTGAATTTCAATATGTATATCTCCATGTATGCCTTTTCAAATGTGATAGAGAATCAATGTTTCTAATAGCTATTTCTACACTATTCACCCAGAAAAAAATCAGCACCATCCTCAAAGACTTATTTCTAAGTTTTAGCCAGACTTTATATGGCAAGAAGTCACCTCCTTCCCTGAGTACCTGTATTGTGTCTGGTATCGTGCTATACATGTTATCTCAACTAATTCCAAAACACTTCTATGAAACAGGATTTGAACACCCCCCCCCAATACAGATCAGCAAACCAAAGTTCAAAGAGGTTGAGTAAATTTTCCAAGATTACAAAACTACCACATGGAAAGCTGGGATTTAAGCCCAGATTTTTCTGATTCCAAAGACTGTTCTTTCCATCACTGCATATGTTAATTTTAAAACTTTTCCAAGGGGGCCCATAGTCGGCAGAGGCAGAGAAATAGTGGCTCACTATGAGACAACTCATTCCCGTCATCAACATTCCCATCAATTAAAGCTAATCTATTTATAAATGGGTTCCGAATGCAATTAAGTTGAAATTTCTTAAAAAAAAAAAAAAAGAGTTCCTGTATTTGAAAAGGAAAAATTTGAAAATCTTTATAATAAATGGACATCATGCTGCTGCTATTATCTGTATTGCTGAGAAAAAAGCGATAGCAAGCATTTATTAAGGCCAAAATTTATTTAAAAAATTAGTTCAATAATCAATTTTCCTCTAACCTAGCCAAGAAAACATTTAATGCATTTAAATTTGACTATCATTTCACTTTTGGCCAAGAGAAAGTTGAAAAAGACCAATAAGGAAAGAAGAATTACACAAACCAAAAAATGAACAGCTGTATAAATTTAACATACCCATCTTGCTAAACAGCACTGTACATTCGATACAGGATTAATATAAAAAACAATGACTGACTGTTTTTCTTCAGTAAGATATTCTTGAGCTACAATTTTCTATCTTAACCTATCAGTAAACGGAGGCAATAGTTACAAAAAAGTGCGGATCTTTGTTGCAAATGATTTACTTTTAAGATTAAAGATAAGTGTTATAAATCATAAATAAAAATAATACAACTAGATTGATACTCCTTGATTATTCATAGACCATGGACATCTATCAACCACTGCCTCTTGGAAACCACTCCAGAACCTTCATCAAAGTTGTATGATTAGTTATAAGCAACAATTCTAAAATGGGATAAAAGTTAAATTTTATGTAAAGCAGATGTCAAGCTACTGAGAACAAGCCTAATAATCATCAATTTATTTAGGTCTGGGCTGGAGAATATATAACCTCTGGTTCACGTTTAATTCATTTTATTTAGCTCATGACTTGTTTCTAAAATAGATTTACTGCCAGACCTCTTTTAATTTTTTAATAAAATTTCTTTCTGGTAAATTTAGTTTATGAATACACCTTATAAATTAAGTTCACAAATGGGAAGCATTATACAGAACTGCATCTCAATTTTCTTGTCTCCTCCCACTAACAGTGTGGGTTTTGTTAAGTGACAATCTCTGAGATTCACTCTCTTCAACTACAAAAAAGAGATAAAAATTCTGATTAACACTGTCGATGAACCACACATACTGACTGCTTCTCTTGTACAAAATATTCTAAAATGACAGTAAAGGAACTGTTTCAGTTATAAATACAAAGAGAGGAAGAGAGTAGATATGAGCAGATAAGAGATTTCAAAAAATCTTTTTTGGAGGCAGAGCCCACAGGAAGCTTCTACCCAGTGGCTGCAAGGGGGAACTCTGATCACAAGGGAAACACTCTACTCCACAGACAGACTGAAAGAGCTCAGGTTTTGAAGACCCTAGGTACCACTCAGGACAGTGTGAGACACGGGATTAAAAGCAGAGAGTTTGACTGAAAATCTCCCGATGGAATATCTGAACCCAGGGCTCTGCTTCCATCCCAAGAAGTTAAACAATCCTCCCTACCTCCCACCACCTCCACCTCCCAACCAAATACATGTAGAGAGAACACCTCTGAAGATACTGAGACTTTTGGGCAGACTGAATGTGAGGTTCCAAAGGCCATCCATACAGAAATGTCTGGAACCCCAACAATTAAGCTTTGAGTTCAAAAGGGATGTCAGGTAGAGATCTGAGAGCCAAAAAATGAAGCAATAAGACTGAAAGAGATTACTTTGGAAGACTGACATTGAGGAAGACTGAGGACCTCAAGAAACATCTACATGAAAAGTAATTTAGCCAGAAAGTCAGAAGGAAACACAAGGAAACACAGAGGCAGGAATTGCAATGAAGTACAATATTAATGGAAACAAAGATAAAAAAGCAAATCTTTGGAAAGAAGACAAGACCTGGAAAAGCAACTGTCTCAACTAGTTGAATAAAATGAGAAATACGAAAAGACTATTAACTGTGGTTAGCAAGAAATCACTGGTTTCATGGAATGACTTTTACTTATTTAACTACCTACTGAGTACTTATGACACATATATGAGGCACAGTACTAAGTTTCCCATGTCTGAGGGAACTAGAGAAGAGACAGCAATCAAATTAGAAAGGATGAAGAATTAAACAGTGATTGAAACAGACTTTCATAAGAAATTTTTGGGTAAAAACTGGGAGCGACCTGAAATGATAGACTGAAAGAAAACCAGACCCACCAAAGGGAAAAAAACAACTGTATTTTATTTATTTATTAGAGGGGGGGAGGGGCCAGGGAAAGAGGGAGAGAGAGAATCTTAAGCAGGCTCCACGACCAGCGCAGAGTCTGACACGGGGCTAGCTCTCACAACCCTAAGATCATGCATGACCTGGGCCAAAATCAAGAGTCGGGTGCTTAATCGACTGAGCCACCCAGGTGCTCCCCAAAACAACTGTGTTTCAGAAAAGAAATAGAAGCCAGTGAAGATGGAGGGATGGATAGTCAAGACAAGGTCTAAGAGAGGGCAGGAAGTAAGAGACCAAAACCACGGAGACCAAAACCAGATCAAAACCAAAAGCAGGGGGCTTTAGGGAGTTTATCCTTGGAAGGCAACAAGGCATGAAAAATTCCTCTGAAGTAAGTAGACGGCAGCAGGAAATTAGAGCATGACTTCCTACTCTTTTAAATAACAGTAGACATGAATGCAACAGGACCAAGTGTTCAAGCCTACCAGACAAAATTGTAGACTCCACAGGAAAAAAAAAAAAAGGTAGAATATGGACTAAATATCTGGAATTTTTCTCAGCTAGATACAAGAACCTAATTCATATAAAAAAATTTATCGGTGGAATGATAAATGCCGGCGTTAGAAATGCCTACCCATGTTAGCGAAACAGCAAACCTTGTATAGCATGTAAGTGATAACTAAGAATATAATGATGACCAAAGATAATATAAAGCTTCTATAGTCTCTAGTTGTTCGAAAAACAGAATTAATTTTTGTAGCTTAAACTTACAACCAAACAATCATCAACATCTTGATTTGGCATCTCAAAGTCAAATGCTCACAAAAAGAAATGGGTAAGAACATTTATTATTCATAAATCTGTTATGTTCCAGACTCAACAGGAAAAATGCTGCATATTTTTTTCTTATCACAGAAGGCATTATCATAAAATTCAGATTAACAAGATGGAAGCATGGTAACAAATGTCACATTACAGGGGAGTGCTGCTTCAGAAAACTATTCATTAGAAAGAAAACAAATGCATATTTTATCCCAGTTGCTAATGAAAATACTTAAATTGAGACTATTTAGAATAACAAGACCATAAATATTGTTCTAACCTGTTTTCCCCACAAGGTATGGTGCTGACTATCGGTGTTATCAAAATATATATTTCTGATGCCTGGCAACAGGTATCTAAACCACTGGGCCTGCGTGTCTAAGTTAAAGAAATCTTACTAATAGTTTCTGGCAGGTGAAGCAACAATTACAAAGGCCACTACAGAGAGAGTGCCGTGGTGCACTCGCTATTATGAGCTAATTGCACTGCCCACGTATAAGTAATCCAGTGGGCCTCAAATCCTAAGAGAAACAATCTCATGACTATGAGCCATAACTACCTGGGGACCCAGATCCCAAACTGAAATTGTAGGCTGGCTAACAGCTGGCTGAGCTGATAGGAAAAGAGTAGGTAGAAATGTTAAAAAACCTGAAAGCAGGATTTTTTAAAAAATTTTATTTATTTACTTAAAAGAGAGAGAGAGAGCGCGCATGCGCCTGGGGGCGGGGGAGGAGGGAAGGGAGAAGCAGACTCTCCGCTGAGCAGGGAACCTGACACAGGCCTCAATCCCAGGACCCTGAGATCATGATCTGAGCTGAAGGCAGTTGCTTAAAAGAGTTACCCAGGCACCTATGAAAGCAAGATTTGACAGCCAAATTCAGAAAGGAATGAAGAAAGATAAGGAAAGCAAGGTGATCCTGATTTTTTTTTCAATCAAGTTAAAAACAATCAGATCCTGATATTTTCTCTCAAAAAAATATATTGTTTATTATGATGGGGGAAGAATGAAAACAGCTTTATCTTGACCCTATCTAATGCCTTCGGACCTTATATGTTTAAAAGTCCCCTGTCAGTGATGAAGAATTCAGATGACTTTATGGTCCTTCCACTGAACAAGCTAATTTACTCTGAAACTCATGGAAAGCACAAGCATTCGGCTTTAGGGATTGTCACAAATCATGTAAAAAAAAAAAAAAAAAATTGCTGAGACCAAACTCCATGACTGTGGGACAGCTACAAAAGCTCGATCACATACCTGGCATCACATCACCAAACAACACAAACATTCAAGTTCTAGAAAATCACTTATGAGTTAAAAAAAAATATATTACAAGGTTCAGTGATTTTCAAGGATTTTTTTTTGAAGATTTATTTATTTTACAGGGAGGGAGGGGCAGAGGGGGGAGAGAGAGAGAGAAAATCCTCAAGCAGACTCCCCATTGAGTGGGGAGCCCAATGCGGGGTTCCATCTCAGGACCCTCAGATCATGACCTGAGCCGAAATCAAGAGTCAGATGCTCAACTGACCAAGCTACACAGGCACCCTGATTTTCAAGGATTTTTAACCACACTTAACAGTAACTACCTAGGGAGGTGTGTAGTTTATACACTTTTCGTGCTTGTCCTGTAGAAGAAAAGGAAAGCTGGTTCATATGTAATCTGACCAAAAATATCCATCACATACTAAGAACATGTAAGAACTTGTTATTAACTTCTACCTGCCAAAAGCACTATTAGATGTCAGCAGCATTTGAGGAAACACAATATAAATCGAAGAATGTCGTAGGGAAAAGAAACTATGGAGGTCAAGCGATCCAATTCACAGATTAGAAAACCAAGAACAAAGACATTAAATGCCTCAGCTGAAGGCCCCACAGCTGGTTAGTGGCAAAGCTGGGATAAGAACACCCCACTCTCCCAACTCTCCCTAGTGCCCCTTCCCCCTCTCCCCACCCTACCTAAATACAACATCCAACAGAGCTGAGCTGGATTTCCACATAAATAATACAGCGCTCTTTTAGAAATGTAAAATAAGATGACAGAATCTAAAAGAAGTAGGAACAGAAATTAAAAGAAATATTTGCTTAATATAAAATATTAATTTAAAACTATACCTTCACTGCTTCTGATGAAAGTACATTTTCCTTTTTCTGACTCGTGCTCATGGGCTCATTTTCAACACTGAAAAAAAAAAACCACAGTTTCTTTGAAATTAAAAGAGAATTACTAAAATCATACAGTTCCTGAGTTCGAAGTAAAAATTAAAAGGTCTTTTATATGCAATGCTCAAATGATTCATGTACAAAATGTAAAAGAGTATGTCGATCTGATTTGAATCTCTACACTTGAAAAACACATCCAAAAGTACTCATCCAGGCCTCAGAAAGCTTTGTAAGCCTATCACGGGCCACATTTTCTTCTGTTGATAATCAGCATCACAGCGATGATGCAGCTGAACAAAGAAGCAACAGTGGATAGCTATTAAGGCTGGAAGTGATTAACACTCTACGATCTTATTTATATTAAGTTCTCCAGAGCCTGCTCCATACTGTGTACTATACAGAATAGAATATGTTTCTCCTCAGCAAGTCCTTATCAACAGACAGGATCATCCAGTGAATTTTGGGAATATTCAAATGTACATGCAGCCTTATCTAGACCCAACTGTGTCCCAGATGGCACCTAAGAACCTGATTTTCCAGACTGTCTCCTGTAATTGTCCAGAATACCTTCACAGATGCCTTATGAGATGTCATAATAAACTATGCTTCCTATTAGGCACACATACATTTCAAATACAAAATTTTATATTTCTATGTTTATACATGATCTTGTTTTCATACTTTCTAATGCTAGACAACCTGAACAGCTTCCCACTCAAGATTATCGTGACTGTCTGCCATGCCCCAGGGATCGCGCTCGGCCTTGAGGATGTAAGAACAAGAACTGATGTAAAACTCAGTCTAATAGGGAAGACTGATAAACAAATCATACAGTTTGATAAAAGTTACAGCTGTTAAATGAACAAAATACTATGGAGACCAGAGGAAGCAAGGAACAGCAATTCTGCCTCCTCAGTAAAATGCCCCCAGAGGAGGTACAAAGGAGGCGGTGATAGAGAAAATGGCATTTTCAGGAAACCATGTTTTGTTTGTTTTACTCTAAGACTGGAGCACAACAACTGGGCAGACGTAACTCTGCTGGATACGAGAAGGATACCAGAGGTAGTGCCTGCCCACTATAAAGAACCTGCCTGACCCGTTTCAGAACCTGATCTTGTCCTACTAGGAAGCCCTTAGCCAGGGGACAAGCGTAAAGCAGGCGGAATGACAGAGTGGGAAAACACAGGGCATCGCGGTGGCTGGTGGCAGTGCGAATGAAAAGGAGCGGTCTCAATAGCTCAGATTGAACAGGATAGAAAGAGAAGACATGATTTCTGCTACTTTTAGGTTTTCTATTCATAAAGCCCAGTGCAATTATGTAGACTATCCAGGGAACAAACGGTAATAGTAAAAACACAGAAAGATGGATCATGAACATGTGGAAAATACAATGAAATTAAAATTTCATTAAGTCTCAGACTCTCTGCAGAAATACACAGACCAACAAGACTCAGTCATATTCATAAGCCTTTTAAATGTAAATAGGAAAAGCAACCAAGTAAAGAAGATGAATACATGAGCTGTGTGCTTAACACATGAAAATTCCATGCGAAAACCCAGGGACAGAAATGGAAGACATTGTACAATTCAGAATTGTAACCAAATACATCTATACATCTATAAAATAAGACTGTCTCTAATACCGCTATTTTAAAAGTGAGTTCTTACCTCCATTTTCTATTTTAGCTTTATTTCTTGTCATGAGTTTGTTTGCAATTCTTTTTTTTAAATTAGATGTCAAGAGTGGTCTATTTAAGCTCAATTCAAAAAAAAAAAAGAGAGAGACTGGCAAAATACATGTAAAAAGAGCATATTATAAGAATTTGGAGTATAATCAAGGATAATACTGATCTTAATGATTTTATAAGTATATTCTCTAACTACAACCTATTTTGAATGACCTACCTAAAAACTAAACACACAAATATTTTAGTCTCCTAGTTCTTGTTCACGATTCCTGAAATTCTACTTTAGAGTGTTTACAGTGCTTTCTTAGTGAAATTGGAAATGAAAATGGTAAAAATTTCCTTTCCAATACAAAACCTCTGTAGAAAACGTAGCTCCAGATTCATGGGATTAACACAGATTTCGGTATTTTCAAGCAGCTATAATTATATCCACTCTACAAACACACACCAAATGCCAGAAAAATGTAGTTGTAGGTCGGCACACAAGTATTCCATATTAAGCAAACTAAAGCATTTAAAGCTTAAAAAAAAAAAAAAGGAATATTTGACACTTCATAAAACTTCCTAAAACTTACAGCCTATGTTTAAGTCTCATGAATCTTACTGCTACACCCAAATTTCAAAATGTGTTGCGTTCTAAAGTAAACAACGCATTTTAAAATTCTGGCTTAGCTATAAAACTCTCTGTTTCAATTAAAGCTTTCCCCAACTTTTTTTTAGTTTACTAAAGAGTCCTTCTTAACTGATCTCTGGCATTTTCAGGATTGATTCTGTTTCAACCCCTTCCTCCTGTCAAAATGATTATTAATCTGATATCTCACTTTCCAGTTTAAAAATCCCTTCAGTAAATCTCTATCAGTTGATTAATAAAATGAAGAGTCCTTAGGATACAGAAAGTTATTCACGTGGCCCCAGGTACACCTGCCACATAGAACCACTTCACGTTCTCAGAATATGCCAGCAAACCGCTTTCTTCTGCTGTCTGCAACATCCTTCGACACTTTGCCCAACTCTTAATCCTTTACAATTTAGCCCCAGCTTAATCTTTATTTTGGAGGGTCCTTATTGAACCCAGTGATACCACTCACATTTCTGCTCCTCACCATAGCGTCAAGCTATCTAACTAGAATGTGAACTCAAATTCAGAAATTATATCATTCATGTTTGTATTCCAGAGCCGAGCACTGTGCCTGGTGCTCAAATATTCATTTAATTTTTAAAAAATGATATCAAACAGGTTCTCCATTTGTGCCTGCTTAATAAAAAAAAGTGTTCCATTGGGAATAATGTAATGCAAAACACACACAAAAATAAAACAGAGTAGATGAAAATACTGAAAACACTGGACTTACGTCTGCTTAATTTAAAAAAAAAAAAAGACTCGAAAACTTCGAATAGTATTCTCACACTCTTTAATATACGAGGGAAAGAGAAACATGTTCAAATTCAGATGATCTCAAACCTTATGAAAGTCGACAATCCGTTCGTACTGTTCTTTCACAATTTAACCCCCTTTGGGACCTGGGAATAGCTCAATAGCAGTATTTTTAGAAAGTACACGTTTTGCTCATGGCAGGGGGTGAGGGGCAGGAATCATAACCACAGGTAGGCAAGTAAGGCTACCTTGCATTTCTAAATAGCCTCATCTCACTAGCTAACAGAACTCTGGAAATTATCCGGCAAAACAGCCCAGAAAAATATCAAGATCAAACTAACACTGAAGTTCCTCATTTTTGAAGCAACTTATTTAGACCCTACCTGAAAACCAGGAATCCAGCACGCAGCCATTAACTGTTTACTTTCCAGACAAACTAAACGAAAACTCTGGGCCAAGAAAAAAATGGAGCATATTAACATTCTAGAGTTCAAATAATTTACAAAGAGGAAAGCCCCTATCCTGTCACTGTATCTTACACTCTTATTTTTTATTAAATTATAACAAGGTTCCCCAACCCACAGCAAATAAGAAGCAGAAAACTGGGCACAAGAACTTACTCACCAGGTAAGTACTGCCCCCTCTGTTTTTAAGTCCCCTTTAAGTGCCAGGCACTGTTCTCGGTGCTGGGGGTTGAGCAATCAACACATCACATGAAATCCTTGCCCTCACTGCTTCAGAATCCCTTCTTAGATGCACCACACTCAGCTGGGCTATCTTATTGATAAAGCAAATGTATGTGCCTAATCGTCAAGGATTCCAGTTGGAGAGGGTCCCAGGAATACACATTTCAATAACCACCTCCCTCTTCCCAGCCTTGTTCTGAAGCAGGTGGCCCTCTGACCACACTCTTGATAAACAATGGTCTGAGAGCTTCTCTACATTCAGCAGAAGCCAACACTGAGAGTTGTATAAGAAAGAGAACGGTCTAATATTATCTAAATGTGTTAGGTGTTAATAAAGGGTAGGTATCCATTATGTAGAAAACTCAGTCATGTAAACCATTACCCATTTTCCAACACCCAGGCCCTGCAGAGCTCCCAGCCCCTCGAAAAGAGCTGTTGCCCTAATGAGCGCGCTGAGCATTGCAAGTCCAGAGTGGGACCAACAAGAAAAAATACCCGTTCATTGTACATCACAGCCTGAAGCACAGGGGATGCTGTTGGGCCTCTCCCAGATTCAGTTCCTCATGTGGTAAGAACGCAGCTTCCTGGATGGTCAGCAGAGAGACACACAGGGACAGCACACAGACTTGGAGGACGGGTGGAGACGCAGTGAGGGAGGGTAAGGCTCTCCACTCCTCCCCCTCCTGGAGCACAGCTGCTGGGCATTGCCTCTTACTCTGCCTTTTCTCTCACACATCATTCCTGTGGCTGGATCAGAAAAATCTGGAAATGTTAAAGAACTGAATACAGCTTTCATAACTGTCTTCTGGAGGCTTGCCCACTTCTCTACAGATGCAGAAGTCTATCATTTCTTGCCATTTTTAGAAAGGAGGCAGTATTTGGTGTTAAAGACGTCACTGGCAGTAGTTCTGACCATTTCTAAACACAAAGCCTCTTAATAATAAAACATAGTCCCCAATTTGGGAACGCCCTATACATCTAAACAGTCCCCAGGATTCACTGTCCACGGGCACTTTCCACTGTCCCTAGGGAAATGAAGGATTTCCCTTCTCTCCTTCCTCTCCATCCCGCTCAGCCTGATGCTGCCTGAAATCACCTTCCCACTCTGATTTTCACTTCCATTGTATGAGGTATGGTCTGCAACAGAGCAACCAGCAGGGCTGAGGACAGGGAAAGAGAGTCGAGGCAGATCTATTGTTTCCTCTTCCTCTACTAACTCAAAACTCTTCTGGTCCATTAAACAGTATCACCCTCTCCACCACAACTCCACCAGGCCTCCTGCCTGGCATGTTGATCCTCACCTCTGAGCCTACTTGGCACCATTCCTTTGATGAAACTCTAGAAGCAGCCAAAAGGTGGCCTTCCTCTGAAATGTGGTCAAATCATACTCAGTCCTCCAGGTGTGACTCTGCCTTGGAGAACTAAATGAAAAAACAATATGGAACAAGAAGGGGTCTTTTACCCATCCACACCTTTGCCTGTTGTCATTAGTAGCAAAATGCTCTGTCAAATGGACTTACATCTGTTTCAGGGACAGATCTTAGGGACAAAGGTCACTTCAGTCAAAATGCACCTTTCTGGATCCGATTTTTCAAATATGTAAAATGAAAGCATCAGACCAGCTCTCTGCCAGCTCTAAAATCCCATATGATCCTCCAGGAAAAGGAAACAGGTAGACTAACCTTTAAGTTTTTATGGTGAAGGAACAGAGAGACTCTGACCAAGAAACCAAGTCGGTATCAAAATTAATATCAGGACATTCTAAGAAAGAGGCGGAAACTTGTACAGTCCTTGTTTCCAACGGGCCTGTCCTGTATTCCCTTAGACTCCACCCTCTCAGCCCGCACCTGGGTCCTTAAATACAGGATGGGCTTTTTTACCCCCACAACTCTCAAAGGGTCTGCTGCGGCCTTGGGGGCATCTACCTTGGAATTTTTTCTTACAAACACAGCTTCATACAACAAGCCTAGAGGTTCTTTTTGTTCAATATTATCCTGCAGGCCCATTACGGATTAAACTGACTTTTGTGCATCGGCCTGGAAACCGCCACCTACCGCTTCCCGTCCAGCTTCTGTGGGGACAGAGTTCCACACTGACGATTTACAAACAGCATCTGGAAAACTGTCCATTCATAAGCAGCGACTGCCCGCAGGAGAGCAGCACTTGTATTTTTTAAGTGACCGTTAACAGAATATAAAACAGGTGGTTATGGCACTATTTCTGGGCTTCAAATTAAAAGTTAACTAAAAGCTGCAATTTTAAGGCAGTCGAACAGCATGTATTTTAGCTCAAACATCTGGCATTTGAATTTCAGAACTCTTTGGAGAAAAACTGGGAGAAGGGAGGAAAGGTAATAGACATGGTTATGAAGCTCTGCTCCTTTGCAATCTTAGACTCTCTGACAGCCCTTCCCCCATCATGTCAGCCTTCTCCTGTAATTTATGTACCCACTTGGAAGCTGATTTACTTCCTGTCCCCCATCTCATGCCCCCAAAACAAGACCTATAATTGCAGTTCATTCACAGGCTAGAGAGAAGGTTGGTGTGTTTGGTGTGTATCTGAGCCGTCTGTATGTGACAACAGTAACTGCTCTCCTCTCCCACAGTCCTCTACCCCATACCCTTCAGATTCAGAACATTTATAACCTACCTCACATGACTCAACACCCTCAGTTTTTGCTGTGACATGAACTCAAAACAATGTTCTGGCTGCCCTCTAAACTGGGCACCCATTCATGCAGTATACATCAAACTGTCCTAAAGAATGGGCACTGGAGATCCAAGGACAGCTGAGACTGTGCCTTCCCAGAGCCTGACCAGCTGACCTCACTTCCAACCTCCAACTCAAATTCTTTCTCGCTGCAAATTCTTCCAGACATCAATAAACCAATGATCTTTGCGAGACTATATAAACATGCACACACATAAACCCGCACCCAAATGATACTTTCAAAAAGCAAATATCTCAACTCCCTACCTTGGCCTACCTCCTCTGGCCCCCCACTCACTTTCCCCATGTCACTGACGGCCGCTCTCCCTTCCATTCTGTTGTCTCTGCTCACTCTGGCATCTGTGCCAACATGATCCTGCCCCAGGGCCCTGAAACTGGCTCTTCCTTCTGCCTGGAAAGTTCTCTTCTCAGATTTCTGTCCCACTCCCAAGTATCATCAAGGTCTTTTCTCAAATGTTACCCAAGAAAGGGGCTCTTCATGACCATTCTATCTAAACCTTACTCCTGACTCATTACCTCCATCATGTCCCATTCCCTCACCCTGCTTTATTGTACTTCAGGGCACATTATACATCATACAATTTGTTAATTTTCTACCCTCTCCCATTTGAATGCAAACCCTATACAAGCAGAGGCACATTTAGATATTCAAACTGAATTCTGAAAAATGATGACAAAACAAAGATTTTTTTAAAAGACTAAATTTAGAATTTTTATAATCTGTATAAACATATATACTATTGTAGAAAATGTTAAAGCATCATTGTTGAGTGGGAAAAAAAAAAAGCTCAAAATCCTGAAGAGAACTTCCACTTTTTGTAAAAATACATATATATGCAGAAATGCACAGAGGAAATGATCTGAAAGAATAGTATTTTGTCTGAGTGGGTAGGGTTATGAGTTGTACTTTTTTTCTTTTTGATTTTATAATTTCATGCCTGTTTTACAAAAGCCTATATTACCATTAAAAGGACAAAAAAAATACAAAGTATTGTAGTTGATTTCAAAAACCAAACAAATGCAAGTTAGTGGAAATGAACATAATACTAACACTACAAATTGCATAATGGTAATTCCTTTGTATCATAATATATACAATATTGCCAAATGAGATGCTTATTTGCCTTCCCTAAACAATGAAATAATCAAAATTATTACAGAATACATTTTCCGTTTAGACTAACAGGCACAATGCCACCCCTCCGGCCAGGGTATACTCCTCAGTGATGTGACAGAACAAAAGGCTGAGAATTTACATCTTACCTAACCTGTCCCCAGTTAATAAAATGGAAAACTCACAGTATTTCATTCCTTGTCATAAGAAGCATGGCAATTTAAAAAAAAAATTACCCTCTGCTACTAAGGTAGTATCTGTGCTCTGTATAAATTTTAATACAAAGACTAAAGCACAAATTTCTAACATATATCTTCAGAAATTACATGAAACTACTATTTGTGAGGGCACTCGAGCACCCTTTCCACATCATTTCTCGCATTCCCATCTGTGCTACTTGTGACAAGGAAGATAGAGAAGCTAGTGTGTTGTGTTAATGAAACCAAAATTGTATTTCATAAAAATCTAAAGATTGGCTTTTGATTTAATTCCAAAATAATAAAATTATGTTGGCTGGATGAGTAAAGGGAAGTGAGAAGAGGTATAAAATAGCTAAGTTCTCATCTACCACAGCCAGAAGTCAGTATAAGTTACCTAAGGCTTATATTATAAATCAAGAAAAAATAGTAAGCCATTGTTTAGGCACATGTACAAAAATACCAGAAGAAACAGATTAAGCAAAATAAAAGTTTCCACCAGGGGCGCCTGGGTGGCTCAGGAGGTTAGACGACTGACTCTGGGTTTGGCTCAGGTCATGATCTCAGGGAGGGGGGTGAGGTCAAGCCCCCACCCCACGTGGGTTCTGCGCTCAGGGGAGTCTGCTTGAGGTTCTCTCCCTCTGCCCCTGCCACACGTGTGTACGCACACTCTCTTAAATCTTTAAAAAGTTTCCTCTAAACAGTGTGTCAAGAATGGGCCCACACCTGTTAAATGCTCCTACAGCCCTGAGTGTCACCTCAGCACTTATTTACGGGAAGGAAGATTTGTGGTATATCTGCCTTCTCCAGGAAACTGCATGTATGCTTTGAGCCAAAGACCATGTTGCAGTGTGTTCACGCCCGGATTCGCAGAGCCCAGCACAGTACCTGGTACGAGGGGTACTAAATGAATTCTTGGTAAACATGGGCGAAGTTTTCATACATGACTTTCCCAGTAAAACAAAGGCTTCCTAATACACAGGCACTGATTTTGTACACACCTATTACTCCATGGAGTTCTGGCTGGCATGCTAAATCTGAAAGAGACTTTGGAGTTGAGAGCCACCTGCTTCGATTTTTGATAAAAAGATTGAAAGTGTTAATGACATGCCAGGGTCATGCCATTATTCCAAGTGTATGATGGGTGATCTCAAAAAAATGCGTTGATAAGCAACCCCACCCAGTTTCACATTACAGATTAAGAATACAGAAGCCTCACTCAATACTTAACAGAAAATGTCAAAATATCAAATTTCTCTGCATTATAACTATTACTTTATTTACAGCCTAAATTATAACTTTCTCATTCGAACAAGTTAATGTCGTTCATTCATTCTTTGGAAGATCTCTGCCAAGTCAGGATCCTAAAGTCTCTTGATTTTTACTCACTTATACACAGATATTCACCGGGTCTTAAACTAGTCTTTCTTCCCCTGCAGTAGGTAATTCACAATTTTTTTATGTATAAAAAGGTATAAAATGACAAGTCTCCCTCTTGTTCCTAATTTCTTGAGCCAGTCTCCCATTCCCCCTTGTTAACACAGCACAGAGTAACAGACTTAGTTCACACTCCCCCATTTATATAGGAATGGGAGCATACTACACACAATGATTTCCCGCTTGCTTTTTTTTTTTTTTCCTTAATGAATCGTGGAGTTATTTCCCTATCAGTACATAAAAAACTCTGTCGTTTTTTGGCAGCTGTGTAATATTCTATTCTATGATTGGTAATATTCTATTCTATGATTGGACCATGATTTATCACTTAGTCCATTTGATACAAGTCTATTCCTTCTTTTGCTATTAAAGCAACACTGCAAAGGCTAGCCTTGCACAGGCAATGTCGGGCCTGTCTGCAAACCGTTTACATCTGATGGAATTTCTACAGGGCAAGTACTGAATCAGAGTATGTGAACCTGTAATACTGAGAGAACCTGTCCAAGGTAGGGTACCAGTTTACTTTCCCACCAGTCACTACTTCCAGTTTACCCACATCTAACTCAAGTTTTGCTTATCAATTAGGTGGACTATGGTAGCTTGCTATACTTTCAGTTTGCATGTCTTTTAGAGGAGAGGGACCCTTTTCATGTGATTAAATATAAATTTGTCATTTGCTAGATATACACACTTGTTAACTTTTCTCAGTTGTCAGGACCACAAACTCTTTATTGTACAGAGTGTTGACCCAAGCCATCTGGGCAAACGTCCAGCTGCATGCCATTGTTTTTTATTTCCATTCGAAACCATTTTCTGGGGCCAGCTTTCTTTTACGGGTCTTCCTAAGTTAAGCAGAGGAAGCAATCACATAATGCTGTGGACTCTGAGTTCAGGAGGGAGAACTTGACTCTGACTCTACCACAGAGGCTGTGAGACTTCTGATTAACTACTGGACCTCTCCAACCCTTAAATTATAGATCTGTAAGACGGTGTAAAGATACCTCTCTCAAAGGTTGCTAAGGATTAAGTATGTATATATTTAAAGTCCAAAGCACAGGGCTTGGGTCTGATTAGGGCCTTAATAAAGGACGATTTAGTTTTGTCATCACCAACCTATCAGGCAAACAACAACAACAACAACAACAACCCACTTGACTAAGCAAACAGTTGTTTCACTGCTTTGGAATACCTGCAATTAAATACCCCCAGGGATTACACATTGAAGGACAGCCCTGCTGGAGTTGTACCACTGGCCATTCACAACTGCCAACCAAACATTAAGAATGAGTTGTTTCCGGTTGCAAAGCTTCGACTTGTTTCTCTATCAACATGAAGCTATTTTGTGTAAGGGTCTCCACTCATGCGAAATGTTACTTCCCAAGAGGATGTGCTTTTCTGCCTCCATCTAGAACTTGCCAAACCTGTGGAGTCTAGGAAGAACAAGAGGAATCGAAGAAAAGCACTTATCACTCATCCTGCTGGTCCAGTATTCTGATTAGCAAAGGATGTTAATCAAACCACGCTCAGCTAGAAGTTAATAATGGGGGAGGAGATCTTGAAAGCCCAAATAAAGCTCTCATACAATATTTGACAGTCGTGAAACAGTAAGTATGTTCTAAACCAAACAAGTCACATATCCCACAAACATTTTTGGCTTATAATGAGCTCTTCTTAAGAACAGAGAGGTACACGTTTATCTCCTCCGTTAATTTACGACCTCTTTGAGGGCACTTTTGGTCATTCACTCATCTTTATCCCACTGCGTAGTACCATATTTGACACATAGCAGCCATTCAAATTTATGGAATGAACAGACTCCAAATAAATGGCATTTTAAGCTTTTATTTCATGCTGATCTTTTCTTTTCAGGAGATAGCCCAGATTATTTTTCTGAGTTTAAATTTACACCAACCTATGTGTTCTTGCTATCACAGTTGTATCAGCATTTCTGGCATATCTAGGCTGCAGTGTGTTTCATCAGAACTCTGGTTAGGAAATGAAATATTTTATCTTGAAGGGAACATTATTTTCCTTTTTACAAAATTTGTTAATATCCCTTTACATATTTTCCTCTGAGATGAAAAAAATGCTATCATTGTTTCAATACAGTTAGAAATTCTGATGACATAAGTTTATTGTGGGACAACGTGAGGCACTTGCAACTTTAACATTTAGAATGTACAACTGAGTTAGCATACAAGGAATGCCCTCACCGAGAAACAGAATCCCCAAATTAGGCATCTGGCAGACACCCTGTGAAACCCCAAAGATAGAAATCTCACTTGAAAGATAATACAGTTTCAACACCCTAAAACAGTCTATATTTCTACCCTACCTTCAAAAGTAGCTTCTAGGCTTTCAGTCAACCTGGTAGTTCAAGATTCTCAGAAAATACATGCTGCGGAGGACTTCTGGAATTTTCCAGTCATCTTTATTACAATGGGTATGAACTGCTGATGTGGTCCTTCAAGACCACACAGGTTATCTCCCGTTCAAATGAACTAGTTACCAGTTAATTATTTTCTATAGTGCTTTCAAATCAATGAAAATACAACCACCATGAAGATTCAGAGAACAAAGCTCCCTCTCTTCATACCTGATGCTGTGGTCAGCACTGGGTCTTTAACCTGAAGGCCAGCGGCTCTCAGGCATCTGGGGTACTGCTCACATTTTTTATGAGAGTATCTCCTGTAGCAATTAAATAGCATCCTGGCTCCACCCATTTAACACCCCCAGCCATGGTGACAAGCAAAAATTCTGTGAACCTTAAACAGAGAGCCAAACACTGTAGAAACTTTTTAAGATCCCTCGCATTTCTAAATGCCCAAATCGAGAGGGAGGGTACTACTGGTAGCTGAAAACCACTAATAGGCGCTTTAATGCTCCATCAACAGTGATACACTCCTCACTTGAGCTAGGTAAAGGGGACACCAAGAGAAATAAGACACAGCCCCTGTCCTTGGTCTAGTGAGTCTGTTATTTCTATCGATAACAATATACTAGAATACTGAAAGGAACAGTATTTAAAAAAAAAAAAAAAAAGAGTATATCTGAAATGGGCCACATTTCTGCCACCCATTCCAGAACAAAGAACGAAATATTCCCATTGACTTATAGATTCAAATGTGCTTTGAATGAGCGTAGTTCAGAAGGGTGGTGGGCAAGATGGTACGGAAAAAAAGAACCAGAGTTTTAGAGCCAGAGAAACCGAGGTTCAAATCTCACCCCTGAAACTTATTACTCTCATGATTTGGGCTAAATCATTCTCCATTGGGAGTGGTATCCTACTCCCATCCACCTGGGTGGAGGTGTCTGGATTATCCCAATTAGTGGAGGATGCTACTGGTAATTAGTGGGCGGGGTCATGGATGTGAAATGTCCTGCAAAGGACAGCAGAGTCCAGTTCAACCAAGAATTGTTCCACCCAAGATGCCAATAGTGTTCACCATTAAGAACTCTCCACCCTCAGTTTCCTCAATTGTCAGAACAGTGATAAGCATACCAACCTTCAAGGCTAAGGGTGAGATTTAAATGAGATGCTGCAAGTAAAAGTACGCAGCCCAGCAATACAGGCAAAATCAGCCCTTGGTAAATGCTGATCTCACCTTACTATGCCCTGGCCTGAGTTAAAATGTCTTGGTAAATGCTGATCTCACCTTACTATGCCCTGGCCTGAGTTAAAATGTCATACAGAGCTCCTTTTAAACAGGTCCATCATGTGTGATATAGCAAAGAAACAAAAGTGAGCAAACATTTTCTCAAAGTGGAGAACATTAATAGGCAGGTATCCTCTAAATTTCACATTCTAGCAGTGTCTGTTTAACAGGCTTTCACAAAAGTAGTCTAAACTTTAAATCAAGAGCAAAATATTATCTTGAGACCTCAGTGACCTAACTCTAATCTTTCCCACTGCCTCTTTCACTCTGTCCCACTGATGTATATAGTCCCCAACAAATCATAACGTCCTATAGGCCTCTGCTTAGCACAGAATACTACCTGTTCCCTATTTCTATCTTCCTGGCTAAGTTCTCTACTAAAATACTACCAATGTCTTGAAGAACCAGGTAAAACTCCCTTGACTGTGAAGCCCTCCCTGTTGTTCCCTACCACTTTTTAAAAAAGATTTTATTTATTTATTTGATAGAAAGAGAGAGAGCAAGCACAAGCAGGGGAGCAGCAGCAGGAGAGGGAGAAGCAGACTCCCCTGCTGAGCAGGGAGCCCAACGCAGGGCTCAATCCCAGGACCCTGGCATCATGACCTGAGCTGAAGGCAGATGCTTAACTGACTGAGCCACCCAGGTGCCCCCATCCCTTACCACTTCTAATGAGTCTATCCTGTGTGCTCATAAATTGGGTTAAACATTATAGCAGTGATTCTGAAACTGGGATCCACAGAACTCGGAGTTCTCAAGTTTCCTGTGAAAGCTTCAGTTACACTTTTCATTTCTATATGATCTAAAATAAATATAAGCAGCTCCTGGATCTGGTCAGTCACCCAAGAAGAGTACTAACAAGCAATTCAAGTGTCCATACCTGAATCCTCAATGTTGTTATAAACAGACTTCTTTAACTGCCAAAGTTGAATGAGAATAGAATAGCAGCAAACTCAATACATAAATGATGTGTTCACACCAAATGAAGCCCAAATAACTTAGAGCACACCACAAAAGCAAAGGTTTTCCTATGGTTCAAATAAGGAAATACTGGAAAACCTGAATCATGGCAGCGTACAGAGTTGTAGTCATGGCAACCACCAAGGACCCTGTGTTTGTCCCATTTGCATTTTGTGAGTAGCCAAAAAAGAGTTTTCAGGTAATGCTTAAAAATTGACTTTTATTGGTCTTATGGTTATGTTTAATTTTGATTCATACATGCATAAGTTATATAATAAAATTCATATAAGCCACACTAAGAATGCAGAAAAGGAGACTGTACAAGTTTAAAGTCTGAGAGAATGCATTTCAAGTACACTGAAAAATCAGAAAGTGGATATTAATCCTTAACATATTTTAAGAGGCTTCAGAGTTGCAGGCACAGGGTCTGACTTAATTCCTGTTGATGGACTGAAAAGTAGCTATGTGACTTTATGCAAGTTTAACTCTGTTTTTTACAGTAAAATGAGGACATTGATCACAAAGGTTTGTCCAACCTCAAGTGTAATATTGTTAAAACTACTTTTATAAATTAAGTGCTAGATACATGCATGAAATGTACTAGTATTACTCTTTTCAAGTGGTCTTCTCAGCTTCTTACAGTTCCTTGAGAGAAAGGACCCTTTTTTTTCCGTCGTATTTACATCCCTACCACAGTACATGTCTGCTGTGGGGGTCACCAGTATAAAAGGTAAACCCGGCTCCCATTATAAATGACAAGTTTTCACTGCCTCTAAGAGAAACAGCCAAAATACCCTTTCATTTTGAAATAAGAGCACAGTGACAGATCGCAATTCTGTTTCCAATCTTGTTAACACCAGGGTGTTGTGTTACTAGGACACTGGGTACTACTAAGAGTTTCCATTTGTTTCGTTAAACTTTCAATATAGGCTTTGTGTGTGTTTATATTCTTGAAAAGAAAGATGTAAGCTCATTTAAAAGGTAAAACACCCACAGAAAGGATTACTGCTATTCCCTTAACAGCTGGCAAGTTCTAAAAAGACGAGGACAAAATTAGTGTTCATGTAAGCACAGTTAAAATTCTCAGTGTCAAAACGTCACAGCCTGCGCTTATCTGGAGATAATGAGAATGGAGAAGTGCTAAGTAGACAAGAGGCTGGTTGCTAGAGAGGTTATTCAGAGAGAGAGGAGATTAGATTTGAGAAGTGTCTAAAGAGTCAAATTAGGGCAGGAAGGCAGGCAGTTTCTGCACAATTCTGTTATGAACCTGAAACTGGCCAGCCTATTCCTTTCTAACAGTGACTCAAGTTGCCAACTTTTGCTGAGTCTACTTGGGATTTCTTTTAAACACTGCTCCCATATTATCCAAGATGATTAGTGTTGTTGCAGTGATGGCAGGCACCTCACTCAGGCTGTCTGCCCACACCAGCAGATCTGACATTCTGGTGAACCCTGTCAGACTTCAAAACTATTTTTAACTACTGTGTAACTTTGAATTTTAAATTCTCCCTTAACAGGGCAACAATAACTGAAGCTTCCCAGGAAAAGTTTACCAATTACAGGTGCTTTCTTGGAGAGATGTGGTATTAACAGAGGTTCATAATGGAAATGTTTCACAAGTGGGGAAACTGAGGAACACATAACCGCCCAGAATCATATCACAAGACCTGAATACTAATGACACCAGCACAGTCACACAGTTCTGCCTATTCATTTTTTCTCTGAAGTCGTCCCCGAAGTCTTTAAAATCTGAAGTAAATGTAGTTTTCTAGAAAGTCTCCTTCCAATCAAAACGGATTACACAATTTCGGTGCAATCTGGGAGAGGAGGGAGTATAAACCTGTCTTCTCAGCAAAAGTTTACAAGAGTGAGATGTATTTCATTTGACCCCTCCTCCTCCCTCAAAATGGATGAAAAGACTCAGGAACGGGCATTTTAAGGAGACCCGTCTAAAAATATATATACTCTGTTTTACAGCAGGTGGAGGAAGGACCAAAGACTGTAGAGAAGGGGCACGTTTTCCCTGCTGAAACCAAGACAGAGGAGTCCTGGTTTTTGGAATCTGTCGGGGAACTTGAGATGTTTCCAAAGAAACAAGGGGAAGGAGGGCGGCATCATTTAAATGCCCAGGCAATGGTAAATAAAACTAGGGAGGTTTTTGTATTTTGACAAAGTCCTGGGAAATCATTATCACAATTCTTAAAAAAAAAATCATTTCGAATAAATCTAAATAGGATGGCGAAACACCAGCTGAGGGGGTGGCGCTCCAACGCTTTACCTTCCGTCCCAGTGGTTTCGGATCGCGCCCGCTCTGCCCCGGCTCGCTCTCAACTGTTTCCCATTACGGCCGGCAGCACGCCGGGGGACTCGCTTCTGCCACAGAACTTGAAGCGCAGACGCCAGTGTGGAACGGGAACAGAATCACGTACCGGGAGGGGGAGGTGGAAGGAAGAGCGCCGCGCCGGCTGGGCCCGGTGGGAACGCACCCCGCGGCGGGTCACGAACTTCACCCGGATTTAACTAACCGAGGAAAAGGGAGTGAAGCGGCACGGAAACTGGGCGAGGAGCAGGAAACCTTAGCAAAGGAGAACAGAAAGTGGAGAGCGGAACGCAGCGTGGCCCCAGAACCGCTGGCTGCAGGCGGTCGGGCTAGGTGCCCCTATCAAGCGAGTTTGCGCAGCCCACCCCCCCACCCCGACGTCCCCCGCGGCTCCCACCTGGCAGCGCCCTGGCCTGGAGCGGGCGGCTGGCTCGTCCCTGGCCTCTCCTCCTCTTCCTCTTCCTTGTCCCGGGAAGGGCTTCGGGGAGCGAAGAACCGGGAGAAGGTGTGCCAGGGGGCGCCGCCCCTCCTCCGGCCGCCAGACATCTCCCCGGCGCGGCTGCCGGTCCGGGGCCGTCCGCGGGGAACGGGCGAGGCGCTGTCCTGCGCCCGGAGCCCGGCGTGGCGGGACCCGGCGAAGGCAAGACGGACTCGGCGCCGGCCGCCAGCGCGGCTCAGTTCATCCCCGGCGGGAGAGGCGCGGGCGCGACGCGCTCCCCGCGCGGCTGCTGCTCTCGCGGCGCCCGGCTCCTCCTACCGCCCGCGATTAGCCCGCCCCCGGGAGGAGCCAGAGGCCGCGGCCCCGCCCGGAGTTCCGGCCCAGCCAAGGTTTGCCTGGCTGGCGGGGTCCCCGCGGGAGGCGGGAGGCTGAGACCCTGGGTGGAGGGAACGCTCAGCCCGAAATGCCGGGCTGCCGGTTTCCCGCCCAAACGAGTTCAGGCTGCAGCCCATTTAGCCTTTCGCTCAGTTTTCACCCTGTATTACTGATTTGTTTTCGAGCGAAAACAGTACTCACACTTTTTGAAAGAAGTTGATGAACTAGGGTTTGTGAAAACACCTGGTAAAGTGCGGTATCAGAGTGCCTTGGGCTGTCTTTCAGCTAGTAGCTACTCCAAAAACACTGTCTACCAGCCACCAAGACTGCAAAAGAGGGTACTCCAGGGCGAAGTCCTAATAGCGAAGGTGGGGGCATAGGTGTCCCGTAGGTCTGTTAACTCATTTCTTGTTCAGCTCCCTTACGTGTGGAGTTAACTTTTCCTAACCCAGAGGCGCTTTAAATTTCTCACACTCCATGTTATCTACTACTCTGCGAACCTCCTACAAAATGACACTGATCAAAAACAAGTAATTTTAACTTGTAAGTGCTGAAACATATTTTGTAGTCGTTAAACAGACTTAACCGAAATCTGGAAACCAGAGTCTTTAAGAATACTTAAAAACAAGGACAGTCTAAATACAGTAGTATGGGATTTAATTTTTTTTCATGTTTTAAATACAGAAAGCCCTACATAATTAATGTATACATCTTGATGAGTTTGGGGAGAAACATACACCCGTGAAACTGTCATCACAATCTATGCCATACACCTCCAGAAGTTTTCTCCTGCCCTCTTATTATTTAAGAACACTTAACATAAAGTGTGCCTTTTTAGGAAATTTTTAAGTGTACAATACAGTGTTGTTAAATATAGGCACAATGCTGTACAGTAGAACTCTAGGAAGTACCCATTTTTCATAACTGAAACTGTACCCTTTGACTAAGAGCTCTGTTTCCCCCTCCATTCCACTGTACTATGAATTTGCCTATATTAGATTGATCATATAAGTGGTATCACGTAGTATTTTTCTTGTGTCCAACTTATTTCACTAATACAGTAGTATGGAATTTCTTAGTTTTTTTATACCGTAGTAGTTGGCACAGAAAACATCAAGGCCACTTCACCTCAGGTGTTTTTTGTTTGCTTGTTTTAAAACTAAATTTCTACACTGAGACCGTGTAGAAATCAGAGATATTTACAGAGATACCAGACATTTACTTGTATAAAAATTGTATACAAGTAAATGAAATGCCCAAGGTAGTTTTGGCTTGGGGGAAGGAAGGAAGCTACCTTGGGGGTCATCCCTCCTCTACTTTGGGGTGCTGGAGAAGAGAAGGTTGTTTATGAGTAAATCAGACATCTATAAGCCCCAGTCGTTTCAGCATCAGCTGGTGGCTGTTGAGCTTCCCTGCCATCCTACAGCTGCCTCCTCGAAGCACTCCCACCCCTGCTAACTGTAGCAGAGCCCAAGGCACTCATCCTAATTTGTTCTGGCTTTGATTCAACCCACCAAAGCTAAATCAGCCCAGTTTCCTTCAGCTTGGATTCAAGACTTACCAGTGCTTTCTCATTTGGAAATATTTCTTCCTTCTCTGTGAGTCTGAGAAAATAGGAAAAAGCTAGAGTACATAGGACAAATAAAGTTCCCAATTCTTGCTTTATTATTTTAGGGGAGAATCTCCATTAAATGCCAACTTACCAGAAAGCCCAGAGAACAAGAGAACAAAGAGAAAATGAAGCAAACTGTTCCCTCCAGCTAGAAGGCCCAGAGAATAATTAATCTCCCCAAAGAAAGTTAAGAGACTACCAGAGGTATCCCCCATTTGTACTGTGAAAAGTGGGCCCTATACCCTAATGCCCACCCAGCAGGTGAATTGTTTGGGAAATCTTTCGGGGGATAAAAGTGGGTGGGACCCAGCAAGATTTAGTACTGAATTATGGATTTGACTAACAATAATAGTTTTTTAAGAATAAGAATTTCTCTGAAAAATACCTCTCAAGGAAAATGTTGTGATGGTAACATTTCTTCAATAGCCACTATCCTGCATAAGTGAGAAGGCATCAGAATCATAATGTGTAACGTCTGTCATAAAAATTTTCTACAGTGTTGGTGAGGAAAGTCTAAGTAGTGGAAATAATGCTACTATTCATCTGGCTACAATTCCTTCTAATGATGAACAGCTTGGAAAGGTATAAGATATTGTAGATGTTATTAAAGGCCCCTAAAGTGAACAGTTGGGCCAATTCAGATCTATGGTAGATTTTTTTTTTTCTCCAAAGCAACTACTTCATGAAGGAAACGATATCTAATGATACTCTAATCTCCACTCTGTGGTAGAACAAAGCAGCACTTTGATTGAATTGTAAATACCAAATGGTGCCCTGCCTCCATTAAGGCAAACTTTGTCTATGAAAGATTAGTTTAAAACCATAAAACAATGACAACTAAATTTTCATCGATTTACTTTTCTAGTATTAGTTTCTAGATATCCTACATCCTTAAATTCTGACTCATAACTTCTGAATACTACTAAGTTATGAGTATTCCTTGCATTAGGAAGTCTGTAAAAATGTTGAATTTTAGAGTTGTGAGGATGTTAGAGATGAAAATTTAGCAAAGTTGTCTTCATTCGATCATTCAGTTGTTCCCCAGGCATTTAGTGAAGGCCTACGGTAGAAGCATATTTACTGTGAAGCTAACAAAGCTGAAGTCTCAAGGCCCCTGATTGGCACAATCTCTTCCAACGTGCACTTGGGAATGTGATCACACGGGCATGTGTCTTCGTGAAATTTATAAAAGTAAATGTTTTAACTGTAATCGATTAAGACCATGGTTACTTTCCACTTGGATTCCCACACCCCTGATCCCAGTATCCCACTTCTCCTAAAGTCACTTGGTGTTGAATTTATTGGAGACATTTTAGCATCTTCTGGGGAATTTGAGTAGGAAATATATTTAGTTTAGATTTAGTGGGGTATATTTATGTGGGTGTCAGTGTCTTCAAAATTTAGTTAAGTTATTGCTTAAATTCCAGGTTGTCTATTGTGCCTCTCACTAATTATTATATCCAAGATGCAAGACCAGAGGTCCTATTAAGACATAAACATATCCTAAGACCCCTGACACTGAAAATATGTGGGTAGTACAGGTAAAACAAGATTTGAAATGTATAATAGCAAAAAGGGACGGTGGAATATTATTCTAGGCATCCAAAGACAAAATACAAGAGGAAGAACCACTTCTAATTGATGTAATTTCTCTCATAGCAGTAATATGTTCAATACTGCAGTATAGGGGCTCTTGGGTGGCTCAATAGGTTAAATGTCTGCCTTTGGCTCAGGACACGATCCCAGGGTCATCGGGATTGCTGCTCAGGGGGGAGTCTGCTTCTCCCTCTCCCTCCCCCACCACTTGTGCTCGCTCACTCACTCTCTCTCTTGAAAAAATAAAATCTTTTAAAAATAATGCAGTATATACAATTTTTATAAGTGTAAACGCATCAAACTTTTTAAATGAAAATCATGTAACATAGAATTTAACAGAATTCTTCATTGTAGGGCACAAACCTGTAGCAGCAGTATAGTGAGTATATGTGTGAGAATGTTACATGTTTACATAGTCCTTCCATCAATAACACACTCAATCAAATGTATAGAAAATGATATTAGAAAATCTTCATCAGGGCGCCTGGCTTGTTTAGTCAGTAAAGCGTGTGACTCTTAATCTTGGGGTCATGAGTTTGAGTTCCATGTTGGGTATAAAGTTTACTTTTAAAAATTAAAAAAAAATCATTGTCATATGAAAGGCTATCAAAGAGTACACTATAAAAATTAAAAGAAAAAAGTAATAGAGGTATGCCAAGAAATTAATGGAAAATATATTGGTTTTCTAGATTTTGTGATGTTTGTTTTTTAGTCAACTTTTTAAATTTGGTAATTTGCATGATTTATTTTTTCACTCATTTATCTAATTTTTATTCTTATTTTTAAATCATTTTTCTTTAAAAAGAACCCAAGTTGTAAAAATCTTCAGATACCTCCAAACCTGGATCTGTCCCTGAGTGCCACCTATATGTCAGATGCATGCTCATTCTTAGAGATACAGTGATGAGGAAGATACTTGCCCTCAAGGGGCAAGTTTGATGGGGGAAACAGATGAGCAAAGCGGGTATAACAGGGGAAAGCTCTCTATGAGCATACATATAGGATGGACCCAAATTATGCTCTAGAGAGCCTTCCAGGAAGGCTCAAAGAGGAAATAACTGTCAGGATGCTCTATCTTCTCCACCTCCTGTGGCCAGCATGACTTCCACAGAAAGCCTGTAATTCGATAGCTTATTTGATACAGAAGAAAACCTGAAATTCATCACACTGTTTCCCAAAGCATAAGCACTAAACTCCTCAAAAGTATGAGAATAGACTAAAAGTGCTGATCCCGAAGCATTTAAACAAGGATGCAAGTGTAGTCTAGAAATGCTAAGCTTCTTGTTCTGAAAGGTCCACCAGAGGGATAAGCTTCTGTATATATCTTAGAACACAGCATTTACTATGTGGCAGGTGGCCCAGGAATATTAAGACAGCTGTCAACATCAAGGAGAGCACCAGCCCATGAAAAGCAAGCAGATGGATTGGGGCACTTCACTAGCTGCGTCCTAGAATAATAGCTGTGCGTGGCCAAATGAGGCAATGTCATGCTGCCCAGGGCAGCAAAAAGCTATTACTGGATGTAAGCGCTCAATTAGGAGATGGGGCGGAGGAATATCCTCCCCTTCCCTTTGTTTGCATAGCTCAAGTTTTCATTAAGAACCACAACAGCAAATAAGAAAGGGAGGGAAATGATGCTAGCATTTTTCATTCTGTTACATTCTGATTATCATGGTTTGTAGCATGGGAAAATGCCTCAGTCTTGCTGCTTCAATGAGAGCAGATGGTGAAATTTTTAAGTAATTGGTTATTCAGACTTCTATGGGATGCATGAAGTTGTATTGTTTGTCTCTGGCTTTTATTTCTAGAACATGTGGAGACTGAGATCTTTCAAACACACATCTTTCAATATTTAAATTGAGATGTGTTAGCCTGACCTAAATTACATTTACTGTTTTCTTCTCTTGATATAATAATTGCAAAGAGAAATGAATTCTATACAAAAATATAACATTAACAATTCAGTTATGTATTTCTTAAATAGTGCAAAAGCTGGTAATACTAAATACTAAATAATATAAATAAAAGAAGGATTTCTTTGGCAAGCATAGATTATGAGATGTATTCCAAAATAGTAATTCGTACCAATTCACTTTGATACGTCTTTTGAGTCAAATGCTATCTAAAATATAAAGTCATATGTAGAATATTAACTTTTATTAATGCAGCTCCATAAGCATGACACACATAATGGCTCAGAATAAGAATTTACTATTGTATGAGAAACTCAATTCCTATGTTGTTTTCCCTAAATATTTCTTCTAAGTACATAAGCTTGACTATATTGTGCATACCTGACATACAATTTTATTTATTTATTTATTTTTAAGATTTTATTTACGTATTTGACAGAGAGAGACAGCCAGTGAGAGAGGGAACACAAGCAGGGGCAGTGGGAGAGGAAGATGCAGGCTCCGAGCGGAGGAGCCTGATGTGGGGCCCGATCCCAGAACACCAGGATCACGCCCTGAGCCGAAGGCAGACACCTAACGACTGCGCCACCCAGGCGCCCCTGACATACAATTTTAAATAGAGCTATTCTGTGAAGAATAATTATAAATTTCTGAACACTGTATTAGTGTTGATTGCAAATTTTATTAGGGCTTCATGAAACAAAGCTTTAAAGTAAAATGATAATTGGCTTGTGAATTGGCTCTCTTTTTTTCTTATTAGGAACATACATGTCCCAGAATCCTGAGTTCTCTTATAATGGGCATGTTGTTCTCAGTTTAATTTGTTGCAAATGGCTTAAAAACAAGGCATAGAGGCAGCTGATATTGTGAGCAAATGTTTTGATTAGAGAGAGAAAGCAGCTGGAAATGATACACGCTGTCATGTAAGATGAACCACTTTTCACATAGGGACTTTACCTAGCTTAAAATTGAGATTAGCATTATTTCATTTACATGCGTTTTCTTTGTATAGAATGGACTAGAAATCTATTAACTTTGCTTATAATCTGGGGTGATGACATACTGAAGAGAGGGCTGAATATAAATTTGACATACTTATCTATGGAAATATTACATGATCCATTATGAAATATCATTGACAAACTTTCAAAGAATTTCATTTAAAAATACTGCTCAATGAAGTAACAAAAAACTCTGCATGGAGTTTATAAAACCAAGTGCTACTGTAGTGAATATAATTTTGGTTTTTTTAGAAATGTAGCAAGTACCTTTTTTAATAACTCCATTTGGAAAGATATGTATAAATTCATCAAACTATAATTTAACTAGTTTTGCAAATAATGAACAAAAGCATCCTATATCAAATATTTCCATCAGTTTATCCTTGCAACTGAATTTCTTCTTCATCTCTTCCAGTCAACTTTTCACTGGTAAAGAGAAAAAGGAGTAACCTATGACAAAGGTAAAACAGAAGTCAAGAAGTTATAATAGGAATATTTTGACTCAATTATGGAAGTAAAAAGATAATTCTCATAATTGACCTCATATTAATAACCATTTTTAAATATCAATCATGCCTGTATTCTATCTTATATTTTATTTTTCGTTCAGCTTCTCAGATAAGCACTTCTGGGTAGTTTCCTTATAAATCATTTGGTTCAGCTCTCATACGTGTGTTGATATGTGTGTTGACATACTTCTTTGAACTACCAAATCTGGAAGACAATTAAGTGAACAAATGGTTTTTTGAACCTCACAGTTGGTATTAAGTAACTAAAAAAGAAAAAAAGATGATTCCATTTCCATCTGGTTCAACAGGAACTCCACTTCAAACGATCACTCCCGTATATCATCAAATGAAGCAGCTAACCACACCACAGTAGAGAAGTTGTCTCTATAAAACTATCAACCACATGCGGCCTGAGGGGAACGGAAATTAACTTACTCATTTGAAATTCTGCCCTTCTCATTCCAGTTCTTCCTACCACTGAAGTACATTCTGTAGGTATATTTGGTTTGGATAGCTTAAATAAAACACAATCTAGCTTAGAAAAAAAAATGTATCTTTAAATAAAATTTAATGAGTAGCTACTTGTTGGCAAAACTCCTCCTTAGTTGGTCAGGAAGGAATCAGAAAACTTAAAAAAATTTACATAGTTATTGAAAAATCTATTAATCTGTGTACATTTCGGAAAAACAAACCAAAAAAAACCAAGAAAATGGAAAATTCTGAAATTTGTAAACAGAATCAAAGGTCACTGACCTAATACTCATTACTCCAGTGTTACCTGCTTCAAACTTGATTAGGAGATTTGGTGGAAGAAATATATATTAAAAAAATAAAAGAAAGAAAAATAATATCTCATTTACAAAAATTATTTTATAGTCTTCTGCCCACTCAATAATCTCTTATTGAATACTTCCAGTATTGGTGATTGGAATATAACACTGATTTACCACCAAGAAGCTCAGTCTCAGAGAAGGAAACAGAACTAAGCAAAAGTTACAAATTATAAGACAATGTGATCATGGAAACGAATACGGAGGCAAAGGGAGAAGAAAGTGCCTGTGTCACTTGGGCAGGCTATACTTGGGGTCCAGGATAGATTTCTCAAATCACAGCTCCAGAAGTCCTGCAACTACAACCAGTTAAAACACCTATTGACACATATTCATATTAGAAATCTAGATTAGATAAAATTAGATACATTTATAATCAATTGAATTTACAATTAGACAAAATCTATGTTAGATAAAAAGCAATATCAAAGTCCAATAGGAGTGCACAAAATACTGGGCCAACAATAGACATATAATTAATATATACTGTCTGATTTAGTGAGAAAATATTGCAATATATGGGCGCTACTACATAGTGAATCATCAAATACTATGTGTAACATAAGAATATTCAAGGACTTTGGTATGTTAATATGAAACTACCTTTAAGTGAACTCTGCTACATTCTTCAAAAAAAATTGCGTAATTAAACGTAAATGACAAAGATAAGGTATGAGAAATATGCAGGTAGAGAAACTGCTACACTGATTCTAACATGACCTACATAATTTGAGTTTACAGCTGCCAATTATTGACCAAGACAGGTCAGACCAGTAGTTCAGGCAGGAGAAGTCTTACTACTAACCAAATGCCTAATTTAGGACCAAGAGAAAGTATATGCAAAAACGAGTTTGACATGTTTGATATTCTTATATAAATTGTCTTTCTCATAGCTATTACCTTGGATTCACTCTAAAAGTTGTCAGGTCGATGTTATTACTATTATGAAATCCAGAAAGTCACCTGGTCCATCTTTATGATTATGGTTAAAGAGGTCCCACCCTCCTAAAAATTGGCAGCAGTACTGTATTTTCTAGTATATATCTGTAAATTTCAAGAATTCTGTAATTAATATAATAAGTATATCCATATTCCCATAATGGTTGCAATTATCAACATATTCAGGTACTTCATTTTTATGAGTGAAACAATTTCAGACTTTCTTTTATGAAAATAAATTACTCATCTACTGGATTCTGTTCTGGGTACTCTCATGGAGAATGCCATTTGCTTTATACTGCTATTTCATATAAAATTATTTTTACCTATAATTTTTATTTTGAAATTATTTCATACTTATTGAAAAATTATAGTAGTACAAAGAACCTCTTTCATTTAATGAACCATTTGAAAGTATGTTGTCAAAATGATGTCCTATCACTCCTAGTTTGATGTGTTACTTAATAAACATGACCATTGTCCTAAAATCCTAAATAACCAAAATATAACCCTTAAAATCAAGAAATTAATGTTAATAAGTACTACCATCTTATCCTCAGACCCTATTCATGTTTTGCCAATTGTCTTTCATGGCAAAGTGATCCAATCCAGAATCACATATTACATTTATTTGTCATGTCTCTGTAGTCTCCTTCATTCTGGAAAAGTTCCTCAATCTCTTCTTGACTTTCATGGTTGTGACACTTTTGAATGTTAAGGGCCAGTTTTTTGTTTGTTTGTTTGTTTGGTTTTGTTGGCTGGCGGTAATGGAGACATCTATTTGGTATGTCTGGTGTTTCCTCATGGTTAAATTCAGGCTATGTTTTTTGGCAAAAATACCACAAAAGTAATGTTATGTTCCTGTGGCTGGTGAAACATGATTTTCATTTGTCCTATTATGGATGTTTACTTGGATCAGTTGATGAATTCCATTTTAATTTATTGGCATTTTAACATACCTTTTTACATTCTTAAAATAGTTGCTATAGGGATTATAATATACATTTTTAATTTACACTGCCTACTAGAATTGATATTCTATCACTTCACATACAGTGTAGTTTTACAACTGTTGAGATCCTTTATGATCCACCCTGTTATAATGAAGTTGCCATATGTCATTTGTATTACATATATATACACATATGTATATATATATACAAATATATATATACACATATGTATATATAATACAAATATATATATAATACAAATATATATGTAATTATATATAATACAAATATATATGTAATTATATATATATGTGTGTGTATATTATATATATATATAATGAAGTTGCCATGTCATTTGTATTACATATACACATATGTATATATATATACAAATATATATATACACATATGTATATATAATACAAATATATATAAATATATAATACAAATATATATGTAATTATATAACACAAATATATATGTAATTACATATATATGTGTGTGTGTGTGTGTGTGTATATATATATATATATATATATATATATATATATATATATATATAATTATAAACCCCGTAAGAATATGCCCACTTTTTGCCTTAGACATTCACACGTACTTTAAGGACATTAAAGCAAAAAAAAAAAATCTTTTATATTGACCCAAATATTTGCTATTTCATTGGTTTTTATTGTTTCCTGAAAATTAGTTTCCCTTTAGTATCATTTCCTTTCAGCCTGAAGAACTTTCTTATGGTAGTGCAGAACTGCTGGTAAAATTTTTTCTTAGTGTTCTATCTTATTATTCTGGATAATTTTTTTTCTTTCAACACTTTAAAGATATCATACTACAGTCTTCCAGCATAGAACATTTCTGATAAGAAATCCAATAGTTTATATCACTCAGTATATAAGATGGATTCCTTCCATCTGACTCTGGATATTTCTGAAATTCTCCTTGGTTTTCAACAATTTGCTATGATGTACCTAGGGGGCTTGTTTGTTTTGTTTTGTATTAACTCTGTTGGGGGGTTTGCTCAGCTTTTTCAATGTATAAATTATGTCTTTCATTCAGTTTGGGAAATTTTCAGACATTATTTCTTTAAAAATGTATTCTGCTCCAATCTCCTTTCCTGTGGGACTCCCAACTATATATATGCAAAAAATACTTTTGATATTACCCCACAGGATCCTGAGGCTCTGTTTGTTTTTTTTCATATTTCTTTCTTGCTTCTTCAGATGGGAAAATATCTATTGATCTATGTCTTCAAGTTTGATGATTTCTCTCTTCTGCCATTTTCATTCTACAGTTAGTCTATGCAGTGATTTTTAAATGTCAGACATTATATTTTTCTAGTTCTAGAATTTCATTTAGTTTTCTTTAATATTTTCTATTTTTCTGCTGAAAATTCCTATATATAGGCATTTCTCCCTTTATCTCATTGAGATAAGTTACTACAGCTGCCTTAGAGTCCTTATCTGATCGTTCCGTTTGAGTCATCTCAGTGTTGACCTCTTATCTTTTCCTTTGAAAATGGTTTTCTGGTCATAGTTTTCTGGTTTTTCATATGTCAAGTAAATTTGGATTGTCAGATATTTTGTCTCTTAGATATTTTGAATACCATGCTGTAGAGATTGTGGATTCTATTATATAATTCCAAGTTCTATTATATATATCCATTTTTATTTTATAGAGCCATTAAGTTGTTCAAACTTACACTGCAAACTTGGCCTTGCTGATGGTGGACAGCAGATCAAATCTCATTATTGTAGCCCTAGCTATAACCTGCTTTGAGTCTGCCTTGCTTGTTCCTGGTTTGGGACTTAGCCAGACACTTGGGAATGTTTATATCTAGAATTTTAGACTCCCATTCTCTGGATCTATCCTTTACCAAATGTTCTTCCCTCCACTTTGCAATGGCTTTGGTTGTCCCATGCTCTGTCCTCTTTTCTTCAGGGCAAAAATATGGCAAGTTTTCTGTCAGAGGCTTAGCAGCCCAGAGTTTTAGTTATCACTGAGGCCTGTTCTCAGACCAAAAGCCTCAAAACAGGGAGGCACTTGGCTGGCTCAACTGGTAGAACATGTGACTCTTGATCTCAGGGTTGTGAATTCAAGCTCCATGATGGGCATAGAGCTTACTAAAAAAATTAAAAAAAAAAAAAGCCTCAGAATGGGAAACTCACCCATGCACTGCCACCTTCTAAGTTTCAACTTCCCTCCAAAATATGCCTGCTTCTGTTCATTCTCAAGAACCTTCAAATAAGTGGAATTGTTTGTTGCTGCCCAGCATTTACAGTTATCTGTAGGAGGGCTGGTCTATCAGAAACTTATTCCATTCTACCAGCCAGAAGCATACTTCAGTCTCAACTTATTTTTAAAACAATGAAAAAGATCATATATTACTAGCCCAGTCCTCATGGTTAGAAGCTTAAGAATATCTTTAGGAATAGAAATGAACATATAAAAATAGTTAATCACTGAATAATTTAATATTTTGTTTAAATTAACACAGTATTAACCTTCACTAACATTCCAATATTATTTCCTTATTATGCTCCCAAAATTTGTGGCCCATGGCAAAAATTACATGTAATATTGGCTTACATACTAACTAATTCGATAAATATGGGCCTAATATGTACCACACAATGTCCTAGGCACTTGGAATGCAGTGTGTGAACACATTTTCTGCACTCATGGGGTTTATATTCTAGTGTGAAAGACCAACAATGAATATATATATAAGTAAGAATATCAGGTCATGATAAAGTGCAATAAGAAAAAATATAGCAGAATAGAATAGGGGAGAGGGATGGATTCGCTAGTTTGAATATAATAGTCAGGGATGACATTTCTGAGGGAATGACTTGAGTGAAATGAGGGAGCGAGGCATGCCAGGATCCAAGGAAAGGCATTCCAGATAGAGAGAATATAATGGTCTTATAGAGGAAGAGTTTGGCTCATTTGAGAAATAGTAAGCTGGAATGCAGTAAGTGAGAGCAACCAGTTATTAGGAAGGAGGCTAAAGACAGAGCTAGAACATGTTAGGTAGGAACGCCTGTAGGCTCTGGTAATATTTTGGATTTTATGTGATGGAAGCTATTGAAAGGTTAAAGATAGAGTGACAGGTTTTATTTTTCAAAAACAAAACGACACTGGTTGCCGTGTAGACACGGAGAACACTGTTGTTGAGGTAGAAGGGAAGCAGAGGGACTAAACAGGAAATGAGTTTAGAGGTCCAAACAGGAGTTTACCGTAGTTTGGACCAGAGCAGTACTAATGGAGGGGGTGTGAGGTCAGATTCTGGATTTTCTTTTTTTAAAACAGAATTTGCTGATGGATTGCAAGAGGGACATGAGAGAAATTATATCCTTCTTCAATATTTTAATTGTTATGAGTTTGATTATTGATTTTTGGCATAATGGATAATTTGCATTCAGCATCATTTTTATCACTTTGTTTTGCTATCAATGAACCCATTTTTAGTCACTGATATCTTATTTTAGTTGGCTAAATGAACTAATGCAAGTTAGTACATATAGGATATTACTACATTCATTTGCAAATTGAATGGGATATTGATTATAATGGGTAAGTTCTGATTTTGGCATGCTTATATAACTTAATACTGTGATTACTCAATTCTCCCACTTTTGTTATATACTTTACTGTAAATTTTAGTATTGGGTACAACATGATGCCATTTGCCTTTACTTAACAGCAGGAAATGAAATTGGCTATCAATACTATTGAAATACAGCCACCCCAGGTTTCCAAAATGTGCATATGTGAAATTTGGCACAAAATTAAAAAATTTTTGGAAACCTCACTGACAGTTTTAAATATATTATCTTGGTATTTTCAGACAATGAATGTTCTATGAAACCTTAAGGTATCACTTGTATTAGTAAGTTATAATTTCTAAGTAGAAATACAAATGATATTCTTTAAAATTAATTTTGTAAAAGATCATCTATTTTTCAGTTTCCTAAATCTGTCTTGATTCAAACATATAAACAAACATGTGTGTTTACATTGGTATCTACACACACCCACGTGGTCAAAACAGTAAGAGAATAAGAATACAATACTGTGATGTACTACCCGTTTTCAGTTCTTAGGTCTAGCTTCTAAATAGTTCATTTTACCATGGCTGGTCAAGTTCCTATCCCCCAACCTCCTGAATACTGGCTGGTTGCCACAAAAGGTTGGTTTTACAATATAGAGTGTCTTCTATTTCTAGTAGTGAGACTTACCTAATAATTCAATCAGGATCTGGAGACAAGAGAATATGTTTATCAAAGCAAGATCCAACCAAGACCTAGAACCCATTTCAAAGCTATGGTAGTTTTTCTTTTGTTTTGAAAGAATCAGCTTTTGCTTTTATTGATTTTCTCTATTTTCAGTTATCGTTGGTTTCTATTTTAATCTTTATTATTTCTTTCAATCTGCTTGCTTTAGGTTTGCTCCTCTTTTTCTATTTAACATGGAAACATAGATTATTGACTTGAAATATTTTTTTCTAATTTAATGCTGTATATTTGATGCTTTACCCTTATATATATTCTGCGAGCTGCATCCCCCAAATTTTGATATGGTGCATTTTAATTTTTGTTTAGTTTTAATATTTCCTAATTTCCCTTGAATCATTCTCTTTGACCTATGGATTATTTAGATGTGTGTTAATTTCTAAGTGTTTGATGATTTCTTAACGTGTTATTGATTTCTAACTTAATTCTTCCATGGTCAGACAACACACTTTGAATGGTTTCAATTGTTTTAAATCTATTAAGGTTTGTTTTATGACTTATGGTATGGCCTTGGTGAATATTCCATATACACTTGAGAAAAAAGTACTATTCATGATGTTGTTGGATTGAGTGTTCTATGAATATCGTTTAGATCTAGCAGGTTGGTGGTATTTTGGTTCCACTATATCCTTGCTGATTATCGGTCTACAGGGTCTATCCATTATTAAGAGAAAAGTATTGAAGTACCCAACTATAATCATGGACATACTTAGTTCAGTTCTGTCAATTTTTCTTTATGTATTCTTAAGAGGTTTTTATGTGAATGCACATTTAAAATTGTTGTCTTCTTGGTGACTTGACCATTTTATTATTGCACAGTACTCATCATTATTCCTGGTGATTTTCTTTGCTCAGAAATCTACTTGGTCTGATGTTAATATTGTTACTCCAGCTTTCTTCTGAGTAGCGTTTGTATAGTAAATATTTTCTCATTTTTTTTTTACCTACAATCACTATATTTGCAGTGAATTACTTACAGAGATCATATATAGTTCAGTAATGCTTTTATCCACTCAATTCTTTTCTTTTAATTAGTATGATTACACCATTTAGATTTAATGGATTATTGATATGTTTGGATTTAGATTAGGTCTACCATTCTGTCATGTTTCCTACATTTTTTTTGTTTTGTTACTTTGCTTCTTCCTCTTCTGTGCTTTCTTTGGATCATTTGAACATATTCCAGTATTTCATTTTAACTTATTTATTTTTGACTATATTTCTTTATATAATTTTTTAGTGCCTCTTTGAGATATTACAACAACCAGGGACAACTGACTGGCTCAGCTGATAGAATGTGTGGCTCTTGATCTCGGGATTGTTAGTTTGAGCCCTGCACTGGGTGTGGAGATCACTTTTAAAAAATCTTTAAAAGCAATTACAACAACCATACTTTTCATGGTCCACTTAGAAAAAAATAGTTTTTTCATTTCAAGAATTATGTAGAAAGAACCATATTTGACCCTGTATTCTCCCCCTTTATTTTGTAATTATATTGCATATTACAGGTATATAAATTGAAACCCCCATAACACAATTTTTTACTGTTAAATATGTTTTATTTTATTTTTTTAAAGATTCTATTTATTTATTCAACAGAGATAGAGACAGCCAGCGTGAGAGGGAACACAAGCAGGGGGAGTGGGAGAGGAAGAAGCAGGCTCATAGCGGAGGAGCCTGATGTGGGGCTCGATCCCATAACGCCGGGATCACGCCCTGAGCCGAAGGCAGACGCTCAACCACTATGCCACCCAGGCGCCCCTGTTAAATATGTTTTAAAGAACACAGGATGTTAAGTTTCCTTCTGGTACCGTTTACCTTCTGTTTAAAGAACTTCCTTTAGCAATTCTTTTAGAGCAGCTTTGGTGGCAATAAATGCTTTTGCTTTCCATAATTCTGAGAGTATCTTTATTTCATCTTTATTCTTGAAGGATATTCTTGCTGAAATAGTATTATTCCAACATTGATACTTCTTTTAAAAAGCATTTAAAAAATGGTGTGCCATTTTCTTATGGCCTCAGTGATTTCTGAAGAGAAATCAGCAGTCATTTGAAATGATGTTTCCCTATAAATTATGTGTCATTTTCTCTGGATGCTTTCAAACTGAGCTTCTGAAATCTGTATGCTACGCCCTTCACAAAATTTGGGAAGTTTTTAGCTATTATTACTTAAAATACTTCTTATGCTCTTTACTCTTTTCTACTTCTAGGGATATTACTTACATGACACTGGACTTTTTGATATTGCCCTACAGTTCCATAAGGCTCTGTTCATTTTTTAAATTCAATCTTTTTTTTCTTTTTTTTCAAACTGTATGACTTCTATTAATTTACCTTCACATCCATGGAGTCTTTCCTCTGTCATTTTCATTTATTTTTTTAAGTTTTTATTTTAATTCCAGTTAGTTAACATACAGTATTGTATTAGTTTCAGGTGTACAATATAGTGATTCAACAGTTTCATATGTCACCCAGTGCTCATCATAAGTGAGCACTATTACTTATCACCTATTTAACCCAAGCCCCTATGCCCCTCCCCTCTGGTAACCATCAGTTTGTTCTCTATAAATAAAATCTGTCTTTTTCATTTGTCTATTTCCCTTTGCTCATTTGTTTTGTTTCTTAAATTCCACATATGGGTGAAATTGTATGGTATTTGTCTTTCTCTGACTTATTTCACCTAGCATTATACTCTCTGGCTTCATCCATGTCATTGCAACGGGCAAGATCTCATTCTTTTTTATGGCTGAATAATATTCCATTATATATACACAAACCCCACATCTTTACTGATGGACACTGGGCTGCTTCCATATCTTGGCTATTATAAACAATGATGTTATAAACATAGGGGTGCATGTATCATTTTGAATTAGTACTCTTGTATTCTTTGGATAAATACCCAATAGTGCAATTGCTGGATTGTAGGGTAGTTCTATTTTTAACTCTTTGAGGAAACTCCATACTGTTTTCCAAGTGGCTGCACAAGTTTGTATTCCCTACCAACAGTGTAAGAGGGCTAATTTTTTCCCACAATCTTGCCCACACCAATTGTTTCTTGTGTTGTTGATTTTAGCTCTTCTGACACGTGTGAGGTGATAGCTCATTGTAATTTTAATTTGCATCTCCCTGATGGTAAGTGATTATGAGCATCTTTTCACGTGTCTGTTGGTAATGTGTATGTTTTCTTTGGAGAAATATCCCATTGTGTTTTCTGCCCATTTTTTAACTGGATTATTTGTTTTTAGGTTGTCAAGTTCTTTAAGTATTTTGGATACTAATGCTTTGTTGTTTATGTCATTTGCAAATATTTTGTCCCATTCCATAGGTTGTCTTTTAGTTTTGTTGATGGCTTCCTTCACTGTGCAGAAGCTTTTCATTTTGATACAGTCCCAACAGTTTATTTTTTGCTTTTGTTTCCCTTGCCTCTGGAGACATATCTGGAAAAAAGTTGCTATGGCTGATGTCAAAGAAGTTACTGCCTGTGTTCTAGAATTTTAATGGTTTCAGGTATCACCTTTGGGTCTTTAATTCATTTTGAATGTATTTTTGTTCTTACATGGTATAAGAAAGCGGTCCGGTTTCTTTCTTTTGCTTGTTGCTATCCAGTTTCCCCACCATTTGTTGAAGAAACTTTTTCCCATTATGTATTCTTTCCTGCTTTGTTAAAGATTAATTGACTATACAGTTGTGGGTTTATTTCTGATTTTTCTATTCGGTTCCATTGATATATTTTTGTGCCAGTACCATATTATTCTGATTACTACAGCTTTGTAACAAAACTTGAAGTCCAGAATTGTGATGTCTCCAGCTTTGCTTTTCTTTTTTCAAGATGGTTTTGGCTATTCAAGGTCTTTTCTGGTTCCACACAAATTTTAGAATTATTTGTTCAAGTTCTGTGAAAAATGCTGTTGGTATTTCGATAGGGATTGCATTAAATGTGTAGATTTCTTTGGGTAGTATAGACATTTTAATGATATTTGTTCTTTCAATCCATGAGCATGGGATGCCTTTCCATTTCTTTGTGTCATCTTCTATTTCTTTCATCAGTGTTCTAAGTTTTCAGAGTACATGTCTTTCACCTCTTTGGTTAGGTTTATTCCTAGGTATCTTATTATTTTTGGTACAATTGTAAGTGGGACGGTTTTGTTAATTTCTCTTTCTGCTACTTCATTATTAGTGTATAGAAATGCAACAGATTTCCGTACATTGATTTTGTGTCCTGCAACTTTACTGAATTTGGTTATCAGTCCCAGTACTTTTTTGGTGGGGTCATTTGGGTTTTCTATATATAGTATCATGTCATCTGCAAACAGTAAAAGTTTTTCTTCTTCCTTACCTTTACTTCTTTCTTTACCTTTAATACCCCACTTACATCAATGGACAGATCATCTAAATAGAAAATCAACAAGGAAACAATGGCTTTGAATGACACAGAGGAACAGATGAATTTAACAGATATATTCAGAATATTCTATCCTAAAACAGCAGAATATGCATTCTTTTCAAGCGTACATGGAAATTCCCCCAAATAGATCACATATTAGCCCACAAACCCAGCCTCAACAAATTCAAGAAGATCAAAGTCATACCATGCATGTTTTCTGACCACATACTATAAAACTAGATGTCATCCCCAAGAAAAAATCTGGAAAGACCACAAATATATGGACATTAAATAACATGCTACTAAACAATGAATGGGTCAACCAGGAAGTAAAAGAAATAAAAAGGTACATGGAAACAAATGAAAATGAAAACACAATGGTCCAAACTTGTGGGATGCAGCAAAAGGAGGTTTTTTTTTTTGTTTGTTTGTTTTTGTTTTTGTTTTTTTTAGTGAAAGGGTCAGTGGGTAGGGTAGGGGGACAGAGCAAGAGAGACAGAGAATCTTAAGCAGGTTCCACACCAGGCACAGAGCCTGATGCGGGGCTTGATCTCACTACTGAGATCATGACCTGAGCCAAAATCAAGAGTGGGATGCTTAACTTACTGAGCTACCCAGGCACTCCGCAAAAGCAGTTCTAAGAGGGAAGTTTATAGCAATACAGGCCTATCTCAAGAAACCAAAAAGATGTCTCATAACCTTGCACCTAAAGGAGCTAGAAAAAGAAAAAACAAAACATAAATGAGCAGAAATAAGGGAATAATAGAGATTAGAGCAGAAATAAATAATATAGAAACTAAAAAACACAACAGATCAATGAAACCAGGAGCTAGTTCTTTGAAAAAGTCAATAAAAGTGATAAACCTCCAGCTAGACTTATCAAGAAAAAAAGAGAGAAAAGACTCAAATAAATAAAATCACAAAGGAGAGAGGAGAAATAACAACACCACAGAAATACAAACAACTATAAGACGATATTATGAAAAACTATATGCTAACAAATTGGACAACTTAGAAGAAATGGATAAATTCCTAGAAACATATCAACTACCAAAACTGAAACAGGAAGAAATAGAAAATTTGAACAGACTGATAACCCGCAAAGAAATTGAATCAGTAATCAAAAAATTCCCAACAAAGTCCAGGACCAGAGGGCTTCCCAGGGGAATTCTACCAAACATTTAGAGAAGAATACTGATTCTTCTCAAAGTATTCCAAAAAATTGAAAAAGAAGGAAAAACTTCCAAATTCATTGTATGAGGCCAGCACTATCCTGATACCAAAACTGGATAAAGATATCACTAAAAAAGAGAACTATAAACCCATATCCTTGATGAACATTGATGCAAAAATCCTCAAAATACTAGCAAACTGAATTCAACAACACATTAAAAAATCATTATTCAACATGATCAAGTGGGATTTATTCCGGGGTTTCCAGGATCTTCAATATTTACAAGTCAAACAATGTGACATGTCACATCAGTAAGATAAAGAAACATATGATCATTTCAATAGAAGCAGAAAAAGCATTTGACAAAGTACAAGATCCATTCATGATAAAAACCCTCAACAAAGTGCTTTTAGAGGGAATATACCTCAACATAATAAAACCCATATATGAAAAACCCACAGCTAATATCATCCTCAATGGGGAAAAACTGAGAGCTTTCCCCTAAGGTCAGGAACAAGGCAAGGATGTGCACTCTCATCACTTCAATTTAACAGAGTATTGGAAGACCAAGCCACAGCAACCAGACAACAAAAATAAATCAATGTCTTTTTTTTTTTAATTGAATCTAACCAGTGAGTTTATATTCTAGCTGTTGTACGTTGCAGTCTTAAAATGTTCATTCATCTTTGTTGTTATATCTTCTGGTTCTATCCTGAGACTTTCTATTTCCCTATTTGTTTCAAGAATGTTCATCTCTACTTTGGGCATTTTTATAATAGCTATTTTCAAGTTAGATAATTATGTTAGATAACTTTAACATTGGCATTGACATCGGCATCAGCTGCTTTTTCTTTTCCCATGTGAATGTTTTCCTGGCTTTTGCATACTTAGTAATTTTGCATTGTATCCTGGACATTTCGAATATTATGAAAGTCTGAGTGTTATTTCAGTTCTATGGAGATTGTTGATCATTTTGTTTTAGCAGGCCTTCCACCTTGTTGAAGTCAGGTCAAAAGTTCCAACCAGCCTCATAGCAATTATAGTTTCAATGTTATTTCTGTTTTCAAAAACCTTTGTGGTTTTGTTCAGCTCTAGTCCATGTATGTGCCACTCAGTGGCCAATCTAGAATTTGGGTCATAGTCTATTCTATAGTTTTGGTCTCGAAGTCTACACATTATCTATACTCAGACCCACACCAAGGTTCAGGCTGAGTCTCTAAACAACTTTATGGAGTTGCTTTGCTGATCCCCTGTCTCTTCCAATCTCCCCTATACTTTCCAGTTCTCTGGGACTCCCTTTAATTGATCTGCCAGCTAGAAAGTGGTGCTTTGTGTACCTTATTCTGCCATACTCTTCCTTTGAATGTGCTCTTGTCTGGGGCCAATTGGTGGGAAAACAGAACAAAAGGAATGAGCATTTGCCACAACTTCTTAGGACCACAAGGACTCTGACTGTAGAGGGCTGTTTCCCCTATTCAGAATTTTAGCTGTGAGTTCCCCACTGCAGCTATTGCTATTGTGGTTGTTGTTGCGTACTTGAGATTGTTTGGGGGCTCATGCACAACAAAGGGTAGAAAAGAATGCAGTATTTCCTTAACTTTTGCTGATCATTAGCAAACTCCTTTCCCACTCTTTGAGCTGGAATTTCTCCTGGAGCTCTGCACAGATGATCGGTTCTGGGTTTTAAGCAGCTTTAAGCCCACATAGTGGAGACACCACAGGAAAAAAAAAATGGGCATAGTCACTGTTGGCTGGTGGCACATTAAATTCTAGTCTTCTTCAATCTTCCCACTACTATTTCCTTCTCAGTCCTCAAGTAGCTGCCCATGCATTCAAAAAGCTGGTCTATGCACATTTTACCATTACCATTGCATTCAGAGGAAGGATAGGCTGGAGTGTGCTTACTCCACCTTACCCAGAACTAGAACTTCCAAGGTAGATTTTTTTTTATTTTAAAGATTTATTTATTTTAGAGAGGAAGAGAGCGTGAGTGCTAGTGAGTAGGGGTAGGGGCAGAGGGAGAATGAGAGAGAATCTCAAACAGACTCCCTGCTGAGCATGGTGTCCCATTCAGGGCTTGATCTCATGATCTCAGCTGAAGTCAGGAGTTGGATGCTCAGCAGACTGAACCACCCAGGCGTCCCCTTCCAAGGTTGCTTTTGATCAACTGACTATCACTATGCTTGAGGGTGGCTTTTATGTTCTTCAAAATCCTAGGGCTTTGAGATGTGGATAGTGGGGGAGACTATGTGGAAGTGGGAGTAGGAGTATGTGAGAAATCTCTGATTTTCTACTCAGTTTGCTGTGAACTTAAATCTGCTCTAAAAATAAAGTTTATTTTAAAAGTGGAAAAAAAAAATCATAGGGCAGTGCTTCTCAAACTTCAGTGCATGTATTTTACCAAATGTGACTGATCAAAATTTGAGAACAGTATTTGATATAGCTTGGGTTCCTCAGAAAGCATTGTTGAGGCAGAGAAACATTACCCTATTCCTTTATTAGGAAGTAAAGTTATGGAAAAAGGAGAATGAAGCAGGATAGGAGAGGCAATCTGAGGGTTACTGAGCTGACCATTAAGTGTGACTAATGGTTAGATTCAGAGGAATCACCCAGAAGCTATATATAGTGTCCCAAGACTGTCCGTGATAAATGGGAAATATAGAAAGATGGAAGAGTTTATTCACTGGTTCCTTTCTCCCACTAGCCAGTGGTTCCCCTGCTGGATCATGTATGTTTTGGAACGGTAGTGGTGAGGGCATGGAAGCAAAATAGGAAGCACTTAAATAGGAAATGGGGGATACAGGGCACTGTCAAGTTGTACCTACATATGATGACTGGACCCTACAAGTAGCGGCAGAAACAAGAGTGAGCCTGAGAGAATCTGAATTGGCTTATAAAACACATCTAAAACAGTACCTTAAAAAAAGTCAAGAAATCTGTCAGATTGCAGTACCTGGGTGGCTCAGTCAGTTAAGTGTCTGCCTTTGGCTCAGGTCATGATCCCAGAGTCCTGGAAGTGAGCCCTCAGTTGGGCTCCCCACTCAGCAGGGAGTCTGTTTCTCTTTCTCCCCCTGCCCCTCTCCCCTACTCTGCTCCCACTCTCTCAAGTAAATAAAATTCTTAAAAAAAAAAAAAAAAAGAGAAAAAAGAAAGAAATCTGTCAGATTACTTGCTTAGTTTTAGGTATGGAACTACAAAGTATTGTGGTCACATTTTTCACCATGGGTTCTTTCTAGGCGAGGCTAGGTTCTGGCTACGTAGTTATTCCCAGGGAATTTCTTTGGCCCTTACTGAAGAAATGAGCCACTTGGAAGTTTCCAGGTGATCTCAAGTGAACCACATTAAAGTGGTATCATTCAGCTGCTTTGGGCCTACAAAATGGCAATGTCACATGGGTCAATTGAATAGAATATGTTAAGACTTTCCATAGGGAACCCTAGGAACCGATACATCTGTTTAGAAAACATTTAAGATAGAAATCAGCAGAGAACAGGATCTTGGATGGTGAGTGGATATTCAAAACAGGAATGACCAAGATGTGCAAAAATGATGAAATGTATCAGCTTCCTCAATAAAGGATTATAGTAAGAGACTCAAACATTCAAAACACAATTGTTGCCCTTCTAAACGAAGCTCATGCACACCTCCCTAAAGTTAATAAATAGAGCCAAAGTCTAAAATAATTTTGGGGAAAACAAAATCATTTTTCTAAATATAACATAGGCTGTAAAGAACCTTATGTTATTATGCAGAGCCTGTCAATCCCTAGTGTGTTCACTATCTGGCTTCCAGGCTGTGCCCAGGGCTTACTAGGAACAAGCAAATGTATTATCAGCCATCTATTCATTGATGTCTACACAGATTTGGAAGCAATCTGAAATAATTTTTCTGAAAGTTGGCCCAGATCAGACTTTTATCCAGGGCACCACTGCCCTCTCCTACTCCATACTATTCTCTGTAAGAAGGTAGAGAAGGATTTGGGTTCTTTCTTCATAGTTAGAGTTTACACTTGTAGTTACAGTATTACATTTTTCTGCTTTAGTTGATTAGATGATTATCTCAGTAAATGCATATATACTGATATTAATTCAGGTCTTTTGAAAAACAATTTGAAGTAGGGCTAAAGAAAAAAGATGAAAAAAAATCAATTAATTGAATAATCTCAAGGTTTCCTTAGAATAAGACACTCTGGTGTTATGATTTTTCATTTTGTTGTAAAGTGACCTTAGAATATAGCTACTCTTTTTCAGTTTGTTTCTGGGAGGAAGAATATGTAAGACTGATACTGAAATAAGTCTAATAAAAATAAGGATGTAATTAAGTTAAACACAGGTACTATTTAATCTTTTAACCTAAATAAGGTCTTCTTTGCAGTGCTAGTAATTCTGCTGATACATTAAAAGGACATACAATTATAGGGTTCCTAACCATAGTTGCTGTTTGAATGATATTTTATGTAGGGCCCTATTCATAGAAAGACTATGAAAATCCCCACTTACTATTGAGTGGAAGCCTCAGGCTTGTTCTAATCTCTTTTAAGAAAGAACTATAGTCTATTTCTTAAGTTTATACTCATTTCCCATACAGAAAAGTTCTGTGTTGAGTACTGAATATCTCTGCTTGTTATATCTGAAGATCTAATTAACAGAAAAACATTGCCTCTTGCCTTTATAGAGACCAACATCCCCTTTAAATCAGAAAACATATCATTGACATTTAAAAACCAGTCCTGTTTTAGATACAGTATTTCATAATAGAAAAACTGATTTTTAACATTAACAAGATCTCATGTTGACATAGGGTTTTGAAAATTTTTTTATTTGTTCTTAAAAAATCTTGTCCTGCTACCCATAAATGAAATAAAATTATTTATAGTATAGGGGTTTTATAATGTAGAAAGGGTAAGTTATATTTTGGGAATGTATAAATTAAACTTACTGAATTAGCAGACAGTATTTAAGACATTAATAATCCAGCATCTAAAAATACATTAAAACTCTATCAAATAAACAATAAGGTTTCCAGAAATGACAAGAGCTCATATATATCACATTTAAGAGTTATAAAAACAAATAACAAAATTTTTAAAAACCCTAAAACACGGTAAGAATAACATATTTGCAAGATAGATCTATGAATCTGCTCAAGAAAGCCCATGGGGAAAAGTTAATGATCACTGGTGAGTGAAGTGTGAGCATGCGCACTCATGCTCTATCTCTCTCTCTCACACACTCACAGTACACTAAAGGCTAAGATAGAGCTTGAATGTGAAGTTGGCTTTAACTGCCAACATTAATGATTACATTTAATTGGAAGAAGCATAAACCTATTTCAGTAATAGTTTACTACATAAACGTATAAAATACTTGGAAGAATTTATAAACTTCTCCAAAAGAGAATGAGAAAGAGAGAGAGAGAAAGACTGACTAATTTGGAGCCTCATCCTGGGGTGCCTGGGTGGCTCAGCCGTTAAGCGTCTGCCTTTGGCTCGGGTCGTGATCCGAGGGTCCTGGGATCGAGCCCTGCATCGGGCTCCCTGCTCGGCAGGAAGCCTGCTTCTCCCTCTCACTTCCCCTTGCTTGTGCTCCCTCTCTCGCTGTCTCTCTCTGTCAAATAAATAAATAAAAATCTTATAAAAAAAATTTGGAGCCTCATCCTTTATGGATGGATATATGCTATATCACCAGTCACACGGCAAAAATTTAGAAGAGGGAAGCATAACCATGAAGTTTATAATTAAGAAAATATTTTTAGCTATAGTTGTTACTTGTGGTCACTTAACTTAAAATGCATATCCACAGGGTGCCTGGGTGGCTCTGTCGGTTAAGTGTCCAACTCTTGACTTCAGCTCAGGTCATGATTTCATGGGTCATGGGATCGAGCCCCACATGGGGCTCCCTGCTCGGCGGGGAGTCAGCTTGAGATTCTCTCTCTCCCTCTGCCCCTCCCCCGACCTGTGCTCTCTCTAAAAATAGATTAATCTTTAAAAAAAATGCATATCCACAAATTGAATCATAAATGTCTCCACATTTTACCATATATATTTCAAGACTATCAACACTAGTTAACATTTATGTCAAAATACGGGTAAAAGTCATTGGGAAATCTGGAAGGTCAAGCCACATGCTTGGGGATAACCTGTCTGTGTAGTTATACTTTAAAATATTAACATGTCCAACTAAGAATCCACTTTTTAGTATATTTATATATTAAGAAGAATATACTAAAAAGAAATTAGAATATACTCAGAAGAAACATCAAAGTTTATTTTATAGGACAGGTTGTTGACTTTTTATGGCTCAAAAGAGTTTATGAGGGGTAGGTTTTCTTCTCAACAAAGAGAGGTACTTTCAACTGATTAGGATTACTTAAAATTGCATGTCTTATTTCTGCATCCTTTATGTGAACTTCTACATTGCTTTTGCCAGGTCAAAACTCCCTTCAAAACCTCATTCTATGATAAATGAAAATTTACACCACCATTGTGACTTACTACAATAGCATGAGCACAAAAGAATAAACCTATACTTCTTTCTAGATGCTGAATGCTTATTTAATATTAAAAAACAAACACTAAGATCACAAGAGGAAGAACAATTAATATAAGCCATTACCTGCTAATTCTATTTATAATAACTATTCTAAAGAAATAATACAAAATACAGATGAGTGTCCATTGCAAGTTATACTTAAAAATTTTTGAAAAAACGCTCCATAGTAAGAAAGTAGGTAAATATGGTATAGGACATCTATACAGTGGATTATTTACAGCTATTAAATTATTTTATAAAAGTAACGTTATGAAATGCTTACTATATTCTATTAGCTGAAAAGCAGATTACAAAACTGTACCCAACATAACCTATATGTGTGTATATATGTATGCACCTAAAGTGCTTTTTGGAGAGTAATAAAATGATATAATTTTAACTTAAAAAAAAATATTAACATGTCCAGGGGCGCCTATGTGGCTCCGTGGGTTAAGTGTCTGACTCGGTTTTGGCTCAGGTCGTGACCTCAGGATGGTGAGATTGAGCCCCACATTGGCCTCCATGCTCAGCATGGAGTCCACTTAGGACTCTCTCTCTTCCTTTCCCTTTGCCCCTCCCCCCACCATGCATGCACTCTCTCTGATAAATAAATAAATTTTTAAGATATTAACATGTCTGATGTTTCAGAATCTGCCCAACGTTGCTACTCATTTAAAGCAAAGGAAGAAAAAAGACTCAAGAAGGCCAGGACATCAATCTTACCAGAGGAGGAAAAAAGATTTCAAAGAGCATTACTTTTTAGGCATTTGAATCTAATTTTTCATACTTAATATAATTATTGAAGAAAGAAGTAATTTCAAAGTGTTCTATTCCATTTTAGAAAATCTTTAGCTTTTTGACAAACTTCATAGAGGTTAAGAACATAGATTCTGGAGCCAGATTGTCTAGGCTCAAAATCCAGGGTCCTCCATTTATTTGCACTATAACAGGAGTCAAACATTTTTATGTAAAGCCCCAGAGTGTAAATAACTTAATGCATTGTGGACCACATTACAGTATCTGTTGCTCCTTTTTTTCTTAATTAATCCTTTAAAAATATAAAATTATTAGCTCAAGGGCCATACAGAACCAGACTGGTAGTTTGCTGACACCTGATCTATGTAACAGAGATAATAACACCTATTTCATAGGGTTGTCAAGAGATGAAATGAGTTAGTATGTGTAAAGTGCTTAGAAAGTTCCCAGCACATAGTGAAAGCTACAAAAATGTTTATTATTAATACTACATATTTAACCAAATTATGATTTCAAAATACCTACTATTCCTCTATGACTTGTATGTAGCATTACTTGGTGACTTCAAATTGGAGGATTTAATTTGTCCCTCTTGGTTTATTCTAAATCACCAGAAAAAGTTTAGCACTGAACATTTATGAAACTCCAAGTGTGGCATTAAAATTGAGTGATCAGAAGGAAGAGTCAGTAGTGGTCCTGAGGTAGTCCCTTGCAATCCCAGCAGAAGCATCCTTAATGAGAAAGATTCACTATGAAAATATATTAACTAAGTTACCTGAAACATTTAATTAAACACAGTAACCAATTTTCTATTATTATAGTATTTCTCCACAGCTTCAGAAATGGACAAACCTATTTTAAATCCATTTAAGTGAACATTTAATGTTTTTTAAATTTTTTAAACTAAGAAGAGAATAATCAGAAAGCAGAATATATGGATAGTTAAAATGCTGCAGCATTTTAATATACCAGAGTTACACATAGGATGTATTTGCCTTAGTATTCTCAGGAGTAATTGCGTATATTTATGGAAATCACAATGTGTTATGCAAGAATTCCAAAGAAAAAGAAATAACTTAAGCAATCAAGAAATAATTCACAATTTTTAGCAGACAACCTATAAATGAAAACCAAATATATATGAAACTGAGCTCTTTTGTGATTTACAAGGCACAGGCTGAATTGGACCATATATAAATATTTAAATACAATACAAACAATAAGTTTTGAACATTTTATTAAGTGTTTATATTGAAATATAAAGCTTTATGAATTAAACTTCGTAATAGAGTGATGTCTAAACATGAAAAAACACTTGCTTAAGCTTTAATGCAATAAATTTTAATTGTATATTACGTTAAATACAAATGCAATAACCTCAGCTTATCCACATTTTTATGGTATCCTGTAACCCAATGTGCTTCTACATAATCTTCACATGAAAATGTAGAGTAGAATAGATGTTTATAGAGTATAAATTAGATTTGGAGATCATGGAAACTAAGGAAAAAGTCAGTACTTTTCTTCTAAATATTTGCATAGGTGTGAGTTACTATAGTTTGTGCAATACTAATTAACTTAGTATCAGCATAGTTTTAAGAAGTACTTTTGTTAGTCATTTATACCCAGAGTTGAAAATCTGAAGTGTTTAAAGACTTAAAACAAGAAAAAATTAAAAACAAAACAAAATAGTATTCACTTTTCTCTGACTTTCCCACCCCCATCCTGGTCTCCCACCCCAATGCGAGCCTTTTCCATCCTTTTAGCTATCCTTGTGGCAGACAGCTCTATATTTCTACTATGTGTAATACTCTTGTCTCTTGAATTCATCTATCTTAAACAGATCGTTTGGTTCTAAATCCCAGCACCAGCATTTACTAGTAACATTTAGCAAATAGCTTTTTTAGGTCTCTGTTTCCTTGTCTATAAAACAAATAATAAAACCTACCTACCACACAAGGTTATTGTGACAATTAAATAATGTAAAATCCAGTAATGTGTAATACTATCTAGCTCAAAATACAGTGTTCATATAGTGATAGCTATTATTGTTCTTCTGTTATTGTTGTTATAATAATTCTGGTGGATGAGGATTTGAATTCTAATACACCCTTTCTCCATCCTCCTAAACTCTTCTCCTATCCTCCTAAACTACAGCATAAAAGTATTTTGTTAAACTACATTCAGTGTTTTCATATCCTTTTTACATTTAAGGCAACTCTAGATTAATGAGAATCTCACTTTGTATCATCAAAACAATTTGACAGGCTCTCAAGTTAGCTAAAATGGTGGACTACTGGAATATTCTTTTAATTTGCCAAATTCCAAACTACCGGGATTTTTGGACTAAGATAAACTGAATTACAGAACTTTCTGTAGTTCTAAAATGATTTTATTCAACTCTCTATGACATATACACCAGTACCACAGTTACGATAACACACCTAATATTACTCACTTACCTTTTGCCTCCTGTTTTTTTTTTTTAATTTTAATTTTTTAAAAAATTTTATTTATTTGAGAGAGGGAGAAAGAGAGAGAGAGATAGCGAGAGAGAGCACTAGTGGGGAGAGAGAGAGAAATAGGCTCCCTGCAAGCAGGGAGCCCGACTCAGGGCTCCAGCCAAAGGCAGATGCTGAACTTACTGAGCCACCCGGGCACCCCTTGCCTCCTGTTTTTATCATTTTCACAACCAAGGACATGTAAGATGTTCTACACATTGTATATTATAGTTGTTTTTTATATGCAATTTTTTTTTCAGGATTGACACCATTGCTCTATATACTGTTTTGTAGTGGTAAATTTAAATGAAAGCTTCTATTCAGAGTTCACAATTATAAGTGGTCTCTAAGTTTTGAGAACTAACACAATTTGCACAGAGTAGATGCCCGAGATGTGTCTAAAATTCTAAAGAACATTTTTGTAGCAGTTTATGCTCAGGAAAAACATAGTTTGGTGAGTCACAATCTATTTTAACAAAGTGCTATAGTAATTGGAGGTATTTTAAAGAAACAAGAAGTCAGTTAAAATAATTATTGAAGAATCACATTAATTCATTTTTATACCTCTTAATCTTAAAATTCAAGGTATTCATGCAGCCAATGAAATAAAATTAGATACTATGTATGAAATTTTTAAGTTCTCTAAGGATAAGGGATATATCTCATTTATTTACCTTGTATCTCCATTGCCTGGGACAATGCCACACTAGTGTAGGTACAGAGAGGTTCAATACACTATTCACTGGATAAATAAATTCAGCTTAATTTGGTCTCAGATAATTTACAAATGCTTGAAAATAAAACACTAAGTATTACATTAACACAGCATTATTCTTTTCAGCGTAAACAAAGTACACTAGTTGGTACATTGCATATTATGTTTTATTAATAGTGACATATAGTAAAAATTTTATGTATATATTAACGGTCCCTTATAAATATTTAAAGTTCTTTTTCCAAGCACAATCATACTGCAAAGTCATACCATAAACTAAATTTTAGAAGACAATTTAAAAAATAAAATGCATGAAAGATATTATAAATCATGATGAGATATTGAGATGGCTTATAACTCTTGACTTTAAATATTCTAATTACAACCAAATGTAGACTTTTACCAAGAAGTTGATAATTCTGGGAAAGGAGCCCTTCCGAGGAAAGATTTAGTTTTAATATAATTAACGGTCAGATTAACATACCTGAAGTCCTATGTTCTTAAAAAGTTCATTCAAAGTCCATAAATGCAAGCAGAAGATTATAAAGTATTCTTAGATGCACAAACATCTTTTACAAAATTTGAAGTATTCAGTTTGCCTTAAGATACATTCCTTGAATTGAAAATTGCTGAGGTTTCCAAATACTATCTTTTCATGTCTTCACAGCCTGGATCTGATCTGATAACAAAAACCAAACAAAAAATTACCAGTCTCCACAAACAAAATCCATTTTCTAAAGTAATCCAAGAAAAATCTATAAAAACACTGTAGAAGCTTATGCACACACCTGTTTGTTTAAAGCACAAACACACAGTAGTTTTTGTTTCTGTCATTTACCTGTACACAGTTAAGTCAACTGGTTCTCCAAGGCTTGTATATGAAAAACAGCAGTCCCTTGGTTCATCTCCTCTTTCTCCTTTCTTAGTCAACCATTTCTAACTCCTCTTAGGAGATTTACCTCTATAGCTCTAAATAATATACTTTTATTATTCCTTTTTGAAGTATCAGTTCCTTCAATGTAATATGAAGTTTCAGTTCTCACACCCTACGCTGCTGCCCTGAAACCTTCATTATGCTTCCGGCACTCCCATTCTCCTACTGTAGTTAATCTAGTCATCAATATGGCGACTATGTACATGCTATTCACAACTGAGACAGGTGGTATCCCTCTCCCCGTTATTCTGCCTTTCTTCTACATTTTGTTTTCCCTGTTTTAATAAGTGTGCCTCATTCTCCAACTCTGCCTATCTGCTTAGTTTTTTAAGGTACTTAACACTAATTCATTCCCACTACTCCCACACTGTTTAAACCTTTATTATTATGAAGCTCATTACATAGTCTATGAATTTCACTTTCTTGAAGAATTCTCCCTTAGAGTCTTCCAAAACTCTCTAATGGACCAGTTGTTCTCTACGCTTGCCCAGCTATCTTCATAAGAGATCTTTCATTATCATCCTGAGGATCCTTCCCACAGGCTCTTATACTGGTTTTCCTGTTTCATGGTCTCTTATTTTCTCCTCTTGGTTTACTCCCTTGTCTTTGAAGAGTATACCTCTCAATGGCTACTTTAGTAAAAAGTATAGAAAGTACATTCTCGAGACTATGCATGGCTGAAGATGTCTTAATTCTAGAGTCACAATACACTGATACTGCCTGAGCATATAATTCCATTATTTTTTCCTTGGACTTTTCCAGGCATTGCCCTATTATCTTAGTTTCCAAATGTTGATGTTTAGAAGTCTGATGTATTTCTGCTTCCTTATCCTTTACATGAAACTTACTTTCTTCCCAGGAAGCTTGTAGAATCTTCCATTATCTTCAGTATTGAAATTAAGTAATGGTGAGCCTTGATGTGGGAATATTTTCATTTGCTGCCTTGGGCTCTCAAGACGCCTTTCAACTAAAAACTCATCATTCAGTTCTGGAAACTACTGTTTGGTGATTTACTTGATAAATTTCTTCTCCTCTATTTTCTCTTTGCTTATTTTAAAATTCATCTTATTTGGATATTGGGCCTCCTATTTTCTTTTCTTTCCAATTCTCTTTATCTTTTTGCTCTACTTTCTGACAGAATGCCTCTATTTTATCTTCTTTTTATTGAGTTTTCTGTTTCTTCTGTTCCATTATTTTCCAAGAACTTATTTTTTTTTTCCCTTTGGTCCTTTTCATGTAGTATCCCTGGTCATATTCATGAAAGTAATACCTTTTCTTATCTCTTTAAGGATACTCCAATAGTTTTTTCAAATATTCTCCCTAAATAAATTCTACTTCCTCTAATCTGCTTTTCTGGTTTGTTGATGTTCCATACTTTACGTTTTGGTCCTCAAATGCCTGGTGATCCTTTGCTATCTTCTCATAAATATGAATGAACACAAATTTCAGTATGTGTGTGAAGCTTGTCAAATGTGGTCTTTATTCTTGTGTAGCTAGCTACACCATTTTCTTGGGAATCTTTGATGTTAATACCTTCATGTCTTTTCTCTCGCTGGTCTGATTCCTCACAGATGACTTTCTATATCCTGCCTACCGCTGGTGGCTTCTTGGAGAAGTAGGAGAAGGCAGAAGAGGATTACAATATTTTGTATAAAAACTTTCAGTTATTCCTCATTTTCAGATCAGCACTGCCACACACAGTTATGCTTGGTATCCCCCAGTCTAGAAATACTCTGTTTGACTCTCTGCAAGAATGAACCTTCAGTCTTGTTGGAGGGCAAGAAAGTATAACTGTCTTCTCTTTTCAGCCCCACCTCATCCTTCTTTCCACTTTCCATCAATATCTGAGCCTTTGAGGGGATCTGCAACATAAAGTGGGATGTCTTCCAGCTTTCCTCAGTGCTAGTTTAGAATTTACCTTTCTCAGGTCTGTTAAGTCATTCAACATTTATCAGACGTCCAGCTTCCGAAATTTGGTTGCCATTTTTGTCACTTGCATTTTTTTTGCCCTTGTGGGTTAATGTCTTTAAACAAAAGTCCCCTTACTGTTAATGAGATTTGAAAAGGGGATGAAACTAAGTATGTGTTCAATCTTCTGTCTTTCATTGGAATACCCATATGTACAGTTTATAAAAGTCTTATTTTAAAACCTTGGAAGCATTAACTTTTCCCATACAGATAAAGTGATAAAATGAGTATGTTTCATTAGTCATGTGGAAAGATTTCCTTTTATAAATATCTCATTTGAAAGTTTCAGAGCTAGAAGACAACTTATACATCTCCATTGGTTTCTGTATATTCTCTGGTGGTTTTAAAAAATACTTCCTAGTCTACTCAGGGGTTCTTCTGTTTGGGTTATAATGTATAGGTAATTATTGAAAATCCTTCCAAAAGAGAATGGAATCATGGCACAAAACATGTCACTTAATATTTTACTCAAAAATTTTCAACCTTAAAATAATGATTACATTAGTCAAAAATGAACCAGAGGCTTTCTTGTTTATCATGCTAGGAAATTTCAGAATTCTGCAAGCAAAATGAAGAGATATAAATTCAGAATATCTTTCACAGTTAAATTTACAGAAAAACCTTTAGCTAGTAAGTTAATAGTTACAGGCACAGACTAGCCTCCTATATTTACTGCTGCCCAATTTGCAAAATAGGTTTTTACCTCTTCTTAAATCCATAGAGACAGTCTGGAGAATCAAAATGTAAAGTATTTACTATTATATAGGAAAGATGAACAAAGGATCTCCTATTCAAAATTTTTTCCTTCGACTTTCCTTGGACAAGCTGATAATACTTTATAATCTATGTACTAAGTTTCCTCCTCTCCTAAATAGAGAGTAGTTAGGTAAAAGGGTAAAACTGACATTTATTGGGTTTTTCCTTATGCTAGGCACTTTAACACAGTGTTTCACTTAATCCATACAATTCTTGACATTTTATTTTTTAATTGTATGTGATGAAAATTATCTTCACAAGAAAATAACAGATTGTTAATAATTGGTTAATAAGTAGTAGAATAACTCTGTTAGACTCAAAAGCTCAAATGCTTTTAATTACTATTCTATGCTCCCTACATAAAAATAGGGAAACTGTTCACAGAAAACCGCTCTAAAAGTTACATAAAATAATATAGTAATACAAGGGCACAGAAACATTTCCGATAGTGTATCCTCCTTACAAAAAGGGAAGATACAAAAATAATGATTCAGAAATCAAAGACACAAAAATTAGGTAATAAGACCAGAGTTGGAAAGTGGCACTGCGATGTTGGATCATTACTGACACCTAGTGGCCTCATTGTTACAGACAAAATATACCAAAAAACAAAAAAAAGGAAGAAGCGAGAACTACAATTTATCAACCTATTTTCAGTAGGTACTATAATTTTATTACTAACAGTAGGGTTTTATCCATGCTATATCTTCACTGTGAGCAATAAACACTGGTAAAATAAGAAATCAAGGCTGAACATATGCTTCTGGTGTCTTCTGTAGAACATTGCTATAAACTGTTTTATGCGGGAATCAGTCCCGTCAAATCATCAGAAGTATAAACCAGTTTTTTTTCATCATCTAAGAAACTAAGCTGGTGTGCTCCGAAAAATTCCAGTAGTTCTTCTGAAAACCATTAGAGGTTCTCAATTATGTTTTACTTATTATAAAATATGACTACAACATTCTTTGTAGTTTAATGGTATAAATGTCATGATGTCTACACAAAAACAAAAAAAAGAAAGAAATACAATAGTTTGTGCAGTTTGTTAAAATACCATATTTTACTAATAACAATATAAAAATATTTATCAGATGTACATTTAATACTCTGAACCAAAGAGATATTATGTCTCTTTATGTATGGTGAAGCAGGCTATTCTTAGATTCACTAGGATATGCATAAGAGAAAACAAAATTAGACATAACTGGCATTAAAAAGTTGGTGTAGAAGAAATTAAATTTACAGCCACAAGACTACAACTAGAATTAATAATATTTTGCTATTCACCCTTGTTCAGGGCTGGGAGATTCCTGATAGGAATGATCCCCAGTTCTGCTCACAAATGGACATTTTTCAGCCTGACTCAGGGTCCTGTAATAAGAAGGATCTATAGAACCCGGTTTCATCCACATCTATTGCTGTGTGGGTCACTGCTTCAATCCATTCCTGTGGTTAGTAAACAATGTAATCTTAGCGGAAATGATATATCTTAATTTATTCCTTGATATGGTAAGACCGTAAAAATCAATGATAGCTATTTTGACGAATAATAAAACTGTAATATACAAAACATCAATAGAATACTGGTATTTATAATACTAAATGAGTGTTAAAATTTGTGTAAACATGTATAAATGGAGCGATACATAGAGTTCAGCATGATTCTTAGAAGATATATGCCATGCAAACTTATTTTTAATTATTGACAGTAAGACCTGAAATTTGTCCCAAAATTCAAATTGCTTCTATCACTAGATCTGACAGAAATTTGTTGCCATAAATTAAAATTATTTTCTAGAGTTGTCACGTATATTGATTGTAAAGATGTAAATTCTCTATTTAAATAAACCCTTTAGAAAAATGTAATAGAAGTAAATGTAGCCTGTTACAAGGAGAAGAGATTCTTATTAAACTTATGTAAATGACTATGATTGCCATGGAAAAAAGAATACTTACTGAGACCTTTTGAATTTTGGAGGGTTCAGGTACAGAAAAAAGTTAAATGCTTTAATTTGTTTTATTATTATTTCTGTTCTCTTTGTAACAGGACACCATTGGAAACATCAGTTATTTATCAAGGTTTTGACTGGAATGTCCTATTAGAGAAAGACAATGCATAGACTGAGATATGACCAAACAGCTTTGAGGAGCTAAGGCTGACTTTATGAAATATGGGGCCATAAAGCCCGTTGGAAATGTTGGCCTGATACCTTGCTTACAGAGTTCCCAGCAGCCTCACTGAGTAAAGAATGTCACTTCCTGGCAGGTGCAGGAACCTCAGGATATACTGGGGACCTTGTAAAGAGGAATCCGCTCAAATCTACAGGTATTGAAGGTATGTCTGATGGCAAGTACTTGGCTTGGCTTCTGGCCTGGTGAGGCTACTAAAAGTTCAACCTAGAGATTGCTTATAAAAGTTCCAGCAAAGCAGATTCTAAAAGAGCTATATGATCATTATTCTTGCTGGCTATATGTATCATTATTCTTGCTGGGTTTAAGTTTATTAAAATTGGACTTGTTTTGTAAACAAATTAGTCTTGATTTGGCTATCTCCGGAAATGAGGGTTATTTTAGAAAGAAAAATTATGGTTCAATAACCCACCTTTTGTGGATGTTAAATGCTAGTTTTGATTGTCCTTAAATGTTGTTTGCTTAAGCTAGATAACTTGAGGTAAACTTCAGAGAAATAGCTTTTCTATTTCTACACAATAGGTCATAAATAGATAATCTTATTGCCTGTTATTCTGTGGGGATAATAACAGGACCCCATAGGCATATGATTATTTAAACAACTGGAAAATGGGATTAATCCCTCAACAACTGTATAACTCAACTATCGTCTTGACCTGTTCTGTGTGGCTAGGAATGATGAAAATTTTCCTTAAAAGCTGGAGCATACCCTGCTCCATGAGGTTAACTATGGACTTGTGGAGATAATGGATGACCCCATTTTCTCTATGATTGGACTGGATGATGCACTTGGGGATGCCCTTATCTCTTGAGACAAGTCTTCTCTCACTTGACAGTGATTCCTTATAATTAGGATATTGTTAAGCCTGGACTTCAAACAAAGACGGCTTCTTGACAGTTTTATTCCTTAGTCATATTTGTCCTAGGAACTGCCTCTGTTAACATAAAATTATAAGCAGAGACTTTAGCCAAGCATACAGTGACCATCTTTAAGCCTGACATGGCAGTGACCAACAAATTCAAAAGGTGGCCCTCTAAAACTGAATAGCCCTTGCTATCTTAACTCTAGTTAAAGGATGCCCAAAATTATATGACTGGCTCCTAATGGACCCACTGACTATGTAGCTCTAACTTGTGTTCATAGCTTCCCCCAGGCTAGATAGGCCGCTGTACTTTGGGTGTCACCTGAATGCACTGACGCATTATTAAAACTATTACCAACCCAGTCAACCTTCCAAATTTAAAATAATGGCGGACACATTTTGTGTTATATTGGTATGACCACCTAGCATCCATCTTTGTTCCCTCTTCGAGACTGGAGGATGTTTGGCACATGGTAGCTCTTAATTAGTACATGGTCAAAGCCATAAATGACACTCAAAATAGCATTTCTCTATTAAATACTAAAGTAATACAAATGCACGAAACAGTTTTACAAAACAGAATGCCATTTGATGTTTTAACTGCTACATAAGGTGAAACTTGTGCTAACATAAAAACAAAATGCTGTGTATACATTCCAGATTACCACAAAAATATACCTGGGTTTCTAACTGAATGAATACTCAAATTGGTGCTTTATATGACTTCTCTTTCCTTTACTGATTGCTTTAAACTCCTGGACTGGAGGAAAACTATCAAAGATCAACTATCAAAGTTCTTTTATTCCAATTTCTCTTTCTCATTACTCTATTAACCTTATTTTGTTATTTCTGGTATCTTCCTGCCTAGTGTCAAGACTCCTTCACTGCCAGAACTTCCAGCTGACAGACGAGCCTTTCTACTCAAGGAGGTTCATATATGTTGACCACGTAGGATTCAGCTGCCTCCCCCTTTTGTAACTCCCCCATATGTTCCCCAACGGACCAATATTGACACATAGGTAGGGATATCTCTACGCCCCTATTCAGCAGGAAGAAGTTACAGAATGTGACCTTCCACCTTCAACAACCTTAAAGATTTCAGGGTCAAAATTGTTCAGGGGGGAAATGATGAGGGAGCAGAAGGCTTGCTGAGGACAAAGCAGAAGCTGACACTCTGCAATCTCCCCCCCCCCCCACTCCTGGGTAAGATATGTGTGACATTCTTCCAGGAAGCTCCTAATTATCTTAATGTTAATGCCTTGCTAGAGGGGAAAACAACCTTAACTTGACAATGGCAAGGCCTCTGGTATCTTATACCATCCTCTAGCAGTATCTTGTACATACTCTTTAGAGTATGAAAGTTCTTTTGAAAACCTCCCTTTTCCCTTATACTTCCCTCGACCCCATAGTATATAATCAATTGTTTCTCACAACCCCAGTGCAGGTCTTTCTGCCCAAGGATCCTGTCCCCATGCTTTAATAAAACCAACTTTTTGCACCAAAAAAAAACAAAAAAACAAAACAAAAACAAAAACACACAAAAACCCAACAAAACAAAACCAAAAAAAGAAGTAAATGTAGCAAGGTATTGGATACTTACTGGATTGTTTTTTCTGACAGCAGAAATAAATGGAAACAAGAAAGGCAATGATATAATAAAAATGAAATGCAAAAAGGGAAAGAAAAATGTGAATAGGATGGAAATAAAGGCTGAAGATGCACAGTATTTTGTGATGTACCTTGAAGCCAGTCTACACCTTCTTGCAATCCTTCTCCTTTTATGGCATCACTAGCACTGAAATAAAATCCATAAGAAACATATCCATTTCATTACTTCATAGAACCATAAGAATAAATAATTACAATTTTGCTATATGGCAAATTAATACAGTCTAGTAACATATTTGAGCAAAACTGGTAAGCACTGAAACTGAATATACATAGGAAATAAAAGTCTGAGTGCTCAGGAAGAAGACATGAGAAATGTATTCACTTTTTATAATAGACATTTGGAAAAGCGTTATCACTAAAAAGTTACTATTCTACTTTGCCCAGCCCCAGTGGCTCAGTAACATTTATTTATTAGATATAGCTGACTTAGGTTGTAATTTAGCCACGTGATGGAGTGACTTTATTTGAAATGGAATTTGCTACCTCTAAGGTATAAACCTGTAATTATAACTTTGGTAAATTGGTAGAATAAAAAAAATCTCAGATTTCAATCATACTCTTGTATCTACTGGCTTCAGGAACCTGGATAGGTTATTTAACTCTGTCTTTATTTTTATCTATAAAATGATGCTAAATAAACTAAAATAATAAAAAGCAGAGGATTTTTATAGTATCAGATAATCTTTTTCAAGACATAGACTGATAGCAATTAGTATAAATAATTAGATTTTCTGAATGATTAGGTTTCCTTTTAAGTGTGCTAAAGCATGGTTTAAAAAGGTACCTAATTACCTAAAATAATTAATTTGATTCTAATCAAAACAGAAATTACTTCTAAGGAATCACTTATTAGATTATGAATATGACTTATCATAGAATTATTTTAAAATAGAAACCAACAGCATGTGATACATAATTATTCAAAGTAAATTACAGATTATCCATATCAGTAGTAAAACATCAGTAACTGAAATGCTTAAATCAAGAAAGATCAATGTATTGATTTTTATCACATTTACAGTCCCAAACAAGACTATGGTCTCAACCAGAACAAGCAATAAAATGGAAAAACTTGTCCCCTTTATTGGAGGCATTCGTACCATACTAAAACCCTGCAGCTTTTCCTAATAATTCCCACATGTTTGAATTCTACTTTCCTTTTGAATACATCATCAGACCTTAACTAGAATAAAAGCCAAAGTCTTTACCATGTCCTACTGGGACCTGTGTGATATGGCCTGTGGCTATTTCTCAATGGCCTCATCTCCTACAATTTCCCCCTAGTTCTTTGTTCAAGCCGGCCTGGACTTCTTTCTATTCCTGGACACACGAGGCACATTCCCATCTAAGAACCTTTTCTTGTCACTTGGCTGGCCTCTCTGTCTGTAAAGCTATTCCTCCAAACTTTTGCATGAATTTCTCCCTAACTTCAGTTAGATTTCACGGAGGGAGCACCTCTCATTCTTTCTCTTATTATCTTACTTTATTTTTCTTCAAAATCCTTCCAGCTGATATTTTACATATCTATTTACCTATCTTGTTATCTGTTGCCCTCGGAAGATAGTAAATAAGCAAATAGTAAATATGGATGCTAACAAAATCAGACCCTGAAAATTGGAGTTGGCTATATATTTAGTACAATGATTAAAAATAAAGCACAAAAATTTTCCAGGGTGCATTTCTCTATAGTCTTTTCTTTATTGTCCAATAAATTTACTTGCACCTAAGGCAAGAGAGAGAGAATATTTTATCTTCGTGTCACTGAGTTACCTTTATTTCTAAAACTGGAAAAGAAAAATAAGTGTATTTTCAATTTTATATATGCTTTAATGAACATAGCAAAAAATAAAAAAACAAGCTTGACAAATGAAACACTAGCACTTAGTGAGATACCGTTTGAATAGAGTCAAAATTATAGACAACTTTCAAAGAAATACTTGGCATCCTTCTGTAAGTTATACAGAAAATACAGAACCTAGCAGTATAATACTGCACATCTTTATAGCATCAGGACATTACCTTTTCTCTCATGGAGAAGTATTCAGATGTCACAACTGAATAAAGAAATCTGTTAAAATTCAATCACTGATGATTTTAAGTGGAAAGATTTTTTTCCACTTGCAAAATTAATTTCTAGTTCAAAATTAAAAGTAGGACTGCATCTTTTACTACAAATTAGACCTGAAGTTCTTAATGTTGTACTTTCTATCAAAATTCACAATGCTTAATAGAATGCAAAAATTAAAAACTATTCTACTTTGGGTATTACTAATTTAGGTATGATTTAGAGAAATACAAAGGTTCTACCTTAAGATACTTCTCTACCTAAAATCCCTCCTTTCTTTACCAACCCAATATCACAGAACCACAAATTCCAAATCAAGAGACATTTCATAAAATCGACTCTTCTTCTGATTCCAAAGTAAGGAGGGTTTTACTCAAATATGTAGTGTTTCACTCCTGGGTAGAGGGGCTGGTAGCCCTGAGTACTGAGGCATTTCAAGGGCTTTCTCAAGTTCTCCTCTATAAGATTCCTTTTTCAGCACCAAGGTTAGCTCTAAAAGTTCTCTTCTGAGCTCTACTATCTCCTTGTTCCATATTCTGTTTCTCTTTCTAGAGGCAGTATATTTCTCTGCCTCTTTGTTAGGCCTTTCTCCATAGATACCTTCTTTTAAGAAAGGGAAAACTGGAAAACCGACAAGAGAAGGACATCTTGCAGCAGAGGAAAGTAGGTGGGTGGACAGAACAAAGTTCAAATTAATATAAGGTAGGCACTAAAATACTACCTAATATATAAGTTCTGGTTATCCTTATTGGAATATCTTGGTAGAAAGGCACATCAGAGTTAAATATATCTATAAGAAACTGCTTTCCAAATAAACAATGTATAATGATTTCAGAAACTAAATACTGAATAATTCAATTGTATTAGTACATCCAAATAAAATTAATATTTACATTCTTATATACTCATATAAGCCAGTATTTGTTGTGTATATACTAAGTACCTGGTACTATTATTATTCTAGGGGTTACAGAGTGAACGAAACTGAGAAAATCCCAGCTCTCATGGTGCTAATGCACTAGTATAGGAAAACAGACTATAAAACAAGCAAAACCCAAAGAAGACCTCGTAAGAGAATTATAAAGCAAAGTATATTAAAAAACAAGAGACAGGGGAGTAAGATATAATGGTATTTTGGAGGGTTATCAAAAGAGCTCTCTCTCCTGAAGGAAGTACAATAGCAAGCCAGGAAAATCATTCTGGAGACTGACTCAGACAAAGGGACTAACAAGTGCTGAAGTCCTGAGATGGGATTGTGGTTGGCTGATTCAGTGTGCAGAAGGATATCAGAGTGCTTGAAACTGGGTGACTAAGTGGGCTAAATTATTCTTTTAAAGAGTTGTTTATATTTTTGTATCCTCAGAAAGATTTGAAAAGTTTTTTTTTTTTAAGATTTATTTATTTAAGTAATCTCTACACCCAATGTGGGGCTGAAATGCACAACTCTGAGGTCAAGAGCTGCAAGCTCTGACTGAGCCAGCGAGGCGCCCCAAGATTGGAAAAAGTTTTAACAATAATACATTCATGAATACCTGCACTGCTACAATTCTATACAACTAAATCCTTAGCTTACATCCTATCATGTTAGGTGACTTACACAATGTGCTTAGCAAAGAAGAAATGAAGCTCAGAGATTTTTTCAGAATGCTATAATGAAGAGTATATATAAAACGTTACCAAATATGCCACGGTTTATCTTTGATGTTCTCTAAACACAGCAGCTGAGACACTTTTACAGATGTCACTGCATCTCTAAGATCCATTTTGTTTGCAAAGAATAAGATTGGTATTCGGCGGTGCTTAATATCTAAAAGACAAAGTAAGACTATCATCACACTTCCAGCTTTTTGGTCATTTCCCCAAATTCTTAAAATTAAAATTCACTGAAACTGTTTTCCAACCACTTCTTTCTGTATCACATATATGCAAACATTTAAAGACATAAACTGTCAAGAATGTATTTGAATGATATGAGAATTAACAAAATACTTCTTCTTAAGACTGTCTGCCCTCTGGGATGCCTGGGTGGCTCAGTCCGTTAAGCGTCTGCCAAAATCTTAAATTAAAAAAAAGACATCTGCCCTCTCGTTGGAGCTTTAAAACAAAGATGAGTGAGGTGGGAGGAAGTTGGGGCTCAGTAAGCAGTTACTCAGCAGTACCTACACAGGGGTCAGATATCTTGTTTTGTTTTTACTGTCAATAGAAAGGAGTCAAACTTCAAATGAAAGTAGAAGGGAGACAAACTAGATCTTGATTTTAGATTTTAGTCACAGGTTAGAAGTGATAAACTAGATACTTTATTTTTATTTTATTTTATTTTTTTTTAAAGATTTTTATTTATTTACTTGACAGACAGAGAGAGACAGCCAGTGAGAGAGGGAACACAAGCAGGGGAAGTGGGAGAGGAAGAAGCAGGCCTCCAGCAGAGCATGGAGCCCGATGCGGGGCTCGATCCCAGGGACCTGGGATCACGCCCTTAGCCTAAGGCAGACGCTCAACGACTGATCCACCCAGGCGCCCCTAAACTAGATACTTTAACAAGATATTTTACCTTGTTACAACTTTGGAAACATTTTCACTGTTTTGAATAGATAATACATTTAAATAGTTCAAAATTCAGAAGACACAAAATGGTACACAGTAAAAGAATCTCCCTCCCACCTGTTCCAGGCCATCTACTTGTCCTCTCTAGAAGAGGTAACCTATATCACCTATTACTTGACATCTCTTTAGAAATATTTGCAGACTTATTATATATTATTCTTTATACAAATAGTAGCAGACTATTCAGTTTTATATCTTTTGCTTTTCACTTAATTTTATATCTTAGAGCCTGTCCCATACCAATACATAAAGAGCAGTTTCTTCACTATTTTAACAGCTGCAGAATATTCTGCCTTTTAGTATATGTACCATAATTTGTTTAATCAGTACCCAGTGAGATATATTTGTATTGTTGCCAACATTTAAAACTATAAGCAATGCTGAAATGAATAAAAGTGTACATAGCAAATTTTGTACATGGGCAGTATGTTTGTAGGATAAATTTGGGAAGTAGAGTTGCTGGTTAAAGGATATGTAAATTGCTATTTTGACAGTGATTACTGAAAGGTCTTCCTTTAAAATGTATCAATTTACACATCAACAATATGGAGGAACGAACAATTCCAGTGCCCTTGCCAAGACTGTTATCAAACCTGTTGTTCTTTTTGATAGAGGATAGTTAAAAGGGATATCAGAATATGTTTGTTTTGATAAAGGTCAATAATTTTTCTATATATTCAAAAGATGCTTGTATTTCTTTTTTTATGAACTATCTTATCCTGCCTTCTCCCCATTTTTTTTTAAGATTTTATTTATTTTTTTGAGAGAGAAAGAGAGGGAAAGCAGGAATGGGGGTGAGGGGCAGGGGTAGAGGGAGAAGCAGAGTCCCTTCTGAGCAGGGAGCCCGACTCAGGGCTCCACCCCAGGACCCTGGGATCATGACCTGAGCCGAAGGCAGACACTTAACTGACTGAGCCACCAGGCGCCCCTCCCCATTTTTCAATTAAGTTTTTCTTTTCTTTTTTTTTTAAAGATTTTATTTATTTGATACAGAGAGCACAAGCAGGGGGAGGGGCAGGCAGAGGGAGAGGGAGAAGCAGGTTCCCTGCTGAGCAGAGAGCCTGGTGCAGGACTCCATCCCAAGACCTTGGGATTATGACCCAAGCCGAAGGCAGATGCTCAACCGACAGAGCCACCCAGGCGCCCCTAACTTTTTGTTTTCTTATTGATTTGTAGGAACACCATAAGTAGTAAGAAAAAAGTCCTGTAGCTGTGATACGAACTGCAAATATTTCCCCTTGCTTGTCATTTGTCTTTTACTGCTCATGGTTTGTGTTGTAATTAAAAACTTTTTATGTAGTCAAATTCATCAATCTTTTCTTTTAGGATTCTGGGTTCTGTGTTATAGTTGGAAAGGCCTCCTCTTGCCCCAGAATTATTTTAAACTTCTCCCATAGTTTCTTCTACTGCTGCATTGGTGTGATTTTTACATTTAAATATTTAGTCCAGCTAGAATTTACCCTGAAGCAGAGAATGTCAGAATGGATAAAAAAGCTACACATAACTATATGATGTTTACAAGAAACACACTTTGAACATAAGGACACAAACAAGCTGAGAGGAAAAGGATGGAAAAACATGCATACATTTAAATGTAAGATGGCTAGTATGGCTACACTATTACCAGAAAAAGTAGTGTTCAAGATGAAGGGAAAAAGACAGGCATTTGCTGTCGTTGTTTGCTGTACAGTTTATTATATGTCAGTGCTTTTTTAAAGTTTTTATTTAAATTCCAGTTAACATACAGTGTAATATTAGTTTCAGGTGTACAATATAGTGACTCAACACTTTCTTTTTTTCCCTCTAGTTGATTTATCTTTATTTTCTTTCGCATACAATGCTATTTTACATTAAAGAGGGATTTCATTATATTATGAAACACTTCCATACAACACTCCGTGCTCATAAAACACCCAGTGCTTATCACAACAAGTGCCCTCCTCAATCCCCATCACCTATTTAGCCCATCCCCGACCCATCTCCCCTCTGGTAGCCATCAGTTTGTTCTTTATAGTTAAGAGTCTGCTTCTTGGTTTGCCTCTCTCTCTCTTTGAAAAAGACAGGCATTTAAAAATTATCAAAGTGTCACTCACTTAAGAAGACAAAACAATTTTAACTGTATATGCATCTAATAAATGAGCACTATCAACTGACATTTATAGATCCTTCATCCAACAACGCAAAATACATATTTCACTTAATTGCAGATGGACCATTCACCTAGCCAGACCACATACGATGATCCGATATTTCTAAGGATGAAATCATACAGACTATGTTATTCCATCAAATGGAATTAAGTTAGAAATCGATAACAAAAAGAAACCTAGAAAATTCCCATATATTTGGGAAATTAAATACACTACTCAATAATCTACAGACCAAAACAGAACTCACAAGGTAAGTTAGAAAATACTTCAAACTAAATTAATAAAGGAAACAAACATATCAAAATTTGTGACATGTAACTAAATCCTTAGAGAATATGTATTGCCTTAAATGCTCATGTTAGAAAAGGTGTAAAATCAATGATTTCCACTTCCATCTGAAAAAGGTAATAGACAATGAAATATAATGTAAGTATAGAAAAAGCATAATAAAACAAAGAACAGAAATTAACAAAAATTTTTAAAAAACCAACAGAAGAAATTAACAAAGCCAGAGTTCTTAAAAAGTTAATAAAACCAACAAACTCTCTAAAAAATTGAGTAAGAAAAAATGGAGGAAACAAATTATTAATATCAGAAATACAGGAAGATACACAGATCTTACAGACATTAAAAGGACAGTGAGAGAATATTATAAACAGTTTTATGTCACTAACTTGACAACATAGACAAATTTTAAAATCTGGTCAAAATTACCAAAAGTGACTCAAGGAGAAATACAAAACTTTAATAGCCTTATATCATTTAATGAAATTTAACTCCTAATTCTTAGTCCCTCTTACTCCCCCATACTCCTGCACACACACAAAATCCCAATTCATTTGTATATTCTATCCAACATTTATCCAATCCAAAAAATAAAATAAAAAGAGAAAGAGTAAATATTTTCCAACTCATTTTATAAGGCCTCTATCGCCCTGATGACTAAAAGCATTTTAAGAAAGTTATAAACCAAAAACATTATGAGCACAAAAACAAAAATTTTTAATAAAATGTTAGCAAATCCAACTCAATGATATATCAAAATGTTAATATTCAATGGTCAAATGAGGTTTAACCCAGCAATGTAAGTTTGGTTTAATATATGTAAATACAGTATAATATTACCATTGTAACAGATGTAGAAAAAGCATTTGGTAAATAATAACACTGGGTTATAATGGAAACTTTTGAAAAATTAGGAATAACAGAAAATTTCCTTGACCCAATAAAGATATAAGCAAAACCCTAGTTAGCACCAAAATTAATGGTAAAATATTAAATGTAAAGAATGGGAATAAGATACAGAAACAACCTAAGTGTCTATCAATGGATGAATGATAATGATAGTGAATAACATGGGTTTGAATTGTGCAGGTCCACTTATATGTTTTTTTTTTTCAATAAATATATTGAAGAACATTTTGGAGATTTGCAACAATTTGAAAAATCCTGTAAACAAATCACGAAGCTTAGAAACACTGAAAGAAAATTAAGAAAAGGTTAGGCATCTCATGAATGCATAAAATATACATAGAGATGATTTTATCACTTGCTACCATAAAAGGTATACAAATCTTTTATAAAAAGTTAAAATTTATCAATACTTATACACACATAGACCAAATATGGCAGCATTCACAGTTGAGAGAAATGCAAACAAGTGTAAAGATAGAGTATTAAATCATAACTGCATAAAATTAACTGTAGTAATACTGTACCACTGTAATAATTTCATAGCCATCTCTTGTAGCTATTGCAGTGAGCTCAAGTGTTGGAACTATCTGCTTAAAATGCCATGTGATACTAATCATCTCTATGTGAGCAGTTCCTCTCTCCAGTAAATCATGTTATCACAGAAAGCTATCTCCCACAGTTCTCACATATTTTTTCATCTTATTTTGTGTAATACTGTAAACCCTGAATTACACCATGGGACCCATACAAAGTGCCACCAGTCATGCTGGAAGTGCTTTTCTCCAGAACTGGAGAAAAGTCATGACATTACAAGAAAAGGTTGATATGCTTAATATGTACCATAGATTGAGGTCTGCAGCTGTGGATGCCCACCATTTCAAGATAAATGAACCCAGTATAAGGGCCACTGTGAAAAAAGAAAAGGAAATTCATGAAGCCATTGCTATAGTTACACCAGCAGGTGTGAAAATCTTGTACTTTTCATGAAATACCTTTTTATCTTGTATTGAAAATGTAGCTTTTATGTGGGTACAGAATTGCTATAAGAAAGGCATACCTATAGATTCTAATATGATTCAAGAAAAAGTGACATTATATGAACATAAAGCAATAGGAAGGTGGAGAATTTAATGCTAATTAAAAATGGTTTGGCAAGTTTAGAAAGAGGTCTGCCTTTAAAAATGTCAGGATAACAGGAGAAGCAGCTTCCACCTTCCAAGAGGTAACAGACAGAATTTCCATATGCCATTAAGAAAATTCCTGGGAAAAAAGGATATCACCTGAACAGGTTTTTAATGCAGGAAAAAGTACTCTATTCTGGAAAAAAAAATGCCACAGAGGACATTCATTAGTAAGGAAGAGAAGCAAGCGCCAGGATTTAGGGCAGGAAGACAGCAGGAATAAGACAAAACTTACCATTTCTATTCGATACTGTACTGAAGGTCCTAGCCAGTGCAATAAGACAGGAAAAAGAATAAAAGGCATAAAGGCTAAAAAGGAAGCAGAATTTTTGTTGTTGTTGACTTTAGACATAGAAAATTCTAAGAAATCTACAGAAAAACTATTAGAATAAATATATTTAACAACATCCCTGAACACAAAGTTAGTATTTTGACATACTAGCAATGAACCATTAGAATATGAAATAAAATATACTATTTGTAATAGCTTCAAAAAAATAAAAAATTTATGGATAAATTGAATGAATGATGTGTAAGACCTCTACAGAAGACCATAAAAGATAGGGAAATCGAGAAAAGCATAAACATATTAAGTGACATACCATGCTCATCAGTTGGAACATTCAGTGTTAAGTCCAACGTTAAGATGTCAACTATCCCCAAATATGATTAAAATAAAATTTCAGGTTTTAAAAAAAATTAATAAGCTGATTTAAAAACTTCTTTGAAATATTAGAATACTTAGAACTACCAAAATCATCTTGAAAAAGTAGACCAGAGTTGGAAGATTTATCCTATCTGACTTCAAAATTTATTATAAATCCAAGGTAACAAGCGAAATGTAAAAGGACATAAAAGAGATCAATGGAAAAGAACACAGAGTCCAGAAATAGGTGCGCATATATACAGTCAAATTAAATTCAATAAGTGTGAAAGTCAAATGATTCTGACAAGTGATTCAGTGAAAAAAAATTTTTTTCCAACAAATACATTTTGGGATAATTGGATATCTGTAAGAAGAAAGTGCAAAAATTAATTCAGGATGGATGCTAGGCCAAACATAAAAGCCAGAACTATGAAGCTTCTAGAAGAAAACATGGGAGAGTATGTTAGTAATCTTAGGGTAGGCACAGATTTTTTAGAGAGTACATAGAAAGCCTGTATTTAAAAGAAAAAATTGATAAATTATACTTCATCAAAATTAGATATATTGGTTTATTAAAAGATATTGTGAAGAAAATAAACAGGCAAGTCACAGACTGATGAGAATTCAGAACACATATAGTTAACAAACGTCTTCTATCTAGAACTTATAAAGAAATGTTAAATTTCAATAATAAGAAGACAAACAACCAAATTAATGAATGGGCAAAAGATTTAAAAAGACATTTTATAACAGAATGTACAAGATTGGCTACTAGAATATGCAGAAGTGCTCAACATTAATAATCATCAGTAAAATACAAATTAAAGCACAATGAGATCCTATTATACTCAGTAGAAAGGCTAAAATGAAAAACAACAACATCAATCATTGGAGAGGATATGCAGAAACTGGAACTCTCATTTATGTTACTGACAATGTAAAATAGTATGAGCACTTTGAAATTCTTTAAATATCACCTATACATCTATCCTATGATCCAGCAGTATCATTCCTAGGAATTTTCTGAAGAGAAATGAACACATGTCTATAAAAAGCCTTTTACAAGAATGTTCATACCAGGTTTATTCATACTAGCCCTAAATTAGAAACAGTCTAGATGTCGCTCAACAGGATACTGGATAAACAAACTGTGGTATACATACATAATAGAATGCTACATGGGAATAAAAAGGAATAATCAAGTGATATACACAACCACATAGATGACTTCCCAAAACATTATGCCAATAAAAAAACTTATGTATGAAAATGTATGTGCTTTTACCCCCATTTATATGAAACTGTAGAACAGGCAAAATTAATCTGGGGATAGAAATCAGATTAGTTCTCTGGTACGAGATGTAAAGTGTTGACTGGGAAGGGGTGTGAAAGAACTTTCTGGGGTAATGAAAATGTTGTTTCTTGACAGGCAGTGTAGTTATATGAGTGTATGCATTTGTCAAAATTACTGAACTATATACTTAAGATCTGAGCATTTGACTGTAAACAGTTTATACTTCAATTTAAAAAAATTCATATATAGGGTGACTGAATGCATTAAAAAAACAAGACCCATCTATATATTGCCTACAAGAGACTACTTCAGAACCTAAAGACACAGACAAACTGAAAATGAAATCATGGAAAAAGATATTCCATGCAAATAGAAGCAAAAGAAAGCTGGGGTAGCAGGACTTATGTCAGATAAAATACATTTTAAAACAAAGACTGTAACAAGACATAAAAGCACTGCATAATGATAAAGAAATCAATCCAACAAGAGGATACAATAATTTTAAATACCAACGCACCCAACATAGAAACATCTAATATATAAAGTGAGCATTAGCAGACATAAAAGGAGAAATTCACAGTAATACAAGAATAGTAGGGGGCTTTAAGACCCCATTTACATCAGTGGATAGATCATGTAGACAGAAAATCAATAAGGAACTTTGTTCAGTGGCTTTGAATGAACACATTAAACCAGGTGGGTTTAATAGATATATACAGAATATTCCATCCCCAAACAGCAGAATACATTCAAGTACACATGGAATATTCTCCAAGACAGATTACATGTTAGGCCACAAAACAAGTCTCAATAAATTTGAGGAGACTCAAATCATAGCAAGCATCTTTTCTGATCACGACGGTGTGAAACGAGAAATCAATTACAAGAAAATGAACAGAAAAAAACACAAATACACGGAGACTAAACAACCAATGGGTCAATGAAGAAATCCAAAAGGAAATAAAAAAATACTTAGAGACAAATAAAAACGAAAACACAATGCTTCAAAATTTTAGGGAAACAGCAAAAAGCAGTTCTTTTTTAAATAAAGATTTTATTTTTATTTAAGGAAGTGAGAGATAGCATGAGGGTGGGGGGAGGGCAAAGGGAGAGAGAGAGAATCTCAAGCAGACTCTGCACTGAGTGCAGAGCCCAATGTAGGACTTGACCTCAGAACCCCAAAATCATGACCTGAGCCAAAAATCAAGAGTCAGACACTTTACTGACTGAGCCACCTGTGCACCCTGAAAAAGCAGCGGTTTATTTTATTTTTTAAGATTTCTGTTTTAAGATATCTTTTTTTGAGAGAGAGAGTACGCAGAGGGCTGGAGGGGCAGAAGAAGATAGAGAAGGAGAGAAGCAGGGCTCACTTCCCATGACCCATGAGACCATGACCTGAGCTGACATCAAGAGTCCAAAACTTAACCAACTGGGTGGCTACCCAGGCACCCCTCACAAAAGCAGTTCTAAGAGGGAAGTTTATAGCAATACAGGCCTACATCAAGAAACAACAACAACAAAAAATCTCCAAATAAACATTATAATCCTTTACCTAAAAGAAATAGAAAAAGAACAACAAACAAAGCCCAAAGTTACTAGGAGTTATGAGGAGTTACTACAGTCAGAAATGAAAGAGGAGAAGAACTGAAGTAGAACCACAGAAATACCAAGGATTATAACAGACTGCTATGAAAAATTATATGCCAACAAACTGGACAACCTAGAACAAATGGATAAATTCCTAGAAACATGACATAAAATCTTCTAAGACTGAATCAGGAAGAAACAGAAAATCTGAACAGACATTGCTAGCAACAAAATTGAATCAAAAATCAAAAGACTCCCAATAAACAAAAGTCCAGGACCAGTGGGTTTCACAGGTGAATTCTACCAAACATTTAAAGAAGAGTTAATACCTATCCTTCTCAAACTATTCCAGGAAAGAAACCTTCCAAATTCATTCTAAGAGACCAGCATTACTGATACCTAAACCAGAAAAAACACTCTAAAAAAATATTACAGGTCAATATTCTTGATGAACATAGATGCAAGCAAAATATTCGCCAATCGAACTCAACAATACATTAAAAGGATCAATATACCATGATCGAGTTAGATTTATTCCAGGGATGCAAGGATGGTTCAATATTAGCAAATCAATCAACATGATACAGCCCATGAACAAAATAAAGGATAAAAACCATATGACAGATGCAGAAAAAGCATATGACAAAATACAACATCAGTTTATAATAAAGAAAACTCTCAGCAAAATGGGGTTAGAGAGAACATACATCAACATAATAAGGCCACATATGAAAAACCCACAGTTAATATAATACTAAATGGTGGAAAACAATGTTTTTCCTCTAAAATTAGGAACAAGACAATAATGTCTACTCTTGCCACTTTTATTCAGCATAGTATTATAAGTTGTAGCCACAGTAATTTGACAAGAAATAAAAGGCATACAAACTGGCAGGGAAAAGCAAAACTGTCACTCACTGTTTGCAAACAACATCGTATATACAGTAAACCCAAAAGTTCTAACAAAAACTATTGGAACTAATAAATGAATTCAGTAAAGTTGCAGGATACAAAATTAATATACAGAAATCTGTTGTATTTCTAAACACCAATAATGAAGCAGCAGAAGGAGAAATTAAGAAAACAATCCCATTTACAACTGCATCAAAAAAAATAAAATGCCGAGGAATAACCTTAACCAAGGAGGTGAAAGACTTGTACTCTGAAAACTGTAAGCCACTGATGAAAGAAACTGAAGACAACACAAACAAATGGGAAGATATACTATGCTCATAGATTAGAAGAATATTGTCAAAATGTCCATACTACCCAAAGCAACCTACAGATTTAATGCAATTCCCATCAAAATACCAATAATATTTTCCACTGAAATAGAACAAATAATCCTAAAATTTGTATGGAACCACAAAAGACTCCAAAGTAATCTTACGAAGAACAAAGCCGAAGGTATCACAATCCCAGATTTGAAGCTACAGTACAAAACTATAGTAATCAAAACAGTATTGTACTGGTACAAAAATATGATGAAACAGAATAGACAGCCCAGAAACAAACCCATGCTTATGTGGTCAATTTATCTACAACAAAGGAGGCAAGAAAATACAATGGGAAAAGATAGTCTCTTCAATAAATGCTGCTGGGAAAACTGGACAGCTACATGCAAAAGAATTAAACTGAATCACTTTCTTACACCATAAATAAAAATAAACTCAAAATGGATTAAAGACCTAAATGGAAGACCAAATCCATGAAACTCCAATAAGAAGACATAGTAATCTCTTGGGCATCAGCTGTAGCAACATTTTTCTGGATATGTCTCCTCAGGCAAGGGAAACAAGAGCAAAAATAAACTACTGGTACTACATTAACCTAAAAAGCTTTTACACAGTGAAGGAAACCATCAACAAAATGAAAAGGTAACTTACTGAATGGGAGGAGATATTTCCAAATCATATATCTGATAGGAGATTAAGATCTAAAATATATAAAGACCTCATACAACTCAACGCCAAAAGACACTAATAATCCAATTTAAAAATGGGTGGAGGACATAAATAGACATTTCTCTGAAGAAGAAATACAGATGGCAAACAGAAAAGATGTTCAGTTAATCATCAGGGAAATGCAAACCAAAACCACAGTGAGATATCACCTCATACCAGCCAGAATGGCTAGTATCAAAAAAACAAGAAATATCAAGTGTTGGTGAGAATGTAAAGAAAAGGGAACTCTCATGTACTATTGGTGGGAATGTAAATTGGTGGAGCCACTGTGGAAAACAGTATGGAGGTTCTTCAAAAAGTTAAAATTCTTAGAAAGACCATACAAGCCAATAATTCCAGTACTGGGTATTTATTCCAAGAAAACAAAAACACTATTTTGAAAAGATATATGCACTCTTATGTGTATTACAGCATAATTTATGGTAGCAAGATATGGGAGCAACCTAACTGCCCATCATCAGATGAACAGATAAGAAGATGTGGTAAACAACTGAATAATAGTCATAACGGATGAGATCTTGCCATTTGTGACAATGTAGGTAGATCTAGAGAGTATTATGCTAAGTGAAATTAACTCAGATAGAGAAAGACAAATACCATTATTTCACTTATATGCAGAATCTAAAAACCAAAACAAATGAACAAAAACACACACAAAAAAAACTCATAAATACAGAGAATAAACCGGTGGTTGCCAGAGGGGATGAGGTGGGAGGGATGGGTGAAATAGGTGAAGGGGATTAAAAGCTACAAACTTCCAATTATAAAATGAATAAGTCACCGAGATAAAAAGTACACCATAGGGAATATAGTCAATAATATTGTAAACTTTGTACGGTGACAGACGGTAACTACCCTAATCATGGTGAGCACCACATGACGTATAGAACCGTTAAATCACTATATTATACACCTGAAACTAACTTAACATTGTATGTCAACTATACTTCAGTAAAAAAGCAAAATTAAATTAAAAAATTTTTAAAGTTCATGTATACCTCAGCTGAGAAATCCTTCTTTGGGAATCTATCCCCCAAAATTAATGCATTAGTACATAAAGATAACTTACTTGGACAAGGCTTCAGTTGAGGAAACCAAGGTTTCCATTTTATTTGAAACTGATTTTATAGGAATCATTCCATCTTACTGGTCAACATTATAACAGTTTTTGAGGAGAAAGTGGAAAGATTAACACAAAGGGAATGCATAATCAAAAATGCATTCTCAACCCAGATAAAAGATTGTTAAATTTTTAAAAGTGAGAGAGTCACATAAAATGTACAGGCTAGATAATTATTACCCCAAATATATGAATAAGCTTAAGGTTGTTCACTAAAAATACCAGTTATTGTGGTTAAACAGGAAGAACTGTTAGAAAGTCCCACACTATTTCCATTTTATTTCTAACAAATCCACACTTCATTTAAACCATCACCTCTTCCTAAAAGTCATAGCACAAAGACCACTTAAATCTTTTCCCATGAGTAAAGCTAGAAATGCAGAGTTCCACAATACTCACTGGAGAATTGTGTTTAGAGAAAAAAAATACCTAATAATAGGTAAATAATAGAATAAATGGTGGTATATTCATAGTATGGCATATTAGGCACTATTAAAAAAAATAATTACATCTATGCATTTTGACTTGAAAGGATTTCCATCATTTAGTGTTCTCCGAGAATAGGTAGATGCAGAAGAGTGTAGAGAATATGACCCCATTTTAGTAAATAATAATGAGAAAAAGTACCAAATGGTTAATACCGGTTATCTTGAAAAGAGGGTAGGGCTGGCAGTTACAATTACTGTTTAAAAACAGAAAAGATCCATTTTAGAAGAATTCTCAGAATATGTAAGAAATGCTGTGTAATCATACATATATATACATGTATGAAAAGATGGTAACCAAAATAATTCTAATGAGTATTGAAATACATGGATTTTTACTTCCTTCTTTCTTCTTTTCCTGTCTCCATTTTTTTGCTATTGACAATATTATTTATGCAATCAGAGGAACATTTTTATTTTGGGGGAAATAAAGGTCGGAGACCTGAAAAACACTGCAAAAAGCTTTGAAATTTAAAAAATACATGGTGCTATGGAGGTAGATATGAATTCTGAATAATTACTGTATTTTAAAATTCAAAAACAAAGGGGAGTAATATACTCATTAATGTAGAGAGCTGCTGAATCATTATATTGTACACCTGAAACTAGTAGAATGCTGTATTTATGTTTCAATTAAAAATATGTAAATATTTTAAATAAGAGATAATTACATAGAATAAACAACATTTTCTGCCAAGACCAAAGAACAAAAAAAATCTTATGTAAACAGACCTTAAAGCACAGATATCACAGACATACACATATACCTGGATGATTCAGCAGAGTATCAAGTTCTTCTTTGGCCACAACCATTCTTAATCTATCACTACTATCAATGACAAAAATAATGGCTTGTCCTTCTCTATATAAGGAATGAGAAAAATTAAAGATGAACTTATACATTTTTCCACGTTTAGCATTCATTTGCATTTCCTAACCTGTGTATTATCTTTTCATTATGTGTTAGATTATATGAGTGACTAATATATTACCATTAGTCACATTTCACATAAAATAATTTCTTCTCAATTGGTTGATAATATGGTAAATTTAATGACTTATTTCATAATTTTTAAAAATTACAAGTAAAACTATAATCCTATTACACAGATGCAATCATTATTACTATTTTGGGGTAAATAAATTTTGACATTTTCTTTGTGTATATTCACATATGAGTACCTACATTTGTATTTAAATGGAATCTTGCTATTTTATACCTTGCCTTTCTGATATATATACATTTCCTTGATCTTTTTTTTTGCAGTATAGTTTGAACTACTTTTGTATGAAACATTAAGCCTCTATACCGGTGTTTCTCCAATATTTCTTATCATAACCATAGTGAGAAATACATTTTACATTAAGATGCAGTAGACACATAAGTATATGGAACTGTATTTGAAATAAGTTTCCAGAAATAATACTTACAAATAGCTTTTATTTTGTTCTATTTGATTTTTTTAAAGCTGATAACCAGCCACTGAACTGGCTTATGGATTCACTTACAGATCACAGTGGCATTTATCACAGATTCCCTCTGCATCTTTCTTTTAATGATTATAAAGTATCCCATTGCACGGATATGTCATCAAATACTGTGGACTTAGAGATGAATTTTAATTTTTTTTACTGTGGAAAACTTGGGAATAAACATCCTCCTAAATACATTTTTTAAATTTCTTGGTATCTTAAGACTTGTAATTAGGAATAAAATTTCTAGGAATACATGTAAAATTTAAAGTTTTAGATAAACATTGACAAACTGTATTCCAGAAATACTTTATTGATTTATACTACCAGTACTTTCCCCACCCCCTTTCCAGCATGGCTCTTAACATTTTTTTCCATTTTTGCCATTCTAACAGCATAATATTTTACACTGTATTTCATTCATTGCTAGTAAAGTTCAATATTGTTGCATATATTTAATAGACATTTTACCTTTTTCTGTGAATCACTTATTCCAGTTATAAATTAAGATTTTAAAAGTTCAATATCATTAGCAATCACATGAATATAAAAATAAAATAACTTTGAGTAACATCTTCTATCACTTTAAAAAAATGAACATAGGTTATCACTAGTCATATACTAGTAGCCATAGAAACTGATATGATTGGAAATATCTACCAACAGTTTTAAAAATGTTCAATCTCTTTGAGCCAGTAATTTTATTTCTGGAGTTTATTCTAAGGAAACGTGAACTACGACAAAGATCTATGCAGTAAGACCTGTTAACTGAAGGACTGTTTATAATCTTCAAAAACTGAGAATAGCTTTTATGTCCAATAACAGAATGATTTTAAAAACAGGCATAGGCATATGAAAAAATAATAAGCAGCCAGGCATTAGTTATATTCTTTGTATGTTTTTCCTGATTTATTCTTATAATTGAATGTTAACTGAAAAAGCAGGATAAAAAACTATATATGGTACATAATTGAGAAGACTCCCTTCTCAATTATGTAAGGTATATATTTTATATTACAAAAATGAAGAAAAACATAAAAGAGATTAACAATGGTAAATTTATTAGTAGTGAAATTTATAGAAAAATTTTTTATTCTTTCTATATTTTCCAAATATTAAAAAATGTATATTCCTTATATTTTATACTTTATTAGTTTTTCATATTATAAAGATAATATGCAATGACAAAGTAAACTTCCCTTATAATCTTATTGTTCCAAAAACAAATGCTATTAATGGTTTGGTGCACATGCCACTAAATTTTTTTTCTTCTCTATATATTCTAAGTACATATTTTTGTTAAGAGCAGTATTTTTCTTTTTATAATTGACACATGTCATTATAAACAGTATTCAAAACATATTCTTCTATATATATATCTTTGTCTACTAGTGCTAGTCATAGGATACTTTTCAAGAAACAAAATGATGGCTAGAGAGCATGAACATTTTTCATTTTAAAAGATATTGATAAATTTTCCTGAAAAGATGTTACATTCCCACTCTAAGAGTGACTTATTTTGCTGTAGACTTAATCTTTTTTAACCTCTTTCAATCTAATAGATTAAAATTTACTTGTTCATTCATATTAAAAAAATATAGATATAGGATATAAATTTACTATTGTAGATTCTCTATAGTAACCTATTCACTATTCAACCTACGATTTAGCTATAGTGTTCTTAATTAACTTCTTCCAAAAGGATTTTGAAGAAAAGGAATTAAAATCAGAAATGTTTCCTTTTCTTGAAACTATTTTCTATGTATTTTTGTTATCTGTAATTTTAAAATAGTAGTTAAAATAAATACATTTTTAAAAAAAGAATTATCAACTAACTGGAGGAAGAATAAAAAAAATCCTATACTGAAACTCAGGTTTCCTAAAAAAACAGAAACAAAAAACCCCAAAAAACAATTCACGTTTCTCCAGAGAATTTAATGCAAGCTACCATAAACATGCCACTTTTCCTTTACCAAATTAACTCTCAAATCTGAAGAACTCTTTTCTCTGTACCTCAGAGGTCCTCTGATCTGTATGATTTAAATATGACTTCAATCTATTAAAGCACTCATTGAAAAGAATATCTGAAAAAAATCTCCTTTGGCTCATAATCTGAGGAATACAATATTTGTTCCCACATAAGAAGGAAAGAACTAATCAATAAAAATTAAAATCTGATCTGGCAGTCATCTTATAACCATTTCAAGGCAAGAGTTTATAATGACAAAAGGACATTTAGTCAAGGGATACTGGTTATAAGTGTCAGACTCCAAAAGTAAGTTACATTACTTTTACATGAAGAAGTCCTAGAAATATGAACAGTTAATGAGTTCATTTTACTACCACATGCAAATCCTGAGAGGGCATAATAATTTGCGTTCTAGTAAATTGACAGTTCTTAATCAGAAGTAATTAGTGAGCACTTTATTTGCATATGGTGAAAAATATCTTGTTTAGAATTGGTTGTAGAACAAATGGATCAACTGTTAGTTAATACTGTTATTTTAACTAAATTTATTCAATAAATATTTACTGATCTATCTGTCTAGCATCATACTTGGCCTTGAAGAAATAACCTGAGTAAGAAATAATCCCTGCTCTTGAGCAGCTCACATCCTCATTAGAGAGGCAGCTATGGTACATGACTTTAAAACATAGGAAGTATGGTAAAGTACTGTGTGAACACGGGACAGAATAACTGGGCAAAATGGTGAAATTTCACAAAGGAGGTGACTTTTGAGTTAACCTTCAAGCCTGACTATACTAACTTTGAACTGCAAAAAAACAGATCAGGGCATTAAAAACAGAAAAGCATAGCAAAGATCCAAGGTCATGAAGGGCCTGAAGCATTTGAGAAATAATATGAAGTATGATTATACTTTTTTATTAGAAAACATTTTCATTTTTTCATTAGAAAATGTGCTTAAATTTATGAAAACATAAAGTATTTTTAAATATATTTTAAAAATATATTAAAATAAAATATTTAAAAATATTTTTTAAAAAATACTGCAACCTAGCCCATATAATCCTTTGGATTTATTTGTTAATCATTGTTATTAAAACATAATCATCTAGTTAACCAACATTTATAGACATACTTACTTATAATAGTGTTCCCAGAGATTTCTGTATCTTCCTTGACCTGACATGTCAAACACTGTAAAAGACAAACTACAGAAAAAAAACAAAAACAAAACAAAACAAAACCAAACACCAAAACAAAACAAACCATGACTACATTTTAAGATACTAACGTAAAGTGTCACTTTTACTTAAAATTTTGTGTTCAAAGAAACCACCCTTGAATATACAATTTTCAACTTATGCCAATTTTCAGGTACGAGTCCCATAAAATAAATTTTTTAATATAAATAGCATTTTGTAATGAATAACATATAAAAAACGATGCTTTCCTTGCTAGTGAGATTATAAAATTTGTCTAAAGTCTAAATTCTGAAAAATAATCCAGAGGCAGTGGTACAAATAATTTACCATCTATGGACTTCTGAAACAACGAATTACTTTTTCTAAGAATAGAAGGAATGACTAGGTAGATCTAATATTATCACTTTTCACCCACAACTTCTTAGTATAATAAAGTGAATTACCTGGATGATTTGAATTTCTCTATGCTGAATCCTATGGTTGGAACTATATCTTGTGATTGAGCCTTCAAGAGAAAAGATAAGTTGAGAAATTTGTAATTATCAAAGATGAATTTTTCCTCAGGTTAAAAAAAAAATTCAGGTTTCCAATTCTAAAATTTGTCACTAAGGAGATGACAGAATTAAACAAAATTATAATTTTTGCAGTGGGATCACTGTGTGTGAATTCTTTACAGAAGTTTAAGGTTTACTAATTATGAATCTGCATAATGTGTATGTCTTAATTCACATTTTGTGGCTTGCTGCAAGTTACCATAGCTGTAAAGTGGTTTGATGAGCCTTTCTGAGTTCACATACAGGACTTTATAATCTTTCACCCCATACTTATTGAGTTTATATATATACCACTGGGGACTGTTCTTATGTCCAGATGGTGAACATACATGGTCTCTGCTTTCATGGAGCTTATTATCTAGAGAAAGTAAACAGCAATAACCAAGTAAACTACAAGTGAACACTATTTCAGGCAGTGATAAGTGTGGTGAAAGGTGATTTGGGGATGGGCAGCAATGAGGGAGGAGGGTTGGTATGAGGCATGGAAAAAGGATGCTGAGAAAAAGCCTCTCTGAGGACGTAACATCTGACCCAAGAGTGAATATCAAAAAGGAGAAAAGCTATGACAAGATCTTGGCAAAGAACATTCCAGTCAAAGGAATTGGCCAGTGCAATGACCCCAATGCAAGCAGGGGCTTGCCACTCAGGAAAAGCATAAGGCCTGTATGTCTAACATGTACTGAGTAAGGCAGAGATTTATATGTAATAAAGAGGCCTAGAGCCTTGAAAACCATGGTGGGGAATTCTGTGTGGAGAAGAGATTACAAGGGAGGCAAGCGTACAGCAGGAGACCTGTTAGCAAGTCCCACAGGCAATTAAAATGCCTTTAACTGACAAGTCGTCAAATGCCTCCTAACACTTCCACCATCAAAACTACTTCTCCTTTTGAATAAAAAACACCGTCTACTTTCTGATACTCTCTGAGTTATTCCTGACTCCTCCTTTTCTTACATTTTTTATATAACCGTTCTCAAATTGGTCCTATCTCACTAACTTAGTTCAGGGCCTTATCATTTCTTGCTTTGATTTACTACAAAAGCCTTCTAATTACTCCTAATTGTTAATGTGTTACCTTAGACTAGTTATTCAATTTCTCCAAACCTTAGTTTTCTCAAATGTGAAATCTATTATTATCTTTAACTTGTAAAGTTATCATGAGCATTAAATGAGTTAATGAATGCAAAATACTCAACAAAGTGTCTGGTCTAAAGGAAATACTCAGCAAATACAAACATCATAAGTATACTTTCATTGATTTCAGTCTCTTTCCAATTTTCTCCATACAGCCACAGTGTAAGTCAGTGTAACTTGAAACAAAAAAAACCCTTTAGTTCATCATGTTGATTTTGTGTGGAAACAGAAGTAGAAGGTAAATTGTTGCTCCCACATCATTATGTTCAATCTGGTAGTCCGCTTCTGGAGATTTAAAATTGAAATGAAAAGACAGCAACTGAAAAGTCACTGGAGCTTAGTCACCTTAAGTAGTAATGTAGTCGTGACAAGGCCTCCCTAGACGCCTTTCTAAAATTTGTTTATTCAGCTTTTCTTTCCATCCTATGAGCTGCCTATATTCTTCCAAAAATATCTTTCTATGTTAGAATTTATTTCCTGCCATTCAGGTTCCTGCCTCAGTCCTTAGGGTTTCTCCATTGCAACTTTGGAATAAAGAGTTTCCTAACTTTTGTTGTCCCAAAATACTCCACTGTTTTGATTTTTGATCACAATCATGATAAAAGCATCAGCTATTACTATTAGGAAAAAATACCAGTAATAAAAAAGTGAGAAATTAAATGTGTATAGAAATCACAGAAAATATACCTCAAAAGTAGCCCTGTCTTCACTGAACTACAATTATTTGCCTAGCCTCTCACAATCACCCAGCTTCTTTACAAACCCTCGTTTCCAGAGCTGCTCTTTTAACCTGCTGTTTTACTTAACAAGGATAAAATTAATCAACTTTCTTCTCTTCTCATCACTTCTTTTTTTTTTTTTTTTTTTTTAAGGAGAGAGAGAGTACATAGGAGTGGGAAGAGGGGCAGGGGGAGAGGGAGAGAGAATCTCAAGCAGACTCCACGCCCAGCGCAAGCACTGGGCTTAATCTCACAACCCCAACATCATGACTGAGCCAAAATTAAAAGTCAGACACTTAACTGACTGAGCCACCCAGGCAACCCTCTTCCCATTACTTCTAAAGTTCTAATGGAACATAATTAGAAAGAAATTCCACAAATTAATCAGGATAAAACAAGATATGTGAGCTTGTGCTTCCACATTCAAGTGGGATTAATTTTCCTTTAAAGAAGTCCAAAGATTATCTCCAACATTAAACTTCCTCTGCTCTATCTAGGAACAAATACATTTGGTCATTCTCTGAATTGGTTAGGGAATGGTACAAAGCAAGCAAAGACTGTGGGAATTATTACCTAAGTGGAATAGCCTATCTGAGATAGCCCAAGGACAGACTAACATCAACAAGAATAGAACAGGATTTCTGAGAGAAGATCCTATTTGGTTAGTTTCATTAAGTCTGCTAAAAATTAAATCCTTAGTGCCATCAATCATCATTCCCTGCTCAAAATGAAAATTAAAAAATTACCCATCAGTTCATCCCAAAATACACTTATATACCAGGCAATATTATAGGGATTTAGGGTTGAACAATATCAGATCTATGCTCTTACGGAATTTAAATTTATAATGAGGAAAAATTTAATAAACAAGCTACCAATTAAATATGCAAGATAATTTCAAATTGTTTTAAATAACATAAATCTGGATGATGTGGTAGTATGATAGGATCTATGCTGGCAAAGAGGGGTAATGGAAATTGGGGGAAAAAAGGTACTTACAGGGTGCATCTCTAAGAAAATACACTTAAGAACACATTCTTGAGTGATCGGGTTAAAATGCCTCCCCATCCTCATTCATCAGTTTAGAAAACACCAGCAACCTCAATACATTGACAATAAATAAGCATTAGGATAGCTTAAAGCCAGTTTGGGTCCAGAAGTATCTAGTTATCTAGAAACTGATTTTATCTACAAAAAATAAGAGACATAACTATAAAACAAGATTTGCAAAATTTTTTGCATTGTAGATTTCTATAATTCATTTAATTCAGTAAAAATAATGTTTCTAATAATGGATGTAAAGCTCATAAAGATTTCTTTGATTCGGATACACGGAGGAAACAAGTGTTTTATCTATACCTGTGTGACAGAGGTTTTGAGGTCTTTAAGAAATTCTATTTCAAGTGGTCTTTTGGCTATCAGCAGCAAATTAAGAAAAAAAAAAAAAAAAGCAAAGCAACTTACTGTGCTCTCAGGATCTAGAGGTCAATTGTTCTGTGGAGACAGGATAGTTACCTTAACATTAAGTCTCAGGAAGTGGTGTTAGAAAGTAGCAAGTCTAGACTAGTTCCATAATTCACCAGAGATAACAGAGAGACAGGGATGTTGGAAAGCACTGGAAGATTAATTAAAAAAACCTTAGTTATTGGCTGTGTACCCAGGTTTTCCTGGGGGCTTTCTCTGACTAATGTAGTGTGTTAGGGTTAATAGGTCACAAGACCAGTCTGAAATGGGGGTATTAGAGTATTTTAAGATCACAGACAGAGCACATGATGTCTCCTCTTTCTGCCCCAAATCCCTAGAAATGACAGAAAAATTATGAAAAAAAAAATCCCTAAGTAGGTTAAAAAATAAGAGCAAGTGTCTTTAAAAGTACATCCTTGTTCAGGGAAGAAAGCTGTTCCCATTCATATCAAAGATTATTCCTATGGTAATAACCATGTCTTGGAAGATCACTAAACTTTGCGGATGATGGAAGGAGACTGTAATTTCTGTTTTGTATTTTGAATGTTATTTCTGCCAATTTGGGTACAGCAGGCATTGGGGGACTGGTCCATCCTGTGGCTACATATGTTTTTTAAGAGAAGGAGAGGTGAGGGAGGGGCAGAGGGAGAGGGAGAGAGGAAATCCCAATCAGGCTCCACACTCAGCGCAGAGCCTGACACTGAGCTCAGTTCCATGACCCTGAGATCATGACCCGAGCTGAAATTAAGAATCGGACACTTAACCGACTGAGCCATCAAGGCATCCTCATTTTGTGGCTATTAATGGTGGCTCTGGTTTCAGTTATTTTGTACTTATTTGAGACTGGTTTTGTTTTTTTTTTTAAAGATTGATTTTATTTATTTATTTATTTGTCTATTTATTTATTTATTTATTTATTGAGAGAGAGAGAGAGAGAAAAGGGGCAGGGGGAGAGGGAGAGAATCTGGAGCAGACTCCACACTGAGCTCAGAGCCTGACACTGGGTTCGATCCCATGACCCGAGATGAAATCAAGCATCAAGACACTTAACCCACAGCCACCCAGGTGGCCCAAGACTAGTTTTACCAAAAAAAATTTTTTTACTTTTGAGGCAATTCCTTGATGTAGAGAAAAATGTAAACACCTCTGATAGAATAGGCCCTTACCTAAAAAAACCTTCCTTATAATCTTGCTTACTACTGATAGCTCTACCTACGGAAGTGCAGGTCACCAGTCACCGAGTTTCTTAAGCACCAGCCCAGCCTGATCCGCTGAGAGCTGATCCACAGTACTGACAAGGGCCAAGGCACAACTGGGTATGGTTCTACTTTAACATATGCTCACTGTTCTCTAAGTTCAGTTCTGGACCCCATCCAACTGGGTAGGATGCTTTATCTCCCTCTTAAGGACTGATAAAGAAATTTCTTGTAATCACCTAGGTCAGGAGATAAGACTCTAATGCATGTGAGCTTTTTAAACTTTTTTTCCCCTATCTTCACATATAGAGAAAACTTCATTAAATGATACTCCATATTTCTCTATCTCACCTCCTCCAATTTATTCCTCTCCATGGGTAAAGAATTACTCCTTTGCTCAGTTTGTGAAACAGAACTGAGCATTCTTGGTTCTGATCTCTCTCCTCTCTCTCATCTGAGTGCCACAGCCCTATCACGAGCCTGCACTCTCATCTGATCTTAGCCATGCAATGAACCTAGAAGAGTAGGATCTTTCCCTGAGGAGGAAACCCTGAAATTTTGGAAGGCCAATCTCAATAAAATAGAGTGTTAGCAAGTCCTCTGAACAGACCTAACCCTTGCCCTCCAAAATTAAATAAAGCTGGTATTTTTTATCTTTGCCTGACTTCAGCATGTATACCTCAGCTGACTCCCAACTCAGCTGGGGAACTCCTTAAAACACCTAAATTGCCTTCCAAATCCATCTCCAGTTTCTTATCCTGGCCCTCACACTAACTCACACCTGAAAATACACCAGCAGTTAGTTGTTCTTATGTGGTAAACTCATCTATGTAGAAGGGAATAATGACCAGAAAAAAAGAAATAATGGTGTTTTTGTATTTCAAAGCAATCTCCAACTAAGCAGAAATAAAACAGAAGCTGCTGCAAAAGAAAATGGGAGTAGTACGCTGCTTATTCTGCTCAACCTGAAACATTGTTTGGAGGAAACTACCACATTTGGGACCAATATTTTCCATTCTCTAGCCATTTAGTCATTAACAGTACCAGCTTCTTAGTTTTTGCCCTATCTGTATGCACTCTATATTATTTTTTCACTCTACATTTTTCATTAACTCACTAATGGCTTTTACCTAAATAAGTATATTTATAACTGTAAACGTTAGTTATCTAGTCTTCTCTTCTTCCATACTTACAGGACCCCTATTATTTTTGGAAGCAGCAGTATGCCTTGCTTTAAAAAAAAAATCCAGCTTCGTTTACAGATAGGGGTAGCCAATGAGATATAAGTTAGGAATCATTATTTGGTGCTTCTGGGTAAGTTCTTTAAAGAGGGCTTATTTAGCAAGAAGGCCTCTTCTTTTGCCTTGTTCTTTTCTCCTCCCTGTGACTTAGAATACAGTTAATCAAGGTGACCGTGTGGAGATCTTGAAGATGAAAACCAGGCACTTAGAACAGCAGAACAGAAAGATGGAAGGTGCCTGGATGTCTCATGAATGACCACACAGCTGCAGTACCAGCCCTGGTATACCTCCTCTGTATAGACGATAGAAAAAGAAGGTTCTATCTTATTCAGTCCACTGTTACGTGGGTTTTCTTTATATGTAACAAAACCTAACTTTAACTTATATACCACGTGTTGAATGTTCAAACTATATGTTCATATACTTATTACTTAAATGACTTAAAGTCATTCTGCTTACTACTATTGATATGCATACCACACTCCTGGGAAGCTAATTATCCATTGAACCGACAGAAATGATTCATCATTCCCTTTGTTTTGTTTCTCTTGTAAAGGGGGAGCCAAAAAGAAGGCAATGCTACCTAAAAGTAAACTTGGCAAATTTGTGAGGATCTTTTAAGAAAAAAAGACCTTTGGAAAATATTCCAGTTTAAATAATCAAGACTCACTCATATATCTGCATAAAATACACTGCAAATTATGGCTGACTGACATTTATTACTTTAAGGTACTACATGGTTAATAGGATTTCATAACATGATTATATGAAGTAATGATGGCAAACAAAATAATTCTGCATGTTAACTTTCTCTAGCAGAAAATACATAAAACATCTAACAAAGATACTTACGTTTGAAGGTTTAAGTTTGTTAATTATTGTTGTTTTGCCGCTATTATCCAGCCCAAGGCACAAAACATGAACCTCCTTCTTCTTCAGGCCAAGTAAGCCTGAAAGTCTGTCTAGCAATCCCATAACGTGATTCAAGTATTTACAAAACAGCTGCAAGTTAGAAATTAAAAAAAAAAGATATATCAATCACAGGCAGCTTAGGTATGGAAAATATGAGCCTGTGCATCAAAAAATTTAATAATTTAAAGACAAGATCATGAAAACCAAGTCAATGTAGCTTTGTATTTAGTAAACAAAAGTTTAAGCTGATTAGCACAAAGGAGCCTGATCTGAAATGCAGATTGGCAGTTTATAACCCTAGGCAACACAAAGAACAATGACCTTGAAATAGCTGTATATTTCTTCTGGTAAATTATAATATTTAAGAAGAAAATGTGGTTAAACTCAGTATCGTGTGGAGTCTGCCACTTGTGATCTTGAAAATATCTGCAGCCTTTCTAGAAATCTGGAATAATGTATGGGCAAAGGAGTTCATGAGAATAGCAGATCTACTTTGAATTAAAATGGTCTGAAGCTTAGAAAGTAGAAGGCAGACCAGAAATGAGAAAAACTGAGATTTGGCTACACTATTTGAGGAATTGGTTAAATCTTTTTCTGAAGCCAGCCCCACTGTTGTATTATGCAATAATCTGAAGTAGTAACTATTAAATTCACTGTTTTTGTTTGTTTGCTTGATTATACCCAGTTTAAGTTGCATTTTCTATCAAGAGGAACAAAGAATACTAACAGATATATTTACTTTAATATATAATATATTGCTACACATATTGCTTGCTCATAACCTATGAACTTTCCAAATGAAACTTTCCAAGGTGCTCCCCTTTGATCCATCACTCCCCAAAACATTATCGTGGGATAAGACAGATATCCCTGTTGCCAGCCCTCAACTGCTACAGAGACTGCTCTAGCAGTAACTACAATCTGCCTATGTCCCAAATATTTCCTATTACTCTCCTAACCATCATTTTCAAAGTTCTCTAAATATTATCTCATTTAATTGATTTATTCTCATTTCCATCTAAAGTTCCAGGAGCCTGTCATCCCTCAACTCCTTCAGTGCTTTTTATCCCATCCTATCCTAGGCAAGAACATACCCTGAAGGATGCGACGTTGCAGTAACTTAAATGATAAGGTTTCCAAGACAACTGCATCAAAAGGAGGCTGCATCATCGATTTTGCTTAGGCCCCTTGGGCGATCATACTGACAGAAATTTCAAAACCAAATTTCAATGATGTGCAGAAAAGAGCAGGCACAATGCCCCACCAGAGCACGGGGCCTACAAGAGAGCCACGGCTGTCTTATCCAAGGGATGGGTTTGATTTCAGGTACTCCATTTGTGCCACTTTTCTCCTTGTGTTGGAGATTCAAATCTCACTCAGTCCATTCCTTTAAATCTCAGCATAAGGAACATTTGTAGAATCTAAATTAGCCTTCTGATATCATGAAACAATTAGCACAGACCATTTTAATTCAAAGTAGATCTACTATTCTCACTTTGTTATTTATTGTACTAAACATATTGATAAAAAGACAGTATCTTACTTTTAAGCAAATAATACATTATGTTAATTAAAAAATAGACAATATCTTGTTTTCCATTTTCCATACAATTTTGAACAAATTTTAAAAAAATATGACCACTTCTCACATCATCATCCTCTGGGCATCCACTATAAAGCATCGATAGTCAAAAACGTGATGCTTGAATATTCATTTTCCAAAGAACTCTGGATTGTGATTTTCCAACACTTTTTCATGGATTATTAAACCCAATGCTTGTTAATGAAATATTTTGGGATGTACAATTTAGAAGTCAGTTATTCTAAAAGATGTAATTATAGCCTATACATCTATGTTTCTATTTCTTAGTAATCATACATTTCTTTAAGTTTACTTTTTCCATGTATGAAAGAAGGAAAGATAACAATTTAAGCCACTCATCATATATTTACCATGCCCTATGTGCACAGTGGGAGATATAAAGTTTTCTGTAGCTCCCTATGCCTAAAGCCATGATTCTCAACTTTGGGTATACACTGGAATCAACCACTGAATTAGTATTTCTGGTGATAGGATTAGGGCATCCATTATTTTAAAAAGCTAAACGGTGTTTCTGATGTATAGTTACTATTGAAAACTGCTGGATTTCAGAATAAAGTCCAAATGTTCACGCGTGGCTTTTAAGGTTCAATCTGGTTCTGATCTACCTTTCCAGTTTCTTTCTTTTCTACCAGCCAATCAAACCTCTTGGTTATTATCTGAGAAGCAGTTTTCTAAAGGATCACTTGTTGCCAGAAAAGTCTTGAAGAATTAGGATGTTATCCACAGTAAAGAGCTTGGAAGGTGGTAAGTTGCAGATAGTGGTGGGGCAGAGAGAAACACCATGAATGGTACTTTGTAAACTTAAAAAAAAAAAAAAGTTCCTAGAGTGAATTATAGCAGACTTTCAGTACTTCAAACATTTTTATTCGGCTTTCAGTTTTTGATGATAGAATTTCAATAACATTTCCCACACACCAAATAAAAACACAAGCTGGGCGGTGATAAAACCAACCGAACAAATTCACCCAAACGATGGGTCTTCTGGGGTCGCTAGTACTAACCGCATAAATCCTCTCTCCTTTCCCCCCTCTTACACTTTAGAAACAACGGTAAGGAGTGAAAACCATAGAAAAGAGTAAAGAGCATTTCTAAAACGCTACGGGAGTGGTCGTGGTGGCTGGCGGCGGCGGCGCGGGCTACAAACAAGGTGGGGGGAGGGCGGGGAGATACCTGGTCTTTGAAGTTAGTCCTGCGGGCCCAGGAGCTGAAGAGGAACAGGAATGGACCACTCGCTCGTATCCGTCTCTGGGGGGATAAATATCGGTCGTCTCTCAGCCTTCGTCTCTATGCCTCCATTTTAAGAATCCCTGCTCCTGAGCAAAGCCGCTTCTACAAGCTGGACAAACTGGTAGCAGCCTGTGCCTCAGCCAGAGCATCAGTGGCTGGGCAGGCGCCTAGGCGCTTGGCGTTCCCTTGGCAACCGGAACCTCTTCCGGTCCCGAGGCCACGCCTCCATGGAGGTCTTAGGAAGTAGCCTTGGTGCTCTTGTTTATGGCATTGAAGAGCTCCCGAAAACGCTAGAGGCACACCGAGGAGTATTAAAGAAGGTGTGAAGACAGGCGGCGGGGTGAACTGCCGCCTTTCTGCGAGGAGCAGTGTTGTCCAGGATGGAGCATGATGGGAGTTGTAGGCGTACGCAGAGCCTGCTGGGAAACAGTTGGCGTCGCGTTTGCTGCGTGCGCTTCTTTCGCCCCGTCTCTCCAAGCGTCTCGGGAGAATATCAGCAATTCCCGCACGCCGGGGAGGGTGCGCCGTGTGGCTCTCAGAGCGACGAGGAAGTTCTGCGTCTTTACGCGGCACGCGCGCAGCGTGGTGGCAACGACCGAAGAACACAGCTGTGCCCACTCTGGCAAGGCGTGCGCTGGAGTCCTGCTGCCCCTCCCACGGAGGCTTTTCGGGCTCTTACAGGCCTCAGACCCAGGAGTGCTGAAGTAAAACTGTTAGTGTAGGTGGGGCGTGGAGATAAAACTGGTGTGAAAAGTCGGAAGCGTGACTCGGCAGAGGAAATATGCCTGTACTCTTAGCTGTCTGATCTCCTGAAGAGATTTCCACTAGCCATAATCTGTAATTAGATTACTGTCCCCAGAATCAAATCAGTAGGTGGTCAGGAAAGGAGTAATCTGAATGCTTAACGTTAACCACCTTCTAAAATTGCACTGGGATTTTATAGTAACAATGGTACTCTAGTTGAAAATATTTAGATATACTCATTTCTCCACATTTTTATAACCACGCTTTCCAATGGACAGACTACAGTTGGAGTAATCTTTCAACCTACCAAGCTTCAGCCCTTCCACCCCCCACACCAATGAATGCTTTTCATGGATGAAACCCTTCCTCTTAAGTTTTCATCTATAGTTTCCTTTTTGGCCATGAGTATGGGACCCCCGACCCCCAACAAACGCACTAGCTAGGGTTATGTTTACCACCCAGCCTGATCTTTGGCCTATTAATTAATTTTACCTATTAAGCGGACTACGAGGGTGAAAAAAGAGACCAGAAGAATTATATAAAATTAATGATGGGGGTGTTTATGTGGATGATTATAGGGTGTTGTTTTTGTTGTCCCGTTTCCGAATTTGCAAATGTGGTTGTTTTACAATGAAAAAGTGTGGTTCTGAGTGAGTGACTCCTGAAAGGCTAAAACTAACAACAACCCATAGTTGTATATTCCAAAATATTTGAAAAAAAAGAAAACGGAGTACCGGATATATTCTTTCTAACTATGGCCTTAGGCCAATTAACCCTTCTCCATGCTTTAGTTTCCTCACTTTCAAAACTACACTATCTCATTTGGTAGTTCTGAGGATTGAATAGTTTTAAAAAGTATATTGCTTGGCACATAGTAGGTGTTCAGTAAATAACTTCCTGTCTTCCTTTGTCCTGAAATTTTTATTATGTGGATAGGATGTGACCCAATTCCTAAATATTCCGGTTCATTAACTTCTGAGTGTAAATGCATTTACAGGAAGGTATTAATTCCTTTACTTTGTGTCTGGGCATTTGTGATTCATCTTGATGAGACATGGAAGCTAATTTCCTTCCAGCCTGAATATGACTTTTTTCATAGTGTTAAGCAGAAATCTTTTGTTTCAGAAAATGTTAGTGCACAAACTTATTTTTTCCTGTTTGGGGTTGATAGTTTCTGCCCTTACGTTGAGTTCTATTTTCGCTTAGTATAAAACATTTGGTGAAAACTGGAAATATGACAGGGAGATTAGATATCCAACTTTTCAGTAAATTTAGGCATATACATAATTCTTTGACAAAAAAATAGCTAAGTAAATCGTTATCTTAGATAAGTGTAGTTGATGTGATGGCTTATCATTAGAGATTAGTGAAACCCACAGTATACTCAATAACACAGAAAAAATGCCAGTTTTAAAAATATGTAAAAGTTAAAAAATGTAAATATTTCATATGGTTGAATCTGTGTTTTGGTACTTTGCCAACTGAAACTCCTTTTCAGTACTGACAGGCCCAGCATAAAAATTATTCCACTTGATTTAATAAGTTAGTTTGGCTGTCTTCATTTTTATTATGAGGGTGGGAAGCTTTAAAAATGGCATGTGATTTTCTGAAGGCTACTTACGATATTCTGTAGAAGAGAAGGAAGTTTCAGTTATAACCAGATTTAATTTCATACTGGCTTTTGGAACTGTAGTAGAAGAATTATAAAAGAGTTAAGTCTAAAATATGATGACTACAACACTATTTTGATTAACTGAGGAACTTTTTATGTATTTTCTTACCATCAACTTTAAAAAAAATATAGAAAATCCCTGATTCATAATTTATTGCACATTTTTGGAATGAATGCTGACAGTCGAAAGCCATTTGAATAGCTGGACATTATGTATATCTTTTGGTCATCTGCAATTTATGTACAGTATTACCTCTGCAATGAACAATTTAATTTACTTAAGCTCACAAAATAGTTTGCCAATATTAAATCACTACAAAATATGTGCATCTATTTATAGTGATTTATGTGATTTTATGCCTTGACGCTAATGACATTAATTATTTTGAAAAATTACAGCTATGATTTTGCATCCGGAATTATGTTTCTAAAGAGCGTCTAGATTTAAGAGACTGAAAAATAAATTATATTAAATATTCATCAATACAACAGTACAAAAAAGTCACAGATTTAACCACCAGAACTGTAACTTTTATTTGCTAATAGATATTTTAATAAACAGGCTTACTCCATCTGTAAGACCCTGGTAATGCCTCTTAGGAAATCATAGAAAAATAAAATACAATAATTAGTAATTTGTACTTTGTACAAAAATCTTATTATGTTGCTCAGCAGGTAGTTTTGCTAAACACCATATTCTTTCAGCAAATAGATAGATGACATATGTAATGCAGTTAACCACAAACAATCCCTCATTGAGAGCTGAGCATTCTATAACACTATTAACTTGTAAGCATGCCAGCACATGAAAATTTACATGGAACATCATAATATTACAGTAGATTTTTATAAGATGAAAACAATACCGCCTTTAAGTAAGTCTGGACTACTTTGCTGCTATAGCAAAGTAGATAATAGGTAGGATTGCAGTTCAATTGCTAACACCCTTTTACTGTGTTTATCTCTCTACAATCTTGTTATACAACCAGAAAAGAGAACATAGTCTGTGTAAGGAACCTGAGTGGAAGGCAATATATTGAAGCTCTAAGTAGATCCCAAAGAGAAACAGTAATAACAAAGAGAAAAAATACCGTGCTGCACTTCCTTATTCTCACAAACAGATCTTTTCCCCCTTTTGTAATAGTAGATGGGTACACTGCTAAATCCATAATTAATGATAAGTAACTTTATGACAGGTTACAGAGAGATATATTTTAAAAACCATATTCATACTTATAGGAAGGAGAAATGTTTTCAGCTGCAGTTTTTCATTAGTCAAATATTGCTCTATGAGGGATTAAATGCCTCAACCTAGACAGATGTCATCTAGGTATTTTATATAAATGTACTGTTAAGTATTAAACTTTTTAGGATTTGTGCTACAAGGATTTTTATAACTTATTTGAATACACTGCAACTGTCAACATCTACTATTTAATATTTGACATGGCCATTTAAATATTAAGTGTTTAATCAAATACATATTCATATGTACACATACATCTTTCTATTTTTGTCTATGCTAAAACAGCAAAAAAATGGAGAGCAATCTTATTCCATTATTCACAATCTAATTTTACATCCAATCCATATGCACCTATAAATTCAACACATTGAATTACATACATCCTATCCAGAAATAAAGATCCAAGCCCAATCAAAAGATCACATCCTTCCAATAGGGAGGGCACAATGAACAAAATGATATTACCCATGTGCTTCTCCTAAATGACAGATGGTACTGATTTTTTCATATGAAAACAAAGCGAAAGTATTGTTTTGCTAAATGATTAGAGCCTGTTTGCCTTTTTTTTTTTTTTAAATTCAGATGGGGGCCCAAAACCCTCCAAAACAGTATTTTGAGAAAACTGCCAGCTTGAGTATATAATACATACCTTTCAAGATTATACTAATTTTAATGTTCATAGGATTTGAATTATAACAGAATAGCTACAAAATATTTCTGCCTTTTAATCTGTAATAGACAAAAATAAATAACAAAACATGAGAAGTATCTATGGCATTGAGAAGTCCTCACTTAATCTCTACATTATGGAAAAGAGAACACTTATTAGAGTCCTTGGAAAGGACAGAATTGTTTCAGGTCCTTCAAATAAGATGTCTCAAAAATATTTAGTAAGAATGGCTTTCAAATATTTTATACATCTTTTTTCCATGGCGTATTACATATACACAAATACCCACTGACTGTGTTTATGTATATATGCATGTATGCGTATGTGTGTGTGTATAATATATATGTGTGTGTTATATAGTTCACTTTTCTCCTTTCCAACTACTTATACCTCTCTCCTCCAATATATACTCCCTTTCCACTCTGTGTATTGACTTTTATGTCAGTGGTAAATAGGACTATTCACATAGTAACATCTTTACCTTTCTACCACAAATCTACCAACCTATCTGTAATTCTGCCTTTCCTCCCATTGCAGTTCTGTGTCTCCTCCTATCAAAAGCTAATCTCCCTACCTACACGATGGATCCTAACCCTTCTACCTCTCAAGACCTTTTTTGTAATTATATTACATAATCATAATCAGTTTTCCCCTTTCTACTAGACCATTCTCATTGGTATATAAATATACTCTAGCATCTTTTCTCTAAAAACACACACACACACACAACCAAAAATCTCCCTTGCCCCATATCTCCCTCCAGCTACTGCCCTGTTTCTCTTGCTTCCTTTAGAGTAAAACTTCTTGAAAGAGTTGTTTATAGATATTGACTCCACCAGCTTTCCTACAATTTCTTCTTAATCCACTTCAATCAGGCTTTGACTACATTACTTCATAGAGGCTGTCTTTGTCAAGGTCACTAATAACTTCCACGTGCCAAATCCAGTGGCCATTTGTACGTTCTCATCTTGGCTTCTTATAAGCATTTAATCCAAATGACCAGTTGGGTTTTTTTTTTTCTCTACCTTACCTTATACTCATTAGTGTCCCTATATTGGCTTCCATTTCCCTGCCTAACTTCTACACATGGGAATGCCTTAGACCTCAATTGCAGCCTACTTCTCTTACAGCCTTTTCCCAGGTGATTTCAAAATTTTAAACACTATTTATATGCTGATGACTTACAAATCTTGATGTCTATCTCTAATTGCTCCTTGGGACTCTCATATATACTTCACCCTCCATTTGAATATCTAACAGGCATCTCAAGCATTATGTAGCTAAAACTTAACCCTTGATTTTTCCCTTCAAACCTGCTCCCCACCACTGCTTAGTCTCTCATTCTCCAAATAATAGAATTTATCTTTGATTTTTCTTTCTTTTTCACCCCTCATACCCAATTCATTAGGAAGCCCTGGGTTCAAACATAGCCCAAATTCCCCCACTTCTCTCTTGACTACTTCCACTTTAACAAAAGCCAACATGTTTTTTCTGCTTAAACTACTGCGGTAGCCTCATAAATGTTCTTTCACTCCTATCTCCTTTTGCCTCTCTTCAGTTCTTCTACTGTGTACTAAGCACACCATTCTCTCTATCTGTAAACACTCCAAACGCCCACACATTAAATTGGTCCTTCTGCCTGGAATGTTCTTGCCTCCGATCATCTCTTGACTGGTTCCTTCATGCTTTTCAGATAACAGTTTAAATGTCACATCCTCATAGAAAATTTCTTTTACCATTTAATGTAAAACCACAGTCATGCTATGTAATGTTATTGCTTTTAATTATCAACACAACATTTCTTTATTGTGTACCTTTACCGCTAGAAGATCAATTCCATGAGGCAGGCTTTTGCTTATCTTGGTCACTCTGTATTTTTAGTGCTTAGAACAGGATACTGGTACATGACAGTGTTCAATAAACACTAGTTAATGAAACAAATAAACTTATGGATAAACATATTTAATCAGTATGTGTATATACTAATTTTAAAATTTAGGAATTATACAATTTTGGACCAGCAAACAGAACTTCCTTTAATTTTTTTTCTTTTGTTTATTATATCTGTTTCCCATAGTGTCAGAGCTTTGGAGAAATCATGCTCTGTTGTTGTTCTTCATATTAAACTACAGATACCCAATTATTTCATTTAATGGTATAGAGAAGTTATAAGTTGGGAAAAGGGAATGTTTTGCTCCCTCAAAGGGATTTTTGGAGACTCTGAGAGCAGTTTATACAAAAATGGAATGGCCTTTCACTTTTGTTTGAGGTATCCCATCTGGTGAAATTTTAAAAATTGAATGAACAGTAAGTAGTGAGAAATAACTACAAAAATACATGTTCACTATTTTGAACACATAAAGTCCAATGTAGGATTTTCTTTTTGTATCCCATTCATGAGAAAGTAAGAGTTTGCTTTCGCCAGCAGACTTTATGAGACATCTAACCCATATTAGATTAAAAAAAAAAAGAGTAACTTCAAAAGCAATTACTTCTAGCCACCGTGTTTTGGCATTTGGCTTCAACTCACTGAGAACTGGAAAGTTGTAAGCATTATGAGACTGAATGGAAATATAAGATATAAAGCGGCTCTTTCTTTAAAACAACTGCAAAGAGAAGGCAATCTCCTTGAAAGAATATAAGCACTTTGAAATCATAACATATAAAATTAATATGTAGATACATTTTTAAAACATTCAAAATTATGTAAAATTTACATAATTGCATAAAAGCATAAATTGATTTAAAAGACTACCCTTTTAACTCAATTCTTTTTATCTGCATACTATATAAACTTTTTACATTTAATAATATCAGGAGAAAAAACTCTTATCTATGACAGTGATTTGTTGATATGTATAAAATGCTTTGACAGTCCAATATTCAATGTACTTTTTGTCAAATTCTTTTATTATATATAGGTCTTAGAAATCAAAAGAATGAGCAATACAGAAATGTTAATAATTGTGGTCATTTGGTTTATTAATAAAATTTTTAAAAATAAATTTCTATTTTTGATATTTTGGCAAAATTTCTAATTTTATATATCACTATATATTTTAACAAATATTAATAGACTTATTTATATTAGAGATTCCCATCCTCAAAATGCATTTTAGTTTCAAAATTACTGAAAGAGTAATATGACAGAATTTTTAATCACTCTTTTCTAACAGTTTTTTTTAAATATGGTAATTATTAGTTTTGACAAAAAAACTCCTCCTTGTATTATCTTTTTGTTTTTTCCTCAATTTTAATGGAAATTGGTCTGTTTCCAAGTTCTGCATAAATGGTCTGCCTCTGAGTTTTACAAAATAAGGTTATTATAGAAGGTATAATATAACCAACATTTTAAAAAACATTGTTAAGAAACTATTAAAATAAAAATTAAGCTGTCAAAGTTTTGTACTGAATACAAAATTAAACCCAAGTATAGTTTATGAAAAATGTCCATAGACATTTATATCCTGTAGTTATTCAGATTTTTAATGACATAATTTAGGATAGGATGTGATTAAGAAAACGATTAATAATGTATCAGAAATAAAGCACATACAGTAATCTTTAAAATCAAATGTTATGCATATCTGTTAGGACCACTCAAATGTTATGCCCCACCAAAAACAAAACAAAACAAAACTCCCATTTCACATGTTTTTTTCTCTTGGAGGCCTAAAAAAATCCAAAATTCTGTATTTGTAAGAAGAAGATGAGATTTTTGCATAGTATAGATATATTAATATAATTTTCTTTGAACGCATATGACATGGGAAGAAACATCACAGTAAAGCAAATTAAAAACTTCAATGATAAACATTTACGCACATCAAACCTTATTTTTCAAGCAGTGCAGGAATTTAAAAAATCTCCAATCATTGTTTATTGTCATATTGTCTATGAAATTCAGTACTGTTTTAAAGATAGTTTTAAAGATATTGAAATAATAGCTCTAGATAAAATACCAATGAATATTCAAATAAGTTAGATTTAACAATGATCACATCAATCACATGGACAGAAAAAATATCTCATTCAGTTATAAGTTTGTTAGCAAATGAGTAGCCATTGATTTTGCCATAGAGTTTCTAAAGACCACAATTTTAAGCAGATTTATTTCAGAGTTAAAAATATGTGGCACCAAGTAAAGCATGTACAAAGAAAAATTTTATTACAACCTAAATAATGATATTACTGGGTAAATAATTCTAAAGAGAGCAAAAGTTACTAATTTGCACGAGAAATGAGCTAACAGAATGAATTATATTCTAGTGTCTGAGTGAAGATGTGTTTAAATGAAAATTTAACAAAAGCAATTTCTAGCTAAATGCATACATTTAATTCTATAAATTACTAAATGTAGAAGAGAGATTTAATTTATTATAAAGGCTATAGAAGAGGACATTTTAAATTAGGTAAAAATCTTATAAGTGCATTGTTTACTCATCTTTATGATTTAGCACTATTCACTCCATCTATCATGATTTCAAAAAGTTAAACGATATTTGATCTTTCTAGAACACAGGCAAATGAAGACTGTTCTGATGATGATAATCTATAAATGTGGCAAAACTCATAGAAATGTTTACATCAATATTGCTTGCATGTAAGCTCATATTTAAGTTATGAAAACAAGGACATCTATCTTCAAAGTTAATAATGCCTAAATATAAAATTTGGATATGTAAAAAATGAAGGTTCTCATACTCTGAATTTTTCTTTATGATAATGTATCATTTTGGGATAAAGACAGTTTTCCCTTCAATGAGGGCTAATGAGCTAGAGACTGGGCTAACTAAATAGGAATCCTGAAGTAGGTGGTTGTTCTTTCATTATTTTGTAGAACACTCTAAAGTCGTATCTCAGTTGTTCTGATTTATTATTTGAATTGATAACTTATTATCTTAACCAAAAGTGAGTTTACAACAAAATAGACACCCAGAGGTTAAAAAATAGTGCAGAAATATGGGTAAGGAAAGAGTTTTACTTAAGAGAAGATTTTTCACTGAGTTTGATTTCTAATTTACAACCCCCAGGAAATTGTGTTGTTAATATGTACTTCATTTTCTAATTGAAAGTAGGAACCACTTCTTTATACTACATTTGAGAGCTATCTTTCATCCTCATCTGTCAGGTAATTTTTCTGTAATGCCTTTGTTATTCTTAAGTATGAATTAGGTATGTCTAAGGATAGTGGAATTCTTCTTTGAGATTTTTCCCTTTAAGTGAAACAAATCAGAAGTTCTCTTAATGATGCAGAGATCTGGTACTTAGTTAACCAGCATGGAAACTCAAGCGAGAACCTTTCTGTTTTGTTTAGAAAGAAACTGCTTTCAACAGGAAAGTGCAAAAATATAATAAAATGGAAGTGACTTGGTATCATTCAGAGACACACAAAACTTTGTATTTGCCAGATTTTTTTAAAAGATGAAGTTTATATTCATTTGGTAGTGCTTTTCTACCCTTAGTAAATGAGAAGTTTTCTTTATTTTTTTGTTTCATTTTTAAAATTCAGTAATTTTGAATCAACACTGACAAGCTAAAGGTAGATTTTCAAATCTATTCTAAAATCATAAAAAAGCAAATGCCAACAACCAATTTTTGTTTCTAATTAAAAACAAAGAACCCAAGTCTTTTTTTTTTTTTTTAAAGTAGGTTCCATGCCTAACATGGAGCTGGAACATGGGGTTTGAACTCACGACCCTGAGATCAAGACCTGAACTGAGATCAAGAGTCAGACACTTAACCAAATGAGCCATCCAGGTGTCCCCCAAGTTTTTCAATTAAGATGTAAACATCATTTTTTACACATTTATATAAATCCACATTAATTTGAAATTCAAATCTAATTATTAGAAGAAAGAGAATTAAAGTTATATTTTGATGACCTATATCTTCTGGATCCGTGGACCTTTTTTTCCTGGAAGTGTCACATCCCCTATAACATTCAAAATTTATTTTTATCCTCAGGGCCCTTGGGTGGCTCAGTCCTTAAGCGTCTGCCTTCGGCTCAGGGTGTGATCCCTGAGTCCTGGGATCGAGCCCCACATTGAGCCTTGCATCCAGCCCCGCATCGGGCTCCTCTGTTGGGAGCCTGCTTCTTCCTCTCCCACTCCCCCTGCTTGTGTTCCCTCTCTCGCTGGCTGTCTCTCTCTGTCAAATTAATAAATAAAATCTTTTAAAAAATTATTTTTATCCTGTGAAATCTTTGAAATATCTGCCTAATATTTTGTTTTTTAAGGAAACAGTAAGTGGAAGAGGGGGGATTTATGCCTCTGCAACTTAAGATTTTTCCTTTCCTTTATTTCATCTAGTAATATGTTAGATCTAGGCATGAGTAAACCTCTTGCCCTTGTTAAATGTATCATGTTTGAAAGAATTTTATGCAACCTTGCAGGTTCATAATTATTATGTTTACTAAGACCAGTGAATTGTCTTGGGCAAGAGATTACTCCAGTTGTTTTGAAAAAAGGCTAATGTTTTCTAATTGGAGGAGTCACCTTTGAGGTAGTGAATCTACACATGAACTAGAAAGTTTGCCACTGGACAAGACAAATCTGTGACCCCTAAGGAGAGATTGTCTTAAGAGAATCCTGCAAGCATGCTCTTCTCTGCTAGAGGAAGTGTGGGGTGTTCTATGAGAATCTGAGGTGCAAAATAAATTTCTCTCCATAAAGATTACAAACCCAATTCACACTGGACAAGGCTTTATTAACTTATTTAATGTATTTTTGTTCTATGGAAAGAGCTGGCCCTTAGTGACTAGGCTATCACAGCAAACATAGCAAATAGGCTCCAACCTCAAAGTTTTAAGCTTAAGAGTTATTTTGAAGGTAAGGACAGTACAGCCAAACTCATCTTTGCCATAAAAATCTTAACGTGTATGGGAGACACTTCATAGATACTTGTTAAATTGAACTAAATAAAGTTTATACTGTCTTTACTGAACGTTATAAAGATTGAAAGTTGCTAGAAATGTTGATCATAAAAACCAAAAGTTAGGTGACTTCAGTGCCTGGTGTCCTAATGAAAGAATAACGGCAATTTGACTCAGTGTACTCCTCTACCTTTTGGAGTCCTCATATAAAAGCATCAAAATATTTTCAGATTGAACAAGAAGTGATAGGAGTCTTTTCTACTATGTGGAATCTGAGCTTGGAAAAGTTAAGGTGATAATATTAAAAGAAGTGATATATTTGCTTCTAGCCTCTTTGTTACATAAACACATGTACACCAACAGTGAATTGATAATGGTTTTTGATTCTTAAAATCAAATTTTTAAAATTAATAATAAATTTACTTATCTAAAACTATAGAAAAGGATCATCATCATCATCCGTTTTGAAATTACTTTCCAAAGCACTTAATTTCCAGTTAATAAAAAGCCAGAGTTCATTCCCTCTTTGTGAGTGCAAATGCTCCCATTTATGTGGTAGGACCCAAAATGCCAATGTATGACTTCTGCAACATTCCCTTCTTCCCTCCATCTTCAGCCTGTTCTAAGGAGAGTGGTAAGATCTTTTTAGATTTTTCTGTGCTTTCTTTTGCCGGTAGGGATCAGGTGGAGTGGCATAAGCTGAGAAAAGAAAAGAGATGCCATGGAGGAATAAAGAGAGAACAGAGGGGGCTGAGGAAGGAAGTTTTAGAAAATTTAATGAAGGAACATAAAAAAGAAACCTAATGTTGGTGAAAATTTGGGGATAAGAGATTTAATCGCATGATTTATAAAGTAGAAATTAGGTAGGGAAAGATATTTTAAAAATGGATTTTTTTAAGCAATGTGGTTGAGATGAATTCTTCACCACCTCTTCAGAAGAACTTCTGTAAAAACTCTGCTTTTCAAGAATTGAGTTTGGATTTGTTTTCCCTTTGAGGGCTAAGATAGGTCTTAGAACTGTAGTTAGAAGGCTGTTTTACTCAGGTGATAGCTGGATAGGTTTTAAAGAGGACTGCAGAGTATTAAAGTTATACACATCTTTTTTTATTATGGCATGCATAACTTACTTATCAATAGCTATAACTCAGTGCAAAGGTGCTGTAATTTTTTATTCCTGTTAAGCCAAGAGCTTTGCAATTTCTAATTTCTTTTTTAATGATTTACATACCTAATCTCTCATCTTGACTGTGCATTGTTTTTACATTTTTTCCCAAATATGCCTTATACTATGAGATAATGAATTGATTATAGACTGGAAACTGACCACCCAGGAAATAAAATGAAAATGGTTTCTTCGACTGTCTGATTTACAAAATCCAAAAAGCTCCTCAGGGGTATAGATTAGCAAATTTAAGGTAAAGCAGGTACATGAATGCCTATGCATATTGAAGTTATCAAAAATCATTACTGAAGGCTGTGATTTATGTAAGTTACTAATTTTCTTTCTACAATTAAGTTCTATACTTATGCATATTAAGTAGTTCTATTACTAAATATGTGCACTAGTAAATCTCAAAATATTTCATGTAAAATTTCCAAATAAATTTGGCAATTTAACTGTTAATATTCCTGGATCTTATAATATCCTTGGGATCAGGGGTCTGTGATTGGTAGGTGATTAAGAAATAGATATCCCTATTTTATTAATGTTTCAGTTTAACTGTGCACAAATATTTCAACCACATGTGCACACATCATTTCTGATCATGATGAGGTTCAAAATTACACGTATGATTATCATGCTTACAGTTCTGAACAATATAAATGTAATTCTAAAGAAATTTTAAAGAGCATTTGGGGTAAGAGATGAAGGGGAAAGGCAGTTTTATAATATTGGACGAAGACATTAGGGAAGAAAAAAATATATAAATTAATCAGATATAGAAAAAGATTTCTGTACTTTTTTAAGAAAAAAATTCTTAACAGTGAACTTTAATCTTGCAAGTACTGAATGCCCATCTTATAGAAGTTTAAATACTTCATAGAATTTATTTCATCAAAGTATACAGATGTTGCTGACAGAGTCCTATGGAAGACCATAATTATTCATTCCTTATTTTTCTAAATACTTTTTTGTTGTATTATAAAAATAAATATATATGATTAATAAATTTAATCTGTTTTTCATCTGTTCTTATTTAATATATATTTGAAGACAGGTAAATATGGAAATTTATATTTCCTCTACATGTATCCAGATTTGTGTAAATGTATCGAGCAAACTGCAGATAGTTATGAGTGATGCATGACCATGCAGGTGGTGGCTAGAAAATGTTGCTAGCTATTTCTGACACACTTACTTAAAAAGTGATGGATTTCTCAGTTTTTTCTCTTTTAGTATACTTTAAGGAATACTTTAAAGACTCTTCCTTCTAGCTCTATACGAATTTTTTTTTTTTTTGAAATGAAAAGAATTAAGCTGTGGTAGACAAAAATCAGGAGATAAATCAGCCAAAGAATGTATGTGGGAGGGTCTAGTCTAATGGGACAATAAACAAATCTTAAAAGAATAAAAGAAAGTGAGTCTCCTTTGATAGCAAAACAGCTGCTATCACCAAACAATGTAGTCTAGGCGGGACTGGAGAACGTGGGTTGGGCACCTTTAGGTCTAAAATCAAAAAACTGATTTATTAAATAAGCATCTTTAGACAACCTGCTCTTTTTAAAATCTCTCTCTCTCAACACATCCTCCCTACTCTTCCACACCCAGCACAGGAGCCATTCTGTACTTTTATAGACAACGGCTGATTTTATAATTGAACTTACTCATAAAGCAGCACTGTTTTGATAAATTGACTCAACTTAATTCACTGAAAAATACATTTGCCTTTTTTTTGCAGCCTCTGAGACAGTTATGACAACACACTCTAGCTGTGTTCACATTTTTATGTCGTTGTGTTATGGGTCCAGGTTGACACACAATTTATATACGCTCCTGTGTTAGGTTTGTTCATACCCTCTCTGGAACATGCAGTGGTATAGTTGTCTCCTGAAAGGTCTGGAAAACAGCTCAGCGTGTTCCTGTAACTTATTTTTTAGGAACAAAATATAAAAATTCTTAAACTTGCAAAATGCATCCATATCGGACAGTCAGTTAGATGTGTTTATTTTGGGGCCATCATACAGCTATCATAAAATTGTGTTTAAATTAAACTAATTACTCTTTCTCATTAAATCTAAGGTGATAATCTTAGATCTTTTATTCAAAGCAATTCTACTGAAAATAATTTTCTCAGTGCTTTGATAACTGCTTTTGCAAACTTGTGAAGGTGAACCAAGGGAATAGACATGGTTTTATTTCATGCTTCACTCTATGAGAGCCTTTAGAACACTGGACTCACTCTTGATCTTTCTGGGTTGATCTTCATAAGGTAGGAGAGAAATATACTATAGTTAGTAAAACTTAGAAGGGAAAAGCCTCTAAACTACCACTTACTATGAAATATGTAGGACACTATACAGTTATAAAAAAAATAGACAAACCCAGCCTTAGAAGACTGAAAAGCACAGTATGTTTCTCCCTCTCCCTCCCTGATAACCCCCTTCTTATGGCAGTCACACCTGACAAGAATTCACCAAATGACATCATTGGTTATTTCTGCAAATAATGTTAACAACATCAGGCATCAACAGTTAAATAAAGTAACAATATGATCCATAGAGTTGAATATAATTATCTAACAATATTCATGTCAGTTTGGAAGCTATTTGATCACAAAACATGAAAGTAAGTTCAACTATTTCTTTTCATTTACCATCAAACTCTAAATACATCATTAAGGAAGCCACACCTGGGCAAATTCCTTTGGATTAAGTTCATGAACACTTCCCAAATACTGTTGTACAAAGTTACACATCCATGCTGAGTTATTTACCATTGTGTAGTGATAATCTGCAGTGGGCCAGGGTTTTATTTGCAGGTTATTCAGAGAGGAGCTATGAGGCATAATTTTAAAATCCAGGTTGGAAGCATAAACAAAAGGTGTGTGCCCGTAGTCTGAACAGGAGACTGCAGTTTGTGAAGTGATGTCTGGAGAATCAGAAGAGAGGGTAGTAGAGAGGATATCTTTCATTTTAGAAATGCTGAGGCACAAAACACAAGTGCTTGTAGTACTTTCATACATGAAACCCTTTCTCCTGTATGTGCATCACGTGTAAACGTAAAGTCTGTATACTGCTGACTATCCGTCTCTGGTGTCCAATGAGTAGGACTCCAATTCTTCTAATATCACTGTGACAGAGAAAAAGAGATAGACATGGGGATGGGGGAGGAGAGAGAATATGAACATTTAGATCTGGTAAGTACAAGGAGACAGGAAATGAAGATTTGCATATGGTAAATGTTTACCAAGTCAGATTTGCTTTATGAATTTAACAAAAAGTATATAGCTGGTAAAATGAGAGTTTAAGTAGATATAAGTGAACAGACTTTGTTACATTTTTCTTCTCCCTGGTGCCAAATAATATATCTAGTCTACCTCAAATTTAAGGATACAAAGAAAAATTTCAAATTCAGGTACAAACATAATGTTCAGACACTCCATAGACCTAAATGGAATACAATTTGTAAAAAGATTTATTTATTTATTTTAGAGAGATAGAGAAAGAGAGAGGAGGGGCAGAGGGAGAGGGAGCAAATCTCAAGCAAACTCCCTGCTGAGCATGGAGCCTGACGTGGGGCTTGATCTCACGACCCTGAGATCATGACCTGAACTGAAATCAAGAGCTGGACGTCTAACCAACTGAGCCACCTAGGTGCCCCAGGTATACACTTTAGATAATGACATAAATTTTCAACAATATTAGCAAAATAATATATAGGGTAGAAGGTATAATGTGGACTGTATCTGAGCCCTATGGTCATTCAATAATCTGAATAAAATGCCGTTGTATTATGTTGAATTATATGAAATTGCCATCACTATTTCAAAATAATGGCAATTTCATATGATTCAACCAACTAGTTTTAGTATTTACCTTTTATTCTAAAAAATGATTTTATTTATTTATCTGACAGAGAGAGAGACAGCCAGCAAGAGAGGGAATACGAGCAGGGCGAGTGGGAGAGGAAGAAGCAGGCTCCCAGTGGCAGCAGGGAACCCGATGTGGGGCTCGATCCCAGAACCCTGGGATCACGCCCCGAGCTGAAGGCAGATGCTTAACCAACTGAGCCACCCAGGCACCCCTAGTATTTACCTTTTAAGCACATGTTGAACATTTTACTGCACCCAGGCAAGGAATAATTTTTGAGACAATGGAAAAATGTCCAACTTGTGTAATATAGAGAAGGAGCTCTGAAATTACATGATGATAATGTACTATTATAATTATTACATTTGATGAAGGTAATAGGAATCGATCATGCAAGATTAGCACATGTGAGTCATAAGTAATTTGCTTAGGCAAACTGTGCTGATGTAAAGTCTAGGATGTGAATGAGAGTGTATTCATTTCAGAAAGCATTTACAAATTTTTAAAATAGCTATTTGAATTAAACATATTCTTCCAAAGGAAAATAGTTAAAAGTGTAATGTTCAATTTCCACTAGAGCGATAATCAGAAACGGTGAGGAAAGATGTGGAAATGCCATACTGGCATTAGGAAATGTAGTTGAATCATGGTGTTGCTGATCCAGTATTTGAATTTGTAACCTCCTAAGTGGACTGCTAAACATAATAAAAAACCCAGGACCACTTACTCAAACATAATAAAAAACCCAGGACCACTTACTCAATGCTCATTCTTGAAATTAGGTCAAAAGTCGTAAACCCTGCTGCCATGAAGTTATTCTTGTACTGCCCCATCTTTATAGAATCCAGCCAGTCACCGACTGTGACAAACAAAGGATATTCTGGAACTTCACCAGGGGATTCTGGCATTCTACAAGAAAAAACCCATGGAGACCATTTAAAAGTCAGATAAAGCAAAAAATAACAACTTCCTTTCTTTCCTTTTACAACATCCTTACCTGTAATGTTTTCATAGTCCATTAAAAAAAGTCTCTAATTTTCCATTATATTCAAATCAGCTGCTTTTATCTGGTCGGTTTCATTTGTCAGTTGTCTTTTTCTGCTTTTTGCCACTAACTAGGTTTTATACTAGACATATCTTGAGAAAACCCACGTCTTGCGAACTGCTATTTACGTTTTCCTCTTGCATACAATTGTTTTCAAACCTGAGGAATAGTCCAGTCCTCATCCCCAAAGGACAGTAAGTAGCCACAGGCTGTTTACTCTTAGTCTTTCTAACCTGCCACCGAATCCTTGCCCTTTTGCCTTTTTTACATTTGCTAAGATAGTCCCTTCTCCTTTTCACAGTGAATTTGTTGATCAAGACTCCATTTATTTATTCTCATTCAACAAGAATTTATTATTTATTAAAAAATAATTTCTGTTGTTCCAGCGCTCAGTTGCATGAATAAGATTTACATACATCCAAGCCTCGGGTAAGACAGCCCAAAGCACAGATATTAATATGGCAAGAAACAGAGCAAAATCAATGCAAGGTTGGGTTAACAAGAAAAAAGAATCCAGCATTGATGGATCTTAAAGTAAGTGATACAGACATCTGTATTTTTGTTCCTAATATCTAATGGAAAGAGCATTGCAGTTGGGGATATTTTTGTAGGTTTTGGTTTTTTTATTTTCAAGAGGGCTGGGGTGGGGGGAGAGGGAGAGGAGAGAGAGAGAGAATCCTAAGCAGGCTCCACGCCCAGCACAGAGCATGACGTGGGGCTCGATCTCACAACCCTGAGATCATGACCTAAGCCGAAATCAAGAGTCGGACACTTAACCAACTGAGTCACCCAGGAGCCCCATATTTTTGCACTTTTAATATAAAAATAATATAAAGGTATTATTTTGGAAAGGCTAACAGATGTGTGTGTATTCATACATAAATACATACATGTATATGTATATGTATATATGTACATATATATACAGAGAATAGTTTCATAAAAGCTAAAGATAGAATAAACATGGAAGTACCTTTAGAAATTATAGTAAAATTAACTAAGAATTGTGTATTTAACTGATTCTGGCAATAAACTATATTATTCTCCTTACAGAAATACATGAAAATTGTTAAAAATATTTTATATGGTTTTACAAATTACCTGGCAGTAAAAGTGCTTTTATAAGTATGTTATTAGCCCTCTAGGGCAATAAACACATCATTTAAAAATTATTAGGACTAGAGTTTATATTAAATAGTAGAGCAGTAACCTTTTTTATGTTTGGTGTTTGAGTCAAATCAGTATTTTCTAAGTAATGAAAATATTCCCATTAGAAGTGAATCATTGGGGGCGCCTGGGTGGCACAGCGGTTAAGCGTCTGCCTTCGGCTCAGGGCGTGATCCCAGCGTTATGGGATCGAGCCCCACATCAGGCTCCTCTGCTATGAGCCTGCTTCTTCCTCTCCCACTCCCCCTGCTCGTGTTCCCTCTCTTGCTGGCTGTCTCTATCTCTGTCAAATAAATAAATACATCTTTAAAAAAAAAAAGAAGTGAATCATTGAATTATTTTTATTAGAATATTGAAGGTTAATCCAAATTTCATTTACTTTACTTTTAATTTTTCATAAAATTAAAGAACGGAAGAGTCCATACAGACTTAACTAGATCTACAGTTTTAACATTCATATTTGGAATACTTCATTATCATAGTATTTACCACTGATATTTGAACTATTTCAGCTTTAATTAGAAACCGATTGTATATGAACACATATGATGAAACCACATGAAATAAGAATTCCTCCATTGTGAAGCAGAAATTAGAGTGCATGCTATATAACTCTGGTATTGTTCTGTTAAAAATATGAGAATGGGAGTTAGGCTGTAAGGTTAGTGCATAAGGTGAAACATAAAAATCTCTAATAATAAAATTACCCATAAAAATCCTTTAAATTACTCTTAAATCACCAGGCCCTCGGTCTTTAGGAACACAAAACTCAGAGACATTCTGCATGGCCATCAACTTGTACACTGTACAACTCCTGAAAACTCTGAAAGGGGCACCTTGGAATTTTTCAGGACAGAGTCCCCACTAAAGGCCCCAAGTTTGTGTCTTTGGTTTTTCTTTGATTGCTACACTGACTTCCCTGTTTCTAAACTGGAGTCTAGTTGAAGATGGGGATGAATGTGGAGACAGATAATGAGGAAAAAATAGGGTTTTTTTTCTTTTAATATAGAATTTAAATTTGCATAAATTATATGCGTGTATCTTGTGACTATGTAGTGCTCCATATTGAGTCTGGTAATCCTTAACAGTGACTTGCGTCCTTTTTACTAGTACTCAATTCTGTTATTATATTTCCAATTGGGAGGCCGTTAAGAGCTACATGCTCTTTTCTTGTACAATAAATTGCAATGGTATTTTGATTGTGGGCTGATTCATTCCAATTAATACCAGAATGATTTGTGATTTGACCCTAACAAAGATCAGTTATGTCCAATGGTTGAAAACCTATCATAAATACTTTATTATTGCTATATTTGTTATTTCCTAGAGATGTTCATATCCATAAGTATTATAAAATAAGCAAAAATTCATATAAGATAACAAAACAATAAAGGTATCCACTGCAGAGTTAAATAGGATTTTTAATTAGAGCATTTCTCCAAGTCTTCACTATTCTAATGTACAGTGTGAACATACAAGAGAACTAGCAATAGCATCTGCATTATTTTCCTAAATTATCTGACCAGTTTCTATAAAGCATAGTTTAACAAATACTGCTGTAGTAAATTCACTAGGTTTAAATATCAAAATGACCATGGTACCCTTACTGCTTATTAACATAAAGCTACACATGCTAGAAAACGGAATGTCCTATTTTAAAACAAGGTGGTTCCCATATCTTTAATTACTTGTCAAAGAAGTTTGTTGAGACTGAACAAAATTAAAAGAATGTATTTAAGTGACTTTCCCTTCATACTGCTATGCCATACTTGATACGCAGACAGTGTCAGATGACTTCCACTTCCCTCTCCTGAGAGAACTCTGGAATAACTCTCGAGCTTTCACAATTTCATATAATCGGTGAATGGAAATGTAATTTGCTAATTTTATGTCCTTAGTACAGAAAGGTCATGGAAGGACATCCTATATACTAAATGACTTAACCGGCCTATTTCTCTGTTGAAAAGCATTCACTCTTTGCTCCCAGAATGTTTCAATACCATAATTCCCTTTCTCTCCACACATCTTTAGTAACCTAGTTACTCTTTGGCCTTTCTATGACTGCATTGGCAGTTGATTTAGTAAGGTCAGGGTCCCCTCATTGTTCACAGCCACTGGGCAATAACTTTTCTTTCACCTTATCTTATAACGAAGTTGAAAAATGCTGCTATTTTCTGGCTTCGAGGGCTGGGTACCATCACCTTCACATGAATTCTCTGGAATATTACCTAATAAACAATAAATGCCCTTTCTTATCAACCATGTACAATGATAAATTCAGTCTGCTATTTGCTGAGCACATAGAAATTTGTGCTATTTGGTGATTAGTGGGAGCTGCCCACCTGAGAAATGTCTTTACAGCAAAATCTGCAGCTCACATTGAGAAAAGTACATATTGTAGAACAGAAGGTCAAGGGTCTACTACTTTCCTCAGGAAAATGAGGAAGGGGTAAACCTGGAAATTCTAAATGTATAAATGATGGTCAATTTAGATTACAGAGACGGCTGGAGTATAGGTAGAATATAATGACACAGTTTAAGGTTCAATAAATATATACTTGTAATACATCGAAATATATAAAAATGAGTAGCACTGATAGAGCCAATGATTTTTTACTCTAATGAGACCTTTGAACTCACAAGAGTACTAGTCTTTTTTTTTTAGATTTATTTATTTATTTTAGAGAGACAGCACACCTGCAGGGGTAGGGCAGAGAGAGAGAGAGAGAGAGAGAAAATCTCCAGCAGACTCTCTGCTGAATGCTGAGCCCCACGTGGGGCTTGATCTCAGGACCCTGAGATCATGACCTGAGCTAAAACCAAGAGTCGGATGCTTAATTGACTGAGCCACCCAGGTGCCCCAGTATTAGTCTTTTAATTTGGAAGTTCTTATATAGGTAATTAATAGATATTGAAATTGCCAGTAAAAAGCAAGAAGGTTTTTATCCTCCAAAGTTTTCCATGTTTTGTATTTATCATGCAAATGTAATAGTAACAGATTCATTAAAAATGATTCAAGAAAGGTTATACTTTGAGAAACATTATTGCAAAGTAAGATCTTGTATTAATATGAAGCCATGACATGCTTAAAGTCTTTTCTCTTGTTACAATTCTAACATAACTTTTTTCCCCTAGCTCTTACATTTATATGTGATTAGGTTCATTCTATTTTATATTGCCTTTATTTCAGTTATTTATTAATACTTTTCATGTTTCAGTAGTATTCATAACTAATAATCAAATGAGTGTATAATGTTCTATATATTGATGCTTAATAATTTAATTCCCTGAAGTTAGGCTCCTAGGTGGCTAGCAACATTCTTTTATTACAGATGATTATGCAATCTTATAGCATGTATCTTTTTGCTTCAGTTGAATTACTTCTTTGGGAAAAATCCATAAGCCAGAAGAATTTTTTGAAAGAATAACTTAAAATTCCCTAATGGCAGGGACCATATCTCACATATCTTACTATTTTCCATAGGTCTTAGCACAATGCTGAAAGTATTATAGCAATTTATTAAATAAGTGATGATTCAGACTTGAATATTCTCTATAAAAAAGTTTGGTCCATGACATAACGGCCGACTTACGATGAATCATCTGTTTTCATTTAGTTTCCTAAATTGAGAGTAAGTGCCTATTGATGGTGTTTGCTTATCCCTGCCTTTGTAGGTTTCAGAGTGGAGAGAGAGAGAGGCAGCTATAGGTGGGATGAGGTAGCCCAAGGTGAAGGGACCTAGAACCCACAGGAGCAGTGTTCAACTTATTCAATATAACTGCTTTTACATGCATTTCTGCTCTCATAACTCAGGGATCACACTTCACACTATTCAGTTAATCCATAAATAATATAGAAACTACATAAGCTTTGAAGGGAGAATTTGTTTAATCAGATACAAAAGAAAACATTGCCTTCTCCACAGTTAGGCTGAATAGTAAACTTGAGCACGAGTTAAATTAATAAAAGAAATTTGATATTCTTCTTAAAATTTTAAAGTATAATTTTCCTCAAAATGCTATAAAATCTCAAATGCATAGAACCATACCATATATTCTGCGACTATTTTATGCTTGTGGGCAATATCTCATGGTTCTAAACGATCTGACCCTCCACAGTGTTAAATTGGGAGAATGAATTATTTTTCATCAGCCTTTTATTTTCAGTAAGTCTTCAAGTTTTTTTTAAATTGATATGATTATTTAATTCTCATAATAAGGATGATAATTAGCAGAAAGTAGGAGGGAATGAAAATTTTTAAATTGTAGATGTGTTTGAACATAAGGAGGGATAGACACAGAGTAGGAATAATACCGCTTAAAAATCTCCCATAATTCTGAGTACCTGGCACATTGTCCCTACAGCCAGAGTGACTGATCACTGAACCTCAAGGGAAGCCTATTTTTGTGAGAAAATAATGTAAGGACAGAAATGGATTTCTTATCACATGCTAACCACAATTCATTGGCAGTGGTTGTCAAAATACGGTCTTAAAAAGGACGCTATGGCAGCATCTGGGCTCATTGGGGAAGAGTGTTGTGATGATTAGTAATGTCTGCCATCACAAGGAAAAGAAGGGAAGCATATATTTGCCAACACTGGAAAAATTCAATCTACAAAATGCCTGAGGATGTAATTCTGGAACTGTGTTACTCCCATATTTTCCTCATTTTTCTATTTTGTTGTAGTTACTACTTTTTTTTTTTTCCAAGTAATGTTCTTCAAGTGGCTGAACATTGTAGGATGATGTTGAGGGGATATATTGACTGTGTTTGCTACTTATTCCCATGGATGAGGGCATATACTCTACATCCTTGTATTTGCTTAGTAGAACATAAAGTAACAGGCTGTGCTCCACTACAAACTCTTTTGGCGATTTTATTTTTTTATTTTTTTATTTTTTTTAAAGATTTTATTTATTTATTCGACAGAGATAGAGACAGCCAGTGAGAGAGGGAACACAAGCAGGGGGAGTGGGAGAGGAAGAAGCAGGCTCATAGCGGAGGAGCCTGATGTGGGGCTCGATCCCGTAACGCCGGGATCACGCCCTGAGCCGAAGGCAGACTCTTAACCGCTGTGCCACTCAGGCGCCCCTGGCGATTTTAATATACCCCATCTATGAAGTTGGATTAGTCCAGAGAAATTCTATGTGGAAATGTAAAAAAAAATGTACTTTTCCTATAATCATATTTCTTTGTTTTATTTTATTTTATTTATTTGACAGAGAGAGAGAGACAGCCAGCGAGAGAGGGAACACAGGCAGGGGGAGTGGGAGAGGAAGAAGCAGGCTCACAGCGGAGGAGCCTGATGTGGGGCTCGATCCCGTAACGCCGGGATCATGCCCTGAGCCGAAGGCAGACGCTTAACGACTGAGCCACCCAGGTGCCCCCTATAATCATATTTCTGAAACAGTGCTGTGTTGGGAAGAATCTTGCCATTTTGCATGATTGTATACTATGTGGTGGAAAGAACAAGGGCTTTGCAGTGGGAGGACCTTGTTAAAATGCCCAATCCACTAATTACTTGCTTTACTCTTTGAGTCTCTCTTTCCTTATCTGAGGGATGGAGATAATAATAGTGTGGATTAAATGACCTTACAGATAAAGGTACCTAGTACAATAACTGAAAAACAGTAGGCTTTCAACCAATGGCAATAATAGTTATTATTTATGATATATATTGGAATTTTTATCAGGATTAGTATTGGTATTAACATCAGTATTACCATTAGCTTGTGCCAACAGCTCATGTGAATTAAATTTAGTTTTCTAACAGGTAGAAGTTTCACACTTCCTGACTAATATTTAATATTCTGTCTTCCTTCCACAAAGTTTTACTAATCAATCAATTATAACACTGATTTTGGCTAGCCATTCATTTCTCTCTCATGGAAAATACCATGAAAAGTTCTAGTTACAGAACTTAAAACAAGTTGTCTATGACCTGGTATAAACAACCAGGCAAGTGCTCATTATCTATAGCCTAGACAGCGTTGAGCAAGATCTTCTCCAAATGAATGGAAAAATTCATACCCAATTGTTGAAAGTTACTACCCTCAGAAGACAGCATTTAGGTGCTTTATGAATTGGATGAAGGAGGTAGTACCATTTAGTCTTAATGTTTACTTGTGGTTCTCTAAAGCAGAGGTTCTTCATTATGATACTGGTTTGAACTTTCCCCTACCTTCATGATTCACACATTACTGGTAGCCAAGTACTTGAAAGTTCAACAATAGATTTATGTGTACTATGGAAAGAGGTGGTTCCAGTTCCTAAAAGCTAAAATATTTTAAGATCCCTAACTATGACCCAGTGGGTAGTGAGAATATTCCTAAGTGTCTTGACCTGGGCAGAGCATGATTTCTGAAATGATTAATTATCATGGACTGGTTCATCTGGTCAATTGCTGCCTATTCCTGGATGCCACTTTTTTAGCTGAAGTCATCAAAGAGCCCATAATCTGTAAAAAAATTTTTGTCAGTGCTGGGGATCTACAGCAGGGACTGGAGAGAAGTGTTATTTTTTAAAAGATTTTATTTATTTATTTGACAGAGACAGAGACAGCCAGCGAGAGAGGGAACACAAGCAGGGGGAGTGGGAGAGGAAGAAGCAGGCTCATAGCGGAGGAGCCTGATGTGGGGCTCGATCCCAGGACTCTGGGATCATGCCCTGAGCCGAAGGCAGACACTTAACAACTGCGCCACCCAGGCGCCCCAGAAAGAAGTGTTATTTTCCCCTTACATGGCCACACTGTCCAAAAAGGCTTTGGCCAGCTGACTTCGCCTTAGTGCTGCAGTGTGTGGAGGAATCAGGGGTGGGAGTTGAAGAGGTTGGAGAATTAATATGTAGAATAATGTGGGAGGGGTGAGGAAGGTCGGGCTGGGTGAAGGGACACTCATATAGTCATCAATCTACTTTATGCTATTAAAGCACTGGACCTCAGATGTAACCCTGGCTCCATGGGAATATGCTTGACTTGGGGTTGAGACTAGCTATGGCATTTATCATGAAGGTCAGGAGAAAGGGAGTGAGAGGTGTTTCAAAGGTCATGGCCAGGCCCTGCTCCTGATGCTATTCTCCACATAGACTTGGCCTCAAACTGGGCCTTTTCTCCCAGGGGCTGTGCACCATGTGACAGCTTCAATACTTCTTTAAAAAGCAGGTTATAAGGCAACATTGTAGAATGAATAAAAATAAAGGTGGTTTGAAATTCACGTTTATGAAAGGATGACTGTCTTTTTAATAAGGCACTTTTGCAAATTATTTTTAAGTCAATTAGATTTAAAATTATACTTATAATATTGCTACGTTCACTTATACATCCACATACTTTCTTGAGTAGGACAGAAGGTAAGAACTGTACAGAGCTCTGAATATTCCCACGGGAGTGTGCCAGGCACAAGAATATCAGCATTATTCGGAACAGCTGCTCCAATGAAAGCTTTCTCTGATCAACATTTTTTTCTATTGGGTGTTCTGTCTTGTGAGAAGAGAAATTGCAGATACAAGATTTATAAAATTTCTAATATGCTAGTATAAACTTATTGAGCTGTGGGTTTTGCAGCTTTCCTCATTCCCCCTTTGTTGCCTTAATTTCTTCCCCTCTTACTATTCTGTCAAGAGAAAGGATAAAAGCTTCTCAGGTGAATTGTTGAGAAAAAAGCAATTAGAGTGGAATAAAAACCACGGGGACCTAGTGGATGAGAGAGTTATGTCAGTATAGAAGTGTGAGACAACCCTGGGAGGCTGGGGATACTCAAGAGTCTAATAAGAGTACAGGCAAGTTTAATCAGAGTTGCTGTGGATTATACACTTAAACTCCTTTACCTGTTCGAGAGATAAATGGGCGGAGAGATTGAAATTCTACTCTTTGTCATGTTTCCTTAATCCAACATCACACTATGATAGAGACTGGGCTTTGGGACTTGGGGGATGGTCAGTGCCAGTGTTTTATAAGCATAAAACAAAGCACACATCCTTCAGCTAACATCGTTATCCCTCATACCATGTCTCTTCCCTTTAAACAGTCTCAGTTCTCTGGGATCAGGGACAGGGTGGGTGGATGGCATTGGAGGTGAAGGGGTTGACGAGGTAATCTGCTCAGGCTGCTGTGAAATAAGAATGGTGATAGCGGTTCAGGCATGGTACCCGTAGAATTCTGTTTTCCTTTGTTTCTCCAAGAAAAGTATTTATTAAAGGCAAAAAACACCAGCACATAGATCTTTGTCAGAAACAAGGATAGCAAATCAGTCACAGAAACTTCCATTTGGTCTCCCAGATATTAGACTTCAGAATCGAATCAAACTGCCAACTTTATATAAAGTATCCAACTCTTGCCCATGTATGGCGGTGCCATCACTGACTTGCCATGCGCTGGCCTGTCCACAGAAGACTGCACATCCCATTAAACCATACACTTCTGGCCTCGCGACATAAGCCCTCATGTTGACTTTACCTCTGGATCATTTTGACTTTTTGGCATTTTCTCATCTTAAAGTCTTTATCAGTATTTTCCAGCTATGAGAAACATTCATAATCTTGAAAAAGCAGGAAAGAAATTGTTTTATCTGCTTTTCTTCAAAAAGAAGGCTCTTACCTGCTTGCTTCTACAGCCATAGAACAGTTAGAGAGCTCTGCTGGTGGGCACTGGCTGTGGGGTCCGTTAACCCTATACCACAATGAGAGGCCCAGATTAAATGAGTTCAGTTTATAGATAACCAAAGTTCTTTTCCATTACCACACACTCACTGCATCAGCTCTGTCTCTTCAATGTCAACACATGTCCATCTCTTCAATAAAACATATAAAAACAAAAACCAAGAAACATTTTCTGTAACTACTTCTCTTTCCCTTCAGAGACAGGCTCCTGAGTACTTTTCTCTCTGACCTCATATTTATTCCTGCTCCATTGCAATCTGTCTTATACACTTTTATTCAAATGCTCTTGCTAAGGCTGCCCATAAAAACCTGACCACTTTGCTGCTAAATTCAAGGGACCCACTTCACTTCTCATCTTGCTGAAGCTTTGTGAAGACTCGGACATTACACTCCTTGAAATTCTCCCCACTTTTGACTTCTATGACACTGCTCTTTCCCGGCTTTCATAATATTACCAGTCTGGCTCTTCTTTCTTGGTCTCCTTTGGGTACTCTCCTTCAGCTCATTTCTTAAATCTTGGTGTTCCAGAGAACACCCTAACCTCTTTCCTTCTGTTAATTTTCATACCTTATAGTCTCCATGGGTCATCTCAACTATGTGGGAATCTTCAGCTATCGTCTCTATGTTGATGATCTTCAAATCTTTAGCCCAGATCTTTCCACCTGAGGTTCAACCTAAAAATATAACTGCCTGTTGAACATCTCCACCTACCTGCCCCACAGGCATCTTCAGTTCAGCTTACTTGAAATGGTCTCATTTCTATTCCAAAATCCTATCCTTCTTCTCTCTCTTAGCGGTAATATTATCGGCCAGCTTGTGTAAGAAAGTAACTTGACAGAATCCTTGACTCTTTTCTCTCCTCCCCACTCCATATTCAATCAATGACCAAGACACATTGTTCTCCTTGCCTGAGAACAAATCCATCCTCTTACCCGCTGACCCCAAACTTATTCCCATTTCATGAGTTAGGTATTAATTTTTTCTAGTTTGGGTTTCTGTAAACATACAACTGTCTCTGTTTCTAGTCTTGTTCCTTGTTTTCACTCAGTCTAAATCAGCTCTAGAGTGATCTCTTAGAAATGCAAATGTGATCCTGCCATTCACTTGCTTAAAATCCTTCACTGAGTGCCCTTTTATGATAAAATCCTAAGTGGCCCTCGTCCTTTACTGCTTCCTCCATTGGACTGCTTTAGGGAAGATGGGCTAGAGTAATAGTTTAATCTCTAGCTATTTCATGCTTGGCTTCACTTTACTGAGGCTGCCAATTAGTGATTTAGAGGTGAACTCTTATGTGCTCTGCAGTGAACTGAGGCCTGCTTAAGTAGTCCTTGAAGAGCCTTTGGCCTTATTATCACAAAAAAACCTGCACTGACTTGAACCTGTGACCTACAGTTGAACATCTGTATATCCTGTTGGCCGTCCCCTGAGTTAGGAAAGTGAGTTTTGGAAATGCTTTAGTTATTTCTAAGTCCAATTTGGCCTAAATACATATATTCTCGATTTGATAATATTTTAAATGTAATCTTTTCAGAAATAGATAATAGCGTTTTTTTCCCTTCTACTCTCCCCTTCTTATAATTGCTTTTTAGAGAGAGGTGAGTAGATCTTCTCAACTCTACTGACTTTTATAAAATGGTATATGAGCGCCTTAATTTTCTTGTCTTGTCATCTGTCTTTTTCTAGTTTTAGAAATGGAAAGTAACAACAGCTGGGTGTGATCATATCAGCGGGGAAACATCCTCACTCCTGGCTGATTCACAAATTGCCCCTGTCTTGCTTGCCATTTCAAACAGAGGGACAGAGCATAGAATGGACAAGAAAATTAAAGAAGCTGTGATACACACAAATTCTACTTACAAAGGATAAGGCAGGATCGGTAAATAAAGGATATACGAACACCAAAGACCCCCACGAGAAGAAAATATAACAAAAGCAACTCAGAAAAATTAGATATGGAGAGGACAAAAGGAGAACCTGTTTTTTTAAAGACAAAAAAAACCATTAACCGTTGCTTTTTACAGCTGATAAATAAAATATGGTTTGTATAACATATTCTAAAAGGTTGGCAACTAGACAGTTATCACGGTAAAGTCTCTCCTCTCTACCTGTTAGTACTGTCTACAGCCTGAGGGAAATGATTATCAAGGGGAAAAAATCAACACCATGCATCTTACACGAGGATGTCCTCCACCAGGGTGTGAAGGGCACTGGGATTGCGGATCAGTTTGTCAAGGAAGCTGACGATGTCAGTAAATTTTGGTCTGTGGTTTCTCTCCTTCTGCCAACAATGGAGCATCAGCTGGTGTAGAGACTCCGGGCAGCCCATGGGAGCCGGAAGCCTGTAACCTTCTTCAATGGACAGAATGACCTAAATGCAAACACACATGTTAGTCTCTTACTTTTTGGGACCAATAACACAATATATGCTAAGTTATAATTCCTTCTGATACAGGATGTAGAAGCCAAAATATTGGTAAGCATGAAAACTGGTGGGTACAAACAGCCCAAACAAAGGTAAATACAAAAGTTGCAAGTCTCTACATTAATATCCTGTGTGATTTTGCTGGAAAGTCTCAAAACCCAATTAGGGCATCAGAAAGTCAGCATAAGATTGATGAGTTTTGTGCAAACCACATGTGACATATGTGTTAAGTAAAATTGTACCTCTGCTTGAAGCACTGAACTCCGGAGTCATTTTTTATCCTTTTATAATAATGTCAGTGTGTATTCTTTTGCTGGCTATAATTCCTTCTTTCTTCTTTATTGCCTATTTAATTTCTCTTTGCTTACTTCTGCCTTTCCCTTAGTCTGACCCTAATGTGATTAGGAAGTCGTCTCCGAACTCCTAAGGTCATTCAATCCTTGAAATGCTCTCGGTGGCTGGCTGAAGGCCACACAGCAACAGGAGTATTCAAGCTTGAGTGTCGTCGGGGCCACTCTCCAATAGAACTCTTTGTTCCCTCTGTCCACCATGATAGCAAGTAGTCACATGTGGCTGTTGAGTGCTTGAAATGTGGCTAATAAGACTGAGGAACTGAATTTTGGGTTTTAGTTCATTTAGTTCATGGGTTTAATTCATTAAAATTTAAATTTAAATAGCCACATGTAGCTAGTGGCTACTATATGGGACAGAGAGGCTCTAGGGAAAGGAATCTCTGTAAGAAGCCGAAGTTAGGAGTAACAACATGATGACAATAAGGCATGTTTTGTTTTGTTTTCGAACTCAGGAAATCATATATAAGATAAGGCAGGAGAGTCATCTATTTCATATATGGGCCACCTGGGAATCTAGTAATAATGCAATATAATCGACTCTGAATTTATACAGCTTATTTTTTGTATGATCAAAGTATTCATGTGACCCTTTATCTTCTTCTTTTTTTTTAAAGATTTTATTTATTTATTTATTTTACAGAGAGAAAGAGAGAGCATGAGCGGGGAGAGAAGCAGAGAGAATCTGAAGCAGACTCTGCACTGAGTGGGGAGCCCAACATGGGGCTCGATCTCACGGCCTGAAACCAAGAGTCAGATGCTTAACCAACTGAGCCACCCAGGGGCCCCATTATGTGACCCTTTATTCTTATATCATCTCTGGGAGAAAGAAAAAGGAAAGGGTTTACTCCACATTTTTGAGGTGGGAAGCTGAGGAACAGACTCATTGTTAAAGACAGGCACAACTCAACCTCACGCCTGCCCTCCATCAACAACAGAAACACAAAAATGCAAGTGCTAAGATTGTTAACCCGAGACCTCTCTTTATTGTAGCATCAGCTACGCACTTTCTGTAATTTGTAAAAACACATCCTAATTTCTTCTTTAATTGACAGTATTTGACAGGACTCTGAAATGTCCATAATTCATGCTAGAGGCAGTTTGCCAAAAGGAGCAATAATATGCCTACAAGAACCTCTTAACTGCTAAGCTTTAGCTTTTTGGTAGCAGGGAATTTCTCATAATCCCATCAGTGTCTGTGACCAGAACAATTTAACCTGTCAGGATAGTAGCATTTTTGCATTCATTTCATCCCTTACTGAACAGGATTTTTTCTAATCTGTTTTCTGATTATTTTTGCTACTAACTAGGCTTGGATTTTAAGACCTTTTGCAACACATTTTAGTAAAACAGGATGTGTGTAAAATGCTTTTTAGAAATCAAAACTACTGTGGCTAGTTCTGAAAAGTAGCCAAGAAAAATAAGATAGAATTCCATTATAAAAAGACTTTAAAATCCCACCCTAGGAGAGCACTCTAGTTGATCTGCTATAGTTACCTAATTATAGGTGCATAGAATCAAATAGATGACAAATGAGGTTATATTTTGAGAAAAAAAATTAGCTGCTTTTATTATCTATCATGTGCTAGGTGATTTGCATCTTTTTCTTCATTGACTGCTTATAGTAACTCAATACGATGGTTGTCGTTATCCCTATTCTTTTTTTTTTAAAGTGGAGCCCAACGTGGGACTTGAACTCATGACCCTAAGATCAGAACTGAGCTGAGCTAAGATCAAGAGTTGGATGCTTAACCAACTGAGCCACCCAGGTGCCCCTTATTGGTCCTTATTCTTAAGCAATAAATAAATAAATAAATAAATAAATAAATAAATAAATAAATAAGACTCAGAGAGGTTAAGAAAATTGCCCAAATTCACACAGCATAGATGGCAGACCTAGCATTTAAATTGAGTTCCATTAGCTTCCAAACTTTTTCTCTGACCATTCCCCAGAAATGCTTTTCAGTTCTCATGATAAACCTTCCTTTCCAATTTTATATCAATTAACAGGATTTTAGGAGTGATTTCCATGTTACCTTTTGTCATAGCACCTGGTAATTTGACTTCATTGTTTTTATTTGGATCTTCAATTTTATATTCTGGGTAAATCAAACACATATTTACTTTGCAGTTTGCAAAATGTTATCTCAGCCTGAACAGAGTCATTTCTGAATGCTTTGGAGTCTTGTACACATTTCTATTATTGTATCTATTACATTGTATTGTAACTATTCCTCTGCTTTTCTGCTAAGGCTATACATACTTGAAAGCAGGAATTATGTCTGTAGATTTTACCTTCTCATCATTTAGTATGGTGACTGACACATTAATAAATGTTATTGAACAAAACCAAAGCTATTAGAAGAAATTTCTGGATTTGTTTTGATTGAGCAGCAGATTCTTAGAAAGCCTGAAGTTTTAAACTACCCAAGATGGATTCAAAGTATGAGCATGGCAGCATTGGAAATCCCCTCTGAAGGAAGTATTAATCAAAAATTGGTGCATGAAGGAGCATTCTCCAAAATGATCTCATGAGCTCACTTTGGTTTGCTTGGACAATGAGCCGGTGAGACTGGGGCTTGCTATTCTCCAGGAGAGAAGGACTGGACCTAAACTCAGCTTTCTGTAAGACTGGTGGCTTCCTCCTCCTGTCTAGTGGGGCTACTATTTCCCAGTGGCTTCATGGTCCTTAGCTGACTTTGCTAGATGACAACTGTAAATAATTAACACCCCATGCAGACTGCTTGGTGCCAAGTGGGTTGTTCATATTCTCTTTTGACAAAATGGCTCTCATAATTGTCCTGTAAAAGGAGAGTGGGGTCCCTTGTCTGGAACCTTTATCCCTAATGAGTTCAGCAGTGTTTCTGGCCCCAGCATGCTCTTCTGTGGAGACAGTGGCCTTTTCTTCTTGCTGACCTCTGACTTTTACATTTCTTTAATTCTTTAACTTGTGACCTTGTAAAATTTCTTGAGCCCTGTATCATTTCAGGTGTCATGTATGAAGGGTCCTTGTAGGCTAATAGTAACAACAGTAACAACAGTGACAACAGGAGCTAACTATTAGTGAGAGCTCTTGGATACTTTCAGGTACCAGTTCTACATGATTAACATGTATCAACTCTTTTAACCCTCAGAATAACCCTGTGAGGTGCGCATTATTGTTATCCCTATCTTACAGACAAGAAATGTAAATAGAGAGAGGTTTAACTTGCTCAAGATTCCACCCCTAAAAATTCTGGTTTCAAGGAAGCCAAAAGAAGAGATTTAAGCAATCTGATCCACAAAATGGTTAAACGACAACATCTTTCTAATGGATTTTTAAATTTATTCATCCAAAGAGATATATTAACCATTTAACATGTACTATTGAGCATGCTATGTATAAGAGGAAACAAATGGCTAAGAAATATCTGTCTTTAGGAAACATATAATCTAGTGAAGAAGACTGGGGAGTTTGAATACCATAAATGCAGGTAGAACAGGGAGTTAATGGGTGCATGTGGAAGAAGTGCCTAACCTACCCTTGGGAAGGCTTCTCAGAGGAGGTGAGCTGGAGCTTACAGGAAATGTAGAAGGTAGCAGGGTCAACTAGACAGATTGAAGGGAGGAGATGTGATCTGATCAGGGAATGAAAGTAGATTTGTGCAGCTAGAATAGAGCTTTCAAAAAGAGGGATGGCAAGATTTGAGGCTGGACGGTTAAGTAAAAATTATATTTCTTAGGATCATGAATGATTTTGTATGCTACAAATGACTTTTTGCAAAGGGAAAAAGGTTTTGGCAAGTAAATGACATTAAATTTGCCTTTGGGAAGCTCAATCTGGCTTCAGTGTGGAGAGCACATTGGAAGGAGCGGGAGGCCAGGAAGGAGGCTTGCAGTGATTCAGGCAAGAGATCAAGATGGCCTTACTGGAGGCAGTGGCTGTGGGATACATGAAGTGGACTGATTTGATGGAAACACAGGATAGGGTTAAGGTTAAGTGTGGCAGGACAGGTTTTTGACTTGGTCAACTGGTAAAGACAGAGGCCACAGGAGAAGAAACAATGTGGGTGCTGGAGTGATGTTGAGTTCAATTTCCTTTGAGCTTTCTGGTTTCGGATTCAAGTAACATATATAACTTTGAGAGCTTATTATGTGCCACGCTCTGGCCTAGCTCACTTTATTTAGGTCTCAAATTACCTTATTATGTGAGTATGGTTATGCATATTTTATAGGTAAGAAAGCCGAAGCTCAAACTGATAAATAGATTGGGTCAGTATTGCATAGCTAATAATTCCCTGAAAAACAGACTGATATTATCATCTCGATAGCCTCTGGATCATGGTAGTGGAAGTGAACATCAGTCCTGAGTCTTTACCCAGACCCTGACGTTTCAGAATGAGATCCCGAGCCTCTCTCACCGTCTAGTACACTCCATGCTGCCCTCTCGCCTCCCTGCAGATGCCGGCCACAGCCGCGGCTCGTGCTCAGCCTTCTCTGCAGGTTTTTAGATCTATCACCTACAGGATATAGAACTTTATGAGGTTGTCATGCAGACGCCTTAGATTTATTTTGTTCATAACTTACCCCATTCCTCCTTTGGGATTCCCGTCTTTTGCAAAGGGTACCACTGTTCTTCCAGTAACTCAAGGAGTCGTTTGGGTCTCCCTCCTCCCTGAAGCTCAAAAGTAACTGAAGTCGTGCTGATTCTACTACCTTCATATATTTTAAATATGCTATTTTAAATTCTCCCTCCAAATGATTTCTTTCCCATTTTGATAACAGCCTCCTAACTAGTCTACTTGTCTTCCTTTCCCTTCTCCAATCATCTCCCACAGTGCAGCCGAAGCAATCCTGAGGTCGCGCTGTGATCCCATTCCTCCCATGTCTGAAATTCTGCAGCGGGTGCCTTGAGCCTGGCTCTCAGTCCTCACCTCTGGCTGCGTCCAGGCCTTGGCTGTGGTCACTAAAGAACACTCTCACTCTTTCAGCTGGGCGAGCTGGACCCCTCAGGAGCAGCAACTGCTTCTTTTTCCTGTATGTTCCCAGCATCTAGCACAATGCCTTGTCAAGTACAAAAAAGGAGCTTCAATGGTCACATATGTGATGTAGGAAAACTGTATTTTATGGGCAGCTTGAGAAAACCTATATTAACCTTTATCTTCATAAACATGTCTTTTGTGAGCAGCTTTGTTTTATAGGTATTTTCTGATTTCTTAGTTAAGGACTGACAAGGAGCCGGAAGCATATGGGGTGCTTTGTCTAAAAGACTAATTGAGGTTTGTTGTTTTAGGATATGAAGGGGTGATAATTAACTAGAGTGAATTTTATAACAGTTTGGTTTATGATAGTTGTAGGCTGTCATCCTTTGGAGAAGAGTTATATAAGGTTAAACCCTTATTTAAAAATGCAAGAAGAAAATTAAAATAAAGTGAAAAAATATGAAAATGACTACAGTAATAATTTCCATGCAGAGGTAGAAGGAATTAGATTCTGTCAGAATTTATTATCTAAAACCTGGCTGGTTATTCTAGATAGACCGTACTGGTTCCTTGTCATTGACACCGCAATTTTTAGCAGCCTAGAATCAACAGAAGGCTCAGTTGGGGCACGTAGCAGACTGTTCTGCTCTTGCCGAATCTGATGAGTTTTCCAATTGTGTTGACAGTTTCTGAATCAAAGCAGGCAATGTGCACCTTTTATTAAATCAGGCAAACAAGAAGTAGACCGTCAATATAAAGACGCTGAGACATCCCTGAACAATACCATTGAACAAGGACTGCTCGGGCTGTGCAGGGAATCACATTTTTATGTTATAAGACTGCTAAGTATCTCCAAAAAGAAGCATATTGAATTTAGTTATTCATACTTTCTTTTAAAAGAAACTGTCTCAAAATTTTAGTCTACTGAAACGTACATTAGTAAATGGAATGTGAAATGATTTTATTTTTATCTTCCCTCTAAATATTTGTCATGGCTTTGTGGAAAACTTATACTCTCAGGTAGAATGGGGATGGTGAAGCAAAGGGTCCCAGTATACACTTCCTTTTTAGGATAGTGATTACTTATATATATTAGGATATTTGATTTGTAATACAATAATACTGGAAACACTGGTAATCTATTTTCCTGATATGCAATATAAAGGTTGTGTCTACATGGGAGAGAAAAAAAAGAAAAAGGAAGGAAAGACGTGGTTATAAGGAAATAATGTTTATAATCTTATACGGATTTTCTTATTCAGTATTTTTCAACATCCAGGATTTAAAATTCAGTGAAATGCGATCAAGAATGAAATTCAGGGTACAGTAAGAAAAAAGGGTACAGAGTAGTGAAAGAAAAAGGTACAGGAAGAAAACATTTTTTTTTCAGAGGCTCATCTGTAATTTGTAGATCATTAGGGCATGGAAACCTAAGATTTCTTTTTTAACTTGAAGATAAAAAAATTCTTAAAAGTCTACAGTTAAGGCAGTTCCCAAACCTCACTTTCTGGAACTCACCATAGAATGTCAAGGACCTTTTTAAAATGAAGAGTACTTGTCCTCAGTAGCTTACCACCTTTGAGACTGTTGAATGAGAGGACAAAATGGGGAATAATAGAAGTGTAGGACTCTCAGAGGTTAGAAGTTGTTGATAAGATTTGTCATTTGGAAAATCTTTTACCCCTAACAGTTGAAAGTCACACTTGTTGTGACAGATAACTAACACTTCCAATGTAAGAATGTTTCGGTTTGTAAGTCACGCAAAGAGCATTAGTGAAGGAGTCCCCTGAACTGTATCAAAGTCTGAAACTGTCACGGACAAACTCATTGGTTGGGCAGGTGTCTGTCTCCTCATTAACGAAGAAAAAAGAACTGGTTTCAGCGCTTGCAATAGTACCTTTTAGCTCAAAAAGCTGTTTCTAGAGTCACTGAAGTCTGCAAACTGAAGTCTGCATCTGCAGGGCCTTCGGTAACATCTCCACATCTTCAGGTTCTGTAACCTCCGGTCTAGATTTGGCCTTGATGGAAAAGGACTATATCCCACAGAGTTCCAAATGCAGGAGACAAAAATCCAGACAGGGCCAGAGACTACGCTGGCAAACTAAGACTAAGAAGCTATGGAAATATAGTTTATGAGACAAAGAAAAGGGGGATTTTAAAAAATGTCCTCTTTGTAAATGCTCCAAAGAGAGCAAAAGATGGAATAAAAATTTTAAGAGCTAAAGATTATAAATATATTTCAATATGTAAATATATTGAAGGTATAATTAATTTTTTATGAAAACATTACTGGCATGTATACATTTTCTAGCTTTGTGGTCATTTAGTTACAAAAAGGTTTCCCTTGAAAATTACCCTGTGGTAAGAACATATTGGTTATTGGTTTCCTCTACTTGGAACTTAACCATTTGAATTATTCACAACGGTGACTGATTGCCTTTCATAATATCCCCTATTACTCTTGACTCTAGCAGACATGCATCATGCTAGTCTAATTAGTACGTATTTGATTAAAATACTGCTATTGCCTATGTACCGATAGAAGTTATTGAAAAATTGAGAAAAGGAAGGCCATTTTGACAATTGCCTTGATATAGTATATATTCAAATAAATGCAAAAGTTCCCTCAGTAATATGGAAAGGTTGAAATAATGGGACTGGGCCTTTAGCAATTTCCTATATCTTACACAGATCATTTCACAGAGACCATTACATAATAAAGAAGAGTTTGGAAAATCTAACCAGAGACAAAAATTGGAAATGACTGGACTCTCTGAGTCATAAAATCATACTGCATTTCTAGGTAAGTGGATTCTACCCATCCACCACTCTTAGCTGAAATACTGACCTATAATTGTAAAGGTTATAGGATTATAAGGACAAACAAGAAATACGGTAAAAGGTTATTTTCTTCCTTTATAAATTTTGAAAAAAGAAATCAATTCCAATAAGGTAAAAAGGTTCTTTTCAATCACATCGCCTATAAAAAGAAAACCCTGAAGATAAACTCCAATTTTTTTTCTTCAGGCGTTCGGGCGCCGGGAAGCGGCAGCCACCTGCACGGGGGAGCGGGCGGACTCATGGACGGCACCCGCGAGAGAGCGGACTGAGACCGATAAATAAATAAATAAAATCTTTAAAGAAGAAGCCCACATCCCTAAGATCCCTATAAAAACAAGGGGCACGGCCTGGGACCCAGTCAATAATTTGGGCTCTGGACAACCCCGCAACCTCTCATCAGAATGACAAGAAGGAGAAGCCCCCCCCAGCAAAGAAAAGACAGTGAGTCTGTGGCCTCTGCCACAGAAATAATGGATATGGATGTAACCAAATTATCAGAAATGGAATTCAGAGTAACGATGGTCAAAATGATGAGTAGAATTGAAAAAAGTATTAACCAATTTTTTTTTTCAGGTAAGCTTCAGAAAGCAATTTAAAGCAAGATTATTATTCCATAAAAGCTTTCAAAAACTAAGGAGACTAAACCCCACAGAAACACTGAGGCAGCAGTATGTTTCTTAGTAAGCCTCAAATGAGATGTTCCCTAATACTGGCTCTCTTTTTGGGAAAATGAACCAGCTTAGTAGCATATGCCTAAATGACACCATACCCACGAGAAATTTGGGTTTCAAATTGCTTCAAGGAGTTTTTTTGCTTTTTTTTTTTTTTTAACAGCATCACGTCAGGGAAAAAACAAAACAAAACAAAACCCAAGACCCTGGTCTTGTGTTCAGATCATTAGTTCGAGCCAAGTCGCCTCTCATTTATGTGGTGTTAGTTTTTTTCCCTACATATTAGCTCTGTGGGGATTTGGTTATTTAATGTTGCCTGCTGTTCATGTTTTGCTTCTATTTTCTTCTGTTAAGCACATTATACAGTGTAAGTGTTGGAAGAACCGCAGTGCCCTTTGGTGTCATCTTTGGAACTTGCTTGGCTCCTAGCATTACACTGTACTCCCATCGTATAATAAACAACAATTACTTTGAACTTGGGTGAAAATAACATAAAACATTACCCAGCAGTACCTTTAAGAAAAGAAGAAAAAAAGCTAGGAAACAGCAAGGAGCTATACACCTTCAACATTATCTGGGACATGCTTCTGGTAGTAGGCTAAATTTGTCCATCATTAGAATCTGATTTTCAGCTACTGCTGTATATACTTTTGAGAAATGTAATAAATATGGTACATTTCATAAATTTTTAATATCAAGACATGGAACACTACGAGAAAGATTTATAGTTCCAAACAACAGCGAGTCAATCTGCATTCTTTTGCTAATAGAAAACAACAAAAACACTTCTCTTGTGACAGAGTGGCATACATAATTAAAGATGCTTTCATTTCGTTATGCAGAACCTCTGTGGTATAGAGAGTCCTTTGAAAATTAGACTTCACAGTATATGGCTTAGAGGGTAAAAGCGTGCACTTTGGAGTAAGCAAGGGGCTTGAACTTTAGTTCTACTATTAACTAGCTAGTAACCTTGGGTAAGTTATTTAAACTTTTCTAGAGAGTGTCAGTTCTCTTATCTAGAAAGGGGAGTAATAGTATTTATTTTAGATAATTATTTTGAAGATTAAATGAGCTAATAATCTAAAATACTTGGCTCATAATAAGCTCAGAAAATGCAAACTATGATTATTACATTTGATTAATTAAACACCTTCTACGGACCAGGTATTTCACATACATTATCTTTAATTCTTTTAAATCCGGCAGTTGAGTATTCTGAATCCTGTTATGGATAGCATCTCAGAAAGCCTAACCCCCCTGCCTAAGATAACACAGCCAGTGAACTGCAGAGCTGGGATTTGAATCCAGCTCTTTCTAAAGCAGTGGCTCTTCACTGGCAGTGATTTTGCACCCCATCTCTGACTGGGCAATGTCTGGGGCCATTTTGGTTGTCATGTCAGGGAAGGTGGTAGTGACATCTAGTGGATAGAGGCCAGGGATGATACAGAACACCCTACAATGCACAAGGCAGTCCCCCCACCCCCCCGCAACAAGTAATTACTCAGCCCAATATGTCAGTCTGTCAATAGTTCTGAGTTTGAGAAACCTTGCTCCAAAGCACTCATGACTTGCCAATATACCAGCTGCCTCACTAGAATACAGTGACGCGCCATGTTAATGTCTTGGTGCCCTTTGATACTGCAATAAATAAAGTTGCTCTTGAAAAACAATTTGTACTAAAAAAGGACAAAATAGTATCTCTCTGGCAACACGACTGCTTTCTTTCGGGGACTTACCCCCTCACTGCATGTGGTTATGGGGAAAATGCCAATGACAGCGCTCCACTGGCTTCTAAAGGCACGGGCTGGTACATAAAGCTAGCTGGGCCAATCACAGTATCCATCTTCCCGGCCTGGTTTTGGTTCAGGGTTGGGCACGACCCTGACAGAGCCAACTAGAGTCTTCTCTGGGATTGGTAGGTGAATTTTCACAGAGGAAAAAGGTTTCATTCTGCTGAGGTTGCTAAGCTGGAATGCTGAGCCCTGGAGTGTGAAGAATACAACAAAGAGGACCTTTGCAGTACGAGAAAAGGAGGTCAACGGACCCAGGGAAGCACTACAAACCCTGCATGATCCCCGGGATTCAGCACCACTAAAATTCTTAGTCTTATGAATGAAATTTTTAAAAAAAATTTTTACTCAAGTTAGTTTATGTTGAGTTTCTGTCATTTATAATCAAAAGAATGCTGAATAATAGAGTATGCATGCTTTTTTCTGGCATATATTAAAAAAACCCCAACAATTATGTCCCGTTCAGAGTGTTGCCTATTTAAAAAAAAAAAAAAAGAAGGCATGAGGACTACCCTTGAGGAATGCACATTCTCCTTGGGGGCAGGGCTAGGACTTAGGAATATCAGAACTTCACATCCTCATCTACACAGTGTCCTCCTGGAGAGCGGGGCCTGGGTTTTCTAGTTCTCCCTCACCGCCCACAGGCGCACCTGGCCCAGTGATTGGCACATGTTTAATAAGTGACTGCTGAGGAGCTAAGCGGATGGCACCTGCTGTTATGTTTGTTAGGCCTTTTATGGACTAATCTTGTATATTCTTTTCTCATTTCCTTTCCCTCATGTACGATACCACTGACCTTTGGGAAACTCATTATATTATTCACTAAAATAGATTCTACAAACTCAGAATTGTTCACTGTAATAAAACATGCCATGGTATACAGAATAGAGGGACTCTTTCATAAAAACGATCTGAAATTTCCTAAACTCATTTAAAATCATAAAACATGTTAACATTCTGTATTCAACTAAGCCCATAGCTTAAACTCACCAAAATGTAGTAAAAATATAAAATATTCAAACAGAACGTAGTTGGATTTTTATTGTCCAGAATATTACTTTCCTTATTTAAAATGCACCTTGGCAAACAAAAGACTATACTTTGACCAAACAAACGAGAAATGCAGAACAGATAGGGAATAACCAGTATTTGGAGAGGAGCAGCTGGGAAAGTTTTGATTAAGCTATTTCTGCTTCCAAACAGAAATTCTGGTTACAGGATCTGTCACAGATATGCTGACTTCCAATATGTTAAGCTAAACAGAATTTCAACTCTTTACAGCAGCAGCAAAAAATAGTCACGAGATACATAAAAGATTTTAGCTCTTACCACTTTGCTCTGGTCTTGTATTGATCTGAGGACCTCAAGAGTTTGAATCCCTCCCCCACCCAGAACTTTTTGTTCTCCTATTTTCAGATTCTTGCTTGAATACTGTTTGGTAACCACTCAGAGACAATGAAAATTTCCAGCTTAGTGCCTACCTGGCCCTCAAAAAACAATCAAGCTCTGGGTGGAGGGCGCGTTCACGTTCAGCCCTGGGCTGTAGGCATTGGCAATCCTGAGCAAATGAGAATGGCCTTAATGTTGGGAGTTTATTACTGGCAGCCGCAGCTTCTTCTGGTTCCAGATATGGTCTCTGTGGCCAGATGAGGTCTAATAGACAGAATCATTCTCTAAATGGTCATCTTGGCCACAGATCATCAATATCCGTGGCCAGAATGGCTGGGTCAGTTGTTGGGCGAGATCCGAGAAGGGAGGGGTCGACAACAGAGCTGGGAACTCTCTAGGCAACAAATAAGAACGATTTACATCATAGTCTATGTTGGAAATTACAGATTTGGACCTTTTCCCCTCAGAGGCTGCCGCTCTCCTAAAAAATCTGTCTTGTGCTGCGGTATCTTAAACGTGTACCCGCTGTGTTCTGTGGAAGTCCTAGCTCCTTCTCGGTCCCTCCGCAGAGATTCAGGAATGTGCTAAACTTCAGAAAAGAACCATCTGAATCATTCCTTTGCCGAGACAAGTATGACCATTTTTCCAGAGATGATACAAATCGTAGCTTCTTATTGTTAAAAGGGATATTAAAAATCACCTAACCCAGTCCTTTTATTATATTTATTGGTCATGAAGCTTAGCTGCTTTGAAAATTAAGTGGCTTTCATGGTTGAATTATAGTCTTCATAATGATGGCCATGGTTACTTAATTGGCGGTACAGCATAACCTAGCTGGTAAGATGATAACCCAAGGGGAAGGAAAAATAATGGAACTTCTCTTTATGTTTTTTTAATCTCATCCTACTATAAGAAAGATTATGTATAAACGTTTAAGAAGAATAACTAATTATGACTTTTATGAGAATGTAATTGACAATATATATGACGTATTCCAAAATCAACCCCTAGCATTTTTTTATCCTCTTTTTATGTTCTTTTCCCCCAAAGCAGTGATTATCAAGTGACAATACTAGTTTTTTTCTTATTTACTTTGTTTACAGTCTGTCTCCCCTCCGCTGGAATGTGAGCGCCACGAGGGCAAGACATCACTGGCCCTCCATGGGGAGCTACATGGACTGTAAACCAAACCACCAAGGAAGAAGCAGTTATTTCCTCTTCTCTTTTCCTTGCCCATGTCTTATTCTAGAAGTTTATTAGCATGCCCTCTAAGACCACCATCAAATCACTTACTATATGATTCTAGGGAATCCTGTTGCATTTGTGGGCCTCAGTTTCATAAGCAAGTTGGAATTGGGCTGGACTAGATAATCTTTTGGTCCCTTCCAGGTATAATATTTGTTCTCTGTTCTATTTCTAGTTCCAGGAACAGAGAAGTCACCCAACAAATATTTTTAAATGAATATATTAGTATGGTAGTACTGGTACATGATGTGCAAACAAATATATGTATGTCAGCTGTGAACGCTCAAGAACTTTTTATCCGTAAGGGTATATTATTTGTAATGTTTGGAGCCTATGAATTAGGCATTTTTTATTTGAAGTCTGCTGGGGGAACTAGTTAAGGGCTAAGTGGGGTACTAATGAAAGAGGGCACTTGAAGTGAGGGCTCTTCTGTGCAGTGGAGACTGTAACTCACCGGGGAAAGGATTTTTTATTCTGGAGATTTGTTTGAGTGGCCTATTTCAGTCATGAGAAAGCAGGATAAGTAGGCAAGCATTATCTTGGGCTTAGGGTAGAGCAGGAACTATGGTGACTGAATACAGGGCTTCCATTACCTTGGATAACAGGTTTAAAAAAAATGAGTTCCTTTAAGTTTATTAAAGGGGTAAATTTCTGCTTCTGAGATTCAATTTTAAGAAGAGCTGGAGAGGCAGTCACAAGTTGTCCCAAACAAGGCCCAGGGGCAGAAAAGAGCAATGAAGTCCTTCAAATAAAATTCCCTGAATAATAGTGGACTCTTGGCAAATGACCTGGATCCAAAAGTCTAAGTTTTGGGAGTGGAGCAAGGGTCGTGGGTTAGGGCACATGCTATACTTAAGGGCAGATGCCCTGCAGGACCTAGCCACATGGGCTCTGCACTTTGATGATGTGCTTAGGAGAGCAATGATTGAACAATGTGTATGACCTGAAACTTGCTGTCATGTAAGTTTCTAGACCCAGCATTCTCTGCCAAGTCAACAGGCCCCCATAGGCCGGAGCGGGACTCAGCTTCTAAAGTCACACCGACGTGGAGAAACAATAGTCGTGGTGAGCTAACCAAAACTCAGTCTTCTCTACTCCCGGTATTAAAACTTTGTTTGTTACTTGGTTAAGTCCTTTAGATACTTGGACAACTTGAGATTGGGATGGAGTAATGAATGAGGTGTGAGGTATGGAGGGAATGCCCAAGAAAATGACTAGAAAAAAATAAAAACAAACAAAAAGAGATGAAAATAGTGTTACTCTGTGTATGGGGATTTTCTATAGTTAAATTGTCTTTTTTTTTTTTTAAACCTGTGAACATCCAGAAGCACATCAGAGGTGAGTTCCCATTATTATTGAGGAAGGCAAGTAAGGGGACAAAGTCCAAATTCTGAGATGAGAAAGTGTGAAAATAAAATATATTTTCAGTTATGACAGTATACTTATTTGCATTGTCAGGGTACCTACATTTTCCGACTACCATTTTTATCTCTTTGGAGGTCCTAGAGATCAAATGTGTGTTTACTTCCCTGTTGTATAATATTATTAATCATCAAGGTAATTTTTATAGGTAAAACAGAAACAAAAGAAATTGCATAAAGGGTCACATATCTGAAAAGAACCACATCAAATGTCATATTGATAATGCATTGCCTGAAAGCACTTGCTCTTTTTCTTCTAAGTAATATCTAGTTTAAATTAATTTGCTTTTACAGTGGCGCATTACATTGCCCCCAGGAGGCAAGGAAAGGTAAACATTATTCTTAGCTTTCTGTTACTTGTAGGCCAAGACCGTTGCATGAGCAGAGTCATGCTGCATTAGAGCCACGTGTGTAGGCGCCTCGGATGTAAGATGTGGATCAGGTACTCCCATGACAAAGCCCATCAGCTCGCCCCTCTGACACCGGAACAGCTCAGAGTAAAAGGTTACTTAGCTTCTCAAACTCAGCCGCAGACCCTGAACAACTCTCAGGAAGAGAAGGGCTAATCTGAGTGAGGGCAAAAGACACATGTACTCTTCAATGTTAACGTGGTTATACTCACAAAATGGCAGTTTAACTATCGCTGGCACTTACATCTTGGTTAGACATTTCCCAGTAAGGTCTCTCTCCATAGGACATGACCTCCCACATGACAATGCCATAGCTCCATGCATCACTCGCTGAGGAGAATTTTCTGTAGGCAATAGCTTCTGGGGCTGTCCACCTTATGGGAATTTTCCCACCCTGGAAGACAAATTGGAGATCTCTCAGCTGGCTCACAAGCGTATTAAAAAATGAAGTGGCAGTCCAATTAAATAACTTTTGTTAGAAAGATCTAAATACTGCATGATACCATTGGCATTTTAAACAAAAATACGAGAACCAGAATAATGTTAAATGTCAGAAATATTTTTTCCTATAATAATTATTCAGCACAAACAACTTTAATGGGAAATAAGTCACACTTCAGAAATATTTTATTTCATTCGTTGGAGGAATTTATTTTCACTTTAGATTCACACAATTAAACTCACTATCATGCCATTTGAAGAAAGTTCTGGATTATAGCACATTAAAACTAAGTATCATTCAACATTCATTAAACATTGTATTACATGTATAAATAATAATGAGAATAAGTTCTACTTAATTGAAGATAAATGGTTAAATACAGAACTGAAACATTCTCTGCAATTCAATGTTTATCAGAACTTTCCCTCTTTCCTTTTTACCTACGATTACATTTATTTTAAATTAAAAAATCCTTTAACATTACACAAGAGCACCTGAGAAGGATAATTTTTCTTTAGAACACTTTAGGCTAGTTTATATTCTTGTTCTTCAGTGTTCAAGTTCACATTTGAACATATTAAAGAGATGAAATTGCATGAATTTAATCTATATTGTTCAGGTATTAAAGCCCGCTATTGTGTTATACTTATTTTTTATCAACATTTATTACATTTTATCTCTCGAAACACTCTATAAATCCCTTTCTACTGTAATGACAAGAATAAAACAATTCATCCATTTGATTTACAATCTTTGAAATCTTCACTGCTCTGAACAGCAAGTCGAGCGGAGGAGAGCACCCCTGACGCCACTAGATGGCGGAAGAGAACAACGAGCTGCGCCCAGACCGCGGTTTCTCGCACCGTGGAGAAGGAGTCAGCGGGCAACACAGATCTTGGACTGTCAGAAGGCTCCACGACGACGGAATTGTTTCATCAATACCAGCACTTCCATGATCACATCATCTGATCACCCACGGCGCTCAAAATCTGGTGTGAGGGTGAGCAGGGGTGGGAGGCAATAGAGGGTGCATTCTCTGGCCCTTGAGGAAGTTAGGTCTGACACCTTTAAAAGGTGAAGCCATGAATCGAGTAATCTAAACACTACTTTTTTCGTAATCTAAGCATTCACTTGAAGAGAAAAGCGATTCATCCGAAATGGGAATAATTGGGTTTCACCAGGCAAATGAGAGCATTAATGGAATCCTCATTTTAAAGACTTGCAGCAAGGAACCTTGGGGATAATACCTTGAATTCAATCCCCTGATTTTACAGGTGAGTGACCGAACCCAGGCTTTAGAGATTTAGAGATTCCTCTCCACATTACTAAATACATAATGTCTACTAATGTTATCATACTAGTATTATGGGGTATGGATATAAAGATGTAAATACTTCATTGTGGGGGAAAAGCTGGGCCAAACGAACTTTAATGTTTTAACACTGAGCATCTGATAATCCTATGTCATCATAGTATAGTGGAAGGAAGCCAGAAACCTCCAAGTCTGGGTTGTTCACGCTTCGTGTCAGTACCAAATTAAGGCCAGGAAATTAAATTTACAAAGTTGGTGATAGTAGTTTAAGAGGGTGATGGGTGGGGGAAGGGAGGTGCAAGAGGAGGATTCATTTCTAAACCCAGAGTAGAGTTGCCAGATAAAATACAGGATTCACAGTCAGATTAGAATTTCAGGTAAATAACAAATACTTTTTTTTAGTCTATGTCCCATAAAGGAATATATTTTTGTGTGTAAGTATGTCCCAAATATTGCATGAGGCATTTACACTAGAAGAAATTGTTTCTTTGCAATTCAAATTTAACTGGGCATCCTATATTTTTATTTACTAAACCAAGCACCCTATCACAGAACATGAAAAAATAATTCAGAAATGGAAATATTGTAAATGATCCAACACAACATTAGTGTTCTGAAAAAACCACCACAACAACAACTAGTATGGTCTCTACTTCACCAGGGGACAAGGACACTCTGACTTGTATTTGTGCCACCAGTCCTATAGCAGCCTTTGTTTTATGGTCTATTTGTGGCTAAAGCACCTTGGTCCTGTGACTCTGCATTCTGAAACCACTTAAGTCAGACTCCGGTTTGTTCCAATATGGAAGCCACACTTCCAGAGAATGAAGGCCAAATTGGTAGCGTTGACTTCAGAACAGATGCAAGAACAGCAGTCTCATTTGACATTTCTGACTCTGGATCTTTCTTTGTCTCTCTGGCAAACAATTGCTAATCTGCTGGAACAGTTCCTTTGCTGAATCTTTGTGAGTTTTATTAAGACAGCCTAAAAAATGTAGTTAAGGGTTATTTTAGGTGCATTCACTTATAAATGATATCTCATAAAAATGATTCACACATAAATTTATATTTCATGTAAGTTGAAATCACATGTAAATAATAACTTTCCCTTTCCTAAGATTTTTTTTTCCCTCGAGGAGAAGATATTACAGAATATTTGATTAACAGCATTGCTATCTGTTAGGGACTGAATTGTGTTTTCTCAAAATTCATATTTTGAAGCCCTAAGCCCCAAGGTGACTGTATTTGGTAGTAGGGCCTTTTAAGGGGTAATCAAAGTTAAATAAGGTCATAAGGGTGGGCCCTACTCCAATACGGCTACTGTCCTTCTAAGAAGCTGAAGAGACACCAGAGGTGTACAGGCACAGGGAAAGGCCGTGTGAGGCCACAGCAAGAAGATGGCCATCTGCAAGCCAAGGAGAGAGACCTTGGGACTCCAAGCCTGCCCACATTTAGATTTTGGATGTTCAGCCTCCAGAACTGTGAAAAATAAATTTTTATTGCTTGAGCCACTCAGCCTCCGGTATTTTGTTATGGTAGCCCTAGCAGACTAATACACCACCCTTATAAAAACCAAAAATTTTTAGCTAGGATGAGCAACATTGCAAAATGGACAGTACATCTTTATTTCAAATTCTATTCCAAGTGCCATCTAGAAGTGGGAAGTGTGAGCTAGAATAAATCTTAAAGATGAAAATCATCACAGAAGTTTTAAGGTAGGAGATATAATTCTAATTAATAAAAATGCATGGTAACGTGAACCTGACAGTATGCACGGGCTTCAATAATTCTGAGCATATATGGGATGGAGATAAGGAAGCTTTCAAATCTTTTTTTCTAGTGGGAGGATATAGACTGAATATAGTTGATCTCTAAGTGCAAGATAGGGCTGAAACGAAGAGGTCCTTCAGTTTACCGTATGGTCTCTATCCCCTTCCTATTTTAGAGGAAACACAGAAGCTTAGTTCTTTTCCTTTTTTTTTTTTTAATTGAATGGACCAACAAACATTTGTGGCTTAATCTCAGCTACTTATTTTTGCCCATGATCTCAAATCATAGACAGAGGTAATGCACTAAATTACTTTTTTCTCAAAGCATTAACCACCAGATGTTTGTTTCAGGTTTCAGGAATGAACAAACAGTACTTTAGATTTGAAATCACAATCATTGGAACATTACATGTTGCTTTACCATATGTTTATGAGGGAAAAAAGTTACCAATGATACTAATCAAAATGACTGAATGTAACTCTAAAGACTTCTCACTTTCGGGTACTTCCCTTCTGCGGCAAGCTGAATCACTTTGGGAACAAAGGAGAAACAGGAAGTAAGCAAACTGAATCGGGATGGCTACTGAAAAGATTGTTAGCAACCCCTTTTTCCTGTTTTTTAAGTCCTACACAGCCTGCTGTCTTAAAGTGGGGTCATAGCGAAAAAGTGCTGAAGACACAACCAGGAACCCTGCATTTTATACCGGCAAACCCTCTACCCCCTGAGGAGAGTTGCATTATAGTTGAATTTAACATCTGAGGTTTAGAACCTGATCCTCTTATTTCAGTGGAGACAATCAATTGAAATATAGTAAGGTTACAAAGGCTTAATACTGAAACCAAATGGAAAACGTCCACTGAGAAACAAGAACACTCAAGTCTCTCTCCATTTCCTGTTCACTGGATTTGACGGTTATCTTAAAGGCAAATGGTTTGAATAGACAACAATCTGCCTGCAGACTTCCTTTTTCTTTTTTCTTTAATCTCTCTCGGTGGTACCCAAACTTCAAGGAATATAATCATACTAAAGAAAACATATATACTATGCTTAAAGATTAATTTAAGAAATTTCTAATGATGATTTTAACTAAATATTTTTCTTCATGAGCTGCAAATCCTAAGTGAGATGGAACTCTTCTATAATCCATTGTGTGACTTTGGGCAAGTCTTAACTGAGTCTTAAATTTGAGATCTGAAAAATGAGGGGATTTGAATTAATGATCATAAAATAATAAACTCTAGTGAGTTTCAATAGGTGCCTAGTTTCTTGGCTCCCATTAAACTGGTAGACAGGCCATCTGAGTTGGTACCTAGTCCATGTAAACAAACAGCCTGATGACAGACAGTAGAGGAGATAAGCACACTCAGTTTCACATCCCAGACCAATAATTCATGGTCACAGGAATCATCCTGAGTAGTAAGGAAGGGTTAAAATAACTTAATCACTTTTCGTTTAAGAAGGCAACCGTATGAAAATACATATTAGAAAGGCATGAAACCAGGACATTGACTTTTCCCCTTTTTTGCTTTTTACTCTTAGTGGGTTAAAATACACTTAAAGAGCAACCACTGGTTATTTGGAAAACTCATTATATGGACACTTACTGATGTCAGATGAAAAGAGGCATTAGTTTCTTTCCTGAAATGTCATTTTACATGGACATTTCTTGTCAGTGGGATTATCTGTGGCAGTGGTGGTCTGGTTTGGGGAGCAATGGTGGAGGAACTGGCACTCTGAAGTCTCCTGCCGTAATTCAATATGGTGCCCTGGGAAGTCAGAGCAAATCACTCTCTCACATGCTGGTCACACAGACAACCCTCACTGGTGGGTTATTCTTCTTTCTCTTGAGAATTACTGATCTTGAGAGGTCAGTCCATCTCTAGTTTGTATTCCCAAGTCAACAAATCATAATATTATTGTGCACAACTACATTATATTGTGTAAGCCTTTTTAAAACGACATCCCCGCTCCCTCTCAGAGGGATGTGTAATTCCTCCTTCACTGAAGTTTATGATCTAGGGCAACTTTGGTACAGTGTGAAGTTTTATCCTTTTCTAAAATACGAGGATAATACCTGTCCTTCTTTGAAGAAAGACGGAGGACTATGATGGAATGAATTTATCTGTAGTCACAAAGGAGAAATCTTATAGGTTTCTGGATAAGATTTATTAAGTGGATTAAATGAGATAGTATACACGAAGCACCGCTTAGCTGCCAACATACGGTAGGCACTCAGGAAATGTTACTTCTTCTTAATTTGTGCACTTAAAATGTTTCCTATGTGGACCTGCTTGGCATCCCCATTCTCCAATCTGGAGTCACTAGCCCACCCCCTACAGTGCCAGACTCAAGGGTGATCTTCTCACACAAGAGTTTTTAGGAGCCAGGCGAAACAAATCAATCATTGATAGATAAGCTCTGACTCAGTTCTTCTAATTTAGACTTATCTTGTCCAGTTTGAGGAAATCTGTCTATTTTGGTTGAGTTCTGTTCTATGCCTACCTTCCCGCGAGTGCACCACCAGTGCCCTCCCAAGACAGAAGACATATCTCATTCATCTCATTCTTTCATAGGTATAATTCTGTCATCAAAGAACACTATCTATGGCTGAATGTTGGCAGCCAGACTTCTGTTTACAGCTGGATCTGCCTGATAATGATTCTCAAAGGATTACTTGCCTTTTCCTGGGTGTTTCTCTTCTCTTTGTGGGGTCTGATACAGTGGATAAGTTACAAACCTTCCCTCCTCACTAATGCACCCATAGAAACACACACACACACACACACACACACGCACACACACACACACAATGTTGCATCAGTACCACATGATTTATAAATGCCAGGTTGAGACACTCTTGCTGTAAGCAGAAGACCCTTCTTGCATAGTATTTTAAAAATGTAAGTCACTGGTTCTTAATAACCAATTTTTATAGGATGATGAGCGCTGTAGAAATTTATGGTAAATAGCACTGTTTTAGGCCACAAACATGAAACAACCATTTTTATACCTTTATATAAGGTATATAAGGTAGAAGACAAAGACTTCCTAATAGTTGTTTTTTGTTCCAGGCTTTATTCCCTGTGCCAAGGACCTTTGTGTGGGTGTTCACTGAGGTCTCAGGGTCTTGGATTTTACTGAATCCAGAGCTGACCAACTGTTCGGCTTTGAGCTGAAATGGGCCTACAGTTAGGTTTTCCATGGCTAAATTCCCCTCCCCCCCAGTGTCTCTAAATGCCTTTAAACAGGGCGTGGGCTCTCCAGAGCCCCACCACTCCACTCCACCATCTCACTGAATCTTCCTCAGACACACTTGCCCTATTTCCATCATCCTCTTGGCTCCTGTAGGCACTGCTGTCCCCTCCCCGACTTGAACTTCAACGCAACCTCCCTGTTCTCGTTATGAAACGAACAATGATCTACTTCTGAAATTTATTTAGACCATGTTTTTCATAAAGAATAGGACCAGATGAGAAACGATTTCAAATAAACATGAATAGCTAAGTCCCCATCTTTGTTTTCTACTCTCTAAAAACATTCCTAACTATGGAAGGAAAGACTTTCTCATTTTCTTCTCCTCACATTATCTACCTGGAACTACACTACATTTCTATTCATTGTCTAAATGCATAAACAGCTCAGTGAATGCTAATTTTTTTGTTCCTGTAATAAAACAGTGCTTATCGTGCTATTCAAAGCCTCAAGAATTAGAATCCTTTTCACCCGCTTCCTCCTAAATTGCTCCTGAAAATAATTCATTGCCACCTATTTCTCAGTACTCTCTTTCGACGAGAACATAGGTGCTACATCATTAAGTGAATAACACTGTTCTGGGGGACGTCTGTTAAAGTAGATTTTCGATGCCATCCGATAAGGCAGATAAAGGACACAATGGTATGTAATGTGCTAGAATTAAACATATACATTATTATGAGGCCATTGTGTCTGAGTGTTGATAACTTAAATACCACTGACAGTAGAGGTAATTTTTTTCAAAACAACCTATCGTTCATTATGGTTTTGTGAATATACTGTGTAGTAAGGTCCAAAGGGGATAGTGGACACTAATAAAGTGAAAAATCCTATTCCTCCCTTCCTGGACAGTAGCACTCTACCCTATATCTTTTCTCTCCTGTCCGTCTCTCTTATTTTTTTCTTTTTAATCCAGCTATACAGAAGACTAGCTACTGTTCTGCTCCCTCCCCAGTGTATTTTAACAAAGTTTTCTTAAGCTTCTCATCTATACTACTAATGGCAAAGACCTATGGATATTAACACAGAAGTAATAGTTTTAAAAAATGTACTACATAAATCATAAAGGGGAATAAAAGATTTTGGGCTATTAATACTGAGATATTTAATACTTTAAATGCTAATACAATATGTAAAATAATATAATTCTTCATGTATATAACACAAATATCTACAAAGCATTTTTATCTGAATGGCCTCAAATTGATGTATACCACTAAAGAGTCAATACTTTGCTTTCTTATCAAGTTGCCCTGTAAGAATAATACTAGTAACAAGCAGTGATTAATACTTCGCCATCTATCTACTTCCATAATCTGATACTTATTTGTGGAAATATTCGATCCTGAATTTTAGGAAAAGAGACTACATAAAATGAGGTATGTCTATTTTTATACTAGTATTACTTACAAACCCTATTTGAAAACAAATATTCAAAAAGAATGGAGAAAGTGTATAGGACCACACGGCATACACAGTGGTGATTTTCATAAACCCAGGGGTGTTTACTTTGGAAGGAGAATGTGCAAATATAGGGAGAGAAAGTGACCGTGGAGCCAAATGTGTGGCTTCTAATCCCTCTTTTTTTCCCCACTAATTTGTTGTATGATCTTGGACAAGCTACAGAGTCTCTGTAAATTGAGGGGGTTGGACTGTGTGATCTTGTAGCTCCTGTGAAGATTTAATATTCTATGATTTGTTAATACATGAAAACCCTAGTGTGTTAAAACAGAAGGGACAACCTCCACTTCTGTCTAAAGAAACATAGACAAAAAGGGTTAGTGCTGAGCTCAGTGGCTTCCTGCATCATTATTAAGCCCATAGGCACTTTATCCATTAAATCAGACTCTTGTGACAGACCCATAGTGCTTTGACTGAACGTATCTGAGAAGCAGGTCCTCTCTTGCTGCTGTCTCATCAAGTGCTGTGATACATCAGTTCAGAGTGGCCCTGTGACCTCAAATTACCCATTGTCAAAAAGGCTAGCTCTGGGCGTAAGCCAAGGAGGGGAGTGAAGATGACATAATGACATCTTTAGAGGCAGTCTGTTTGGGACCAGTCATTCAACAGAGGAGAGGGCACAATCTTCTGGAAGACTGAGGAAGCATTACTCTATGGAAAGGACGGGGCTGAGGGGCTCACATCCAAAGGTGGGTAAGAACTTGAGAAAAGTCTGGAAGTACCTGGACCTGGAAATACCAAAAAATGTTTATACAGATAAATCTATTTAGAAACTAGAATTTGGCTGAAAGAATTATTAAAATTCTAGTATTTTGAATAAGTTTTAAATTTGTGATAAACTGAATACAATATGGAGGACAGTTGTCTTATGTCCTCAGCATCTTAGTTGAGGAGATCTACACAAACCTTTGTCCATTCCATTATTCCAACATGGAATGCTGCCCTGTCAGTGTTTTCTTTAGCTTCTATTTTACTCATGATTACAGTGATTGCTCCTCTTACGTCTGCCTGTAACACCCACTGTCTGCCTTGCTCATTTGGCACGTAGCACCATGTACCTTCTATGTACTATTACCTGGCTTTTAAAACTGTACTGTCTTCCCAGAATGGTTATAAAAATCTTGAAGGGTCTTTTATTCTTCTTTGTAACCTACTTTACGGTATTTTGCCTGGTGCTATGATTATAACAGAATTTAATGATTATTTGCTGAGGGGATGACCAGATGAGATGAATTAGGCAAATGATGTAAAATGAAAAGCACAGTCTCAGAACCATACTGTATAAATGGAATTCAAATTTCACTTTTTAGCTCCTTCTCAGTCATCATTATGAACTTGGTTAATGATAAGGAAAAGATGAAAGGGCAATTTCTCAATCTGAATTTTCAGTTTATAAACGGCCTCACCCAGAGAGGCACTGAAGGTCACTGGTGGCTTTCATTTACTCATTCATCATTTTTTTATTCCTTTTTGGTCAAACTTTTTTTTTTTTTTAACACATCTCACAGGCCGGGTGCTTGAGTCACAAAGACATCCTCCTTGTCCTCAGGGAGCTCATGTTGCAGTAGGAGAGACTTGGATGTAAACAGACAATGGCAGCACAGAGGGTAAGGGCTCTAACGAAGTCTGTAGTAGAGTCATTTGACAGCAAAAAAAGGAGGATCGGCCGCTTGGGATGGCTATGGGAAGAAGCAGAAAGGTGACATAACAGACGTAAGCTTTAGGTAGAATTTAAAAGAAAAGTAGGGGTTTCACTAGTGAGACAAAGAGGCCAGGACATCTCTTCAGAAAGAACAGAGTTCAAAGGCACAGGATTTTTTCATTTGGGATGCATCTCTCACTATTTTTGTATGCAAAATGATATACACTTTGGTCTGATTTTTTTTGCTTTCACTCTAATTTTATCGTGGCTTAAAGATCTGAATCACATGGTAAAAAGTGTAAATAAGTTCTTTTAATTTTTTAGGTATAAGGGGATGATAGGGATCCTAAACCTCTCTTTTGACCTTTTATATTGAATGTCTAAAAAAAAATTAAATTACTTTTATTTCTTGCAGAATCACCTGCAGTAAGTGTGTGTAATCATGCATCATACCAAGTAGGTTGAAAGGTCTAATTTTACTTGCATAACATATTCACTGTTCTATAGCAGATTTTCCCAGTGAATAAATTTTAGAGAAGCAATGCTTGTAAAATAAGCTTCAGCTTGTTTTGCTCAGGCTTAAGTATATCACTTGGGTTCTGAAGCCTTGTTCATTGTGGACAGCAGATGGCTCTGGAGGACATATCTGGAATGCTGAATGACAGACTCTGGATATACTTGGCTGCAGGTAGAATGAAAAAAGGCACGATCTCTATCATCTTCAAATATCACAAGCCAATGGCAAAGTTTTAGATAAAAGAGGGCCTATCTAGTTGTGGGGTGGGGTCTTTTTTTTGGGGGGGGGGTCTTTTAAGAGATCAACCTGCATTCTTATAAGTCCCTTCCATTTTTACTTTGAATGTCAGGGGCTCTTTCTTACTTCGCTCTGTGCGTTCTTCTCAATCTGTTTTCCTTTTGTTCTCTATCATCCTGTTTTCTTTTACTCTGTTCTTGCTAGTAACTATTTGCTGTATGTACAGAATATAAGCTCCTTGAGGCAGGGGTTTTGTTTGCTTGGTTCTTTGCTGTTTTCTCAGAGCTTAGAAATGAGTCTGAGCATTGTAGGTACTCAGTTAATATTAGCTGTAGGAATTTTGGACATGTAGCATAAGATCATGACAGTACTTATCATCTAATGGATGATAATGACACATAATAAATGATGCTGTGAAATGTGATAGGTGCCAAGGTAGGGGAGAAGCAGGGAAGGCTCGCAAGAGAAATGATGTGTAGGCTTGGACCTTATGGAAGATTGGAGTTAAACAAAAGAGGTGTGAGAAAGGAGGAAAACAGGGGTGGGAGGTAGGGAAGACTGGTCTAGTTAGAGAGAACAGGTACAAAAGAGAGAACGTAATAGATTTAGAGGTATTGACAGAAGTTGCAGTAAAGAATAGAGTAGGAGATGGGGGCTGGGGAGAGACAGAGGCTAGAGAAGCTAGCAGGGCATGGGATCGTGAGGGGCTTCCCAATGCATTTAAAAAAATCTGGATCTTTTCTCACGGCAATGGGAAAGCACTGAAAGGTTTCAAGCAATGGGATGATAAAATCAGGGGTTTAGCTATTTTTTTAGATCACTTTGGCTGCATTGCGAATTGCTGATGGGGGATTAGGGGACAAAGAGAGGGAAGGGTAAAAGCAGGAAAACTTGCCACATCTAGGGAGTTAGTAACATTATTTAATCATTCTGTAATAGTTACATATGGCACCATATTTTATACATTAAAAGCATTTATTTCAATTCCTCTTATTAGATATTTGCCATATTCCAGAGAAGAATGGGATGGCATTTACTCTGCTTAACATATCTGAAATGGAGAGTTCAAATCAATCATGTAAACAAAGTTAGAGGAGGAATATTCAAAAACTAATTTTGGGAATTCTCTTCTCAAGGACTATCATGCACTATGGAAGCATCATTTACATACACTTTACATTTATGTATTAGAACAAATCCTCTAAGGATCTGCTAATTAGACTAGAAACCTTGCTTATATTTAAAATTAATAATGCCATGTTTAAAAAACAGTTTATCTTCTCCCATTTAATCCATAATAATTTTGTGTGATTTGTTAAATTTATAGTTTAAGTAGTTAATCTGAAGGGGAAGAAGGACAAGTGTTCAACTCCCCCCCCCCTTCTTGCTTTCTCACATATATATGTGTAGTGGGTAGAAGAAAGAAAATTCACTCAGAAAGGTTGTTTTTCACTGTTGTCATTTATGAAATTCTATAGGATCAATTTTTAGTTGTTTTCCCCCCTCTGAAAACAAATTTGCTCAGGGAAAAGGACTTCATATGGGCTCAATATTATACTCCAGAGAATTCAACCCAAGGTCAAGTTGTTGAAGCAATTCAAGGCAACAAAACAGCAATTCGGCTTGCCATAACCTCCCTCCATTATTTCAGCACAGAAGAAGATAATTTATTTAATTGTGTTTTTGACATGGTGCTTTTCATCTATACCTTGAGTGTGATATTTATATTTTGTTTTGTTGTTTAGTTCGCTGGTGATTTTAAAGCCAGCGTTGGCTGGAAAGCTTTATGTGATGTGCATGTTGCTATGTATTCAGTTCTGCTTGTCATATTATTGCTCTAAGTAAAACATCTTTCACAGCATTAAACTTGTTCTCATATCTTCCTGGTAAACAAAACTGAACTTAAAGCAGAGCCCAGAGAATTCAAGAAGAAAAAAAAATCTACTTGTAGAAAAATACCTGAAATGTTAAACCCAATAATACTATTTAACAAATAACATTCTAATTTGCAGGAAAGCTCCTTTCATTTGAGGATGGCTCTGCTCATAGTTCTCGTATGAAATGTGAGTTTGGTCATCTCCAATTAGTCTTGGGTAGACACTTGCTAGCAGTCCACAACCAGAACCATTTGGCCCAGTTTTACATTATTGACAGGCTCTTCCCAAATGGCTTTTTTTCTGGCATCTGGAGGAAGTTTCAAGTCAGCATTGTAGTGCATTAGCGTAGCTGTCAGCAACGCCTCCCCAGGGCTGACTGCTTTCTGCCTGACTTCAGCCAGGGCTGTCAATCTTCCACTTTCATGAACCCTAAAATGATCCCACCCTCCCTTGCCTGTAGCTCTTCTCAAGCAAAGATTAACTTTCCTAACTTAAGGAGAAAGAGACATACTGAGTACGGTGAGTGCTCGTGTTGTTGATGATAAACCTGGGATAATAGCCTAACTGTATTAAGTTTGGATTTCTGTATTAGGATCTTTGTTTGTTTGAAGAGAAAATCCTAGACACTTCTGTTAAATGATGAAGTTCACGATGGGACCTGTAAAGTGACGTGATTCAATCAACCTATGGGAGTTGAAGCAGAATGACTTGAATGCCACCTCTTAGAAGTGTAACCAGTGGGATGACAATGATAAGGGCAATAGTGATTAACTGGTGGTATCCATCCTAGGACGGAAAAATGCTAAAAACTGATCATTATTAGGCCTATAATAACTGTATGGCATTTATAATAAATGGAAAAACCTACTTCTAAAAGTTTCTCTTTCCTTACACTTACAAGTCAGGGTTCTTATGGTTTCAGTTTTTGCTGAAACATGTTGCAACCTGGAAGCATCATATTTCTATCTAAATGCTCATCCATTTTGACCCGATGCTTAGTTTCCAAAAGTATTATGGAATCTAAACATTGCATCCATCTTCCTTATAAAACTTTCTCATTTTGTCTAATGGGAACTTCTAGTAAGTACTAAAAAATCCTCATTAGTATTTCCCTTGTACCAAATCACTTCAGCAGTAAAGGAGAAAAAGTTCTTCCTCTAATACATTGGTCTTCACAAAGGTTGAAAGATAATAAAATATCTGATAAAAATGCATAGCTTTGACCCTTAAAATCTGTGTAAGTGAAAGGGGAGTGAATATTTCTGAATGCTAAAATCTGTACTACAATCATATTTTCTTGGCAGCCTGATTTAAAGAGCTCTATGTGACAGTCAAGTTATACTAGCCTTGACAGTACAACTGGGTGAAAAAGATTCAGATCTGTTTTTATATTTAATTGGAGTGTCAGGGTCAGGCTGTCAGAGCAGGAGACTTTTGCCAGTTGTCAGAGGGCTACCTTTGAGAACACTAAATTAGAAATGCAGATACCTGACATTATTTTCAACTTGGCACCCAATTTATAAATTTGGGGAAATAGCTAGGTACCTCTATACATTATTTCCATCACCAGTGGCTTCAGGAATTGATTGCACTATGCTAGATGGGGGATGGGAAGGAAGAAGGAAGGATTACAGGGGAATGCGAATGCCAGATAAGTACAAATTATACTGTGCAACGGTCTAGAAGATAGGTAGCCATCATTGGATAAATTCAAATAGTAATAGTAAATGAAAATTATATATATGTATACATATATGCACACATACAGATATATTCTATGATCATGAGAAACATGTTCACGCAGAGATATGTTAAAGCAGACTATCAAAATCAACAAATTATAGAATGTTTGTATTTGTTGTTAGTCTGAAATATGTATTAAATATCAGATATAAGTGCTTAGTAAATGTTTGCTGAAAGAATCTAGTTAACTGTTAGCATCCTCTAATTCAGGAAAGTGGCCTGGCCATTTAATCTGACTCACTGCCCTCCACTGTCCCCTCCTCTCCCCAAGAAGGAATAACCAGCCATCACTGGCATACTAAGCTCTTTCTTAGGCCAGGGGCTGCTGCTACCCTTAGATGGGGAGCTCCTAACGCTGTAAGACTCAAAACTGAATGAGCCTTGTGGGTGTCCTTGTCCTTTAGCTCCTGCTTGGTTATTTGAGCTCAAGCCCTGTCCACTTCTCATACGTTTATAGGTCTCATCAGAATAAAGCAATAGAATTTTTGTTTCTACAATCTATAAACTATGTCTAGCACAGACTGTGCCTTCTTGCATCACCACTATCTGCTGCCAGATGCTCTAGATATGACGTTGCACCCACCAGTAGGGAAACCCTCTTCTTCACCCTCTGACACAACCCACCTGCTTCCTGGTCTTTGGCCTGTGATGTAGCCTGTGTAAGGTTTCCTCATATTCTACTCTTCCTCCTGCTGTATTAGGCTTGCCCTGATCTATCACTGATAGAATATGGGCTCTGAGTACCCACATCTTTTCAGAATTATATTTCTAAAAATCCAATGGTTGTGGTTGGATTATAATATGCAATATTGAATATTTTGTGATTTTGAAGGAAATTATATATATATACACACACACATATGTATGTATATATTATATGTGTATTGTGTGTATTTCTTTTCCTTGATAGCCTACACCCTAGATGTTGTCATAGCTTAAAAAGGAGATGGCTCTTTCTTCGTGGCCTTGACTTGAGATTCTGTTTGTTTGAGCTAAAGTCGATTTCCTAAAAGTTACACCAATGTTAAGGAACGTGTCAGTTTCTATTAGCCTTGTCTGCCTCTTGGACCATGCTGCCGCCCCTGAGGGCTGGCCGGGCACTTGCCTTGAGAATGCCAAGTTCACCTCCACTCATTCAGGTCCATTAGCTATAGGCTCAGAATTTGTGACTTCCCTCACTTCTGAACTGGATCTACCAAACTGACGGATGTGAAACTTGGCATATCACATGGCCATGAAGGTGCCAGGCCACTCAACTTGGAAACAAGGGGGAATTTGCTCACAATTCAGCAAACATTGGCCATTGGGAAACAGGAGGTGGGAAGGAGTTGCATAGCGAAATCCCTTTCTTTCTTTCCATGAATGACAAAGCATGGTTTCTCCATACGGCCCATTTGGAGAAGTTCTGTATGGTTAGGGGACCCATCTCTTAACTGCTGTTTTGTGGAAAGAGCAAATACAGTAACAAGGAGTGGTATCGCTTAACACTCTTCCTTGCCTCGCTTCCATTTCCCCTCAGTCTAGGTGCCCTGCTTTCGTGCCTCCCAAATAAAGCTTCATCATTCTAAATTCTTTTCTGAGGCTCTGTTTTCTAGGGAACCTGGGCTAAGACAGTTGCCACAGAATCAATATTTCTGCCACCCTTGAAAATTCAGGGTGTTTATTCTAGTCATATGCAAGTTTAGACAAAATATATTTAGTTAAATGCTTATCTGAACACATGTTATAGAAAATTGTTGCATAAGAGAAATAGAGGCAAAAAGGAATTAATTTCCATATGTTTTCAAGACTTTTTTTTTGGTCTTTCTGTGAGGCAGTTTTTTTTTTTTTTTTTTTAATTTTCTTCTCGGCCTCGTGTTCTTGCTGAGTTAAGTTTTAACTTCTGTGTTGGACTTGGAAATTGCATATCAGGATCTTTTTTGTGTGTCCTATATTTCTCTATTTACTATCTGGGGCAGTGAAGTGTAGAGGTTAAAAGCACAGGCCCTTCAGTCACAAGGTTTAGATCCAAATCCTGCCTCTGCTTCTCAGGAGCTCTGTGCCTTTTGGCAAATTTTCTTACCTCCCCGTACCTCAATTTTCTCACCTGTAAAAAGAAGATAATCTTAAGTATCTTACAGGGCCGTTTTGTGGATTAAAGACGAGAATGCATCCAAAATGCTTGCAGTAGTACTTGGCTCATATAAGAGTAATTATTAGTGTTATTTCCTTTTACATTTAGTCTCTGTGCTAAACACTGTAGAATATAATTATGAGGAAAATTTCTGTCATTTCAAAATGGGAAATAACGTGGTATCCCTGCTATCTATTTGTCTACACCAAGAGGGCTGGCGTCGTAGCGTCTGGTCTTGATTGTGAGAACTGCTGGGAAGAGGGGGTGAGCTTGCTCCCCAGCAGAACATCCTGAAGTCTGTGCTCCTGGGGTTGACTTTTCTATATACATGTGGACGTTCTCTTCCATAGTGACTAATGTTTCTGTTTTGGACTCCACATACGTCAGAATTCCCAGAATGTGATCCTGTTTTACAACCTACCCTGGCATTTTCCTTACTGGCTGTGTAACATGAGGCCATGGAAACTCTTTGGGACTCACTCTGCGCACCTGTAAATGGAAGATGATAACCCCTTGCAGACTTATTTACTTATCATGAAGCATTTACTGCCAGCAGCTGGACGAGGACCTGTGGCCACAAAGATGAGTAAGACAAAGATCTTATACTCAGCTTACTTATTACTAATAAAAACAGTTGCCACTGTCTTCAGACAAAGAAAAGGGAGGTCAGCCGAGGTGTGAAAACGGTCCAGGGTGACATGGCCAGTGAAAGTGTCCGATCTGAGACTTGGACACAGGCCTTTGCCTTCAAACCAGTTCCTTTCCTAGTATATGATACTGATCTACTTTTGTCAAAATTATATAAAGTCTTATGGATAAAATATTTCATAATGTAAAGAGCTTTACATGTTAATTATATTGGGTTATTACCTTGCAATTTACCATTTCACTTTTTTAGGCACTAGAATTTCCTCTTTCAACTTTTAGAGGCAAAAGACAAGTGGAAGTACATTTCCCATTAGGGAGAGGAGTTTTTAGGTGGCAAAACAGTTTTACAAAAAACCTTGATGTCAAGAATTTGACTGTGAAATGGCTTGCTTGTCACTAATTTTTGTTGTTGTCTGTTGTTGGTTTCTCCTTAAGACAATGACTCTTTATTAGTAGATGGATGAATCAAACAAACACACCCTGGCTATCTTTAATGCTTTGTTTTTATCTTAAACTTTCATTAATAATTTACTTCAATTAACATGCCAATTAACTAAGGCCAGACAGTATCTAAGAGGGGAGAATACTCATTGGACCTGTTTTGGGAGTGTTCTTAGGAAGCATTCAAGGGAAGCCATTTGGGGAGGAGGGCTGGCAGCACCCTCACCTGTGGGGGAGACTGACACAATGATCGCCAGAATGCAGAGCGCCCCACATGCTGTTGGTTCGGGTGAGGATATTAGATACCTTGGAAATTGATAACACACCTCCAAACCAAATTGCACAATGACAGGTTGATACCAACTTCATCACGGCCTAACCAGTGGATCCCAGGAAGCACTCTAGAACAGGCCACCCTATTGAAATTGCACAAATAAATCAGTTGAAGTAAAACCCCTTTCATGACCCTGAAACATTTCTTGAGGTCTGGAACACATTCATCTTTTCAGGTTTTTACTACTGACAGAGGAGACAGACCCACTCGTTCCTAGAAGCTATACCCTCTCGTATCCTTGTCTTTTAGGTGACAGAAAATGGCCTTTATTTTTGTAGAAGAATGTTATCATTTCTGTCTTTTTCTGTTTCCATTTTAGCTGAGGCCCAGAAAGGCCAAGGAGAAAAAAAGTACATAGTAAGTATTGTACATTACAAACCCTTCCTACATTATTACAGATTTGAAAAGTATAGTAGAAGCAAAAAACCAAAAACAACGGTTTTATGACTTGTTGCTCAGTATCTAGGTCACTGAGGTAGAAGCGGCTGGTATGGAAATAATTACTTTTGGAGAATGTAGTTGGTGCGTTGTGGCAACCCTCTTGTCAAATCTAGTGAGGGATCTTGATAGGAACACTGAGAGAATTTTTGCCACTGGAGTTTGGGGGAATTCAAGGAACTTGCTTTGAGTCCATGCCTGGAAAAGCTTAAAGATGGTTGGTTGGTGCCTGTTCTAATGAGAGAACACTGGTACGCAGTTCTAAAACTGCATTTAGTATTTGGTGCTAATTCTAAACCTGTAATTTAACATCATAGCTAGAAGCATGCATAGTGAAGCTGTGACCACCAAGTCTTGAGTGTTAGTTCTCAACCCTGGATCTTGCAACATTGGGTAAATCAATCTCCCTATGCTTCCGTTTCTTCGACTGTAAACCAAGGGTAAAAATACCACCCTTTCCTTTTTGGGAAAGTTTAATAAGTTAATACATGCAGCAATGCCTGGCCATAGTATGCATTCAGCAAAAGTTAGTTATTGTAATTATTGTTACATTAGTATCCAGCTGTGCCTTCATCGACAACAGGCAGAGGAGTATATTTCCTGTGGATCAGATATGGGATCTTCTGGAATGGGGACGGCTTGGTCTTTTTTTTCTTTTTTTTTTTAAAGGGACTTTGTCCAAAAATGTAAGATGACAATAGACAGGTGAATAGCTGGAAAAGAGAGACTAAAGAAATGATTGTAAGCTCTATAAGGCACAGACTATTAGGAAATCTTCAGGAAAGAGACATATATAGTAATTGAGAGGGGGTCCTCAAAGAACCCATGAAAGTATTCCATGAGAAAAAAAGTCAGTTACAATTACCAGGCAAGCTCAGATTGTTGTTAAGAGATGGAGAACATACCAGTTAAGTGAGAGCTACCCTGCTGCTAACCTATTCCTTTCCCCATACCCGCTCTGACCATGAATGGGTTAGAGATCTGAGCATGAAAGCTGTGAAGAAAAAGTACTACCTTTTGCGATTGCAATAGAAAAAGTACGGCCAGGAAAAATGAAGTTTTGTTTTTGTTTTTGTTGTTGTTGTTTAATTTGCAACCCACGGTGTCTTGCTCTTTTAATCTAACAATTTAGTGTCAGATGTTATTTGGTGGTTTTGAATATAGAAAGCTTTAAGAAACTCATCAGTTCAACTCAGCAAGTATCTTTTGAGTGTTTCATGTTGCAAGGTTCTGTGTCCAAGAAGATGCTATAACAAAAGTGACCCACTTAGGTCCTGAATAAACTGCCGCTCAGCAAGAGTTTCATGATCTGTTTGGCTGGTTCAGTGACTGGGACATAATGCATATATCATTATAAAGTGTCACTTCTAGACTGTAGATATCTAGGATAACCAGTGGTCTTACAACGGACAGCTTCTTATAAGAAGTTCTCCAGTTTCTCTAAGCAATTAGGTAGAACTAAATCTCTGTCACATGTTTGCATAAAGAACAAAGGATGACTTCTGGTTTACACTTAACTCTCCACTCTGTCTACAGGAATAGTGTTTAAATTGACAGTGCTTTTATAACCTCACCTCATGGACTCATTTTTCTTTAGCTTGTTTTCAGTTTCAAAGGACATTTTAATACACCACTATACATGAGTTCTGGCACTAGAATATCACCAACCCTATTAATCAACTGAATCTCCTTATGGTTTTCCACGATGGTGTCATTTTTTGAGTAATATGGAATCAGATAATCTCTCGCTGATGATGTATCTCAGTGAATCACTCTCTGAGCGCTGATAACATAATGACAATAACATATTAGCATAATTCATCATCACATGTACCTTTGCTCTGGGGATGCTTTATTGTAATGTATAATACACTGGCTGTCACTCTGATGATGTATTGCAGCAAGACTTCCTCAGGAAAAAAATGCATTTTGATGGAATACTATTCATATCAGACGGTACTGCCCAGGGATAAACAGTTGAAAGAAGTTTGAGTTCATTTGCTATAGAATCCACGTGAAGGTCAAGCGCACTACAAACAGTAAAAGACAGTTTGAAGACAACAGGTATCTATCTCTCTGTTCGAAAACTGTTTCTAAAAGTTCAAGTAGGCTACAGCAGGTTTTTATCCCTAGTAAATATTTAATATCCACAGCACTGACACCGTGCAATGGAAGTTTCTGCAGCCTGCAGGACTACTCAGGGAAATGACACTCTTAAACAAGATGTGGAGCTTGCTTGGGGCAGAAGGGAAGTGACTTCCAAGGACAGATTAAAAGTGAATGCAATATATTATAATACTTTTTCTGCAATTTTGCCCCTTAAGCTACCCCACAGAATATTAGATATGAAAGGGACTCATAGATAGCATCTATTCTGTGACCTAGAGAGAATAAGACTCACTTTAGGTCACATGAAAGTGAGCGGTAGAGTAAGACTAGAAACTAGGTTTTTTGATAACTGTTTCAGTGCTTGATATAAAATAATCAAAGGTAACTGTGGACCATTTGCAATTGAAATAGCTAAGTTAGGGTACAAGTGTGGGGGACTAATATGCTGAACCAAGTTCTTTATTTCTGTTACCTTTGATGAAGACCTTCATCAAAACAATGTCTACGTGACCAAGCACAACTGTAACCATCCACTAGAAGAAAACAATGACGATGATGATGATAATGATGATGAGTGGGAACAGCTAACACTTATTGAATGCGTACTGAACACTTTGAAAGACAGTTTGCAAATATTACCTTATTTTGTCTTTTCAGTTTATCTAAACACTTGCTATGAAACACAGATTCCAGAAAACAATGGTTTCAAATCAGCATACATGATCTTAAATCTTATCAACATCATTTTTCTTCCATACAAAATCCTTGTTCAACAGTGAAGAACACAAGGCTCATATGTCCTTGATGCAGTCACTTTTGCTGATAATTATGTCCATGAAATCATCCTAGTTATATTTTCTAAACAGTAGAAAAAATTGTTCCTCAGAAGACAAGGCATGATCTCGTTTTATGTATTCTAGAAAATTGACTTTATTTAAACATACACTGGTGCTGCTGATCCCAGCCTCTGAATTTCCCTGCCAACAATTTATGTGCCTCTCCTTGTTCAGCTGATTCTGGTTAGCATCTTCCCAGGATGCCTAATTTAAATGATAAGGCACCCACACTGCAGGTCCTCTGTATCTCCTTATGTTGTGTAGGGAAGAGCACTTCATATGTGCTCAATCTTCTTTACAAATGCCTATCTCACTGAACCAGACAGTATTTTCCTCATTTACCTTCTTTATTATTATCAGGCCATCATAGAGCCTTGTCAAGGACCACTTACCAACCATACATGTCACTCTCTGAGTCGCCGTCTTAGCTGCAATGTAAACATTCCAGCTGATCCTAAGAAACATTAATAATATTACAGCTTTTAATATCTCAACAGATGCTCATAATGCTTTCCTTATTTCTAAAGGTCAGGAAACCACTGGGAATGGCAGAGTGCACACAGGAGAATGATCTATTGGGTAAAAGCACTTTCATGTGTGATTTTATGAAGAGAGTAGAGTGCCCACATGTATTTTTTAATTTGAAAAACAACAGGGCAGAAAATTGAGGTCACTGATAACTGAGCTACAGTCATCTGAGTATGAATGGAAAAGCATAATGTTTCAGAAAAGTTTTTCAACAACTTTGGACTAGTATGAAAAGATGTCACTGTAAATCAAAAGCAAACAAGTCACACACAGAGATGTTTCAGTGCTTTTTACAAGGCATTGTAAATCACATAAATTATTCAGAAAATGGCAGCGAGGTCCAGTAGAACGCCTGAGCTAACTGAGGATTCAGCACTGAAGGGTCAATCGGTTTAGGACAAGAATGACCTTTTTGAGATTTATGGCATTTCTGGCAACTCTACCATAAAAAGGCCTGAGTCAGAAAAAAAGCAAAAAACTAAAAGCTAAAAAAAAAAAAAAAAGAAAAAAAAGGCACCAAAACCTTGTTTTTGAAATGCCCTCCAAGTACCTATTCAAAAATTCCGATCAAATACTGATCATTTGCAAAAGGTTTACTACATGTGCCAGAAGTACCCCTTAATAATCTATCACTGAATAAGACTTACATAAGGAATAAGGGAGTTAATTGTATTCAACCAGAAAACTTTTGCATAACTATTAAGAACAAGAAGAGGAAAGATGGATGAAAATAATTTATTTTAACAACTTTGGCAGTAGGACACAATCTAAATAAAAAAGAAACTCCTATCCAAGGAAAGATGTGCTGACAATGGATTCAATACTTTATAGTATCAATTCTCTAGCTTTGGAAATGGACAGGTCAGTGTATTAAATTCTCAGAGCCATGCCCACTGTGGAAGTGTCTCCGTAACACCTTTGCCACCAAAATAAACTCAGATCCAGCAAAGATCATGATTGTTGGGCAAAGCATGAAACCAGCAGTCATTTCCCCAGTTCTAGGAATCATTTCTATGGCTGCTCTTCTCTGGTTTTAAGGAAATGGTTACTTTTTTTTGTTCTTTTATGAAACAAATTATATAGTTAAAAGTTCAAAGTAAGTATCTCAGAAAGGGCTAGAAGTGATTTTCTTTTTTTTTTTTTTTTGCTCAGGATGTCATGTGATTTGTGCCCTTCCAAACCTAATCATGTTCACATCAATGTTAATTTACAACTATTGCTTCAGTGGATATTTTAGTGCAAGAAGATAAATAAGTTGCTTTATGAATTGGGTGTTAGGATTATTAGAGTATGAAATTCAAGTATCTACTATTCCTTAAGCAAAATTTTATAATGATATCTAAAGCTTGGAGATATTTTAGTACGTGAATATATGTATATGTATAAAAGTCAACAACCCTTCCCTTAATCACACCCATAGCATTTATTTTATGAGATAATTTACCAGGCTTTTTTTTTTTTAAGATTTTATTTATTTATTTGACAGAGATAGAGGCAGCCAGCGAGAGAGGGAACACAAGCAGGGAGAGTGGGAGAGGAAGAAGCAGGCCCATAGCAGAGGAGCCTGATGTGGGGCTCGATCCCACAACGCTGGGATCACGCCCTGAGCCGAAGGCAGACGCTTAACCACTGTGCCACCCAGGCGCCCCAATTTACCAGGCTTTTTATGTCTAATTCAGGCAAAAAACAAACCAACAACAACAAAAAAATAAAATGGGCTAAAAGAGCTTTTCATTTTGACTCTAAAAATCAAACCAAGTTGCAAGAGACCTACAGTAGTCAAAACAACCTTGAAAAAGTACAAAGTTAGTGGACTCACACTACCAGATTTTAAAACTTATTATAAGACTACAATAATAAGACAGTATGGTACTATCATAAAAATAAGATACACAGGTCAATGAAATAGAATTGAGAGACCAAAAATAAATTATCATGAATAAATATTTATGGGTTAGTTGATTTTTGACAAAGGAGTCAAGACAATTCAATGAGGAAAATAGCTTTTCAATAAATGGTGTGGGACGACTAAATATCCACATTCACAAGAATGAAGGTAGACATCTATCTTACCCACACACAGAAAGTAATGCAAAGTGGATCACAGAACTAAATGTAAGAGTCAAAACTGTAAAAATCTTAGAAGAAAATACAACAGCAAATTTTTGTGACCTTGGGGTAGGCAACGATTTCTTAAACACAACACCAAAAGCACAGATGTTCAAAAAAAATACATACATTTAACTTCATAATAGTTAACACCTTTTGTTTCTTTTTTTAAAGATTTATTTATTTATTTATTTATTTATTTATTTATTTATTTATTTATTTATGAGAGCAAGCAGAGGGGCAGAGAGAGAGGGAGAGAATCTCAAGTAGACTCCCCACAGAGTGGGGAGCCCCACATGGGGCTTGATCTCATGACCCTGAGATCATGACCTGAGTCAAAGTCAAGAGTTGGATGCTCAACTGATTGAGCCACCCAGACACCCCAAAGCTTTTGTGTTTCAAATAACATCAAAAAGTTAGTGATAAGACTACTAACAGAATGTAAAATAATATTTGCAAATTATATATCTGCTAAGGGAATTGTATCCAGAACATATAAAGAACTCTTACAACTCAATTATACAAAGACAACTTGATTTTAAAAATGAGCAAAGGATCTAAGTACACATTGTTCTAAAGAAGATTCATGAATGGCTAATAAGCGCATGAAAAGATGTTCAACATCATCAGTAATTAGGGAAATGCAAGCCAAAGTCATAATGGGATGCCATTTCACACCCACTAGAATGGCTATAATCAAGAAGGCAATAACGATGTTGCTGAGGATGTACTGAAATCCGAATCCTCATTCACTGCTGCTGGAATTGTAAAATGGTACAGCCACTTTGGGACACAATTTGGCAGCTCCTCAAAAAGTTAAACACAAAGTTACCATGTTTAAGTCTACCATGACCCAGCAATATATATCCAAGAGAAATGAAAACATATGTCTACTCTTAAACTTGTACACAAAAGTTCATAGCACCATTATTCACAACAGCCCAAAAGTGGAGACAACTCAAATGTTCACTACTGATGATTGGCTACAAAGGTGGTATACCCATATAATGCAATATTATTAGTCAGTAATAAGAAATGAAGTATTGATATATACTACAACATAGATGAAATTTGAAAACATTATGCTTAGCGAGGAAGGCAGTAACACAAGGCCACATACTGTATGCTTTCATTAGTATGAAATGTCCAGAACTGGCAAATATAGAAAGATAGAAATTAGATTCATGGCTGCCTAGGGCTGTGGGTGAGTGTGAATACTAATGGATTAGGGGGGTTTCTCTTGTGAATGATGAAAATGTTCTAAAATTAGATTATGGTGATAGTTGTACAACTCTGCAAATACATGAAAAATTACTGACTTGTATATTTTAATGGGTGAGCTTTGTGGTACATAAATTATATCCCATTAAAGTTGTTAAACAGAACACAGCAATATGAAGACTGGCTCACTCAGCCCCTGGAATGAGGTTCTGAGTTTCCAGCTGCTCATTTGCAGCCCAGAGTGGAATGCCAGGTGGAACCATGGAGGCTTCAGCCTCACCTGGAGTCACAGCTGTGGAGATGCCTGCTTACCTTCCTCACAGGTCTCACCTCTCAAAGCAGGTATGCAAAAAACAAAAGCAAAGACAAACCAACACCATAACCAGGACCAAAAAAATTCCTAGCCTCCAGAAGAAAATTAATTTTTTATATGTAGCCAAAATAAAAAAATGTTTTCAGCCCATCACTGATTTTAATGGAATTGAACATACATCTTACTATGACCCTGGAAGGACCAATTGTTGGCTGTACCATATTTCCTGGGACTTATGAATAAGCCAAAGATCACAGATGTTAGAATGAACACAAACCATTTGGCCAATCTCTAATATAAATATCAAGCTTTACTTTATATTCTGTGAACTTTCATATGACTTCATAAGGCCACATTACCTGCAGATGTACTATTTGGCAAATACATTTACTTCAAATGATATTTGTTGTTATGAGTTTAATGCATGTAAACTAAAACAAAAGTTTTTAAAATTTTTGATTATTTTAAGTTATGAACTATTACAGCAATACATGGCATGTCAAGATTCACAGGGAAAGAGAACTCAGAAGAAATAAAAGTAAAATTGTTTACAGCATTTAAAATTTGATGTAATCTATGTATTTGGTTTAGTCAATGAATTAAAATTTAAATATACAGAAAATATTTTAACATCTTCATTTAGGATAGAAAGTAGGGATCTATTGTGGATAAAAGGAGACAAATACCACATGATCTCACTCATACATGGAATTTAAGAAGCAAAACAGATGAACATAGGGGAAAGAAAAAAAAAGGGAGCGAGACAAACCAGAAAACAGACCCTTAACCATAGAGAACAAACTGAGGGTCATTCAGCGGAGGCGGGGGAGGTGGGTAGGGAGGTGGGCTAGATGGCAGATGGGCTAGATGGGGTATAGGTATTAAGGAGGGCACTTGTGATGAGCACTAGGTGTTGTATGTAAGTGCTGAATCACTCAATTCTCATCCTGAAACTAATATTACACTATATGTTAACTAACTAGAATTTAAGTAAAAACTCAGAAAAACAACAATATAAAGGAGCTTTACTCTTTTAATGAAATAATTATTTCTTTCTTATATTTATAAGTAGGCCAAAGCATAAGTTAGTTTTTAAAAAAGTTATAATCTCATTTAGAAAAGAAGAAGGTAGAAGTACACGTTTTTTTTTTTTAAGTGATAATGTCATCTGGAAAAGAACCATATTATTAGGTGGTTTATATTGATTTAAATAAATGATGGTAGAAACACATACTGTTCTTTGACTGAAATTGAAGTCATGAAAGACAAATAGAAGTAGAAAACCATCTATCAAATGACAGAAGAGATATACTCCAAAAAATGTGTTTTTTTTAAAGCACATTGAAATCCATGATTAGAAGTCACTGGCAGGGGTGCCTGGGTGGCTAAGTCGGTTGAATGTCCGACTCTTGATTTCTGCTCAGGTCGTGATCTCAAGGTCATGATCAGGGTCCTGAGATCGAGACCCCTGTCAGGCTCCATGCTCAGTGGGGAGTCTGCTCCAGATTCTCTCTCCCTCTTGCTCTGCCCCTCTGCCCGTTCATGCTCTGTCTTCTCTTTCTCTCTCTCTCTCTAAAAATAATTAAATCTTTAAAATAAATCTCCACTGGAAATTACCATATTCCATATGGGGAAGACAGGGAATCATAATTGATACTCAGGGTAGATTGTGTTATTTGGTCACAAGTCTTCCTTTCCTACCTGCCATGGCCATGGATCACTGTTAGGGAGAAAGCACAATTCTTTGCTTCACTGACTTTGATTTTGGCCCAAGACTTGCCTGGCCAATGCAATTCAAGGTAGCGTATGTCACATCCAACCAGGGCTTCATATGCTTGCAGTGTTTGGCCATCACCCTGGCACTCCTGCCTACACCATGAGAAGGGCATACCCTGGAGAGCTGCTGCTCCTTCAACCTGGGTCCCAGAATGAGAAATGTGGAGCAAATCTGAACCTAACTAACATTTTAAGCAGAGCCACCACAGCTGACCTGTGGCTTCATGAGTAATAAAGGCTTGTTGTAAGCCATGGCAGGGATGGGGGGGGGGACTGCTTGTTATGCAGCATTATTATGAAACTAGCTTTTTTTTTCCCTAAGCTTTCCAGAATCCTAACAACATTAATAATGTCAACATAATTATACAGCATCTGCTATGAAAGAAACTATGTGGAAAGGTGTATCTCAAGCCCAGAAAGGAAAATACAGTACAAAATAACTTAATTCAAGATCCTTCCACAGCCGTCCTCAGAGCCTCATTCTGAAACAGGGAATATGCTTATTACATCGCATTATATTATGATCTCTGACAAAACAAAACAAAATACTTGCTTCCAGTTTGAACTTCTTGAAAACACTAGCATGTTTACAAACTTCATTATGGCCACTGTGTCCAGTAATATTTTAACAACTACAGAACCGGTACTTCTATACAGAAAACTGAAGACACAGAGATAAGACAGTTGTAACAGAGCACAAATGTTATCTTTGCTCTTTACAGTGAAGGATCTATGGCAGGCTAAAATACATAAGGCACTTGAAAAAGATGTAATTGAAGAAGCAAGCAAAATAAGACCTCTGACATGAAAGAATGGAGACAGGATATCACACCAGTAATTAAAGTTTGGAAAAATAACGTTTTATGAGCAGGAGAGATATTGCAGGAGAAAGGACTTTCATTTGTCCTCTTCATGCACCATAAGAGACAAAAAGTCTGACACACAAATCATTGCAGGTGAAGTACAAGTAAGACTTCCTGCCAGATGGCTGTAAACAACGCTCAGAACCGTAAGAGTCAGACACAGAATTTTCTCCACAAAATATGGGAGGTAGTTTTTGCTGTGCCACAGGTAAACAACACATACCCTACAGCCAGGGAAGGTAGGAAGATATTTACTAACAGATGCCAAAGAGCACGGAATCCAAGATCCAGAGTTCCCTGATGGTTATAAATGCATCTCTTTACTATAATTCTGAGTGATTTCAGGGAAAACACTTGAAATCCTATCTACGCATAAAGCTATAGGCACCTGTGTCAGTATAAACAAATGTGGGTACAAAAGCCAGGAAAGATAGTGCGTGTCAGTTGTAAACATAACAGTGAATGAAACCAAAAGGTCTTGTGCATTAGAGAGATGTTAATAAATTCACAGACTGAGAGCTGTAATAAACATATCCTGGGAAATTATAGTCTGGTCCTGCCCCTATAAAATCAGGCATATGTTTAGAGTTTGAATTTCAAAAGACTTTCAGTATGTCTCATTGAATCTTCTATTGCATTTGTGCATCTCATTTATGGCTGTGACTGTGAGTTCCTTGGAGACCGAGGATAGGTCTTATTCCTGTTTATCTCTCCAATTCCAAATACCTGCCATTTACCAGGAATGCAATACAGTTTTGTGGGAGAGAATATAGAAGTAATGGAAAGAGGGGAAATGGGGGAAGAAAGGAAGGAAAAAAGGAGGCAGGTTGGAAAGGCGGGGTATTGATCATTAGTGATGAGTCATTACAGCTATTAGATGTCCAATAGATGGCCCTTAATCTCCAGATAATTCCTTCCTCTAGTCAGTGTTAGAGGAGTTTCCTCCTCTTATCTTTCTCCATGAAACTGATATGATGACACATCATTAATGAATAACTATATTCATTTATAACTTATGAATGTGCTTTAGAACTGTTGAATAAATGTAATGATTGAGAGTATAAGCTATATTGCTCATTAAACTAGAGAATGTGTGGATCTTGCTTGTATTACTTGTCATAATTTTTTAGCAGGAATATAAATCTTGGGATAATACTATTTGCTATTCCAGAGCTCAAGGATTACCAAAGAATGTACGTCAAAGGAAGAAGAGGCGTAAGGGTTAAGCTTGTGGCCTCTGGAGCCTGTATTTGAATCTTAACCTTGTATTTTATTATTTATATAATCTTTGGCTAGTTACTTTAATTTTCTCCATGCTTCGGTTTTCCTATATGCCAACTAGTGATAATAGTACCTGCAAGAATCATTACTGGCTGTTTACAAATATCTTTTCTTCTTCTAGGTAAATGGAGAGATCATTTTTGCCCGCTTCTTTGGAGTTAGGCATGGCCATAGGACTTGCTTCAGTCAACAAAATGTTAAGTAGTAATGATGGGTGTCACTCCCAGTCAAAGCCTTTAAGAATTAACATGCTATTTGTCATTTTTTTCTTGTTGTTATAGTGACTGGATATATTCCAGTTGGTGGAGGCACCATCATACTAAGTCTCTATGTGACAACCAAATAGAGCACAATTTCTAGCTACAGGATATGAAAGAGTGAGCAAGAAATAAACCTTCACTGTATTAAGCCACTGAGATTTGGAGGGTTATAGGTCACTGGTGTATAATGTGGCCCATTCTGCTATGATACAGAACTTCACTGAGTTATTGTAAATACATTTAAAGAAGTAAACACATGCAACGTCTTTAGAAAGCGTTCCACAGGAATAAGCGATTATTCTTATTTTAGGCTGTTGCTGCATTGGAATGGCATACCCATTAGCTGCATTTTTGGCTGCATAACTTTGCTCACCTCTTCGTTTGGCAATAGTTTTGTAATTCTATAAAGAGAGTACAAAGGAAATTTATTTCCCCTAGTGTGGTTGGTTAAAATTTGGTTTTATTAGTTTAGAAAAATTTTCTTTCAGTTTCATAACTTCTGTGGGTGATATGATGTACATTTTTGTGATGGCTGCTAAATTTAAGAAAACCTATCATGTTTCTCTAATACATTAGCTATTATAGGAAAGCTTGTTCTTTGCAGTAGTGCTACAGAATTGTGTCCTACAAACAGGAATTCTGATAAATTCTGTCTCATGAAATACCCGTTAAAAGCAAAAGAAAGGTATGTGCTGCATTATCAAATAAGTATGTATGTATATTTTAAGTAGGCTCTCCTTCCAACATGGACCTTCAGCTAATGGCCTGAGATCAAGCATCCCATGCTCTACCGACTGAGCCAGCCAGGAACCCCTCAAATATATTTGACAGGAGAGAACTTCTGTTCCGATTGGACCTTGATAAGAACTGAACACTTAAACTGTTACATATCTGGTGATTGAAAAATTTTGTATAGACTAGTTTTTGGCTTCCTCCCTTTCAATCCTTGTTTCTCTTTTGCTATTAACATTTTTTCAGGGCCTGGTACTGTAAAGCATGTTTAATCATGATAATGGTTCTGGCCCTGCACCTTTGTATCATCTTGCAGTGATTCAGTATGGGGTGGGTGGAGGGGTATTTCTGGAAACCATTCCTATCCCAGGTGGCTAGCAATAACATCACCATATGTGGAAATGACTGAGAAACACATGAATATATCCCACTGAATTAAAAACAAATGTATCCCCGACTCAACTTACTGGTAACTGAATTCCCAAAATGCTCATGGTCACCACAACACCAGGAGAAATGTTAATGGAAGGTAAGCCAGTCAGAGTCAAGTCAGCGATTTTAACCAACGGCAGTTAATACGTCTTACTTTTGCAAATTTTGTGATAGATGATCACAAGAACATATTTCTATAGCTCTTCTTAGGTTCTTACAAAGAACCTCTAAAGCTTAACCTTTGTTAACATCTCATAAAAGTTTTTCTATTCTTATGGATTAAATATTTGTTTTTACATTCACTCATCCATCTGTTCATTAATTAAAAAGTATTCACTGACTATCTAACATGCATTGAACATAAAAGTACAAATGTAAACTAGCACGAAGTAAACTAGTTTCTAGTGAGCATACACTTTCATGGAGAGGTGGCCATGTTCATAACGAGCAGTAAATCCAGGGAGTAGCAGATACTATTTAATGTCTATTCAATAAACATTCACCAAATGATTTCTCCTTTCTGAGCTGAACTAGAATTGTGTTGGGTAATCCACCTTATTCCAGAAAATCATGTTCACGAAACCATTGGTGGTGATTCTATTCTGTGCTGCGATGGATTTAGGAATGGGCATTGGCCAGCATGATGTGAGGGGAAGTCAGCTGAGGGGCTTCTGAGAATGCTTAGTGAAAAATTCTTCTTCTGGCTAGAACTGCAGCAGCTCCTTGAAACCAGAAAGAGAGTGACGTTGAATACAGAGAGGCAGAGCAGTGATGTGGAAAGAAGTACATAAGGCATTTTGTGGGGTTGATGAGCGGCCCAATTAATCAACCCTCAAGCTACCCTGCCCCTGGACTGACAATGCTTCTGGGAATTTAGAATTCCAAAAGAAAATTTTTTAATAAGCTAGAAAACTTCAAATTAAACTGTGACAAGCTATTTTTTGCCATCTACTCTCCTCTCTGTAAAATGGTAAAGTTTCATTTTTCATTACTTTAATTCTGGTCCAAATATGAAAAGCAACTGAATGCCTCAGAGGGTGATTTGATTATCCTTTTTATAGTTACTACATCTGCACTAATGTTTTGGGGGTTATTACGCTGTTTATTTTCTATAATTTTTCCCAATTAACAGTTATTACCAGGAGCTATTTTCATTGAATGAATGTTACTGCATACATCAGAGAATGTGTAGTGATATAAGGCAGACAACTACAGAAAAGGTCTATTTTTTATACAATGGACAGGAACTAAAATATCACCTGAATGCAATTAAAATTGTACATATTCACAAGAGCATAGTGTCAATAAAGGCTGAGTTCTCTGATATTAGGAGAATTTAGCTAAATTAAAAATTTTAATTTAAAAATATTCTAAGACCTTTTTTTTTTCTTAAAGGGAAAACACATTTTTCTAAAGGGTTGTGACCGAAAAATGCAGATACAGCTAATAAAAATGATGTCTGGGAAAGTGCTATAATAAGTTTATATAAATCTTGTAAGAATGAACTCAGAATGGAAGGGAAGATTTTGCTGTTTGTTATTAAGATGTAGTCAGGTTATAGCCATATATATATATATGCTGACATTTGTTACATTTTTTACTTGTAACAAGGTGGGTCATCTCTGTGTTTATAAATTGTAACAGTCCAAAATGAGAGAATGCATTTTGTTTTGAACAATTGAGTGCTGACAGACAAGCTGTCCATAGAGTATACAGATGATAGACCAAGGGGAAAATGAGCTCTTAGATGGTTTTTCAGTGTCCTTCACTGGAAAAATAGCCCTGCGACATGTGTGGTGTGCACAGTGGGCTTCCGTGTTAGTGTTCATGCCGCTGGAAAATGTATTGCTTGAACTAAACGCACCCTCTATTGAGCACAAATGATTCAACCACAATTTAATAGGGAGATCATTACTTCTGCAAAAGGATTTTCAAGATAAGCAGTCAGGAGTCAGAGCCAGAGGAAATTGAGATGTTACTTGCTCAGCATCGTAGAATTGTAGGGCAGTATAGATAGAGATCGATTGTTCTTTATGTCAATAAGTAGAAGGGTCGATAAAAAAAGGCATGCGTTAGGTGGGCTGTAAATACTAACACTTATAGATTTCCTTATTAATCCCTGGGGATTATTTACTTTCCTTGAATCATTTTGGTTTTAGCTTCCAATGGTGCTCTGCAAAATGATCTATCAGAGTTGAGACATTGCACCATCATGTCCACTCCTTTGACCTGTTTAAAGTTATGATGGCTTTCCTCCCATCATTCACCTTCCTCTGATAGATCAGAGTTGTATATGAGAGTTGGCTACTGACTCACAACCTACCAGGTGACCTGAGAATTAGTCTGTGTTAGAAGGAAAGAAACAGACATTTAATTTAAATCATTGAATTAGATGTACTGATAATTATTAGGAAACATTTTGGCCACTTTTTGCTCCTAAGAGTCAGTGTGTAATATTGCTCACACCTGTGCAATGAGCTATTATAAACTCTCAACTGCAAGGCATATAAGTCTTAAGCTGAGGAAGCTTTATATGTTGGCTGTAACAAATCTTATGATTACTAGAAGCCAAATATATTTTAATGACATGTGTAATATATTTTTGGTACAAATGATTCAAATTTTACAGAACTGTGTAGAGTAAAACACATTAGTTCCTCCTCGTCTTTCTCCCCATCAGTAACAACTGTTGAAAAAAAAAGTAACAACTGTTGAGCTTGGTGAGTATCACACCAACTCTGTTTCAGCATATTTTGCTTCTTCATCTGTAATGTAGTATTTCATTCAAAACAGATCAGTGCATCACATATCTGAGTAGCTTAAAAAGCCTTTGCAAGTCACAGATTCATTCATTCAAAAAACATACACAAATTTATATAAATAGTATTATGCTCACATTTTAAATTTTCAATATGCTTTTGATTTTTTCTTTTAACAATATGTTTTGGGGATCTTTCCAAGTCAATCCATTAAAGTCTGCTTCATTATTCTTAATGTCTGCATAGTATTTCATAGTATGAATGTTTAATTATTGCCAGTTGGAACAACATGGATGGAGCTAGAGAGTATTATGCTAGGTGAAATAAGTCAGAGAAGGACAAGTATCATATGATTTCACTCATATGTGGAATTTAAGAAACAAAACGAGCAAAAGGGGAAAAAAAGACAGAGTGAGACAAACCAAAAAACAGACTCTCAACTATAGAGAACTAACTGATGGTTACCAGAAGGGAGGTGGAGGGGCGGATGGGTAAAATAGGTGATGGCGATTAAGGAGGGCACTTGTGATGAGCACAGGGTGTTGTATGGAAGTGTTGAATGTATAATTATTAATTTAAAATTCCTGCATTGGAGGATATTTAATTTACTTTCAATTTTTCTCTATCACAAACAATGCTGCTATCAATTCCCTGTATGTAATTCTTTGTTCTCATGTGGAAGTATTTCTGCAGAGAGTCCTCATTAGCTATGAGTTGCAAACTGAAATTTTGAGATACCGCCAAATGCTCTTCAAAACAGATTTATCAATTTATACTTCCATCAATAGTGTACGAAAGTGCCTATTTCCATTTATCACTGCCAGCTCTGAATATTAGAAATCTTTCAAATTTCTGCCACTATTATGGTTGAAGATACAATCTTGTTGTTTTGGTTTGCATTTTTCTGATTACTAGTGAGGTTGAACAAGTTTTCATATTTACTGCCGTTTGTATTTCATCTTCCATGAATTGCTCTTTCTTTTCCATTTTTGCTATTGGCTATTTGCTTTTTTCTCTTGATCCATGAACCAAATGACTTATCATTTTTGTATTTACCTATTTACCTCCGCCTTTTGTTAATCCTGATGCTGGTTCTGTATATTTTCCATGCATGTGTGTGGTAGAGGAGTTATAAAAAGTGCTTAATACAGCACTTGGGTGGCTCAGTTGGTTATGCGTCTGCCTTCAGCTCAGGTCATGATCCCAAGATCTAGGATCTAGCCCTGCCTTGGGCTCTCTGCTGAGTGGGGAATGTGTTTCCTCCTCTTTGTCCCTCCCGCTGCTCTTGCTCTCTCTTAGTCTCTTTCTCAAATAAATAAATAAAATCTTTTAAAAGAATGCTTAACAGATTTTCATTACAAAAGTAAAAATACAAAGACTTTTTACTTTTCATTTCTGTAGAAAGTAGTTTTAATTTCATGTCTCCTTTCATTTAAAACACTTTAACGTGCAGTATGAAAAAAAAAACACTTCAGTGTGCAAATATTTGGACACTGAAATGTAAACAAACCATGACAGTATAATTAAAGTCATGTCTTTTTATTTTTAGGTTCAATGCCTTTATCTGAAATTACTTAAATTACTGAGAAGTTGGGGATCCGAACCATTTTTCACTTTCACATTTGTCATTCAGCAACACGCAAGTACCTCTGTTGCAAACAGTAGATACATACAAATACGTATGTTATTACTAGATGTCCCCTTCAGGGAACTGGGAGTCTAAGCAGAGAGACAGTCACATACACACTTGTACAGAGATCCCAGAGAACACGGGCCATGGTTGGGCGAGTCTATACTTGTGGGCCCAGCCTGCTAGAAGTCTGTTTCTACAAGGGAACTCTCAGAGAAAGCACAACGCAGGATAAGGGAGTGAGCATTATGAGACTGATGTGTTGAATGAATCCTTAAATATCAGAGAATGGAGGTGAGTCTCAGTATTTGTGCCTGTGGGTGTAATTTCTTGGTCCATCCCCACCATTGGGTTTATAGTTGAGTTGTTTGTAGACTTGAGCAGGGAAAGAGGAAGGGGGAGTCAAAACTCCAAATGACAGAGATATTTCATTAAAACTCTAAAAGAGATCAAAGATACAAGATACAAAGATACAAGTACTTTGGGAGCTCTGTAATCAAGTGTAACTCTGAAGAAGTAAAAGTAACTCCTCTAACCATTCCACAGCAGAAAATCATGCAGCACCATTTCCCATAATAGGTGCCACCGAAAATAAATTGCTAGTGTAAGGCAAGCAAAAGATCGTATGGTCAAATACTTCAGGTCACAAAGGGTTAGACAAATGTCTTAATGTTGAGCCTTCTGAGGCCCTTTCATAAGTTAATGTGCCTTGGTGAATTGGCAACAGAGAAACAGAGAACTAAAATTACTTAAAAACAGACCCTCTTCGGGGTTCCTGGGGAAGCATTTCTCAAAGAAAGATGCTTTGGCATATTAAGGGCTCTGGTACCTCCATGTATACGCCACAGATTCCCCTCTGTTCACGTTCAAGACAAGATGAAGGTAAAAACCAAAATAGCTGAGGTTATTTACTCTTAGGTGTATTTAAAAGCAAATGATTGACTAGGGACTGAATTAAACATCTAATTATACTCCAGTTAATGATTCTTTCATTAAGTGTGTGCCATATTATAGTACATTAATCAGGCGTGAGATACTTCGTGTTACTTTTAAACAGTTTCCTGCAACCTTGCTTATCATGCCCACCAGTACCACAGAATGCATTCCACATCCATCAAGCACTTCTTCCTCCCTCTGTAACTACTCCTCTCTGCACTCTTCCATTTTAGGTTGCCCAGAAAGCCCTGGAATTTTCCTCTCCACCTTTCTCTATTTTTTCCCTCACATCTGTGCTACAGCAATGCTGTTGGCTCTACACTAAGAATACACTGAGAATTGGCTCACTTGTAGTCACCTCCGTTTTTCTTTTTAACTCCTTCAAACATTTTAGAATTTGGAGAAGGCAGTCACTTTTTTACTTTTTAAGTTGAAAGACTACAGGCTGACATCCATCATAACAATAGTCTATTTCTGATGTAAGATTCAATTTATCTATGTGCCTACACATTCTTGAAAGTTCAATAAAAAGATTGGAGGAAGTAAATTACTTTTCATTTTTGTAAGGTATATAAATACATATTCAGAGATTATAGAGAACAAATGTTTCAGATAGAGTTATCACCCTATGTGACATCAAAGGAATTCCTAAATTATGCTGATGAGGTTTTGTTCTTCTAGGGTCCAAAGCAGGAGTTACGCTATTTACAGTCTTTGGGATGTCACTTTCTGTTGGGTTTTGGTTGCTCTTTAACTTCCCAATCCAAGGCCTGTGGGTTTTGTTTAACCATAAAACCAGAACTGAAGCAGGTCTCTGATTGCTTTCTGTTGTTTTTGTTGTGAATTAAATGAATCACAATGGACTGCTATTTCTTAGTCTCCTGCAAAGCATAGGCCCCAGAAATGTGATTTTCCTCTGGTTGGGAGCATGAATCCCCATATGGCTGTATGCCTTGACATACTAGAATACTGGCAAGTTCTAATTGCTCATGTAATTTCACCCCAAATTCCGATGCACACCCCCATCTCCTGGCTGAGCAGTGATGAAGTAAATAGAAAACGGTTGTGCCATAGCCTTCAAATAGAGTGGGACCGGAAAAGAAGGAGGCCCACTGGCTTACAAGGTTGTGGTTTCTGAGATGTGCTTTAGATGACAGCACTGAATAACAAACACAGTGGCTTGCTTCAGCAAATGGTTTTCTTGTCTCCTTTTAATTGAATCAGTCAGTTATTAGACTCAAATAACCATTTCTTAAAGTGGTTGCAATAAGCAGAAGATATTCTACTGTACTTTCTGAGGACTTGATTCAAACTCTGTAATTGGATTTTCCTGATTCCTCTGAGTCACGAGGGCTGCTACGCTAGCAGAAACCAGCAGAAGCTGGTCCTGTCTAACGAAAATTTTGTTTTCATCCTCTTTCAGTTGAAGATGCAGAATATGGGTCTACTAATTAATAAAATGATTAGGTAAATTATCTTATTGCCTAAGAAGAGAAAATTACTTTGTATAGCAAGAAGTCCCCAGATATTCTTAAAAATTGCAAGCTCAAATGGATAAAACCAAATCGCTGAAAAGAAATACATTGTAACTATTCTTGCACGAGCATGTTATGAAGCATTAGTAAGAGAGCCAGTGTGGATCAATGTAGCCTTATTAAAATCCTTAGGTGGGTCGTAGAATTGAGACAATATGTGCACTTTGTTGGAATGCAGTTCTTGGTACATAGAAAGAAGCACAGCATTGTTAATATGCTCCCATTACCATTCACATAGACATTATTTCCTGGGCAATGAATCGCTACCTAATCATCTAGGTTTTTATTTTTCTTGGTATAGTGTTGTGCTTAGCTTGTAGGTTTCTTTCTGTTTTTCTGCATACACATCATTTCAAGTATAGCTCTTTCTTAGAAAATGCTGCTTTTTCCAATGCTGCTTTTCTATATATATATATATATACACACACACACACACTATATATAGTATATGTATATATAGAATTGAAGTGTAGTTGATATATAATACTATACTAGTTTCAGGTGCACAATATAGTAATTCGACATTTATATACACTGTGAAGTGATCACCATGATAAATCTGCTACCATCTGTCCCCACACAGTCATTACAATATTATTGATTATATTCTCTCTGTTGTACATTACATTCCTGTGTCTTTGTTATTTTAAAACTGGAAATTTGTAACTTTTAATCCCCTTCCCTTATTTCACCCATCTCCCAACCCACCCCTTTGGCAACCACCAGATTGTTCTCAGTATCTACAATTCTGTTTCTTTTTTATTTGGTTGGTTTTGTAGATTCCACATTTCAGTAAGATCATACCGTATTTGTCTTTCTCTGTGACTTATTACACTTAGCATAAACCCTCTAAGTCCATCCATGTTTGTCACTTGTGGCAAGATTTCATTCTTTGTTATAGCTGAGTGGCACTCCATTGTATAAATATACTATATCTTCTTTATCCTTTCATGTATTGATGGATGCTTCCATATCTTGGCACTTGTAAATAATGTTGCAATGAACATAGGGGTGCATATACCTTTTCAAATTGGTGTTTTTTCTTTGAATCAATACCCAGAAGTAGAATTGCTGGATTGTATGGTATGTCTATTTTTAATTTTTGGAAGATCCTCCATACTGTTTTCCATGGTGGCTGCACCACTTTGCATTCCCATCAACATTCCCTTTTCTCTACATCCTTGCCAACACTTGTTATTTCTTGTCTTTCTGATACTAGCCATTCTGACAGGCATGAGGGAATAATTCACTGTGGTTTTGGTCTGCATCTCCCTGATGACTAGTGATGTTGAGCATCTCTTCATGTGTTTGTTGGTCATCTGTATGTCTACTATGGAGAAATGTCTATTCCATCCTCTACCTGTTTTTTAACTGGATTTTTGTTTTTTTTTGATGTTGAGTTGTGTGAGCTCTTTATGCAATTTGTATATTAACCTCTTATCAGTTATATCATTTGTGGATATCTTCTCCCATTCAGTAGGTTGCCTTTTCATTTTGTTGATGGTTTCTTTCACTCCACAAAAGCTTTTTAGTTTAATATAGTCCCATTTATTTCTTTTCGTTTGGAATGTTTTAAAAAAGAATTCTCTGGAAAAGCTTTCACACTCTACTATTTAAATCAAGGGTAAAATATATTCTTGTTAATAGTAGACAGAACTATAATTAAAAATTATTGCAGGGGAAGCAAGAGGCAGTTTTTGTTAGATAAGTCAGACATATTTCAGGCTAAAGTTGATTAAAATGGCCCTGACCTGACCTTTGCTCCCTTTGTACTCAGAAGTACATCAAATCCTGAACAAATAGATTTTGAAAAAGATGGACTTGGTCAATGGGCCCAGTCTATAGATGCCCACGGAACAAGGTTCACCCCGACTGGGGGGGCCTTTCTTGGGAAAGCTTGTTTTGAGGTCCTCAAATTGTAGTAAACCTTTCCTTGCATATGACCTAGAGTGGGACTAACAGCTTCAACCTGATACTAACCTACCTTCCACCAGATCACGAGAGACTGCTGGCAAGACATCCCAGAACTCAGCTAGATAATCACAGAAGCGGTAATGTTCCAATAACTGCTAATTCAGCTTGTTTTCCATCAGTGAAAGGTGGATAGGGATGTTGTCCACTCAAGGCAATAGTTTCATCTCTTCTTCTCCCCTGTCCTATGTCTGGAATTTATAGGATTATTCATGCCATTCCTTGTCCTGGGTAATACCAGTTGTTTCTTCCTCTTTTTTCTCTGTCTCCCTCTTCTTGTCTCTGTTTCCCTTCTTCCCTTAGACTTTTTCATACCAAAGTTATTGAAATAATAGCTCAGAAATGTTTTTTTGCAAACTGAATACATGCAACTCTGACTTTAGAGAAACAAAAACTAGTGATGAGGAAGTGGTGTGAGCATAATTAATCTTTAAAGAGGTTTGTTTTTCTTCATTCTCCACCAGGCTCTGTATAATAGCCAGTCTCCCTAGGGCCTTTACTTACGGCCAGGTGTACAGGTATGAGATTTACAGAGACTCGGTTCTGCATACTTCTGTGAGGCATGAGGACGTGTTACCTAGTGAAGTTTTCATTTCTTTCTCACTACGCAGATCATTTCACTTTAGAATGCAAAGACATCAAAGCTGAGGTTGCAATATGAAAAATCCATCTTAGCAAAATCAATTTTAAGGAAAAATATATAGTTTAGTATTTTAGAGTAAGAAATAAGTTTCTTTTCTCACATGATCTGAGAGTGGTCACTTAGACAAAATGGTAACAATAAAATCAATCTTAACACAGTTTAAGGAGTTATTCTGACATATTCAAAGGTATTTTTTGGTCCTCCCTTCTTTCCCTTCTATTTTTTTCCTTCTTCTTTATCTCTTTTTCTTTCTTTTTCTTTCCTTCTTTCTTCTTCCCCCCTTTCTGTCTTTCTTTTAAAACTAAAGAGCAGTAGGGATGCCTGGGTGGCTCAGCTGGTTAAGCAGCTGCCTTTGGCTCAGGGTTCAGGTCTCAGGTCATGATCCCAGAGTCTGGGGATAGAATCCCCACATCAGGCTCCTTGCTCAGCAGGGAGCCTGCTTCTCTCTCTGCCACTCTCCCTGCTTGTGCTCTCTCTCTCTGACAAATTAATAAATCAATAAAATCTTTTGAAACAAAACAAAACAAAAAACAAACAAAAACCTAAAGAATGGTAGGCTGGGAGTGCAGCAGGAATCTGTACTCTCCACCATGCATTTGGCCATTTTGTGACCTTCACAGGTGTTCTTACCCATTGATGGTGAAATTCTTGCTTTCTACCTGAACTGCCCCTAACTACCTCCCAACCCCCAACAATAACATGTAAAAAGAATTACAGTAAATAAACCCCTGGTCTTGAAAGTCAACAAAACCTCCAAACTTGAAGAAATAAGAATAGTTGGAAAAGGACTGGTCATAGCCAAATAGTGTTCAGAGAGGAGATTCAGGGAGAAAAGTGTTAGGGTTGTCATTATAAAGGCAGAAGAAAGCAGCATTTTTCAGAGTTGGAAGTTGGAGTATTATTTGGTAGACCGGTAAAAGTGCTTTGGGTGATTTAATAGGTAAGAACCAGAACTTGAAATTGGAATTGAAAAAGACTTATTATATAATTTAGTCCCTTTGGTCAGGAAAGGAACAATACAATTTTGGATCTAAATTTAATTGGGATTTAACTAGATTCTTTGAAACTTTTCCATTTTTCATCTGAAAAGCATGAAGTGCTCATCCTTTCAGGAACAGTGATGGACTGCATAATCCGATAGTGCATAGTGTATCCTAAATCAAGTTCTGAGCAGCCACAGTGGTGCAGTGAAGGTATTCCAACTGAAATGAGAATCTAAACAGCTTTGCCTTGTGCATAGAGAAGAAGGTTAAACCTTTTGGGTAGAAAATGATCTGAATCATAGCTTCTATTCCTACTTTTTTTTTTTTTTTGACACTGGAAATCTATGCTAGGATTCCATCTTTTGCCCTAAGACTTCTGCAGCAGTTTTTGAATAACTCCTGCTTACATAGGGCACTTAAAAAAAAAAAAAGGAGCATTAAATCATTTTGGACTGAGTCTATCCAAAGTAAAAGGTATTTTCAAGTCCCATCTTCCATGCAAACAATACCAAGACTACAGCAAGGAGACTTGATATTAAAGAATAATAAGGCAATGTGTGAATTAAGCATATTATATTTGACTTCTATCAAGGACTAGGCCACTTGCATAATCCAACTAAATATGTGTTCATAAACCCATACTTTCCAACACAGAGCTTTCACGTGCTACTCTGCAATCAAGCAACAACAGACTGAAGCCAGCTTTTTAGAAAGTATTAGAGTGACTGGGTAAGAATTTATCTCACTTGCTTCTTCCTTATGAACATATTATAAAAGTCCATATGTCTTGTCATCTGTCAGTATTCCCTTTTTCCCTCAACCCTACCTTGCCCCAGCCTTCTGGGATAATAGAATTGAGGGAGAGAAGGAGACAGTGATTGAATAGAGTGGCTATTTGTAAACTTGTTAAACCCCATGTCTTTCAGTCTCAGCCAGGTTTCTGTTTCGAGGAGGCCTTTTGAGATATAGACAGGCCAAGTGTAGAATGAGCCATAGAAGTGGTATCATTTACATTTTTACAGATGGAAAAACAGACTCTGGGTGATATACTAAAAAATGTATGGTCAGTAACTGAGCTGACACCACTTATAGGCCACCAAGGATCCTGAAAGAAACTAATATAGACCTTCTAGAAGATCTTCTAGGATAATTTAAACTCGGATGTTCTTAGAGGTTATTTATCATCCCACAGCTCCCAGAACTGACGAGTGAAACCCTCTTGTGAAAGGCCTAGGAGTCCAGAGAAGATGAATAGTGGTAGGCTAGTGAAAAAAATCAGAGATGCCTTCACAAAACCTGTTTTGAATAAAGGAACAGAACTGCGCATATGGTAGTGATGGTTTACAAAGGATCTCTGTGGAAAGGGAATATATTAGAATGGAATGAGTGTGCCACATGCTAAAAATTCAATAAGATATTAGATATTGTTCAAATCAAAGAGAGTTTTTTTTCTCCTGTTTAAAGGCATGATGAATCCCCATATTCTGTTGTCCATAAATGACTTGGAAGTAGTCATTCATGCCCTGCAGGCTGCAGGACCAGACCCTTGCAGATAGATAAGAAACTGCCATTGAGTAGGAAAGGTCCTTAAACTTGATATGCCTATAATCAACAGGTCTGCCTGGGTTTGGCATAACATCTCAGGAGACCTGAGAAAACCCTATGGAAAGAAAGATGCCTAAGAGATGGAAAAAGTGGTGAAGTAGGTAAGTCTTTTTGTACTAGGTACTAGAGATGATCAAATATTCTGTGTCCACTATATTTTTGTGGATCTATCTAAGAAGAAAGGGTTATCTTTGTCTCTTTTTGTCTAATGTCTTCCCAATTTTTGCCAAAGATACCAGTCAATGGCATTTTCAGACCCTTCTGGGAAACATTTTTTATCCTATATTTAATTACCCCATAATCTAGCTGTATTTATGGTGTTTTATGTGGATATTTAGCAATATGTATTATAACTTGTAAAGCTAATTATGAAGTATTTTATTTCCAGGAAATGGGTAAGGTCTTTTTTGCCCTTGTTTGATTCATGTGTATTATAGCTAGCTCCTCATTATCTGTAGAAGGGATGGTCCTCTTAGGTAGGATGTTTATTGCACAGAAAATCCCCCAACTACATTTCAATATGCCTAGAAAGTGGACTTTTCATCAAACTTGCTAACAAGTTGCAACAGATGAGTGATTGTTCCCCAGAGAAATAGCCAAAATGCATTAAGGAGAAGGCAGAAGAAGCTGAGAGCCGAGATAATCCATCAGTTAGTTAATTCACACCTGAATAATTGAGAGTTTGCTTTCCGGTAATTGAATATTTATGAAGGTTGCACAATGTGCTAGAAAGTAGATGTGCCAAATAAAAATACCAAATAAAACCAACCTGCACACAGTTTATGTTTAATACAGATCTTACTACTAGAGTGGAACACGCAAAACAGAGTGCAGTTTCAAACTTCAGTGTGTATAAGAATAATGAGCGGAGTGTGTCTGTTAAAATTGCAGATTTCTAGGTGAACCTCAGAGGTATTCCTCAGGAATCTTCATTTTTAACAATTTACCCCAGATGATTCTGAAGCAGGTAGTCTAGAGACTTCTCTTGGAGAACTTATCAATGTAGATAGTGACAGAAAAAAGTTTATTTCCTAGAAGGCACAAGATAAGAAATCAGAGATATACTGACCTATATGAATTGAAGAGAGAAGAGGCCAAAGAGAATGCTTATTTGCAAAAAAGAGAACATGGGCATAAAGAAAATGAAAAAAAAAAAAAAGGAGGCTAGATAATTAAATAATGGTATTACAAAAGATCTTAGTGTCTTAGAGATTTGCTATAATGCTACAATATCTCAAATTTACTGTGAATTACTTACAGTTCATGCAAGTTACACCTTAGATGTGAACAGCTTCTGCCTTCTCTCAGCTATGACTCACTACCATTGTGAAAGGAAGCCCAGGCTCCAGAGGGGGCCCATACAATAGATGCAGCTATTTATACTGGATCTTACCACAAACTTCAATAAACAGTATAATGAAAGTCAGAAAAGAAATTTCATTGGTTAAATTGGTGGCTTTTTAACCAGCATAATGGGTGTTAGAAGTGGTGAAGTTAATGGAATTCAAGATATGTAGATTGGCTAAACTAATTTAGTGATTAACTTCTTCCTCCTGCATAATCCGGGTATGGAAATGCAGACAGACCTGTAGCTCGCCTGTCCACTAAGGGATTGATTCTAATCTCGCAAAAATCTCTAAGTGGTTCAGAGAGTGAATCTGAATCTGTCTGATTGCCTGACCTACAAGGCTACAGAATCTTGGCCTTGGGATGTTGTCTAGACTTCCTTAATTGATAGTTTTTCAGGCAAGGTGTTTAGGGATCCCTTCTAAGAATGGAGAGTTAGAACTTCATTGATCTTACAGAACAGATGGTATGTATGTCTTGTACTGGTTTGTTAATAAATATCTGTATGTTAAATGTTGATACATGAGGCAGAATTGTTCTGACCTGCTCTAATTTTAACTTCAAGCCAGTTCATGAGGGTGGCTGCTCATTCTAAGTCACCTCAAGTGTTTCGGTTGGTACAGTTATCTACTAAAAAGACTTTATCAGTTAGTTGCCATGACCCACTTGGCACAGACCAGTTCTCACACAAATGTGAAAAAGTAAAACCTCAAATGCGAGAGAAATTTAGTGAATCTTCTCCTGGTGATCTTTCTCTTGTGAGAAAAACTGGTAAAGCAACCTACTCTTTGTGTTTTCTCTATTCATTGTCCTGCTCTTTTGGTCCCAAAAAGATATGAAAGGGTCAACAGAGTCTTGGTAGAAATGGCGTTCAAAGGCATACAGCTTCTACTGGGTCATTCACTCCATGACAAAGAGCAAAGATGAGAAGCTAGGATAGAATTTTGCCCTTTCAAACATTTGTCCATTGTGCTCTCTACTGGGCCAGGATCTCCATGTTATTTTAGATCTTGCCTGGGCTATTCTCTAAAAGAGATACTTTTTTTCCCCCTTCTTATTCTTAATGTCTCAATCCACAACTGCCCCCCACCCCCAAGTAATTGCTGGTTTAAAAAAAAAAAAGAATGAAAGCTAATCAGGAAGCTCTAGTTATATGTTCCTCAATTTTCCCTGCTTAATATTTTAAAGTAATCAGATGCTTTCAGTATATCTGCCTAGAAAAGAAGTTTTATCAGTTAATACCATTCACATTTATCTGTAGGTACTCAGATATGAAAATGTTCAATGTGTTGCATGATAATTTAGTTTTCTACAGTAAAAGTGACACTGTAAATAGGAAAAGGGAAATGTTATATCTATATCTATATATCTACAGCAACATCTTTTCAGAGGTGATATTGTATTAAATAAATTCAGAACATGTAACACAATACCCTTTCATGTTGAATGGTAACCATATCTATGAGGTCATTTAAACATATTAAAGAATCAAATTATGGAGCAGCAGATTAATTAAGCTATAGACATGGTGAATGTTTAAGAATGTTACTCTAAAATATCACACTTTCAATAAAAGTAGGAGATTTAGTCTGGGTATTCTCTCACCTTTACAGTTATATGATTTATTAAATAATGTTAACATGCAGGGAGAAAGTGAGAGATACCTATAAATAACTTTGTATATGTTTGCCACAACTTGCCAGCTAATTATCATTTTGAGATATGATATGATGGTTCTGATTAATAAACCAAAAGGGAAACTCAATTATGAATGCATGCAATCAAACTTCATAAGTAAGCCAAAATAAACCCGACATTTGTAAGTCAGAATAACCCATTAGGGAAACTAATATGGTAGTGTTCTAAGGCTATATTGGGTGAAAATAATGCTCTCCTGTTTAATGAAAAGAGGTAGGTAATACTTAAAACACAAACTTGTTAGAATTTTGCATATTACAACAGGACACTGAAGTAAAGCTCTCACTTCAAAAGAGAAATGACAATGTCTTCAATTTTTTTCACTTGAGTTCAAGGAATAATTCTTGGGTAACAAACTAAAGCCTGTTCTCCAGAGGGCTATTCTTAGTTCAAGGAAAGAGAGCCTCTCATTGCTTCGAATCTCAGAGATAGTGGATTTTATGGGTTGAACTGTATCTCCTCCAAATTCCTATATTTAAGTTCTAATACCCAATACCTCAGAATATAAATTTACTTGGAAGTAAGATTGTTGCAGACATAAATAGTTAAGATGAGGTCATACTGGGATTGTGTGGGTCCCTGATTCAATACATCTTGTGCCCATATAAAAAGAGGAAATTTGGACATAGAGAGTCACACAAGGAGAATGCTATGTGAGCATGAAGGCAGACATAGGGATGATGCTTCTGTAAGCCAAGGGCATCAAAGATTGCCAGCAAACCACCAGAAGCTAGGAGAGAGGCACGGAACAGATTCTTTCTCTCAGCCCTCAGAAAGAACTAACCTGTATAGACCTTGATCTCAGACTTCTAACTTCCAGAACTATGAGAGAATATATTTTTTTAATTTAAATTCTACTTAGTTCACATACAGTTCAATATTGCTTCAGGAGTAGAGTTCAGTGGTTCATCATTTACATATAACACCTAGTACTTATCATAACAAGTGTCTTCCTTAATACCCATCACCCATCTATCCCATCACCCACCCACCTCCCTCCATCAACCCTCAGTTTGTTCTCTATAGTTAAGAGTCTCTCATGATTTGTTTCCCTTTCTCTTTTTTTCCCCTCCTGAATATTCATCTGTTTCTTAAATTCCACATATGAATAAAATCACATGGTATTTGTCTTTCTCTGATTGACTTATTTTGCTTAGCATAATACACTCTAGCTCCATCCATGTTGTTGCAAATGGCAAGATTTCATTAGTTTTGATGGCTGAGTAGTATTCCATTATAAATATATACCACATCTTCTTTATCCATTCATCAGTCTGTGAGCATTTGGGCTCTTTCCATAGTTTGGCTATTGCTGATAAGGGGGCTATAAACATCAGAGTGCCTGTACTCCTGAGAGAATAAATTCTTAAGCCACCTAGTTTGTGGTACTTTATTATGGCAGTCCTAGCTAATTAATACAGGGATAGCAATAACACTAAAAACAAAATCTCTATCCTCAAAGTGCCTACCATCAGTTGTTCTAGTGTTAAAGTAGAGAATCCCATTGGTAGAGTTTTGTCACTTAAATAGCAACATCAGGAGCCTGGACATAGAAATAGGTAAAAGGGAAAATGTACGTTACATGGGGCTGAATTTTGACGAGGTTGAAGATGAAGGGGACAGGCATTAATGTCTTGAAATGGCCATGAGATCAAAGCAGGGAAGACAAGTGAGGGAAAACAGTGTAGGAAAGGTATGTATTAATGAGCTACATCAAGCACAGTAAAAGCAGGGTCAGTGGGAGAAGTGGAAGACTAGGTGGTTATAGAATTTTCCTTTAAAGACTTCTCTTTTAGCTCTAGATTTGGGTAAATGTACTCTCTTTGGAAGATAAATGTGACACTGGATTTTTTTTTAAAACATTTTAAATATGCCAATATAGTTCTGAAATCTAATGAAAAGCATGTAGTTGTTATCTTGTCAATATTTCCAAAAATTCTTAGAAATATTGTAAAATATTTCAGACACATAAAAGCCACATAAAGATCAGTACAACGATCATCTATATATACACTGGTTGGCTTTAAAAATACAGCATTTCTAATATAGTTTAAGCCCCAGGGTTTCCTCTTCCAGTTATCATTTCTGCCCCTGACTCCCCACCCCCTGGTACCTCCTACTCTGAACTTGGGTGTTTACCATTCACCTGCATTCTTTTTCATTTTCCCCTTTTGAGTCATCCAGATCAGAGGCAAGAAGGCTCAAGTCTTAATACCAGTAAAATTGCTCCTGCCAGTTATTGGTCCAAGGCTGTCCCTGAGGGCATGTTGATTCTAAAATTGCTTCCCAATTCTTTTTGCCTGCAGGCAAAGTGGGTGCCAGCAGTCTTTAGAGCAGCCTTCTGACAAAGCCCCAGGTGCTGACTGGTAGACTAAATGCATACTGGGAGCTTGTGTATATAAAGATGGGAAAGGGAGATAAAAAACAGGAGAAGCATGCTGTCTTGTCAGCTACGTGCCCCATCACATGGACGTACCACACTTTATTTTCTTGTTGGTGGCCGTTTAATTCAAGCAGATCTTACTTCCATTTTTTAAAGATTTTGTTTTTAAGTAATCTCTACACCCAACGTGTGGCTCAAACTTAAACAAACCCGAGGTCAAGAGTCGCATGCTCTACCGACTAAGCCAGCCAGCTGCCCCATTCCAGTTTTTAACAGAAGATGCTAAGAGTATACCATAAAACACAGGCATCTTCAAACATTCCCTAAAGATTTATTTTATTTTTCAATTTAAGAAGTAATATAAATCTCCCATAAAATTCTTCTGTATGAAAAATCAGTTGAAGGGAGGGAGACTGTTTATTCTGGATTGTCAGAGATGAAGGGAACTGAGAGATGAGTTAGAACTCCTCACAGAGAGCAGCTGGCTTTGATGCCTTAGGTCTGGGTGCTGCAGGCAAGGGATCCTTGCTGCCAGTGAGGACGGGGCTTGTGTCCAGGCCTCTTAAGATACCCTATCAAAGAAGAATTCTGTTCTCCAGGGTGCTTCCAATCCCTTTTTAACTTTCCAGTCTACAGTTTGCTTAAACTTGGCCATTTTGTTTAATGCTTTGAAACATATGTTTCACCTTTACTACCTTTTCCTCACTTGTTTAATTAATATTTATTAAGTTATTTTTTTTAAGTGGGAATCAGGAGATATTTGCAAAAAGGGATAGGCTGAATGCCCAAGCCCAAGGCAAAAGAGGCTTGGTATCTGTTCCTCCTTTCTCATCTCCCCCTCCCTACCTCAATCTTAGATTTTGAAATACTGAAAAGATTTCTATCTTCTATTTGAGTTCCAGATGATCTATGGGACCTAAATGGAAGGCCTGTGGGATAGGATGGCATCCTAAATCATACATAAACAATGCTTCTGACATCTCGACATATATGAAGGGGAGAAATACAGTTTTCCACCCAAAAAGCAAAGTGCTTTTCACAAGTCTGCTGAGCAGCAGTGTGAGAGCAGTGCTGATTCTGTCCATGCAGCACATGTGCTGTGCATACAAAGATTAGAGCACATCCATGAGAGGACCTCCAACTGTGAAACCCTCCAACTTGTGCCTATTTGAGAAATTCTGAGAGATGTGACGGGGTAGTAATGCTTAAGGAGAATCCCTGAAATGAAAGCAAACCTCATTACAACTTCGATTCTGGGATCCTTTTACTCAAGTATGAGAATTTCCCTTTTGATGGTTTGACCTAAAAATAACCATATAACATTCAACAACCACCACAGAAAACACAAACTGATCACCTTTCAGGGGAGAATTTTACCCTTCTCCCAGGGTTCAGCTCTTCGGGAGTTGGTTAGTATGATGAACTGTGTGCCTCTAAAAATCATAAGTTGAAGTTCTTACCCCCAATTTGATGGTATTTAGAGGGGGGATCTTTGAGAGGTAATTAGGTTTAGATGAAGTGATAAGGGTGGGGATTAGTATTCCCATGATGGGATTAGTGTCCCGAAAAGAAGAAGAGAGACTAGAGGACCCACTGAGAGAGCAACTGTCTGAAAGCCAGGGAAAGAGGCTTCACTGGGGAAATGAACAGGCTGGCCCCTGGAGGGTGAAATTCCAGCTTCCAGAATTGTGAGAAATAAATTCCTGCTGTTTAAGCCACCCAGTCTATGGTATTTTGCTATGGCAGCCCAAGATGACCGAGAGAGTTAGGTCGAGAAAATTTCTAATATGTATTTTAGTCTGGATGTCTGAGAACCTGATTATACTACTTAAAAATTGTAGGATTTGCTGCTTGAATACTGGAGTTTTATGAACTATAGATTGTCTCAGTAATAGTGCCCCATCCATCATAAACTCCAGTGTTCTATAGAGTGTCTTGAGTGTTTGGAGCCAGTGGAGGAGAACTTACACTATGTTAATATCTTCCTTAAAATGAATGTAGGGGCTTGAGGCGCCCCCAAGTGAGCTGACCAACATTAGGGAGCCCCGTCTTAACTACAATCGTTTCCCTTCTGAACGTCTCCTGATAATGGTCCACAAAAACCCCTCTTTATCCCTATTTTCCATTCATATGAAAAATGCAGTGCATAGTGTGAGGACTAGAAAGAGACTGGCAGGGCTGTGGCACCACACAAAGAGATGTTATTTTTGGATTTATAAAGACAGCAGGGAGCTAGTATTTTCCACTTTATTATAGGAAGTAACTCACCTCAGAAATGCAGGGAAAGAGGCTGCACCTAAAGTAAACTCAGAGCCACTGTAGTGATAGAAACAACAAGATACAAAAAGGCATCACTGAAAACTGGAAGATACAGAATAGACCAAAACAGAGCAACTGTTTACATATGTTTTTACTGAGGAAAAACTTGGGATTTAATATCAGGATGTTATTTTCTTATATGCTGAATGGATCTATGGTTCATTTGATACATGGTAAAGTGTTTTTTATTTTCATCACCTGGGTTCAGGATTTTTAAAGTAATCCTTTGGTCATCCCAAAGAATCCAGAATTGATGAATACTCTCCAGGTATTGTCAACTGTTGATACCCTCACTGGCAGACCCTCCCTGATGTGACAGCTGAGATTCTGGGACAGTGCAGGCAAAATCAGGCAGGCACTACACCCCACAGCATCCTGTTCTAATGGGGCACATTTCTGTCACATTCTGCCACATTCATATTTCATTTTTGTTTTTCTCATTCTTGTTTGTCTATCTCTTGTAAATTGGCCCACTTCACTTATCCTGTCTTCTGTCTTGCATTGTTCCAGGCAAACTAAATTCACACTATGTACAGTGAGAGTACCAACACCCTTCAAATTCCAAAGTTCTGATTCACTTGTGGTGCGTTTCCTGTCAGTGTGAATGGCAAGATGGCTACAATTTAGACGGTAGGGGATATGAGGAGTTTTTAAAAACTTTTATTAGAGACTATATTGGAAATGTGATCTGGATTCACATTAAAAATTCAAAGTTAGAAAATTAGTGAAAAATGAGTAAATAGTGATATTTTTAAAAAAATCCAGAGAACAGTGCAAAATACCAAAAGGAGTATAAGTGGTATTATATCTTAAGATTGTTATTATAATCCTCTTTTTGTCAATGTTTTATAAGTTTTCAAGAGTAGAAATTAAAAAAATATAGAGATATTTAGCCTAAAACATAATTCAAATTATCACAGAAAATGGATTTGATCTTGAGACTTCCTTATAGTCTCTCATTTCAGGATAAGAAAAGTAACTGTTTGCAAATACACCCCTATGAGCTTACTAGGTGCTAAAATGCTTTATATTTTTCTGGGCTCTTTCTAGTACTTGAATAAACTAGGATGGGGAAATTCTTACTTGAATAAATGTGGTCTATACTCTGTGGTTATATAACCTAAAGTATAATCTGAAGTAATGCAGGAAAATAATTTAGAATTGTTTTATTAAAAATTAATTTATATATTACTATCCTCATACCCAAAACAGGTTTGGGAAAACATATCCATAAAATCAGTACCATTTTTCAAAGTAGTGCCTGCAATTGCTATTATTATTTCTGGTAATTCCCGACTCAACAGACAATCCCCTGGAGTATTTTATATTTTATTATCCTTTTTAAGTTTAACCCTTGACTGTTTCCTCTCTTCATTAATAAGAGTTTGATCAGGTTGTTGGGTTTTTAACTACATTTTTCTCTTATGTGTATCAATCAGATATAAGCTACTGAGCCCAAATCTGTAGAATTTCTCATTTCTTTAAATCTCCTCCTAAAATCATTGCATTGCACTCTTGCCTTTAATGAAATGGCCTCTTCAAGGTCTCTTAAATATTCTCAAAACTATGAATTTCACTCATATGCAAGAAAACTTAGCACTGGCATCTAAAAATGTCAATGAAAAGTCTGATGTCTTCTTTTCTTTTTCATCAAGTTTTTCTCTACCCCTGTCTTCTACCTGATTTGTTTTAAATATACATTGCTTTCACTTACTTTAGCAACTCCTTTTTCTGATTTTACATTTGATTTTTTTCACTGTATGCTTCCACTTATACCTTAGATTTTATAGAGGAGAACAATGATAAGTCATTTTGAAGTCTACATTTTTTGTCTCAACTTGAATCTGAGAAAATTCTCAGTTAAATATTAGGATTCAATCAGTTTTCTCTGATCTTTCCTCTGTTCTTATAGGTAAATGGTTCAGAGTTATTGAGCTTTAATCAATAACACATCAGTAAAATCACTGTAGATCAGAGCTCATTAAAATGTACATCTTCTATCTCAGACAATATTAAATCAAGAAAAACAAAGTTGCTTTTTCTTATTTCAAGAAAACTTTTCAAATGCCCTGTGTCCCATTCATTCACCACAAGGGGGCATGTCGATACAAATGCATCATTTCCCGGTGGAAGCATCATTTGATGATGCCTTCATGAAAGTTTGTTTTGTTTTGTTTTTATCATACTTTTATGTCTTTTTTTTCTTAGCACGTATAGTTTTTATAGAGTGATCCTAAGAATACTGTAGTTTCTAATGTTGAGTGTGGAGAATGAATTTCACTTTAGAACCAGAAGAAATATTCTAGGTCAAAATCTAAAAACTGCAATTCCAGCAGTTTCTTCTAGTTCCCGTAAGGTATACTGGAGTTCAAGTAAAACCTAATCATTTCCAAGTATCTTCAAACCCCATCGACTTTAGATATATTAAACAATCAATGGCATAATTTGAAAAATGCACAATTGTTTTAAGACTGAGATAAAATTCAGCATCTGGTGCAACCAAATGACTTTCCTATCTGAAAAAAAATTGTTCATGTTTTGACCACAAGTTACTATATATCATAGTTTAAAGTATGTTCGCAAAATGTTACAGGTCTTCAATAAATGCCCAGAGAGGGGCATACATTTCTACATCAGTCAATACTGGAGAGAAATAAGCCTCACAGATATCTTAAAGAGAAGAAACTGCAACAAAGTAGCAAAAAGTGGAGAATACTGAATCCATCAAAACCAACTTAGTATCAGAGAGTAAAATTAACACTAGAGCTAAGTATTCCACTTTCTATTATTAACCATGTTTTACACTGGAAACTATCTTCTTTTTTTTAATTAAAATATTTTATTTATTTATTTGACAGAGATAGAGACAGCCAGCGAGAGAGGGAACACAAGCAGGGGGAGTGGGAGAGGAAGAAGCAGGCTCAGAGCAGAGGAGCCTGATGTGGGGCTTGATCCCAGAACGCCGGGATCATGCCCTGAGCCGAAGGCAGACGCTTAACCACTGTGCCACCCAGGCGCCCCTGGAAACTATCTTCTATGAGAAACTGTAAACAAAATACTTGTGCTAAATGGAATACATATTCAAAGAATAATGTCGGAGAAGCTATTAATTGTTGTTGTATGGTATATTCTCTTATTAGTGGAACCACAACTCTAACTTCCCATCACCCACACCTCTTCCCTCCGCTCCCCTCCCATCCCCTCTCCCACTGTGCTGACAAATATTTTACCTGCCTGTGACTTCAGTAAGGCTGGTGGAAGAAATAATTGGATATTTGCCTAGATTGTATTAGAGCACTTAATCAAGATGGCGCCTTTAAATAACTCATTTCACAATTACCTGGGTGTTTATTAAAAATCCAGATTTGCAGATCATACCTTGCTACTCCTCCCCCAGACCTACTGAATGAAAATGAATCTCCGAGGCTGGAAACTGGGAGTCTGCATTTTTAAATAAGTGCCTTAGGTGATTTTTATGCTGTTAATCCCAAAAGAGGCTACCACCCATACTTTAGTGTAATTATTTTAATTTTTTAAAATTTTTATTTATTTATTTATTTTAAGATTTTACTTATCTATTTGAGAGAGAGACAGAGCATGAGTGGGGTGGGCGGGAGGCGGGGAGGGAGGAGCAGAGAGAGAAGGAGATGCAGACTTCCTGCTGAGCAGGGATCCGGATCCAGGATCTCCAGACCATGACCTGAGCCAAAGGCAGATGCTTAACTGACTGAGCCACCCAGGCTCCCCACTTGAGTTTGTTCATTATCTTGTTGGTTGTTACAACATTTCTATGAAGTGGAGAGTGGACAGCTTTATTAATTCTATTCAAGATGTGGAAATTGAGGCTCGAGGATTTTAAATTGATGATCCATGTTTATTCACTGAATTATTGCCAAAATGAGATTAAAATTACAGCTCCAAGTTGATAATCCACTGTCTTTCTACCATATTATGTCTATAGCGTTTTCTCCATACTTAATGATTCCATATACACATTGGTGTATTGAAATGCCTTGATTATGGAACTCCATGGAGGGTGGCATGAAGAATACACAGCTTACCCCTTGACTTTGTTAGCTACTACTTTATGTTAGAGTACAGCGTAGTTCTATTGAATCTGTCTTTCTTTAAGTAGCAATTATCTTTAAAAGCAAATGTATTTGCAACTTAGGAGTTGCAATCAGAAAACTTTTCTAAAGAAAAAGAAATCTCAGCTTTTATAAAAAATAAATGGTATAAACACTTACATTAAAAATGTTGCCTTCCCTTAAAGAGATTTTACTTGTATAGCATATGTGAAAAATAAACTTTTGAACCACTAAAAAGAAAAAGGTAATAATTCGGTTTCTATAAAAAGAAGAGAATTAAGGACCAGAATGTGTTGGGACCTAAATTATGCAACATATACAGGCAAGAGTAATCTAGAAAACATTATCTTTATGTATAATTCATCTAGCAGCTGCCTATTTGTGACACATATTATACACTGATTAAGAGCATGGTTAAACAACTGAATAATGTGCATGCTTCATATAATAACACCCTGTTCTTATTGCAAGTTTAAAGAGGCAAAGCTAGGTACAGTGAAACTTTCTGTGTTTATGTTAATTTGAACAAGTCATGATCTGAATATATGAAAATACTGATGGATCGTGGATGCATTCAGAGCTAATCTTTGCAGAGAGAAGCCCAAGAGAGAGTTTGGGGAAAACTCTTTGCAGCCACCTTTTCAGTGGTCCTCTTTTGCTTTCCTGTAATGAGCCATGTCTGCAAATGTTTGTCCTATGAAAACCCAAATCATAAGTAAGCTAGCATAAACAAAGCAAGGGATAGCCAGGTGAGAAAATGAATAAATGGGAGAAAAAGCATTTTCTTAACAAGGGTATTAATACATTTTTGTAATGTTTGAAATTCAATTTTATGTCTTTTAAAAGCAGACTCCAAGATTCTGTAGTGCTTTCTCTAGCTTTTGATCTCTTAATGATTGTTTATAGGCTTGGAAAAGTTGATGACTGTGGGTCTTAATGGTAGGCCCTGGGGTGACAAAGACAAATAGGTATTGAATTTGAAATCCTGAGGCAGAATCTGAGGTTTCTTGGAATATTGCCCAGAATTCCATTTCTAAAATCAGTAATCATAATTTTCATTTCCTTAATCTTCTTTTTCGTTTAAAAATAAATGTAGCACAGTGTTACAACCTTCAGCCATCTTTTTGATCAGAGAAGTTGCATTCAAACAATTGCACAAACACACTGTTCAGTCACTAATAATACCATGTAGAAACATTAAATATACTGATCAGAAAGATATTTGGAACTCTGCCAGGAGCTATTTCTCTATTTTTATAACATTTTTTTCTTTTATCATAAAACTAAAATATTCATTGCAGAATAATTTTAAAAATTTGATAAGCAAAAGATGGATCACCAAAGACTAAGAGATCAACCTCTTTATTTCTCAATCTTCAAAGACTTTCAACTACTACTATCTACTGCGTTTGGCATGGGTCTCAGAGATAAGAGATAGAGGGGAGTGTGCAAATGACAGAAGAGAATTTGCAGTGGGAAGTACTGGAAGAGGAGGAAGATTCAATTGTGGGACAGATACTTCCTCTTAACTTGTCATTACTGCAATGGTTAATTGACATCGTTTCCAATGTAAGAGCCATGTGACTTGTGTACACCACTTAATTTCTTTGAGCCTCAATTTCCTTATCTGTTTAACACACACACACACACACACACACACACACACACACACACACACACACACATCTAGGCAAAGCTATTGACACGAGATGTCCCAAGTCTCCCCACCACTCTTCATTTTTTCTATGGTCAGTTTATATCAAGCTACCATCATTACCTGTCTAAGGTGGTATGAATAATTCTCCTTGCTCTCTCTCCCCTTGACCCTCTACAATTAATTCATTCTCAACATATAGGCAGAGTGAGCTCTTAAAAACACAAATTGTTATGTCATCATCTGCTTAGAATCTTCCAGTGGGTTCCCTCTGCAATTAGAATAAATGTCTACTTCTTTCCATGACTTTTGAGTTTCTGTAGGATCTGGACCTCTGTCTTTATTTCTTACTTACCTCCCAATATGTCAACCATCCTGGCCTTATTCCTAGTCCTAAACTATGCCAAGCTTGTCCCCACCTTAGGATCTGTATTTGTTTCCATCTTAGAACATTTGGCTTCAGATCTTCCCTTGGTTTGTAGCCTTATAATTTTCAGGTTTCATTTCAAATACCACCTCATTAAAGAGGTATTTCCTGAACATGCCTTCCAAGGTAGCTACTCACTTTTATTTTTAAAAAATTATAAAAAAATGAAAAAGTATGTTATATATCCAGTATTTATCACTATCTGAAATGAGATTCCCTTTTTAAAAAATAACTTCATTATTTTTGTTCCTGCCATGCTCAAGACTGTATATTCCATGAGAAAAGCGTGTTTATTGGAATATCTCCATGCCTAGAACAGTATTGGGCACGTAGCAGACACTCAGTAAACATGTGCTGTATAAATCTCAGATTTTAACTATACATTCAATAGCATGAATACTTAATGTCTGTTCTCTTCCCAGATCCTAAGCACTTTTAGCTCTATTATCCAACTTGTTATCCAATAATATTAAGAAATAAATGTGAAATGAATAAGTTATAACTGCATCTTCAAACTAACTGTATATTTACAGTCTGCCTAGTCTATTCAGTTTGTATGACTGAGGTGATATTTTACTTAAACGTTCATTTTGTCATTTTTCTATTTACGTTCTCTATTAATATGGAGGTTTTCTATTGATTACTGTATCCGAATGTCTTTGGGTTACAAGTCATAGAGTTATAGAATGCCCAATTCTCAGGAACTCAAGCAAATAAGGCACTTAATTAAATTATAAGCAAATGACTGGAGTAGTGGTTTCCACTTGTACATCACAAATGGTTGGATTGATACAGAAGTGCAACAGTTCCATCGGAGAACCAGGCCCTTTGTGGTCAGACGCTGTACTACTGTACGATATCCCCACATCATGAACTCGGTTCTTCTGATTTCCCTTCTTGGCCATCCTCAGTTCTGGGTTTGTCTCCTTCGGCTTGTTGCCACATGTCACAGCTCTAAGCACGATGTCCTTCCAAAACTATATTCAAGGCAATAAAGAAAAGCAAGGGCCAGTACTACACAGCTCTTAATTCAATATTGTTTCTGGTAAACCTCAACTGGAAATTCTTCCCGAAGTTGTCATTCTCACTTTCCTTTCTTTTTAAGTGACCAAAGTGTAAAATTTAAGTGTCAAAGGAGAACAGTATAAATATAACTGGCTTACCTAAATCATGATTTATTTCTTAGACCCGAGCTCATTAAAAACATCCAAATTTGAAGATTTTATTAGCAAGGAAGAGATGACAAGAGAGGTCAAGTAGGCAGCTAATGGGGTCGACTACAAACAGTATAAATAACTGATAACCTTATTCAATTTATTTGCCATTGATGGGAAGCTTTTTACACTGGGAATTAGTAAGCTTTTCCACAGAGCTTTCATGTGATTTATCCGGCATTTGTAACATCTTTCTTTCTAGTTTTTATTGTCAACAACAAAAAAGCATTCTTTCAACATCAGAGATGAAACCCACAATTAAGCATTAGTAATGACTTTATTTCTTCAGGTGGTATCTTTGAAACTCTAGGTTTAAAGTCAGCAGCTTTGTGTTTACTGTCTTACTTTGTCTTTTTTCTGCACAAGCAAGATGGGCCAGTGAGCTCTGTACTTTCTGCTTGCTGAACATCTGCTGATTGATCTTTCTCAGTAAATCCATTTAGTCCGGGTTTGTTCTAAAATCACTGGGAGCAGGGAGACTAACTCTGAATTAGACAGTGTTGGATGTTGCAAACACAAAAACAAACAGCACCTGGTATTTCCTGTGGTTCTTGGTTAATCATCAGGTGTATGTTGAATACTTTGAGAACGGTGACTGACATTTGATTATTCGTCATTGATTAGCAGTTAGAAGGACTGCATGTACTTCAGATGTTTGTAGGTATTAACATTTTATGTATTATGTGATTTTATGAACCATTTGTCTTGTATCTTATCTATGCTGTAGGCATCCTTTTGTGCTTAAAGCTTTCAACAGGATGTGCTCAGAGACTTTAAAACAGAATTTTCCCCTCTGTGACTCTTTGTTGTAAGTGCTTCGCTGTTTGTTACATTTGTTGCTTTCTATTGCAATTTTCTCATCTCTTTCTGATGTGTTAAAGATTATTTTAGGTTCACTTATGTGAAGGGTTGTGATTAACAGTTATATTGGAGAAGAAATAAATGTAATTTTACTGAAAAAATGTTCTTAGAGTTTCAGTCACTTTCTACCCTTTTCTTACTGTTTTAATTATCAGCAATTAATGAAAGCAGCCATTAAATAAAATATTATTTTAGGTGCTGGAAAGCCTTTGAAAAATGTAAATGATAACTCTCATGTTCTCCAGAGTTTTATGCACATTTAAAGGAATTCATCACTTTAACAAAACAAAAATTACTTGGAAGTCACACACCAAACCTTGAATGTTAAACAGAAAGTTTCTCAGTGGTCTCTTATTTTCAATAATGCCTTTCTAGATTAAAAAAAAAAAAATGCCTTTCCAGGTCTAAGGCCTTAGGGTCTTTTCTTTAAAATGCATATTGGAAAGACAGAGCACATGTTTTTGTAGATGCTTTGCACAAATGGCAAATGGAGGTTTTCCCAAAGCATGGCTTGGCTTCTTAATGGGATGCATGACTTAGCTAGATGGTCCTCTCTGTCTTCCAGATTTCTGATAGAGCTATCTGTTTGTTCAGTACTTTTCTCCTCTGTGTCCGATAATCTTCAAATCTTTTTCATTTGTTTTACTACAAAGGGCTCTGTAATGATCACAAACTGTTGTTTCCTAAGCTTCAGAGATGAGGCTTTTTCAGGAAATGATTCTTTAAATATTAATCTCCTCTGGTATTGTTGATTGCCATTTCCATATTATGCTCAAGATGTGCCGTTGTCAATTCACCCAAGCAGTACATTTCAAAGAAGTTTTGTGTCCTTCTGATACAACCACTGCAGACAACTCATTCAGATTTTGGGTCTCTGAGCCTGTGATCCAAGCTGGTGCGTGTGGCATTCACCTCTTGAACAGTTATTGAAGAAGACCCTCGCTTTGCATTTAACACATATTCTCTTTGGTTTAGTATAAAGCTTTGCTGCCCTTCATCCCCACCGTTGGGGATTTGGTTTCTGGCCATTTCGACTCAAAGTGGAGAGACACGCATTTCTGAGAGTATAGTTTCTACACATTAGAACATTAGAATTTACAAAAAGCTTATATTGACAAAGGTAAATAAAAACTGTCAGATTTTCTTCTCATGAATTAGTCCATCAAGCACTTGCTGGTTCAAGGGCATGTCTTTTCCTTTGAAATTAGGAAACGCAATATTGGCACATTGATTTCTTCCTCTTCAGTTAATTGTTAACGGTCTCTGTATTAGACTGATTTTGACCGACTGCTATCGTAGTGTCTGCCAAGTGGGAACTATTTTTTTGTGAAGAGTCATTTAGTTGTTTTTCCAAATGGCATAATTCTTTTCTTAGTGATGAATTTGGTTCTTCTCACCAGGATTTTATTGTTTTTCATTCTTCCCAGGTTTATTTGTTCATCATCTTTTTATTGAAAAAAGAGGTATTTAAATCTTCATGTTACAGCGTTCTGATAATGTTGCTGTTTTTGTTACTTTTTTCCTTTATACTCAGGCTACTGAATTTATATTTGCCTAGAAGAAACTGCCATTTCCTTTAATTTTGCAGTGAATTCTGTGCAGGAGACTGTCCTTATATTCTGTTTATGCTACTATATGTTGCTTTTTGGGGGGCTAGTAGGCTTCACAATCACCTACCTAAGGGTCTGCCTTTGTGTCTGAAGCAGTCATAGCCCCTCTATTTTTAGCTTGGCTCAATCTGAAGGAACAATTGAAATAAAAATTATTCTTCTGGTTGGCCCTGGTTCATCTTGGGTAGACTTAGTATAAGATGCATTTTACCAAATGCAATATCTTAGCATAATGTCACCTCTACTATCCACGACTTGACAGAGTAGTAGGATTTCTAAAGATGAAGCTTTATTTTTCAAAATCTAAGAAATTAGAAACATTCTCCATACAAGTTCTTTTAGTCGGTGCATCACATATATGATTTTAAGTAAGAGCATTTAAAATTTTTCTACTGCAAAACTCTTTACAGTAAATCTTTTATTTAAAATATAGAAAAATGAGTGGAAACTCTGAGCATGTTTTATTAGCAGGTTAAGCATGATCTCCAGGCAAATCTTAATTACTCGTATTAAAGCACTTAAAGGCAGAATAGCATATGATCAAAAATGATTTTTTTATCTCACCTTTACCAAAAATATTTATTCTTAAAACATGTTTCAAGATTTAAAAATTCACTTCAGAAAGTCCAGCCAATTTGTAAGCACTTGAATTAGGTAAAGGAGGAAGGTTATTTAGATTTTCCCCAACTTTGGAATACACAGTAATAAGTCCCCCTCATGCTGCTCCATTATTTGCTATAATTAGCTCCACATTGGGTATAGACCATGACTTTTTAGATCAATAGGAGATTTGACTTTTCTCATATCTTACATAGAATAGGGGAATTTAAGAGTTGCAGCTTGGAAGAAGTCTTATGGATGCAAAGTAAATAGATTTAAGATGTTAACAGAATTGTGACTAGGCAGATTATGTTTTGTCAATTGTGAGTCTCCATATTTCCACCAAGAAAGTACTTATATGGAATTGCTGCTGTCAAAGACAAAAGCAAGATTTGCCTTGGATAACATAAAATGAACACAATTGGAAGTTAGAGTCAAAGAATCTCAGAGTTTTTAGCAGATACTGTGATAAAATAATTCTTCCATTTTATGTTGATCTTTAAAATATAAGGAGTTACTCATTATAATTTAAAAAAATTCATACTGTGACTGCCATTATATTTGAAATAAAACCTATCCCTAGAACAGATCAGTGTGAGCCGTAACATATCTTTTAATGTTCTTTTTAGGTAAATAGGACCTCATTTCCATAATTGGGAGCACAGTCTTAACATTTTCAAGGTAAGTTTAAGACTGGTTGCTTATGAGAGAGAGTCCCTCCCCTGGAACTGGATACAAAACAACTGTCCATGTGAATGTGAATCAAGATTCAGAAAAGGAAGAGATTTCTCAGCACCGAAATTATTAACAGGCAGAAGACCTTGTAATCAAATGAGAACAACTCAAACTCAGTAAACAGTGTATGATTAAGTTAGCCACATATCAATAGTTGTGTACGTATTGTCAGGTGTGGTTCATAATCATTCAGCAATCTTCCCTCACTAAATGCCTGTTAAGCTATTCATAGAATTGGGATGTAAAACAAGAACTTAGTCCTCGTCTAGATCCTACTTTCGTACATTTTTGTCCTTCTGTCTTTAGCCTCCATGCACATTTCTTGGTTTTCATGCCATTACCAGTTCTTAAGGTCCCTTTGCAAAGGCTTGATGTATTTTAGCTCAGGGCTTACCAGGAAAATCTGCTACTACTATTGTTGCCTTTCGTGCTGCGTTGCCCACTCGTGCTGTCCACACACCTATTGGTTTTATTATGTTTTACTGTATTTGGTTACTCTTGGTCCTCTCTCTGGGTAGTCATTTATCCATTCTCAAGAATCCCTTTATTTTTGGTTATTGGCTCTCGACTAATATGGACCTTAAATATGTTCACTCCATAGTAAACTCTGTTGAATACATGCTGACTGAATAGGTCTTAGATCTGAAACAGAACATGCAAAACACTCTTAAGTTGTAGGAAGACATACTAGAATTTCTACTTACATTTGTCATAAATCTCATTCTTCTTTATTTTAGTGTATTTTATAATGTAAATAATATGTTCTTATTTATTACATGTATGTGTCTTCGAAATAAGGCACTAATGAACTTACTAATTGTTGGCAAAAAATATCTCTCTTGTCACATCTCTTTCTGGTCTGGTCATTTTGGCTCCAGTGGCCATTCTGCTCATCTGCCCTGGGCTGATCAGGTCAGTGCTATGGGTGACACTGGTCACTCTAGCTTTCCAGCCTTTTTTTTTTTTTTTAACCAGTTCTTACTGCTCTTTGCTCTGATATGTGGCTCTCTAAATTGGTAAAGTCATCTTACTGGAAAATGTCTATTTACTCTGCTCCTATTTTGATTAGGAAGGGATAGTTTCCATGTAGCATGCTTTTATTCTAAGAATTATTTTCTTGAAGACTACAAAAAGATCTTTATCCATGATGTTTTCCTGTTTTTAAAACCCTTCACAAGGCTCCCTCTCCTCCAAACTCTTCCTGATGCAGATCATAAAAACATTTATAAAGAACGAGGAAGTAAAAATTATAGTTACGCAGTAAGAGAAAAAGTCAAAATCATTTAAGATAAAAGATATATTCTAAGAAAGTTATAGATAACACTTTAAAAAAGAAAATTATACTTTAAAAATGTATCAAGGGAGCTTGCACTTTACAGTTATTTTCATGTAAATGGTTTGATAAAACAAAGAATAATTTCATATAAATGACTATTCTCCTGTATTTTGTTGTATAGGCTTTATTTGAATTGAAGTATGCCTTCACTAGGCAATGAAGTTTTCTAAGCATCTCCTTCTTTTAAAAGGAAAGAGAAAAAGAATTTGGAGTCTAAGTACATTTATATAAAGTCCTAAACATTTTACACACAATTGCAACAGAATGCCAATTCTCAATCTGCCATTATCTTGATGACTTTGAATCAGAGTGCCTGTGACCCTTTGTTATAATTTTGCTTTGTAATCTAATGCCATTAGCCAGGCCATCTCTAACAGGGATCCTCTGAATTGATTAATAGCATCTCAACCAACTAGTTGTTTCTTCCAAACATACTGGTGTCATCTTTAAATCCTTCTTCCTTCTTATAACTCATATCTAATTAGTTATTGAGTCTTGTAAATTGTATATCCATAGTATATTTTTCAATTCTCTGCCCTCCTCTTTATTCCAATTGCCACTGCCCTAATTAAAGCCATATGGCCTTTCTGGTCTATAGCAATAATGCCTTAACTGGTTTCCTGTAACCATTCCTCCTGTCCTTCAATCCTTCCCTCCTTCATCAATAATATCTTCTAATACATGCATGTGTTTTGTCATTCCCCTATTTAAATAAATCAATGTCTGTCTCTTAATTGCTATAGAAAACCTTCAATTTCTTGAAGTGCGACCCAACTAACTTCGCAATTACCCCTTAGAAAACTGGGTTGTCTACTGCTCCTCTCCTCTGTTCCAAACTGTCCACATTTCCATCAACATGTCCCTTTACTTCCCCAAATTTCTGTATCTTTTTTCCTTTTTCTGTTTCCTTTATCTGAATTCCCTAACAGTCTGTCTAATGAAAGTTTTTAATATTTGGTTCAAATTTTAGCTTTTTGTAAAGTCTTCTCCAGACCTCTGCTTTTTCCTAATTCCATATTTCTTTTTCAGGCCTGTATGTTAACATTTAATGTGCTGAATAGCTAGAAAGCATGAATCCACCCTGTGAAAGCGTAAGCTCTTTGAAGGCATGAGTGCTGCTGTTTCAAATATTAAATGGTCAAATTCATTATAAAGTCAAATATGATATTTTGTACTTTAGGAGCCTTTGAAAGGTTAGGTATTCCTGAGATTTTTTTTTTTTTAAGTTCTTAATTACAGTCTCTTCCAAATGGTGTTGGGAAAACTGAACAGGTACATACAAAAGAGTGAAACTGGACCACTTTCTTATACCCTACACAAAATAAACTCAAAATGGATGAAAGACTTAAATGTGAGTCCTGAAACCATAAAAATCTTAGGAGAGAGCACAGGTAATAATTCTTTGGCATTGGCCATAGCAACATTTTTCTAGATATGTTTAGAAAGGCAAGGGAAACAAAAGCAAAATTAAACTATTGGAACTATATCAGAATAAAAAGCTTTTGCACAGTAAAGGAAATAATCAACAAAACAAAAAGACAACCTACTTAATGGGAGAAGATATTTGCAAATGACATATCTGATAAGGGGTTAATTTCCAAAACATATAAATAACTTAATATGACTCAACACCAAAAAAACAAATAGTGGGCAGAAGACATGAACAGACATTTTCCCAAAGAAGACATACAAATGTCCAACAGACACATGAAAAGATGCTCAACGTCATTCATCATTGGGTAAATGCAAATGAAAGCCACAGTAAGATACCATCTCACACTTGTCAGAATGGCTAAAATCAGAAACAAAAGAAACAACAGGTGTTGGCAAAGACGTAGAGAAAAAGGAACCCCTGTGCACTGTTGGTGGGAATGCAAAGTGGTGTAGCCACTGAAAATAGAAATACCACATGATCCAGTAATTCCAGTACTGGTTATTCACCCAGAGAATATGAAAACACTAATTCAAAAAGACATATGCACCCTTGTGTTTATTGCCACCTTAATTAAAATAACCAAGAAAAAACTCAAGTGTCCCCTGGTAGATGAATGGATAAAGAAGGTGTGGTATATACATACAATGGAATATTACTCAGCCATAAAAAACAATGAAATCTTGCCATTTGCAAAAACATGATGGATCTAGAAGGTAAAATGTTCAGTGGAATAGGTCAGTCTGAGAAAGACAAGTGCCATATGATTTCACTTATATGTGGAATTTAAGAAACAAAACAAAGAAAAAGAAAAAAACAGACTCTTAAATATATAGCACAAACTGGTGGTTACCAGAGGGGAGGTGGGTGGGGGGTTGGGTGAAATAGGTGAAGGGGATTAAGAGTACACTTATTGTGATGAGCACTGAGTAATGCATAGAATTGTTGAATCACTGTATTGTATGCCTGAAACTAATATAACACTGTACATTAATTATAGTGGAATAAAAAATAAATAAAAATAATTTTTAAAAAGTGCTTAATTATGTTATTTACCATTCAACTGATGCCTCTTAACTTCAGAAGCTTATTTCTTAATTAAGACATAATCTATAGCTTTTAAGAGGCACTTCTGGAACATTAATATTCTGGTTACCTAGCTTGATGTTTAATTCTGTAGTCAGATTTATATAAAATAACACTGTTCTAGGCCTCTCAGTCTCTATAATCATATAAGACAGAAGAACATGCCTGGAATCTGGATTTCAAATCTGACACAATAAAACCTATATATTCTTCAACATCTGGGTTACCCTGACAGTTTTATTAGTATGTAAATTTAGTTATGAGCTTCCCATTTTAAACAGCAGTTAAAATATTATTTAATAGTAATTTCCATTATATCATATAGGGATACAAAAAGTGTAGTAGTTATTTCCTATTTTATGCTTTATTCCATATTATTTTGTTCTTTTAGGTCATATTGTTGGAATTTTTATTAATATAATATTGTATAAAATTTATATAATAATTTTAAACACTATTCTCCAATGTTGGAAATAATATGCATAATAGAAAAATCTTATCTACATTGCTCTGTAACTTGAGAAGGTGATTCAAGTTATACATTTATAAAAAGAAAAGAAGGCCTTGAAAAAAATGAAAAAAATTATGACATTTTCCAATTAGAAAATGGAGTTGGAAATACTGCTTTTCCTGAAATGAACAATTTATTTTCAGACATGTTAGACTTTTACTTTTATGAAGGTTTTTGGTCAAACTAAAAGATCAATAGATACTGCTACTTTATATGTCAGGCTCTCAGAGATTAATTTATTTTCCTTAGCACTAAATTTATTTGTTGGAAAATTAGTGAAAATATCATCAATAAAGTAATATAGAGCATTTCTACAGTGCAAATTTAGTAAGGGCATAATATGTTTCACTCATAATATTAAACCTGTATCTCTTCCGGAGTAATTGAATACAGTGAATTTCAAAACAATCTAATAGAAAATGAAATAAAAGGGAACTAAACAATGGATTTGCCTCTTCTACAATAATGTGTAAGGTTAGAGAAAGAGGAGAGGATAAAAAGATCCTGAATAATTTTACTGACTTACTTTTCATTGAAGGTGACTGTCAAATGAGTCAATGGTGAAGGTTTTGTTTGAAAAAATAACAGAATGTTGTATAGTTTTACAAATTATTAGCTTTCGGATAGCTGAAGAAAGACTCGGAGATTGAAATCCTTGAAACAATAACCAAAAAGGTCAGTGGAATGAACTGGTTTTGGGGCATTCAGAAATGCTTAAACTATTCATGAATTAAGTTTAGATCATATAATATACAGATGATAGTTTGGTCCTAAAGTTTTAGCTTTTTATTCCTGCTCAAATTCCCCCCAAGTATCATTCAGAAAAAAGTTGAGAGTCTACTTATATATCTCCAGAGAAACCTATCTTGCTCATTTGTAAGTATGATCAGGTCATTCTGTAACATTTGCTATGAGGAAAAAAAAAAAGTCATTTCATAATCATTGGTTTTTCACTAGCACTAACTTAACTGGTTCACCACTGGCCTATACAGAACTCCATTTAAAAGAGATAATTATTACGCATCAAGAATACCTGGAGCAAAGGCAGATTTGTTGTGGCAATCAAGACTTGGACCTCAGGCATGATATTAAAGTCCCAGTACAATGGAAGAAAGAAAACAACCATATATACAAGAAGGTTTTTGTTGTTGTTGTTGTTTTGCTTTTTTGACCGAGCACTCAGATAAAGCATATACTTCTCAATTGAATGATGATGTTAAATTTGGAAAATACAAGTGCAAGCAGAAAATTAGGAAAGCAAAAACAGAATTATTCTTATAATATTAAAAACAATATAAGTAAGCAACCTATATTGGAAAAGAACATGTAAACTTACAGTTGTTGTATAAGCAGCTTCTGGATCATCTTCCAGCACCCGGGAGAGACCAAAATCAGAAACTTTGCATACCAAGTTGCTGTTGACCAATATATTCCTAGCTGCTAGATCACGATGAACGTAACCCATATCAGAAAGATACTTCATTCCTGATGCAATGCCTCGGAGCATACCGACCAACTGGATGACTGTAAAATGGCCATCGTGTTTCTGAAAGAGAATCACAATTGTTTACATTGATTTATTTTAATGCAGCATGCGTGCATGCATGCACATGTGTGGGTAGCATTAAGGAAAACTGTTGAATTTATTTTACTGGATCCAATGAATACAAGCATCAAATTTGCTGACCATGAAATATAAGAATTTGTTTGACATTTAAAGGAAAGGAAAATCTAGCTGGAAGTGGTGAAGGAGAACAAACAAAGGATAGAAGAGAACCAACCAAATTAATTTCCAGAAAGACTGATTTCAGAAACTTTTAAGTAATGAGAGGGACCTAAGTCATTAGGTAGCAGCAATGACTACCAAGAGAACAGAATTCACTTTCCGTAATTGTGACCTATGCTCCCGCTGTACAGGTGGGTGGAAGGATAGCAAAACCTAGGACTGGATAAAAGCTGTGTAATACCTTCAAACGTGAAAAACAATTACTCAGGAAAAAGAGGACCTGTTTGCATAAACAAGAAACAAGTTTAGGGAAGCTATAAAGAGAGAAAAAAAATACATGCAAACACTAGATTTTCCCATTCTTTCATTATATAGAGAGTGAATAGAAAGGAAGTTGTTGGCAACTGTCTGAAAACAGGACTATTTTAGCTCCCAGTTGGGAAGATTAAATGAAATCATATGAATAACAAGGCACAGCACTGGTATGCAGCAGTCAATCCCTTGATTGCTTATTCTTCCCATCTTGATTTAAAAAGAACATTTTTTTTTAAAGGAAAAAATTCAGTTGTCATCCATGCAAGATGTGCGTAGCAGTAAGACCAAACAGTACCTAAAAATTAGAGAAAAATAAAAATATTTTAAGTTTGAAAAATAATGCATTTTTCTCTACATAGTTATTTGGGGATAGTTGTCTTCAATGGCGTTATAGAGAAACATGAAAGATTCTCCAGCTGGTTTTATACACTAGGTAATATTTATTTATGAATGCTATTAAAGTGAATATCTAGCAAAAGACAATTGGGTTATATTAACTTATACAGTGAGGTAGATGCATAAATAAAAGCTATCTTAAAATTTGCAAAGTTACAGCAGTTTTCATGGATATCTGATTTAAAACTATAGCATGGGTTAATTACAGGGGTGATCTGACTGTATCACAGTGACACACTATCCTACACAATGATTCACTGGTCAGTTAAATGAATAAGCTTATACTACAAATGAAATAAACTTTGTCTTTGTATCAACTTATCTCCCTGATAGAGCTCTGATAATATCTCCCAACTCAAGTGCAGAGTAAGGAAAAGAACTGTCTCTTAAAAGAAACATTCTATAGCATGAGTATCTATTTAAGCAGGCTCTTCTGTATAATTAATGTACAAAAGATAACCTAGTAAAGAAAATCTTTGGTGTTATTAGCTCTTTATGTTTCCAATCCATCTTCCTAGACAGTACACTATGAGATGAAATCTGCCTCTTCTATCATGTACCCTACCTACCTCTCCTCTATTAGGACTCTCAAAGCCTTTGAGTAGAATTCAAAGCATAAATTCTTTTGGCCTAGAAAGGATTACACTAAATTTAAGGAGGTGGCTCTTTTACCTATTAGAAATGAAGTTGCCTGGGGGGTGCCTGGGTGGCACAGCGGTTAAGCGTCTGCCTTCGGCTCAGGGCGTGATCCCGGCGTTACGGGATCGAGCCCCACATCAGGCTCCTCCACTATGAGCCTGCTTCTTCCTCTCCCACTCCCCCTGCGTGTGTTCCCTCTCTGGCTGGCTGTCTCTATCTCTGTTGAATAAATAAATAAAATATTAAAAAAAAAAAAAGAAATGAAGTTGCCTGGTATCACAGTTCTCATCAATGCAGAATTTCTGCATGGTAGGAAATGTTAATGGACCATCTGAAAACTAAGGAATGACTCAGTTTTCTTATCTGTACAATGAGAATAGAATAATCTAACTCAGAGGTGCAGGGAATATCACATACAAAACACATAGCGCAGCCCCTGACTTATTTTAATAATAGTTATTAAATAAAACCTTGTTGTATTACAATTACATGCAGTTCTTGTAATTTTAATGTGAGTCAGATAATTCTCCTCCCACTTTCCTGAAAAATCAATTGAGCAACATAAACTCCTACATCATAAAAGGAAATCATTATTTAATTCCAGGTTGAAATTTAATTTCCTGTCTATTCTGAGAGTGACATGAAGCACCAAGTTCTTTTTTTTTTTTTTCCAAGACTACTTCTTTAGAGCACTTTTAAGTTCATAGCAAAATTGAGAGGAAAGTATAGAGATTTCCCATATACTCTCTGCCCCCACACATGCATAGCTTCCCCCATTATCACTCCCTCACCAGGAGTGAGGGGTACATTTGATACAACTGATGAACCTGATGGTACATCACAATCACCCAAAGGCCATGGTTTACATTAGGGTTCATTCTTGGTATTCTACATTCTATGGGTTTGGACAAATTTATAATGACATAAACCCATTATAGTACCATACAGAGTATTTTCACTGTCTTAAAAATCCTCTGTTTCACCTATTCATCCCCACCTCCCCAAACCTTGGCTACCACTGATCATTTTACTTTCTTCATAGTTTTGCGTTTTCCAGAATGTCATACAGTAGAATCACACAATAGGTAGTGTTTTCAGATTGCTTTCTTTCACTTCATTATATGCATTTAAGATTCCTCCATGTCTTCATGACTTGATGGCTCCATTCTTTTTACTGCTGAATAAAATTCCTTTGTCTGTATGCACAACAGTTTTATTTATCCATTCACCTACTGAAGGACATCTTGGTTGCTTACAAGTTTTGGCAATTATAAATAAATAATTATAAATGTTAGCATGTTTATAGCTGTAGGCTTTTGTGTGGATGTAAGTTTTCAATTCCTTTTGGTAAGTACCAGGGAGGGCAGTAGCTTGATCACATAGTAAGAGTATGTTTAGTCTGGAAAACAGTGTGGAGGTCCCTTAAAAAGTTAAAAATTGAGCTACCCTATGACCCAGCCATTGCACTACTGGGTATTTACCCCAAACATACAGACGTAGTGAAGAGAAGGACCATATGCACCCCAATGTTCATAGCATCATTGTCCACAATAGCCAAATTGTGGAAGGAACCGAGATGCCCTTCAACAGATGACTGGATTAAGAAGTTGTGGTCCACATATACAATGGAATATCACTCAGCTATCAGAAAGAATGAGTTCTCAACATTTGCTGCAACATGGACGGCACTGGAGGAGATAATGCTAAGTGAAATAAGTCAAGCAAAGAAAGACAACTATCATATGATTTCTCTCATCTATGGAACATAAGAACTAGGAAGATCGGTAGGGGAAGAAAGGGATAAAGAAAGGGGGGGTAATCAGAAGAGGGAATGAAGGGGCGCCTGGGTGGTACAGCGGTTAAGCGTCTGTCTTCGGCTCAGGGCGTGATCCTGGCGTTATGGGATCGAGCCCCACATCAGGCTCCTCCGCTAGGAGCCTGCTTCTTCCTCTCCCACTCCCTCTGCTTGTGTTCCCTCTCTCGCTGGCTGTCTCTATCTCTGTCAAATAAATAAAATAAAATCTTTAAAAAAAAAAAAAAGAAGAGGGAATGAAGCATGAGAGACTATGGACTCTGAGAAACAAACTGAGGGCTTCAGAGGGGAGGGGGGTGGGGGACTGGGATAGGCCGGTGATGGGTAGTAAGGAGGGCACGTATTGCATGGTGCACTGGGTGTTATAAGCAACTAATGAATCATCGAGCCTTACATCGGAAACCGGGGATGTACTGTATGGTGACTAACATAATATAATAAAAAAAAAAAATTAAAAAAAAAAAAAAAGAAACCCATAAACTATCTTCCAAAGTGGCTGCACCACTTTGCATTCCAACTGGCAATGAAGGAGAGTTCCTGTTGCTTCACATCCTTACCACCATTTAGCATCCTCAGTGTTAGCAATTTTGGCCATTCTAATACGGGGTATCTCATTACTTCAATTTGCATTTTCCTGATGACACATAGTGTGAAGCACCCTTTCATGTGCTTATTTGCCATCTGTATATCTTTCGTGGAGTGCCCGTTAAGGTCTTTGGCCCATTTTTAAATTGGCTTGTTTTCTTATTGTTGAATTGTAAGAATTCTTTGTATGTAAGGCCTTTATCAGATGTGTCTTTTGCAAATGTTTTCTCCCAGTCTGTGGTTGTCTTCTCATTTTCTCGACATTGTCTTTTGCAGAGCAGAAGTTTTAAATTTTAATGAAGTCCAACTTATCAGGTTTTTTTTCTTGGATCGTATCTTTGTAGTTGTATCTAAAAAATCTTTGCAATATCCAGTATCATCTAGGTTTTTCTCCTATGTTATCTTCTAGGAGTGTTATAATTTTGTGTTTTACATTTAGGCCTGTGATCTATTTTGACTTAATTTTTGTGAGGGGTGTAATGTTCTGTGTCTAGTTTTTTGTTTTTTATTTGTTTTTAATTTTTGTATGTGGATATCTAGTTGTCCCAGCACCATTTGCTGAAAACACAATTTTTGCTCCATGGTATTGCCTTTGCTGTTTTGTCAAAGACTAGTTGACTATGTTTATTACAGACTTTCCATTCTGTTCCATTGACCCGTTTGTCTATTCTTTCACCTATAGCACGTCTTGATTCCTGTTTATGTCTGGAAGTTGGGTAGTATCAGTCCTCCAACCCTGTTCTTTTTCAGTACTGTGTTAGCCATTATAGGTCTTTCGCCTCTACATATAAACTTTAGAATCAGTTTGTTGATATCTACAACATAACTTAGTGAAAATATATATCAAATTGGAAAGAACTGACATTTTAATGATATTGAGTTTCCTTAATTATGAACATGGACTATATCTCCTCTTATTTAGTTCTTCTTTGATTTTGTTTATTAGAGTTTAGGTTTTACTCATATAGATCTTGTACATATTTTGTTTGATTTATCCCTCGGTATTTCATTTTTGAGGGTGCTAATATAAATGGTATTGTGTTTTTAATTTCAAATTCTGCTTGTTCATTGCTGATATGTGGGAAAGCTACTGACTTTTGTATATTGTATATTAATCTTGTATTCTGCAACCTTGGTATATAATTGCTTATCAGTCTAATTTTTTTTGTCAATTCTTTCAGATTTTCTACATGGATACCATGTTATCTGTGAATAAGGACTCTATAAATAAAGAGTTTTATTTTTTCCTTCCTAATCTGTATACTTTCCCTGTCTTTTCTTGTCTTATTACACTTGCTAGTACTTACAGTATGATAGTGAAAAAGTAAGGAGAGTGACATCTTTGCCTTGTTCCTGATCTTTGTGAGACACCTTTAAGTTTTTCACCATTAAGTATGATAGCTATAGGTTTTTTTGTAGATAGTCTTTATATCAAGTTTAAGAACTTCCCTTCTATTTCTAGTTTACTGAAAGTTTTTATCATAAATTGGTGTTCAATTCTGTCAAATATCTTTTTCTTCATCTATGTGATCATGTGATTTTTCTTTTTTAGTCATTTGATGTGATGGATGACATTAATTCACTTTTGAAAGTTGAACTGTTCCTGGATACCAGGGTAAAACCCACTTGGTTGTAGGGTGTAAATCTTTTATACAATGTTGGCTTTGATTTGCTAATATTTTGTTCCAAGTTATTTTTTAACAGGTTTATTAAGGTATGATTCACATACCATACAATTTATACTTTTAAACTATACCAATTTATCATTCTTAGTGTATTCACAGAATTGGTGTAAGCATCACCATTAATCACCTTTAAAACTTTTTCAAGATTCCCAAAAGAAACTTTATACTCACTGGCAGTCACTCCCCATTTCCCCCAACTTCCCTACCAGCCCTAGGCAACTACTAATTAACTATCTATAGTTTTGCCTATTTTGGGTATTTCATTTGAATGTAACCATAAAGTACATAGTCTTTTGTGACTGTCTTCTTTCACTTAATATAATGTTTCAAGGTTCATTCAGTATTTTATATTATTTTTACTGATATATAATATTCTATTCATTTTATTTATACATATATCAGTTGATAAACATTAGAATTACTTCCACTTTTTGGCTATCATGCAATATATATATTTTGGTTACATTTATCCCCCCCTTTCTTTAGGTAAGGACATTTAAGTTCTACTCTTTTAGCAAATATCAATTCTACAATGCAGTGTTATCATTGATAGTCACCACTTATCCATCTACAACAGAATGTTTTCATCCTTTTACAAACCCCTCTATTTCTTCTACTTCCCCCCACCCTTGGCAACCACTTTTGTACTCTCTGTTTCTATGAGTTCACCTTTTTTTCTTTTCTTGGTTTCCACATATAAGTGATACCATTCAATGTCTGTCTTTCTCTCTCTGACTTATTTCACTTAGCATAATGTCCTCCAGATTTATCCATGCTGTGGTAAATGGCAGGATTTCCTTTTATTTAAAAGCTGATTAATACTCCATTATATATTTTCCAGGTTTTCTTAATTCACTCATCCATTGACAGACACTTAGGTTATTTCCATTTCTTGGCTGTTGTGAATAATGCTGCAATGAACATGGGAGCATAGATATCTCTTTGAAATAATGGTTTAATTTCCTTTGGATATATACCAAAAGTGGGATTGCTAGATCATATGATAGTTCTATTTCTAATTTCTTGAGGATCCTCCATACTGTTTTTTCATATTTGCTGCACCAATTTATATTCTTGCAAACGGTGTACAAGGATTCCCATTTCTTCACATCCTTGCCAGTGTTTTTATTCTTGTCCTCTTGATAATAGTCATCCTCACAGGTGTAAGGTAATATCTCATTGTGGTTTTGATTTGCATTTCCTTGATGATTAGTGATGTTAACCATCTTTTCATCTACCTGTTGGACCATTTGTAGGTCTTCTTTGGAAAAATGTCAATTCAGGTCCTTTGCCCATTTAAATTTTTTTTTTGTTTGTTTACTATTGAGTTGTGAGTTCCTTGTATACTTTGGATATTAACCCCTTATTGAATATATGATTGACAAATGCTTTCTCCCATTCCATAGATTACCCTTTTATTTTGTTGATGATTTCCCTTGCTGTGCAGAAGCTTTTAAGTTTGATATAGTCTCATTTGTTTATTTTTACTTTTGTTGTCTTTGCTTTTGCTGTCTATCCAAAAAATCATCGCTAAGACCAAAGTCAAGGAGTTTACCCTCTATGTTTCTTCTAGGAATTTTATGATTTCAGGTTTAATGAAAAGTCTTTAATCTATTTTGACTTTTGTGTATGGTATAAGATAGGGGTTCAGTTTCATTCTTTAGAATGTCACTGTCCAGTTTTTCTCATTTGTTGAAGAGACTATCATTTCTTACTGTATATTCTTGGCTCTTTTTGTCAAAAGTTAATTGACCATATGCCCATTGGCTTACTTTTGGGTCTCAATTCTATTCCATTGATCTATGTGTCTGTTTTTATGCCAATACTATACCGTTTTGATTACTATAGCTTTGTAATATAGTTTGAAATTAGGAAATGTTACACTTCCAGCTCTTTTTCTCAAGATTGCATTGGCTATTTGGGGTCTTTTATGGTTCCATACAAATTTTAGGATTATTTGTTCTAATTTTGTGAAAAATGCTATTGGAATTTTGATAGGGATTGCACTGAATCTGTAGATCGCTTTGGGTAGCATGGACATTTTAATGATACTACGTCTTCCAATCCGTGACTAGAGGATAATTTTCCATTATTTGTGTCAATTTCTTTTATCAATGTTTTAGTTTTCAGTGCACAGATCTTTCACCTCTTTGGGTAAATTTATTCCTAAGTGTTTTATTCCTCTTCAATAAAATTGTTAAATGGGATTGTTTCCTTCATTTCTCTTTCTGAAAGTTTGTTGTTAGTGTATAGAAATGCAACTGTGTCAATTTCTTTTATCAATGTTTTAGTTTTCAGTGCACAGATCTTTCACCTCTTTGGGTAAATTTATTCCTAAGTGTTTTATTCCTCTTCAATAAAATTGTTAAATGGGATTGTTTCCTTCATTTCTCTTTCTGAAAGTTTGTTGTTAGTGTATAGAAATGCAACTGATTTTTGTATATTGATTTTGTATCCTGCAACTTCACTGAATTTATTTATTTCTAACAGGTTTTTGGTGGAATCGTTAGAGTTTTCTATATATAGTATTGTTATGTGCAAATAGAGACAGTTTTACTTCTTCTTTTCTGATTTAGATGTCTTTTATTTCTTTTTCTTGACTAACTGCTCTAGCTAGGACTTCCAATGCTATGTTGAATAAGAGTGGCAAGAATGGATATCTTTGTCTTGTTTTTGATACTAGAGGAAAAGGTTTAACTTTTTTAGCATTATGTATGATGTCCGCAGTGGGTTTCTCATATATATCCTTTATAATGTTGAGGTATGTTCCCCTCTATATGCACTTTGTTGAAGGTTTTTTTTTATCATAAATGGATATGGAATTTTGTCAAATGCTTTTTCTAAATCTATTGAGATGATCATATGATTTTTATCCTTCATTTTGTTAAATCATCCTTGCATCCCGCCTGATCACATTGTATGATCCTTTTAATGCACTGTTGAATTCAGCTGGCTAATATTTTGTTGAAGATTTTTCATTTACGTTCATCAGCAATGGCATGTAGTTTTCTTTTTTAATTAGCATTTAAAAGTATTAAATAGTACAGCATAAAACGTATTAAACACGTAATACACGAAGCATTGTTATTGAAAATAATTTGCTAAGACAAATAAAGCAAGAGTCTGATTAGCTACTCCACCACTTCTGTTACCAGCAGAAGTAACCAGCATAGTAGGTTTTCAATGCTATTACCAGATCAGGAGTATAAAAATGAAATGACCAAACTCTAGTAAAAACAGGTTTTCAATCAGTATTCTGACTGGCTCTTGTTAGTCTGGTTTAAAGCTATTCCTGGTAATTCTGACCAGTTTGTTTTTTGCTTATGACCACCAGTAGACTGAATATTCACTCATCTGATTTACTATTTGAGTGTAGTGTTGCTGATGAAATTTAGAGCCTTTTTTTTTTAAGGAGGAAAAAGATGGAATTTTATCCCAGATATTTTACAGGTCTGAGTAATCTGGTGACTTCTCAATTTCCAGACTATGTATTTCTATTGTATGGGGGAGTCAAATTAGAATCTAAAAAGTACAAAGGGAAAAGGCAGGCTGAGGAAATAATGCTTCCATTTGGCAAGAATTGTGTTTTTTCCTTGTGAGAAGATAAAATGCTATGAGAGAGCCATTTGTGTTTTTGAAATAGCATTTTCACTTCCTCAGCAAAAATTGATTAAATATAGCAAAAGTAACTTTCCACAATATGTTTTCTTGAAATGTTTATAAATTAATATTGTTAATGAAAGAAAATGTGTAGAAAATACTTGTTAAACTTGTTTCTTGATCCCTTTTTTCATAGACCCAATATAGGCTATAAGTTGTCCCAAAGGATTTAATTTTTTGCCAGCAGATGAAATTTTTGTTTGCCAAAAGAAGAACCATTTTCAAACCATCCATATCCAAGTTCAGGGAAGTCCAAAATTTGTCAAAACACAAATGGGTCTTAAAGCCAATACAAGTGTTTTACTTGAAAGGTTTGGGGTTAAGATGAGTCTTTTATTTAGCTCAATACAATCAATCCAACATTTATGAAATGTCCCAGTTATTTCTTGATGCATAACAAATTATCCCCCAAACTTAGCAACTTAAAATAATAACAATCACCTAGTTGGGTCACAAATGTGCAACTTGGTTAGGGGTTGGCTCTGACAGTTCATGTCATCATGAACTGTCAGAAGTCATCAACTGGGGCAGCTCAGCTGGGCCTGGATCCAGTTTCTAAGATGGTTCATTCATACATCTGTCAAGTTTAGGCTGGCCATTGACTGGGAGCTCAAATGAGACTGCAGCTGGGAGCCCTTGGCTCTTCCTCAAGTGGACGTCTCTGCAGAGACGCTATGCTTCCTCACAGCATGATCTAAGAATAAATGTTCCAAGACATAAGGAAGCTGAAGCTGCCAATTTCTTAAGCCTGATACTGGTTCAGAAACTTGTACAGCATCTCTTCAAAGAACATTTTGTATTTTCCAGTATATAAATCTTGGGTTCTTTTACTAAATGTAGTTATTTCATTCTTTTTGATACTGCTGCATGTTTATATGCAGTTGATTCATAATTTTTACCACATTCTCAAATAGGTCTCTGACTTAAAAAAAGGAGCCATTGATCTAGTCAATATCTCCTCTTTTCCAGTTTAACAGAGAGGAGACAGAGTCCCAGTAAAGTATACAATTCATCCAAGGTAAGTAAATGAGAGAGTTGGGCTTAGAATGCAGGTAGGATGACTTTTGAGGGTCACCAAGTATTTGTCAAATTATTACCTCAGATCCAGCTTCATGGGGGGAGGGAGCCATTGATCTAGTCAATATCTCCTCTTTTCCCGTTTAACAGAGAGGAGACTGAGTCCCAGTAAAGTATACAATTCATCCAAGGTAAGTAAATGAGAGAGTTGGGCTTAGAATGCAGGTAGGATGACTTTTGAGGGTCACCAAGTATTTGTCAAATTATTACCTCAGATCCAGCTTCATAGGGGGGAGGAGCATCCATTATCTGTATATTTTATTCTAATTATTAACCTGAGCTTAGGCACTGAGTCTCCTAATATGGGGCTTGACTGCTGAACACATCAACTGCTCTTGCTTCAAACTGAACTCTTACACCAAACTAAACCAAAACAAAACAAAATAAAAGCAAATACAAATAACAAAAGATATTTTTCTGATTATGGAAGTAATATGAATTCATTGTGAAAATTTTAGAATACAACAGAAAACTATAAAGAAGAGATAAAAATTCATTCATATTTAAGACCCATCATTTGGTAGTCTAAGTTTTTCTGTTATTAAAATTAATCTCATATTGTTAATAGTGTATTATGAAAATAACATATTATTAAAGACTATAAAATATTGTTTACAAAGATAATATAGTTTCTAATATATAAATGTACCATATTCCTGTATCGTTTTATTTTCAATTTTGTATTGTTAATAAAACTTCAGTAAATATCCACATATATCCACCCTTGCATGAGGATAAATGCCAGAAGAATTTATACATCAAAGACAACATTATTAAAACTCTTGATGTTGGCTGCCCAATTGCTTTTCAGAAAGAAATGTTATTATGCTAATACCCACAGCAGATTTCAACACTCCCTTGCATTTTTTATTATCCATTTTGTTGCCAAAGGCAAAATTTCATTCTTTTTTATGGCTGAGTAATATTCCATTGTGTATACATAGCACATGTTCTTTATCCATTCATCAATCAGTGGACACTTGGGTTACTTCCATAATTTGGCTATTGTAGTTAATGCGGCTGTAAACTTTAGGATGCATGTATCCCTTTGCATTAGTATTTTTGGAGTTTTTTTGGTAAATACTTAGTAGCATGATTGCTGGATTCTAGGGTAGTTCTATTCTTAACTTTTTGAGGAATCTCCACACTGTTTTCCAGAGTGGCTGTACCAGTTTTCATTCCCACCAAGAGTGCAATAGAGTTCCCCTTTCTCCATGTCCTCACCAACACCTGTTTTTTCTTGTGTTACTGATTTTAGCCATTCTGACAGGTGTGAGGTGATATCTCATGTAGTTTTCTTGCAGCGTCTTTGTCTGGCTTTGTTATCAGAGTAATACTGGTCTTCTAAAATGAGTTTGGGAGTGTTCCCTCCTCCTGTATTCCATGTAAATTATTTCAAAATTATTTTAGCTCTTCTTATTACCAGTGTTTGGAGAGACTTAAATTAACTGCTTTTATTCAGCATCATAGCAATTACAGTTCCAAGAACAGTAAGTGACCTCATTAAAAATGAGATTTTGGTGTTTGAAAAGAAGATAAACTTTCTCCATGCTCTGTCATGGGACTATACAATGTGGAATATGTATTTCTAATTCCCACAGCGAAGACATTTCAGGGGTCCATGAGGTCAAAACCATTTTTACACTAGCACTAAGACATACATCTGCCTTTTTTGCACTACGTTGATATTTGTACTACAGTACAAGACTCTGGTGGGACAATTGCAGGACCCTAACACAAATTAAGGATCAAGGTAGTAGCACCAAACCAAACTGTATTAGTATCCTCTATCCTCCTCTTCTCTGCCACATGAACTAAACAAACAAACAAAAAGGGGACAGTTTTTTATAAGAATGAGAATGTATTTGACAAAGCAGTAAAATTTATTAATTTTGCTAAATGTTGATCCCTGATTACATACTCTTAGGACCAACATCTGGGGGGGGGGATAGAAAAAAGAAGGACTGGGCAGCAGGAGAACTTAAAAGTGCAGTGCATTCACAACAAAGAACTTGATATACCTCATGGAATGTCCTGGATATGGGATAATCCTTCAGAGTTGATTCAAAATGAGGAAAAGGGGCTGGGTCCTTATTATGGACACATCAATCAATCATTGGCTACAAGCTGCTCCTGTAAAGGTGCCAGATTTGGGGTATGATGGCTTTCTCTAGCCAAGGCCATTTCCCAGAGAGGGACTCAGCTAAGGATTATCAGCTGCCAAAACTCTAGAACTTATAGGAATTAGGGAGATGATCTTGATGCTTTTCCCCAGTGAAGTTTCTTCATGTGTTTCTTCCTTTAGAATCTGCTTCCCTGGGTGCCCAACCTATGATAATCTCTCTCTCTCTTTCTCTCTCAGTTTTTTATAAAATGTGCACTTGATGAAAGAGAAGTGCCAAATATAGTTTTATATTCTTTTAGGAACTCATACTGCTATCATTGCCACATTATTATAGGGGCTGGGGGGGGGATGCTAACATTCCTTAAACACTACAAACCAGCTAGAGTTATAAGCTTTTTATTATCATCTTATTCAATGTTTGTAACAACTCTGTGATATAAGTGTCATTATTATCTCCACCTTCTAGGTGGTCAAACTGAAGGGCAAAAATATTTAATAACCTACTAACTGGTGCAGTCAGGATTTGAATCCAGGCATTCTAATTCCAGAGCCTGTATTCTTTGCAATTGGAGTTGTCTGGAAAAGAGCTGACCCCAACTTTGCCATGATGAACCAGGCTGGCCTAGTTTGGGCAGCATAATTTGGAGTAATCAAGCAACGTATAAAAGAGCTTCGAGACCAATAAACCAAAAACAAACAAACAAGAACACTCCAGATAAGCCAACAAATGAGAATCTATTTATCTATGTCGCTGAGTGGAACAGTCCTATTTATTCCCACATGAGGTACGGCACAAATCTCTTTCTCTACAAACGATGCGACTCTCTCCTTCACACAAAATCTATATTCCCTTTGCTAGTCCTTGTCAACATCGCCTCCTCGAGCGTGGTTGAAGACATACTGTTTATCTTGAATATGGTGGATGGCTAATGAATGGTGCCTGAGTTGAACAACCTTTGATACCATCTTGTAGTGCACTGGTTTTTGTTGCTGTATTATTCCTATTGTCTTGTATTAAAAAAAAAAAAAGGCTGTTTTCTTTTCTTAAGATAGGACGCAGGTTTTCTCTCTTTTATGTAGCAGTTCCATCACAGCATCCACTATACTGCCATGCCTCGTGTCAGCACTCGATAAATATTAATTCAAACTGAATTGAATTGTTTATGAGGGGAGGAGAAAAATGGGAGAGCACTGAGATTTAATATCTTTGGGCTTCCTACTAGTGATTAATCAAAAAGAAACTGTGAATTTTTTTTAAGACACATGGTTTTTTCCCCAGGAAGGCAGATTCAAATGAAAGAGAGTGAATGTGGCATATTTATGCACTGCATCTCAGAGCTTAGTATCTAGAATTCAGTTTGTCTTCATCCCTCTTTTTCCTTGCTCTCTCGGCCTGATTGTGGAGAAACATGGAGCTTCACCTCCACGTGCCAGAGAGGCTGAGCCCCACTGGAAGATGGTTTCTGAAAGCCATACATAATAACACCTGCTACTTCCGAAAACTGCAGAGTGCCACCCGATCTGAGCAGTCGTTGGCATGGTACACTGTCTTCACCATGCAAGTAATACAAACTCTTGATGATGTTTTCCAAGGCCCTGCCTCATACGTGGTGCTGCATGAACACTTTGAGCCTCTCAGAGTCCAATCATCTTAGGTTGAGCTCAAGTACTTAGCCTGTGCTGAGGACAAACGTAGGATTCGAGTGCTAGGCTGTGCTGAAGTCATCACATTATTGTCTATTTAAAAACATATATATATATATATATATATATATATATATATATATATATATATATATTCATTCAAATTCTATGAAGACACAAATATCAGTGTATCACCCCTTCCCTTAAAACCTTTCGATGACTTGCAGTGAATAATAAAGTGTAGTATTCAATACAAAGACATGGCCCCTGCTTCTATCTCTAGCTCATGTAACTTACTCTGATTCATTTTGTTGTGTGTGTTTAATTCACTCCTACTACATGTTATTTCATGTCTGATATGCTGTGCTCATATAGTTCCCTCTTCCAGGAATGCCCTCCTGGTCTTTGGTCACCTGAATTTTTCATGAGAAGTATTATGTCTTCTAGGAAGTCCTGGCTGAATCTCCAAGTTCTTTCTTTCAAATACTCATTGAGCATCTACTATGGGTCAGTTGTTGCTCTAATTGCTGGAGTCAGGGTGGGAAGCAAACGAGAAAGGTGCCTGTTCTAGTTGCACCAACATTTAATTGGAGGCACAGAGAAAATAAGTAGGTAAGAAATAAATAAGATACTTTTAAATAATGAAGAACTATAAAATAAATAAAATGGAGTGCTAGGAAAGAAGGTGATCTGATGGAGGTTGTGAGTAGCTCCCAGCAGGTACAAATGGCTTAAGCCAAGAACGAGTTTGACAAGCTTGGTGAATGAAAGCCAGTGAGGCTGGAACTTGTTGAGTGAGAGGGAGACTGGAGAGGTAGGCACAGGCAGAATCAGGTAGAATATTGTAAGCTCTGGCAAATAGTCTGAAATCTATTCTAAAAGTAATGGCAAGTTAGAGAAGAATTTTAATTGGGAAGTGATACACTCTGACTTGCATATGAAAATGTTAGCAGGGAGATTAATTTGGAAGCTATTAGAATAACACAGAAGAAAGAAACTGGTGGCTTGAATCACATTTGAGATCTATTTTCAAGGTACAGCTAGCAGTACCCACATTAGACTGGAAGGAGGTTGGGACTGGTCAGGAAAGTAGAGGAATAAAGCTGGATCAAGTTTCTTTCCTCATTGCTCTCAAAGCATCCCATCTACACCAACACTGGCTAAAACCATCTGTGTATGTGTCTCTCTCTCTCAAACTGCCTTGAACACACTCTCATCTAGGGCAACAGTCTTGGTCATCTTTGAAATCTCAGGGCCTAGAATCAGGCCTGGGACATGACAGATATTCAAGAGATATTCGCCAGATTGAACTGAACTGAACTGAATTTACTTTCCTCTTAATGGAGTGTAAGTACTTCAGGTTTTTAGTCAGTAGTAGGCTATTTTCTTGAAGGATTTTTCTTGGAAAGTCAGACTTACTGTAAGAGATTCTCTGTGAAAATAATGAGTAAATGAGAAGTATTGACTACATTTGCAACCATCCTTACTTCTGAGGATAAGACTCTGGTTTGACTCTGATTATGACCATCAGACTCTTACATTTTCACTAAAGAGTAAGGAAAAGGGGGCTAAATGTGTTATATGAATTTCTACTGTATTTCTTTGTAGGTATTCACTGGAGAAGAATGATGTTGAGCCCATCAACAGAATAGCCTTATAAACTATCAAAGGTCTATGGACCACAATATAAATAATTGTCCTAAAATTTTGTTGTTGAAAGTGTGCTATACTCCTTTGTATACAGTAAATAATTATAGTGATTCAGTGTCCTGAAATACATATGAGTGATAAACAATATTACAGCTGGTCGATGATAAGCTGCTATTATAGAGTAGAATTAATAAAAATTGCACATAATCATTTAGCAAACATTTACAGAGAATCCAATTCACTATGCAGTACCTTGGTTACCTTCAGTAAATAAATCAACTTCAAAGATTCCTCACAAATATGGCATAATAAACACTATTAGATAATGACAATTTATGCCCTAAAATGAAGTAATGAAACTTTGATTCATATGCACGTCAAAAGACATTTTTGGTTCACTAACCATGAGTTATAAGGAATGCACCAGCCTTTCAAAACAGAATGACACAAACAGAAGGGTTAGCTGAAGCCTTGTAAAATGATTACTTCTAAAATGCTGACTCGAGTTATAAGATGGCAATGCAAAAATGTACCTCACTAAGTGGTTTACAAAAGATTAAGGTATATAAACAGCGGACTTTGTAAGCCTCCAGTCCCCCTCCTTCAGCATTGCCAGGGGCAGGCGAATGTGGGGAGCTACTAATCAACAGGCATAAAGTTTCAGTTGAGCAAGATGAGTAAGCTCTCTGGATCTGCTGTACAACACTGTAACTACTGTCAACAATACTGTTTGTACACTTAAAAATTTGCTAAGAGAGTAGATCTCATGTTGTGTTACTTCCAGAATAAATTTTTTTAAAAAATTCTTTTTGGGTTCCTAAGTCCATGTAAAAGATGCAAAGTCATTTGGAGGAAGTGAAATAGATTTGTGAATCACAGATGATAGTATGAGTTAGTTTCACCTTATATCCCACTAAGACCTGTGACCTGTGGTGATAAGAGAATGGGAGCTTAGATTAGGGTGTGCTGGGCGTTGCAGGTTATAGGTGATTCTATGAGGTGGAAGAAGTCCTAACCTGTGGCTAAGAAGAGATGGGGAGTGTATGCCACATGGGATTTGGAACTGTAGAAGTTGAATATTTGAGGACCTAGGAAGAAGACATGAAGAAAGGGATGGATGCCACAGAAAAAATGGCCTTTAAAAAAATTTTGCCCAAGGCAAGTCATGTAGAGAGGGGAGGAAAACACTTTTTTGTTTTTGAAGGAAACTCCTGGCCCCCTTCCATATTGGAAGTTACATCCTTTAGCTGTGGTCTGAGTTAAAGAGGCTTTTATGGATCGGCCTAAGGACATAAGCAATATCTTTAAGAGAAATATTTATGGGAAAATGCATTTGAGTTTTCAACAATTGATTTATAAGTGACTTTGCAGAAAACAGACCTTGGAGGGTTACTTCTATAACTTAAGTTTAAAGTTAACATTCAGTTTTTATGTTTCTAAATCAGAAAGTTGACCATGCTGTGACTTTTAAAAATGCTCCTGAATTTGAAAAAGAAATGGCTAAGGTTATTTATAGATTTGAAAAGACTAAGTCATTTTTGTTTTAAAATAACCACTGAACATGTAAGAGTCAATATCTCCTTTATACTGAAGTCTTGGCTCTTGTGGCCTTCCCTGTTGAAAATCTTATTATAATTTCCTGTAGAATATTTACTAAATCCTTCAAGGCTTTTTCTTTTGTAGTCATTGTGGATTTGCACTTAAGCTAGGCAGAGTTATATTTTTAGTTATAGAAGGGAGAGGCCACCAATAACAGAACTGGAAATTTCAATCATAAGGAAACTAAAAATGTCATTTCTAATATACCTAAAAAATCTAGGAAGAAAAGTAGATATGGATTTGTGAAACACAGTAGTTGGATTTCAGAATTACATTTTAAGAGTTTAAAGTGAGTCTGAATATAATATAGCCTCAGTTTACAAAGCTTACAACTGAATTTGATCTTTCTTTCTTTCTTTCTTTCTTTTTCTTTTTTTTTTTTTTTGCTTAGGTTTATGTGAATGTAATCTACACTAGCTACTGTGTGCTTCGTTTACGTAAAGCCAAAAAAATTTAAACTTTTTTTGTTTGACATCTGGGGAAGGGTGTCACAGAGTGCCAAAGTCTTGATGAAGCATCATTAGAGCGCATTAAAATTACCCAGGGAAGCTTTGCAAAATATAGTTGCTTGAGTCTGCATCTATATTTTATAAAATCTCTCTAGAATGGTGATTCTGATTTGCAGGCATGTTTAGGAACTGCAAGATTCGAGTCTAATATTTAGTTCTGTAAATCCAAAATCTCCTGTATGGTACAAATGGGGATATAGGATTGACCACAGAGGAGTTCAGGAAAGTGCATGGGATATCTCTGTTCATCACTATAATTATGAATTACACAGCAATTAATCAGCATAAAAACCTGCATGTTAAAGAAGAATTAGTAAGGAAAATTATAGTACAATTTCATGGTACCAGGTACTACACATACCACAATACATTTATGATATTATAATGTTAAGAGATAAATTCAGGCTTTTGGAAGGTGACGCTCTAACTTCTTATTTTAAAATAAAAAGTTCAGCCAGCCATATGCTTGGTTCCAAGTACACCCTGCTTTCATATATTTGGATGTTTACTGTCACATTATTTTTAGAATAGTATTTGGCATTAAGCTGGCACAGACGTGATAAATAATAACATTCGTCTACATGAAGTTTTATATATTTTTTTGAAAAAAGTGATTAAGGGGATTAATTCAACTATAACTTTTATGGTTTAAAAAAAGGTATTGGTAGGTAAATGTAACTTCATTTTTTTCACTGTTGAATATTAAATGAATGCGATGTAGATTAATTTTGCTCTCATACCCTAGCACAAATATAATTCCACACAACACAATTTACAAGGAAAGTGTGCTAATAAAATACAGCTCTCATTATTACTATATAACCAGCATAAGGTAAAATGCCATCTTTACTAGATTTATAATTTGACTACATAAATATTTAAAAGATCCCTTTAATTTTTTAAATTAATATTTGCTTTGCATTTGTTCAAGGAAACTCTTCAAATGACTCACATTGCTTTCGAAAGGCTGATATGCACTGATATGTATTATTTAAATACTCATATTCTTGATGTATATCTAGATTTTTTTTAAATGGTGAAAATTAAAACTGTTTTAGCCACTAGAAAAAAAAACAGACCAGGAAGTAACAGGAAAACAATTTTAAAACTCTTAGTGATATCTTCTGATATACATTATAATAATAGATAATATTATAGAGACTTTAATATGTGCCTAGACACATATTCTAGGAGTGTAGGTCTATTAGCCATTTAATACTATATAAAACTCACAATAACTGTGGGAAGTAGTTATTGCCTATTCTTCACCTTATTTTATGGATGACAGCTGTCCTTGAATCTTCCTTTTTGCCTGTACACTTTATCCAATCTAACAGCAAATACACCGTAGAATCTAGTATTTTCCATCAGCTCAACTACAACAATCCTCATCTAAGCCACTGTCATCTCCTTACCTGGATTTTTATTACAAAAGCCTCCGAATTTCTCTCCATCCATCTGTACTTCACTATAGTCTCTGAATATAGCAACAAGAGCAATTTTTTAAAAACACAGTCAGGTTATGTTATATCTCTACCCCAAACCCTATAATAGCTTCACGTTTTACCTTAGAGAAAACTCAAACACACTGCAATGGCCTACAATGCCCCAATTCAGTGTTTTTCCAACGTGGTTGCATATTAGACTCAACTGGGGGACCTTTGAACAAGTATGAATGCATGAGTTCCACCAAGAGATTCTGATTTAATCCACCTGGGATGAAGGCTGGAACTTGGGATTGTTAAAAGCTCTCTAAATTAAAAGATTATAATGTGCAGCCAAGGTTGAGAATCATTTCCCTCCAATATCTGGGCCCCTTTCTGCCTCCATCAACTCTCTGACTTCATCTTCTACCAGCCTTCCCCTTACATATTCTATTCTAGCCATAACCATAGTGATGGCATATTTTATTAACTCAACTGCAGGGTAAAAGGGTCAATATTAACAATTATGAAGAGGCAATAGGCATGAATTAGCACTGTTCTAGGCAAAACAGGCATTTGGTCATAAAGCATAAAGGCTTAATTTGTAGTTCGTTGGATATAACATGCTCCAACCTCAGGGTGTTGGCCCGCCCCTGCTATTCTTACTCTTTGGAATATTTCCCCCCAGGTATCCATTTGGCTTTTTCCCTTACCTTTTTCCATCTTTACTCATATGACACTTTTCTATAAGACCTTCCCCGTTCATTCAATTTAATACTGAAACCTAATCTCACTTCCACCTTCAATTCTCCTACTTTTTCTCCCCATCTGATGTACCATACATTTCGCTGAATTCTTTCTCTCTCTTCCCACTAGATTTTTTTGCTTCTGTTTTGTTTACTTCTGTATTCTATTCTCCAGAATAGTACCTGGTCTACTATAGTCTGTGAACACATATTTGTGAAAAAAAAAAAAAAAAGAATGAATGATTTGTCAGCTGTTTCACATTGGGCAAGTTACCTATTATGCTTTGCCTCAGTTTCCTCATTGGTAAAATGGGGATAATATTAACACCTACTGCATAATGTTGCTATAAGCACCTAGTGAATTAATAAATGCATGGGGTTGGGATAACACCTGATTCATAGAAAGCACACATAAATTCTGTCTACGTTAGTTTATTCTTACATCTGGGGGGCCGGGTGTTCCTACAGAGAGTCATGGAAACATGTACACCACTGCCAGAACACAATCAAGTTCTCCAGCATCAGCTGAATGTCAGCATTCGTTAATTATTTTACTTTCTCCAGGACGAAAGATGTGGTCTGGCAGAAGTGGAGGAAGAATACATGTATCTAATGACAATTACTGGACCAGCAGTCCAAGATCCACTTCTGGCCACTGAGGGTTGCCTTATCATTAAAAACATCGGTAACAATTTTTAACTGGTTGCCCTTGCTGGAGCCCAGAAAAAACTCTTCCTGGTGCAGAACCTGCTCTTGATGCCCACCCCCTTTTTTCCCTTTGGTCTTATCAGTGATCAGCTACTTTTCTTTTTAACTCAGCAATTATCCTAAACATTCACCTAAAATGAACGTTTGTTCTCAAGCTCCCAAATAAACTCTCCTCCTATTTCACAAAGAAATGCAACAACATCAGGTATCATTTCCTTCAATTTAATGTCTCTCATAAATCTCTCTAGACCCACAACACACAGTCCCATTAGTCTTGGAAGATGTGGAGGCCTCTACTACACAAAGTCAATTCTCCACCAGGGTCCTTGATTTTGTACCTTCCCATCTCCTGAGATAGCTTGCCTTACCAATGCATTTTCTTTAATTCCCTATCCCCCAGTGCATAGATTGTCTAAATTTCTTTCTATTAAAAAAATACCCTTCATGATTCTTTTTGTCTACTAGCATCTGATTTTTCTCCTGCCTTGCTATTTCACCCACTTTTTACAAAAAAAAAAAAATTCTCTATTACCAACTCCGATTCATCTTTCATTCTCATTTCGCCCTATGTATTCTGACTTCTGCCAGGGACCAACCCATTAAACATGCTCTTGGAGATCACTGAGGACCTTGTAAGTGGTAAATCCCATGAATGCTTTTCAGTCTTTGTTTTTCTGAACTTCTCTGCTGCACTTGATACAAGTACTTATTTGCTCCTGCCTGGTGTGCAGGATTCCATGTCCTCATTTCCCTTCTTGTTCCTCTTTGACCACTGATTCTTAGTCACCTTTGGAGACTCTATCCTGCTTGCCTCCTCAGGTTGGCATGCCACAGAGTTCCAACCTTGTTTAGCTCCTTGCCTTTCTCTAAAACTTCTTCCTAGAAAATATCATGGTTTGGATTTAATAACCACTTTCATGCTGCTGGCTACCAGATCTTAAACTTTAGTCAATATTTTTCTCCTCAGCTTCAGATTTGTATTTCTAATTGCTGTCTGGACACGTTCACTGCATGTTCCATAGACGTTTCAAATGGAATACGACCCAAATGAAGCTCATCATCTCCCAACGACCAGCCTGTCCTATTACTACTCTGTATCTTCAAATCATTTGGTAGCACCTCCTTCCACACATTCTTCTTGCTCCTAGGCATCCTTTCCCGATTATGATTTGAAATATGGTGTCCTTACTCAATCTGATCTTGTTGGTTTTTGTTTTTATTAATCTCCCCCCACATTTTTTGTTGTATATGGATGACATTCCTTGTTTGCTCAGGTGATCGTGCTTTGCAAATAATGTATCTGTATCTTTTCTCTCATATCAAAGGATTTGAGGTGGCAGCAAGAGGCCATAGCATGAACACTCACTATAACATACTGGAACCAGTGGTATTATATTTTTGCATAACTGAATTGTGTGATTTGATAAACCAATCCACATTCAACAAATGCTACAAAATGAAGGAATAAATTTTTGGGGTTGGCATATGGTATCTTAAAGTTTTTAAATATTTTATAACTGTTTTTATTTGAATTGCTTGTTAATATTGTTATAAAAATGGAAGTCCAAAGATTTAAGGGCAAGCAGTTGTCAGGTAAGTGCCACAAAAAGTGTTTATGAAATTCATATGCATAGTTTGAGAGAGACTGTAGAGAGATGATAGTCAAGATTACACTTAATTTGCACTAGTGTATTTCTTTGGAAAAGTTAGGACTAGTTGCACATCAGTGAGGTCATACATTCTGGGAAGCAGGGCTGATGCTCTGCTTGCTAAGTCAGGATGCATTTTATTTTAAAATTAAAAACACACGTATGGTTACATACCCACCCACATCCCTTCCGCATATGCTCACACACATACACATACACACAAGTGCATGCAAACACACACAAACATAGGCACTTAACCACACCACCTTTTGCCAATGTATCTGGAGGAATGTCCATAAGGATCCAGAACAGTAGAAGATTTATGAATCCAGTGCAATATCACAGCCAGCCAGCCACCACCACTGGCACTAGATTGTAATTTTGTACTTAGTCTTGCTACCACTCTTTCATATAAAACAGTAAACTGAAGTGATTTTCAAATATGTGGGAGACCAAAGGGAAATCTTTTCTGCTTCTAGTAAGCACAGAATGCTATTAATGAGCCATGGATAGCCTCCCTACAATGCAATGCACTTAGCCACTTCCTCTGTCTGTGCTCACAGAAGCTGCCATTATCAAATTCTAAAGCAGTAGTTTGAAAAATGAGTTCGTTTTTGAGAATTTGTGGGATATATATCTTTATAAATTTTATTTCTGCTTGCCATGGGGAGTTGAGTATCTGCTATTGACATAAAGTTTATATAGCACTTTGAGCTTCTGGGATAAAAGAGATATGATTACAAAGAAAGGTAAGAATATTAAAAAAGGGTAAGAAGGGAGTATTTGGCCCTGTGGATTTTTTTTTCTCATGCACATGATTTTTATTTTAATAGAAATTCTCCATGCAGATGGGACACAAGTTCACATGGGGAGATGGCAATGAACTTATAAAAAGAAGTAATAAGTAGTTTGATTAAAAAAAAAAGTATATGAGAACATGGCTTTTTGAGTCAGGGACCTGAGTTTGAATCTTCACTCTACCACTTACAATATGTCATGTATTATTCTACAAGGCTCTACAATAATTGACTCAATGAATCCTCACGACACTTGTATGCGGTAGATGCTGTTAATATTCCCATTTTATAGTTAAGTGAACAGAGGTACAGACAAGTTAGTAACTTGCCCAAGTCACAAGGTCGCGCTGCTGAAAAGTGACAGAGCCAAGGTGAGCGAACATATATTAAGATTCTCATAGCAGAGGTAATGATAGCGACCATCAACTGAACATTTACTCTTTCCCAGACTGTATGGTGGCTTCCTACATAATGCATAAGAACTGAAAAGTATTAGTTCTTAAATTTTAAATCGTGAAATATACCACTTATAAACATGTAGTAGGATGTTTATAAATAAATATTTTATTGAGAACATATTATCTTTTCTTTATAACGTATTTTAATTAATTCAGGATTCAGCAGGATAAAAGTATATCTGAAGCTACCAATTCTCTCCTAATTTGCTGTGGCAGTCATTTGATCCAATTTTCAGCAGCAATTTAGACTGAGTATGTGCTACATTATTTGCCATTATATTCAGCTCTAGGATATAGCTGATACAAAAAAAAAACCCCAAAACATATCCCAAGCATCATTAGAGAATAAGTCTTTTTGGTATGTGTCTGATAAAAATGAGCTTTGGAATAAACAGAATGGAAGGGCCTAACTATATATGCATTTCAAAGTACCATAGGTGGTCCTGATAAATTATTCTAAAATAATTTAGCACATTTACAGGAGAAATGAATACAAGCGATAAAATAACATTCTGAGAATGGCTACAGAAAAAAAAAAAAAACCCAAATAGTTCATGTCCCCAAACACCTATGAATTTCATTTCGCCTTAAAGAGCATACTTGGTTGAGAGTCTGCACTGTACAAGGAGTATTGCTCTGTAATAACTGGGCGATTTTGCTGAATTCAGTTTCTGGCATTGAATCTGGACATCAAGTCCAGTCGCAGGGTAAATACATCATCACTGCTAATATTGAGAGAGGTTGGAAGAAGAGGGCACGAACTCAAGAAAAATAAATGAAAATGAGATCAAAAAAGAAAGGTGAGATGCAGAACCTGATCAAGTAACATAGAGCAAAAAATAAAGTGAAGAATGCTCAAGACCATTTTTATCACATGAAAAGGAAGATAAAAAATAGTGTAACACTGATGTACTATATGTTGGCTAACTGAACATAATAAAAAAAATTTAAAAAATAGTGTAACACATTCCAAATAGCAAAAGTTCAGTCATGTTATAAGAAAAATGGTCATGTCTCTGCAGATAGATAAATATTTAAGAATACAGTGACATTCAAATATGTGACCTCTGCTGGGGATGAAAAATATTTACTGTAGTGATTATTTTTTATATTTCTGGGTTTTTTTTATTATCAATGAATATTTTTGTAGCTTGTGATGGCTTTTTAAATATTAAAGACATTATAAATACATTTGAAATGTAACTTCATTGTGCCTTCTCAGCTCTGTTATTCTCTACTACTATACGAGACAAAGGGTTTTTGTACACACCATATTCTCAGGGATAAGTCACTTTAGTACCCGTGCTGCTAAAGCAAGCACTAGGATAAGTCACTTTACGAAGAGTGCTTTAAAAATTTTTGTTCGGAAACAGATTTCTGCCAGAGTTTTGTTGTATTTCTTTTGTTTTCTGAAAGTCAGGCAAATGAGTTTAAGAGGGATAAAACCAGTTTTCTGATATGAAATTGAGTCATTACTGGTGAATATACATCAATTTAAGGGGTTCGGCATTCTAGATCATGCATAAAACATCATACTGAATAGTTAAATGTGATAAAAGCAAAATGAATGTTTATGTGAGGCCACTGAGTTTCATTTAATCTCTTTATAACATTGTTTGAGATATATATATTAATATGGCATGTGAATTTATAGGAGAAATCAATTATATTATTATGTGTATATACTCCTCCCGTTAGTAACACACTAATGTATCACAGTTTCAGAGAAATGCACCCTAGAGAAAATACTGCTATTCTTCATGGGAAAAAAATCCATGAATAACATTATGCAAAAATTAATTTATGATAAATGATTTAAATCTAGAACTCAGAATAACTTATTTAAATGCCATCAGAAAAGAACACCTCACCCGCAAAAAGGAGTCTAGGGATCCATTCTCCATATATTCCACCACAATCATTACTGGTCTGCCTGCAAAAAGAGCAAGAGAACACACAAGGATTAGAGCAATTACAGAAAGATGTGCTGCCGTTAGAGATTTCCAGCTGTGGCAGCTGAATTATTAGTATTTTATTAATAGGAACTTCATTTTCCAACATGGTTTTACAAACATGCTAATACTATACATAGGCATCTCTCCATTTTTTATAGCATTATTTCTGTTGAGTTCATAAAAAGAACACGAATTACAAAGGAATTAAGCATTTCCTCTTCCAAAGCCCTGCCATCAGTTGTTTAGATTATGTTCTCTTTGTCCTGAGCTTTTCCTTAAAAGACCATCAACAAGCTAGGGTGAGGGTTTACGCAGCTACTGAGGCTGCTCTCATAGTTGTGGTACAACGTCTCGAAACGTTAGATCGAGCGTTTCTGAACTATTCCTAAGGCAAAGGAGAGAGGAGAAATGTATAAATTCTCTTTAAGAAATTATAAACCATCAGTCATAGTCTGCTTTTAAGGGCTTCTAAGTGGAAAAATGTCAGCAGATTGATGAATGCTGCAAAGTTGGTGGGCTTTGCAAGGGTTCTTGATCATGTCTTTATTGGACATAGATTAGATCAACATAACAATGACGGCAGGACATGAAAAATAAGTAACTGATTTTGTAGTCCGGTTAGAAGCTAAAATCAGAAACTGAACATCATTTATTTCTTCTTTATCATATCTATTTGCAACTGTTACAGCTCCCAATACCTCTATTAGGTAGAATATTTGACATAAATAACTTAGGTTTGTTTCAAAGAAAGACTCTATTTGTTCTGCCAAATTGCTCAAGTTTAAAAGATAAAACTCATTTCAGATGAAGGGAAAATGATATTTACCTGAAATAAACATGCATGACACATTTACTTTTTACTTCTGTATTTCTTGCTTCTCATTGAAATTTTTAGCAATTGAATCTGCACTGTGCACAGAGGTTTTCCCTCATGGGTACAAAAAAAAAATAGATCTGGAAAGAAATTATGTGTACCAATGATGGAAATATTAGATCTCATATTGTAATTCATGTCCCTTTTATGAACTCAAAGCCTTATGGGTTAAAAAGGGTGACGGTAACAAATTAGTACAATGTCTGCAAATGCTAGATTTTACATTTGAATCTATATTTTGAAGAAAGATGTGCTAAAGGTTAAATGTAGTAATAAAACTCCCAATTTATCATGCATAGTATTAGAATCCAAAGAAATTTTCTATTTTGGTGGATTTCCATAATGTTCCTCAAAGTCATTAATTTCACCCAAATACAGATACAGAACTTTATCAGAAAATACTGAGGTCAAATGAACTGTCAGCACTATTGTAGCAAGGTCTAGAAGATTCAGGTTTTAAATCTGACTGTCATGAAATCTTTTATTTGGCTATTGGTTTTAGAGAGCTCGGAAACAGAAGCCTGATGCAAAAACTTGGTTAGCAAGATAGAGAAAATAAAAGATCATTTTTTATACTTAAATATGAAAATTCTGAGACCAATATTCCAGTTTCAATTATAATGGATCATGGAAGTTAAGGGGAAACACTGGGTTACTACAGTGACTGCCTGAGTTCACGTGCCCACAGTCACATCTTTTTAATCTACCTTGACCATTGCTGCCAGAGAAACATACTTTGTTTATATATGTACAAAAAATCCTCTCCCAAAGAATGTCAGTCTTGATACAATAAAAAGAGCTTCCAAGCACTTCCCTTGTATTGATACAAATTATTATTAGCCCTATTACACAGATAAGGAAATTGGGGGGTAGAAAATTAAAGTACTTGTCCAGAGTCAAACAGCTGGTTAGTGGCAGTGTCAGGCAGAGTGTCTCCAAGCTTAAGCTCTTAACTTTTATGCCATAGGTGCCTCTCAGACATAATTTATAGATCAAAGCTGTAAGGTTCATCCTTCTGTGTTGGACCTCATCTCTCCTAACTAGCCCTACCATTTCCTGTTCCAATAGCTGTCATTATCATCTATACTGGTTCAATCCTGTCTCCTCTTTCCTTTTGGTATTCCCCTCCCAGGATTATCTACCGATTTGCTTCTCTCCCTAATTTCATCTCACATCTCCCCAGAATTTATATACTGCACCTTTTCCTTGAAAGTCCTCCATGGTGATATTTCCTATAGTGGCATTCCCATCACATCTGTTGTCTGCATTATGAAATGTTGTACCTGGTTCTATGTGAGGTTGTTTCTCTCTCTTAACTTCCCACAGAGGCTATGCATCCCGTTCACTAGGTTTCTCAAAGCAACGTCCCGTAAAAGAGCAGAGTAGGTGCTTTATAGTAACAAGTTAATTTTTCTCAACGATTTTCCTAATTCCTTAGAGAGTAACACTTAAGTATTTGAGCAAGATTCTAATATATGTGAATACCAAGTACTTTGAAATTAGTTCTATCTATAACTCCTTGGGAGATACTTTATGCAATCTTGAAATTCATCAGTGACAAGTTTCATCTTCTCATTAAAGATAATAAAGAGTCAAATGAAGACTCCCCCGGTTTCTTGTGAATTAGAAGTTTCACACCTAAGCTCTGCATCTTTTGTATTTTGTGCAGTAACATCAGTTTAGAGCTGCTATTATTAAACTAAGGAGCTGTTTTATTAGAATACTGCTGGCATCTAACCTGTAATTTGTTTCCTAGTGGTTTTCTATAGGGAGGTTAGCTACACTGTGAGGATTACAAGCAACTTTACAGTCTATGATCACATTTTATTACCAAAATAGATAAGTATAAGGGAAATTATGACAGGATGGCCTGTGGCTTCCAAAATGTGGCTAGGTGACAGAAGTCTATTGGTAAACAGTGCTTTGTCTTATTTTCAAATATGTAAAAATTACACAATACATTATTGCTCTTGGAAAATATATTTGGAGGTGATTAATTCTTTTTATATTTTCAAAATATTTCAGCTTTTCTCACCTTTTTTTTTTTTTAACAATTTTAGCCAGTTTCCCAAAGGCCTCATGTCACAGAATCACAGAATTAACTTAGTATTTGCACTGTACTGAAGTCGGTGGACAAATTCCAAGATTCTTGAATGTTAGTCAAGTCTCAAAATTCCGAGACCTTTTTTAGAAGCCTCATCAATTTAAGAAATTTTGAAAAGCACTTCTAGGGGCACCTGGGTGGCTTAGTCGTTAAGCATCTGCCTTCGGCTCAGGGCGTGATCCCGGTGTTCCGGGATCGAGTCCCACATCAGGCTCCTCCGCTGGGAGCCTGCTTCTTCCTCTCCCACTCCCCCTGCTTGTGTTCCCTCTCGCTGGCTGTCTCTCTGTCACATAAATAAATAAAATCTTAAAAAAAAAGAAAAAAAAGAAAAGCACTTCTACACAAAAACTGAATTTCTTTCATTTTCCTTCAAAAATAGCCCAGAAATGGTTATGTATATCTTACACTGCATTGGAATAAAAACCTTGGAAGAAATCACTTATTTATAACCTGAACACATGGAATCACGAAATCCCAGGTGATCTTTTTCTGTTATAGAGAAAATTATTTTCTTTAATTGGGACTTCAATGGACTATTGACTAATTTTTTTTTTCCTGAAAAATTTGAAGTTGCCCAATACTTAAGATGATTTTGATATGGGTGGTGGTGAGAAAACACATGATGGTAAGAGTATATTTTTCTTGTGTTGTTAAAGAAAAGAGAAGAAAAGCATTCTCCAAATGTTGTGAGGAAACTTGAAAATATTTTGCGAGTGAAATAGTGTTTTTGTTTGTTTGCCTCAAGAAGATCTGTGAAAGAAGGGGATTACAGAAATTTAACATTTTCATAAAAGTAATGAGTTTTTGCTGGATGTAGTATTTTGTATCAAATAGCTTGGCCATTTCTAATATGCTGTCAGTGATATCAAGAATCTAAAGAAATCTCAGTGACCTCCAAACTCTATTACAGATTTAAATCAATTCTGGTTTATTTAACATTCTATCATGTCATTATTTTGTCTACCATGTAATACAATTTGTGGTGATAACTTGGATTGACAGGTTGCATTTTTAACCTATTTCTACCTCCCCCCTTTCTGCTGTAGAGATAGTGAATTATAATTATGATCTCAAATGGATTTGAGAATAAATAATTTTCTTATCCCTCTAAGGCATTCAAAATATGGATGACCTAAATTTGAACAAAGTTATAATATATTAAATAACTATTTTTTTTAAAGATTTTATTTATTTACTTGACAGAGACAGCCAACAAGAGAGGGAACACAAGCAGGGGGAGTGGGAGAGAAAGAAGCAGGCTCCCAGCAGAGGAGCCTGATGCGGGGCTTGATCCCAGGACTCTGGGATCACGCCCTGAGCCAAAGGCAGACGCTTAACGACTGCGCCACCCAGGCGCCCCTTAAATAACTATTTTTATTCACAAGATAAGTCCTAAAATTGGGGAATGATTTTTCCCCTATACTGTTGCCTGGTCCATTATCAGATCATGTACCAAAGGAATCTTATGCTCAAGTGAATTCAAATCAAATCTTTTAACATTTCCTCTTAACTTTTTTTCCCTCCTATATTCCTGTTGGGGTTAAAACATCACCATCCATCTAGTTACCCAGGTTTGAAATCCTACTGTAATATTGGACTTCTCACTTTATCAAACCCCTGTTAGTCCATAAGTTATTAAGTTGTGCTGGTTCTATATAAAATTATCTCTGCCCATATTCTGCCTTTGTCTTCTCTTGCTTCACTTATTACAATCATCAGTTACTGGTTATACTTGCTAACGCTTATATAACCTTTATTTCAAATATTTAGTGATGCATCAAACATTTTTTTAATGCCTACTATATATCAAGTACCCCTCTGGTTTCCAAAGAATGATCCTCCAACAGGGGTGCCTGGGTGGCTCAGTTGGTTAAGTGTCTGACTCTTGATTTTGGTTCAGGTCATGATCTCGGGGTCATGACACTGAACCCTGCATCAGGCTCCGTGGAGTCTGCTTAAGATTCTCTCCCTCATCTTCTCCCTCTGCCCCTCCCCCCTCGGATGTGTGCTTGTGCTCTTTCTCTCTAAAAACAAAACAAAACAAAACAAATCCTCAATCAATACAAGATTCTTGCTTTCATGGAGTGTATAGTGGAAAGGGGAACAGAAATAGGTAAACAGTCAATTACTATAAAGAGCTAATGCCTCATCTCCTCCTTTAAAAACCTGTTTTACTTATTGTTTTGTATGCTGCAGGATTAAAGTCTAAACTGCTTGGCAATAAAATCCTTCACAATCTCTCCTCTACGTATGTTCTAGTGTCATTTTTACCTCCCCCAGCCCCCTACTTCCTGTTTTTCACATTCTCTAGGGGACTTACAATTCATGAAGTGTGACTTGACTTGTACCTCCCTCTCTTCCCTGGAAGACTGCCTTCTCACTGTAAAATCATATACTTAACAAGGAAAAAGTACAGCTTAAATACTGTCTCCACTGTCAATTCTATGAATCTCTTTCCCTTTTAGGAAGACTTGGTTGTTTGCTTTCTCCTCCCTTTACATCTTAATCAAACAGTAATATGACACACTTATGGTATGGTATTGGTGTTTACTATGGAGGTGTCTGCCTCCCACTCTAAAATGCCCTGAGGTCAGGAATTGTGCATAGTTCTTCTCAGCAAATTCAGTGTTGAGCACAGAACTAGGCACAGGATAGGCACTGAGTTTCATTTTTTTTAAATGGAATGCCAGAAGGAATACACACATAAAGATGTTCTCTATGACTAATTCTAGACCAAGAAAAGAGTTACTGAAATAACAGAATGGCAAATTAATAAATTCTAAATTCTTTGCCTTGTACAACATATGGATTTGAAGACAAAGAAAACTTCAAGTTTTAGCCCTGCTGCCTATTAGCTACATGATCTTGGGCAAGTTATTTTCACTCTCTCAGTTTTTGCATTTATAAAATGAGGATAATATTCCCTACTACATATGGTTTTCAAAGAATTAGATGAGAAAATGTATACTTAGCACAGTGTCTGGCAATTGTTGGCACTTAAAAATGTTGATGTACATTTGCTTCCCTTCCTTTTTGTGCACAATTATCTGCTTCCTCCTTCTTATTATATTTGTCCGTCATGTAGCAAAAAATAGTTTTATAAAAATGGATCATTTCCATATTTTATTGTAGTTTGGTATTGACATGAAAATTCTTTTATATCCTATGGCAAAGTAAAAATGATCACTAGTTACACATTTTATGTAATATAGTAAATTCCCAGTTTTAGCACTGAAATTCTCATGTCTCAGGCCAATTTGGATGATTGGTTACATTATCCCTTGTGTGCTCAGCACAGTGCAATTAGAAGTTGTGGGATTAGAGTCAGACAATGTAATATTGAAGGCTTTTGCACTTTGGACAAGTGAACTTTCATAACTCACTTATGTTACTGCCTGTCTCCATATTCATATGCATTTATATATTTGTATATTACATATTATTACATAGTAATAACACTTCTGCCATTGTGTTATATGTGAGATTAAATGAGATGATGTGTTTAAAACACAGAGAATAGTACATTATACTAAATACTGAATCACCCAGTAACAGCTTAAAGAATGAATGGATAAATGCAAATATCACATCTTACCTTACTGGCCTAGATTTTGAACCCTAAATTAAGAAGTGGCTTTCAGAGTTAAAAAGATTTATAATCGAAAATGACTACAATCAGTATATTTAGGAGTTTCCTTGATGGTCTCAAAAGTCTATTTAAATCCTATACACCTGATTTCACTCATATGCGGAACATAAGGAATAGCTCGGAGGACCACAGGGGAAGGGAGGGAAAACTGAATGGGAAGAATTCAGAGAGGGAGACAAACCATGAGAGAGTCTGAACTCCAGGAAACAAACTGAGATTGCAGAGGGCAGAAGGGCGGGGGGATGGGGTAGCTGGGTGATGGGTATTAAGGAGGGCACGTGTTGTGATGAGCACCGCACGTTATAGGCAATGAATGAATCGCTGAACACTACATCAAAAACTAACGATGTACTATATGTTGGCTAACTGAACATAATAATAAAAAAAATCCTATACACCTGGAATCGACAGGTTCAAAGTTGCTTTAAAGAACAAAATGGTTTCTCCTAGAGTAGAGTAACATAATCAAAATGGGTATTTTCTTATTTTAAATGACTTACTATAACATACAGTTTCTTGGGAATAGCTAGTGTAAGAAATAGATTCTTATTCCTATCTAACAAGCCATGTTGCATCTTCTGTACCCTACATATTTGTACCTGTAACAATATGTTTTATGGTTAACTTGGAATTGATTTTTTTAAAAGATTTTATTTATTTATTTGACAAAGAGAGAGACAGCCAGTGAGAGAGGGAACACAAGCAGGGGGAGCGGGAGAGGAAGAAACAGGCTCCCAGCGGAGCAGGGAGCCTGATGCGGGACTCAATCCCAGGACTCTGGGATCACGCCCTGAGTCGAAGTCAGATGCTTGACGACTGAGCCACACAGGTGCCCCAACTTGGAACTGATTTTAACCTTAAAGCTATTTGAAACCCCTGAATCTCTATAACTATGTTGATTTGGTTCCATGCTTTGTCTTAATTTCTTTATTTCATTTTTTAAATTTAGGTATGATCCAAATGCCCTGAGAGAAATGCTAAAGAATAAATTATTTTATCCACTGGTAAAACAGCTGAGCAGAAATTAGGAGGAGGGATTGCATTTATGAAAACTGTGGCATTTCTTAATCTAGATTTGTTTCAGAGTAAATGAAAGGTGTGAGGCTAAAGAAATGAAACGTAATTTTCCTGCCAGTTCCAGAGAGCTGTGGCATACCATCTGCATCAATTAACTTCAGTAATATTCAGTACTAGCCTTTCTACTGAAAATTACCATATGGGCAAAAAGACTTCTCCTTAATTAGAAGTGTCTTGTTGACAATGAAAGTTACTGCCAAAGATGCCTAATGTTAGATTTTGTTTCCACTATAAGACACTAACCATATTGCAAAATTTTAATGACATATGCATTTTTAAGAATGGCTTTCTTGATTTTGTATTGCATCCATATTTACAAAAGTATTATAATGACAATGATCAAATTAAAAGTACATGTTTAGAAATTATCTGATGTATGACTTTTTGCTTTCAACCATTGTGAAAGAAAAGATTATACAATAATTAATTGATTATTGTATATAATTAATTATTGTATGATCAATTATTTAATTACCACTAGGTAGCGAAGAACAAAATGCATCAGACAATTCTCACGACTTGAAATATAGTGTAATATCTAAGTTCAAAACCAAATTAAACCAGGGGTGCCTGGATGGCTTAGTCAGTTAAGCATCTGAGTCTTGGTTTGGCCTCAGGTCATGATTGCATGGGTCATGAGATTGAGCCCTGAGTCATTCTCCATGCTCAGTGGGGAGTCTGCTTGAAGATTCTCTCCCTCTCCCTCTGCCCTTCCCTCCAGTCTCTCTAGAAATAAATAAACAAATCTTAAAAAAAAATTAAACCACATGTCAAATAAATAATTTTATGCTGCCTTTGTTTTTTATTTTCTGTGAAAACCTTTTGTGTAGATAATTTAACAATAGATACTACATTTAACTTACCACATAATGACTAGCTTTAAAAAAAAAAAGTTTTTCTAATATGCCAGGCACTGTTCTAAGAGTTTTATATGTGCTAACTCATTTAATCCTCATACCAACACTTGTGGTGAATATAATTACTAGTTCAATTTAACAGCTCAGATAACAGATGCATTGAAAGTTTAAGCAACGTGTCCAAGGATGCACAGTGAGCAACCGACAGAGCCAAGGTTTGAAGCCAGGAGATTGGCTCCAGAGTCTGAGTGCTTGACCATCTTGTTACACCCCCAAATGGTACTTGCGTCTCCATTAGTAATTTAGAGACATAAAGCATTACCCTAAATGTCTGTCCCTCATCTTAGAAACACATCCTGCAAATTATTATGGACTGGACACTGTGTTGCTCCCAAAGATGTTTTGTCCTTGAGAAGTTCTATGATTTTAAAGCCTCCTAAAGCACTGTAATATTCTATAGAAACAGGAAATACATGCTAAGGAAACTTGCTGGAAAAACCTTTAGATTTTGCTTTCCACATCCTCACACATCAATTTATGATAATGATTCTGAGGTTCCTTTACAAAGAAATGTTTTAGGAGAGAGTCTTGGAGCTTTTGAGAGAAGGTATCATATTTTCCAAGAGCGTTTCAAATGTTATGCTTCCGTTTCTGGCTTCAGAAGTGTCTTACGGTTACATAACTAATCAAATATTGTTTTTCGGTCTTATCTGTCATTCACTAATCAAAAGAAAATCAACACAAAATTTAAAAATAAAGCAAATGTCTAGAGAGGATATATTTAATACCAACTACATAGGTTATTTATGGCAAAATTTTAATTATAATGCGGAAAGCACTTACTAAATGAAGCACATCTATCATATAAGCTAAACTACCAACTACTTTCCTTTTTTCTACTTATTTTTGAGTCTTTTCTGTAATTTTTACAAGAGATTTAATTAAAAAGGAAAAAAAGAAAGAAAGTTCAGTTTTGCTAATTACACTTTCTTTAAGACCTCCATGTACAGAACTGGGAAAAGCAAACACTGTGCCACCAAGCAACTTCTACCATGCTTTTCCTACAAGGCACAAGAATGAATGCTGAGATTTGACATGTTTTATAACAGGGCTGGTCTATTCCCACTTATTTATGTTCGTTCTTAAGTGGCCCAGCAGCCCATGAGGCCATGCATGTAGCCGTGTGGGAGAGGAAAAGGCATTTGAGCAGCTCGGTTACTTATCATGTTTCCAATTAAGGTGAACACACACAGACACAATAATTCCCACCAACACAAAGATTAAACACTGATTCATATGGATATTCAGCTAATTTAGCAAGCTGTATAAAGTTTTTTTAGAATTTTTCTTTGTGAAAAGAAAATGATTCTGGGATGAATCTTTTGGAAGTGTTGACAGTTTCTTTGAATAGCATAAAAAATAGATGACACAATTTGTAAAGTAAGCATGAAGATCTCTAGGGTGTAGATATATATTCGCAACCGAGAATTTAAACAGTCATATAAATAAGGACCAGATTTTTAAGATGCAAACTTCTTCAAATGATATTAAGAAAAAGAAACATTTATGCTATTAAGAATGCATAGCTAAGGTCAAAGGCTAGAACTATTTAAAGAATCTGAAAATAGTAAAAAGTACTAGTAAAGACGAAGTAAAAAAGAACTAGTAAAAAATCTGGAGATCACTTAAAGATTCTTTTAATATTTTTCACGTCCTCTGGAAGAAAAAAAATAGAAATTCTCTTTGTAAATATTCAAGAATTTGATATCAAATGCATCCTGAAGCTCTGTTTTTAAAATTTTTTCTTTTAAATGCACTGTCAATTTTGCATAAAGATAATGATGCTCATTTATGTCAACTAAACATAACTTTATGTAAAAACATTGAGTTTTTAAGAACCTGAGATTCTTCATTTATGGACTTCAAGGTGTCCAGAGGCCTCCTGAAATATGCAAATATTTACATATATGATCATAAGTCAATTTTCTTGGTGAAGAGTCTGTTACTTTGGCCAAGAAACAAAGTATAATCCATTAGGAATCTGAGTCTATGACCTCTCCTACTACAACATCAGGACTCCATAAGAGTCCTTAAACTCCTAAATTGCAATAGATTAAAGTTTTTATAAACTGAATGTTACTTGAAAGTTGGAATTAGACCTTCAATTTTGTGTATGCTCCCATCCTAACTTTTCTTATCCCAAGTGTTATCTTCAAGTTGTCTTCCTTAAAGTTTTAAATTATTTTCTAATCTTTCGGGTATTTCTCCTCAGGTAAGCCAAAGAACCATGGTCTTTGGAACCAATGGCGTCAAGCAATGGAGGAAGCAGATTGAACGCAACCTTGACATTATCTGGCCAGCCCCTCTTGCACAGGTTTTGGAAACTATCAGTATATCCCACAAGGTGTTTTTAAATAACCCTCTAGTGTAGCAATAACAGTGTGAAAATATTTTAAAGGGGTTGTTTATTGGTGTATGACTAGAAATACAATCACTTATTTCACCTTCCTTGTGCTTCTGTTGGCTGGGTGTGGTCTCTCTGTCATTTTATCAGTGACCCTCTCTTTTCTAGGCCACTTCTCAGTCCTGAAATAGAATCATATTGGTCTTCTGCCCACTCTTGCCCCAGATTCCGCATCCTAGTTTTTTTTTTTAATAGTTGCAGCTCTGCAGAGTTTCCTTCTGAAGCCTGCAGATGCACAAAATTTCGAGGAGGAGAGTTCTCTAGGGAGAACTGCACAAATGAGTATTGATTAAGGCCTATTGGATCCTATTTGGAATCACTCAAATGGCAAGGAATAAAGAAACCAGGAGTTAGGAATCCAAATGAAAGTTTTTCCTTTTTTTTAACCATAGTTCACATTTTGAATCATTTATTCAGGATTTTACTTTGCACATTTAATCCAGTTTTTTCTATATCTTTTATAATTAGCTTTTGGTTTAAGTAGGTACTTCCAAACACTCATTAACACACACCTCATTCAGGGCAATTGGCAACATTATCAACTGCAGAAATGTAGAAAATATAAACCCTTAAATTAAAGAGCTTTTTCCCCTTGAAGATCTTTTACTTAAAAAGTAAACCACCATCTCTTAACCTTATGTACACTGATTGCAAAAATATTTTGTTACAGATAAAATAAGGTCAATTGTCATACATACTACAGAAAAATACAAAAAGAATAATCATCCTCAGATGAACTATAGCCAAACTATAGAAATTATTTAGTCAGAAATGATTAATTTTGAAATGTCAAATTATGGATCTCAAGCAAAGTTACTGACCTTTTTTAGAATGCCTAAACATATAAAAAATGAAATGGTTTACTTTGATTTTTCTGAACTGCAGTTTGATTGTATTTAAAAGTTATATAATTTTCCACTGTTGATTTCCCTTGGCATACTGAGTTAATGCCAATTTTCCTTACCTTATTGTATATTCCTTCCAAGTCTGCCACTTAGTCTTATATATTTGTGTTACTGCTTTTCTGCAGTCCTCTGTATGCATCAAAATCTGATAATATTATACTCTTAGAACTGAGATTCGCTGCAGTTTCAACCTTACTTAGCATTCCTAACTTATTTCTACCATTTAAACTATATGCCTTCTAAATAAGAAAAATTTTTGCCTGAATAACAGTGCATGTAATATTTGCCCTAACTCCATATCAGGTAGGTTTTCACATGAAATATGGAAAGGAAAATATTGATAATCATGGTTAATGGACTTTGAAGACATTTTAATATTGGCTCAGCTCTGTAAGGCCTTTGCTATAGAAATGGTCTAGTTGAATCTGTTATCAGTTTATAGAAAACTGGATTGTGAACTCATTTCCTAACTTTGTGAGTCAGGGGACACTCATGAAGATATGAAAAAATCTGGCTATTTGAGTATAAGACTCATCCAGATCTTTTTTCAAATGGTAAAAAAATAATTAATAGTACATATCATTATCAATTATACATTTAATGATTGCAAATCTGGTGTTTGAGTCCCCACGTATTCATATACCTCTTGTTATCTGATTCAGTGTAAGCAGACAGGGAGTCTCACAGGATTGAGTCTCTCCATTGTTGCCATTTATTTTGACCCTAACACATGGAATGCAATGGAGAGAAGCTCAGGTAAAAATGTCAAAAGAGGTGTTTTATATACAGCATTGTATTTAAAGAACAGGCAGACAAACTGAGATGGTGTTTCAGAAGAAGAGTCCCCCCACAACTAAAGAGCTTCCAAGATTAACCACAAAGGAAATATTAGGAAGATCTCGGACATTGATTTCTTTCAGAATTTATCTGTTTCTAAATCCCACATGCTGCCTGTTTCCTTTATTTTCTCTTTCACAGACTTTGTTTATAATTGACAAATCATGTTAGTCTGAAGTATATCTTTTAGTTTGGTTTTGAATCACATATATATGTTGTAATCATCATATATATAATAATACATATAATATTTACTTTTTGTTTTTTAAAGATTTTATTTACTGATTTGACAGACAGAGAGGCAGCGAGAGCAGGAACACCAGCAGAGGGAGTGGGAGAGGGAGAAAGCAGGCTTCCAGCTGAGCAGGGAGCCCGATGCGGGGCTCGATCCCAGGACCCTGGGATCATGACCTGAGCCGAAGGCAGACGCCTAATGGCTGAGCCACCCACGCACCCCATAATATTTACTTTTTTAGTGAAAAATACATCTCCCATAACTGACAGAAAACTGCTAGAAAAATGTAACTTAGAATTTTGTTGATCTAATCATACCCACCTAGAATATTATTTTCTGAGTAATTATTAGATAATGAATATGCCTTTATATTTTACTAATAAGTCTATTTTTAAGACACATTGCAATGTTTGGATCTTAGTATAAATTTAAGATATTACATGACGTTAGATAGTTATTGCTGTGCAATGACAGAGAAGACTAAATCAGGAAACTTCCATATATTACCCCATCATTATAACTGCATAATGTTATCTCTCAATGACTTTATTATGCTGCTTTTATTTGTATATGGTATGTGAAATGAAATTGCAAAACACAGAAAGGGTTTGGGTAGAGGCAGAGTCTGTCATAAGGTAAGCCAGGAGTCTAAGACCCTATGTGTAACCAGTACTCTGTGGCATATAAAAATGTTCTATCCCACTTTCAGATACTGTTTGGTTACAGAATTAAATCAAAGAAATTACTAGATTGAGCAAAGAGGGCAACTTATTATCATTTTAGAGTATATGCCTGATTACACATTTAAAAGAAGGACATCAATTCTTTTCAGGGAGGTAGAATTTGATTTTAACAGGGAAGAGTACAGCGGGGAGGACTTTGATTTAAAAAAATTATAATAGCAGTTACGTCACTCTATCTTCTCTTTCAGCTTCCCTCCCTTATCTCCTCTCACCTCTCCTCTCTTCTTCTCTCCTGTGACTTTTCTTACTTCACTGGGTAACTACTATATGAAAGGCATTGTTAAATATATGATAATACTTGCTATTCAATTTTCAGCCAATTACTTTCTGGTGTTCTTCTCTATTTGGAACTAAGAATAATCATTCTTTATTATGACCTTTCTAGAAAAGAGAAAGGTCATAATAAACAGTATAAACAATTGACAACAGTTACATAAATACCAACTTCAGGTTTATCTGCTTTCTGGGTCTCATAAGTCAACGATTCTCTCATTATTGCAGTCAGTGTAAAAATAACTACTATAAAAACATTGCTCCTTGATAGCACAGTGTGACATGAATGCGAAGAAACTATTTTACACTAGACAGCATCACATATCTCATTTAAATTTGATTAAGATAAGATACTGGGAACTAAATTAGCTCCATCATTAGAACAGGTTTCGTGATTCCTTGAATGACACAGCTAATGTTTTTTGAGACCCTCAAAGTACTGTGAAATACAATCAATTGGGAGAAAGCAAAGTAATTGCTGCCCTGTGGCCATCAACCTTTGGCTAACTGCTTAAAAGACCATGGTACAGGTCAAGGGAGGAGCTGCTTTCTTGATGATGTCCTAAACTTGAAGGGTTATGAGGTCATCTATTGGATAGCAAACAAATACTTTTTAAAAATATGAAAGAATAAACACTTCTCATGATTACTGCTTCATTCCTCTTTACACAAAATCATAAAGGAAATTCTTGGGAAATAAGCTGTAGATGAATGGAAGAGGATAAAAATTACCTTTGAAATTGTAGCAGTCATTACTGAGAAGTGCCAGAGGAAGTGTACAGGGATCACTTATCAAAGTGATATAAGCCAGGAAAAGTGAGTTGAGTTAATTTCAGTTTGAGGGAACAGGAACAAGTTTAGATCTATAAATTTTTTATGAAGCAATTTTGTTACACCTGATTTGTATGTAAGTCATGAAAACTGAACTGAGTTTTCTCTCCTATGAAAGCTGGAGGCAAATTTGGCTTAAAGCCGAGAAGAACAGAGTGCTAGAGTGTTCTTTCAGATCTCTCTCTAGGAAGTTGTTTCTGTGTATGTGTTAGAGAAACATCACCTTTCTTCTATCATTCTCAGTGGTTAAATGACAAGGGTTATTTATTTATTTATTTATTTATTTTTACCAGTGATGCTGAATAATTCAAGTCTCTCCTGAACTTTGTAACGTCATTTCTGCCAAACATACCTAAATCTACCAAGATCTGTCATTAAGAATTAAGGATTAAGCCATTAAAGTACAAATCATCCATTCTCCAATTCCAATCACTGAGATATTAATAATATATGTGAAAACTGCCTTTTTATATTTGCAGGTAACTCAGAGCTTAGCTTATATAGATTTTATTTCTAGTCTTTCACATCAACAACACCCTCGCCACCAACAATAAGAAGGATAACATTTCTGTGCAATTGATACCAGTTTTGTTTCTACAGAGGAAAAAAGTGGCACTCATTAGAATTAAAATTGCTAATTTTTAATTCACATAATTTTGGTTCCTACTCTATCAGTGGCCTTGTTGGCCATAAAGTGTCCAACCATTATCAATCAGTAATTATCCAATGATAAAACCAAATTACATCAAAGCGTATTTATGGTTTATTATTTTGTATGTTTTAATTAAACAGGCAAAGGTAACTGAAAAGCAACAGAAAAATGTAAGCGTAATAATCTTAGGCTTTGTTGGTATAATTTTGTCAAGAAAAGCAAGAAACGTGCACGTTGGAATTTTGTTTTTGTTGGATTTCCTAGTATCTTCAAATGTTCCCAGTATTGGTTGGCTGGGCCAGACCCTCCTGAATACATGGGTGTTATTACTATAACTTGTGGCATAAGTATTATTATTAAAAAACACAAGAATTATGATAAATAAAACTCCAAGCAACAATATCTTATTTCTATTTTGCTAAGACACATATAAAACATAAAGCGGGTTTGTATCCTTCATAAAACTGAGGAAGGCAGCTGGGTATCTTAAAAATGAGAGGGGAAAAAACAATTTGTGACTGAAACAGCACCACGGATAATCCAAAAAGTGATATACTAAACTTTGAAATTGCACTTCAAAATGCTCAATTCCTATATTTTCTCTCATTAATAAAACACAGCTTTGGTCAGATTGATATTTTTAGGGGAAACTGAGTATTAATTTTCTTTTTCAAAAGGTTCTTCCAAATTTGTTACTTTCTGGCATTTTTTCCAATCATTTCTCTTTAGTGAAATGAAATTTTAATTAAACCTCTATAAACTCATCCAAATATAGAATTACTTTTTCTGTTAATAACGCTGTTTTTAATTCTCTTTGCTAGCCAATTCCAACTGGCAAAGTAGCTCAAATTTATCTTTACTTTTATTTTTGAGTTACAAAATTTGGGATTTAAAGCTCTAGTTCTTATTTATGTAAAAATTATTCTAGAAGCAGCAGCAGCATTATGCTAATTGGGTGCTCAGGTATGGACGCTTCTTCCACTTCCTTCCACTACTTCCAAAGCAGAAGATATCCTAAATGTGGTCCCTGCATTAGAGAAAAGTCACTTGCATTTCCTTTCAGCAATACAGAAATATTTATTTTTGTCTCGTGGATCTTTCAATTGCATGGCAGAAAACTTCACCTGAAATACCTACCAGCAGGAATCCTGGGGGGCAGAGATCCTCCCCCTGGCACTGGATGCGGGGCCTGGATGCTATTTAAAAACCCTGCCCTCAGGAAGCTGGGGCAAAACGCCTCCACCCCAATGGCCGGGAAGGATCCTTTTAAGAGATAAAAATGGACATTAATCAAAATCTTCTTTGTGGAAAAGTTGTTGATCATTTAACTGGGAAGAAAAAAAACCTGTGATTAATAAAGACATCAAACCTTAAAAGAAGTGATAAAATGAAAAGGAATAGAATGCATTTTTATTCACAAATCTTAAAAAAACCAACCTAGTTTTTGAAAAGAAAGCTACTCTTAACTAGTTACAATCAAACACGGCTCAGATAAAAGTTCTAAACCCCCATTTGACAAAGTGGATATAAATAAGTCATTGAGGTGGTCTATTTGCAGAATGCACATCCCCTTGAGTTACAGAGGACAGCCACAGCAGGATGGGACATCGGAGCTGCACTGAAAGGGCCAGCGCCTTGCTTTACGTATGTCAGCAGTAGTACTGAACACGAGGAAAACTTGTATACTGTACAGCAATTATGAAATAGTGGCAAGGAAATCAATATATACAATTCTTAATTTGTTATACTTTTCAGGAGAAGACATGAGAGTTTGCAAAGGCAGAACCATATGCTTTTTCATTTTCAAGAACGCTTATTTTTTTTTTAAAGATTTTATTTATTCAACAGAGATAGAGACAGCCAGCGAGAGAGGGAACACAAGCAGGGGGAGTGGGAGAGGAAAAAGCAGGCTCATAGCGGAGGAGCCTGATGTGGGGCTCGATCCCGAAACGCCGGGATCACGCCCTGAGCCGAAGGCAGACGCTTAACTGCTGTGCCACCCAGGCGCCCCAAGAACGCTATTTTTGAAGCAAAAAAACAAAAACAAAAAACAAAAACAAAACAAACCCCCAAAAAACAAAAAGTAAAACTACTTGGAAGTTTATCCATAAGATTATATCATGAATTGTAGAATAAAAGACTGTCAGAGCCCGAAAGGACATCAGAGATCATCCAGATCCTTGTTTTACAGACTAGCAAACTGAGGTGTGGGAAGGGGAAATGCTGCCGAGCTTGCAGACTCCTAGGACAAAACTGTTCCACTACAGATTAAAAATAAATAATGAGCCACTTCCCATTTGGAAGATTGCTATTCTCTGAATATGAATTAGAAACCCTGCAGTTTGGAATAATAGCATTACGATTTGGTGTCTCAATGACCTGAAAGACACTAAAGTCATTCAGAAGAAAATGTAATATACAGGCACTATCAGTGCATGGGCAGCACTGGTAATTGATATGGTAGATCTAAGTTTAATCACAATAATACCCTAAAAGCAAGTTACACTGATGGTGGTACAGAATGCATATCATTCAGGGCCTCTGAAACCCCAACGGGGAGGGCAGTTTCCAGATAGAGACCTGGGATCAATCCTCCCACGCTCAGTTTTAGCAAGTCCTGAATTTTTGAAGACACTTCATTTTGTTCCTTGACACAAATTTTGCCCCTAAGATACGTTAAAATTGAAAGCCTCTTTGAACTTGGACCAGGATTAAAGGGACCTCGTATACCTCCCACACTCTACACAACTTGCTTGTATGGAGAAAGTTGTTGCTAAAGAAAGCTGGCATTTCTTAGATCTTTAGAGATGTTTTAATGAGTGGGGCCTGTTCATTGTACATTGGATTAAAGAAAGCATAGAAAGAAAATCATATACTGTAAATGAACTCGTTTTGTTGTTGATTTTATGAGGCTTTGGTAAAAAGGTCCAGTAGAGTTTGAGTCCCTTAAACATTAAGAGATGTGGCTAAAGTGCCAAGCAGCAGGCCAGAAAGTGTTCTGGGGTAAATTTTGATGAACAGTGAATCTAATTTCTACTACATGGGGGTATATGCCATTGAGCAAAAATGTGCCCTCATGTACGTGCATCCCACACCGCAATGTTCCAACACTGTCTGAGAACATAGTCATCGCCAAGGAGCATCACTGACTACCAGGTACCGATAATGATATATTTATATTTATACTGCATTCTTAAAGTTACAAAAGAAATGGTGATTTTGCTTCAGAGGAAGTAATTATAAGAAATTCAGATTGTATTACAGGCTGTGACAAACAGAAATATTCCAATTCTAGCTGATTATGAATTTATTGAAGCCAAGTGACAGGAAGCTTGGTTCAAGAATCCAAGATTGCAAAGGAAAAGAATAACATAATCATACGCAGGAAACAAAAAGGAATATAATTATAATACAGGAAATTTGAAGAAAAACAAAAGCATGTAGAGCAGACTTTAAATAATGTTAATATGCTTCACATTTAGAGATTTTTATCTTTGTGTTTGCTATTTTTGCCATATTACTTGAAACTGTTAACTTCCAAAAGATGTCCATTATTTTAACTCCTTGAAAGAAACAAAATGCAAATATTATTTTATTGCTATGATTACACTGATTACTATTTTTGTGGTTGTGACAGCCTGTCATATTTAATAATAGCTTTCATTTTCCTAAACTTGCTGCATCATTCATAATGGCTTTGTTATGTTTCTTTACTGTGGGTTAAAAGGTCTTTCATTTATTATGGCATCGCTTCCTTAAGGAACTGTCATTTTTTTATATATGAAACAAACCACCAGAAAAGTCAGTGTACATGAATACATATTCAGTTGAAATATCATATTATGTGTTAATAATGCCTTATCATTTTTCTCCTTAGGGTCAGTCGTGTCAGTAGAGATTGCATGAAACATTACAGCTCTGTTTTCAAAATTCAATAATGAAGCTGAATTTATTCTTTGCTATAATTCTCTTATCTCTTAATCTACAAGAAATTAAGTTCAGGAATCTTTTGGGATTGGATACGAAATAATTTTAGTCTGGTTTGCTGTATTGCTTAAATTGCTGGCTCTTGCTGTTTTCATTTTTTTTTTAAATAAGTAATTGTAACGAAGAAACAGACCTTAACTACAGAGAAAAAAACTGATGGCTACCAGAGGGGAGGTGGGGGTACGGGACATAGGTGATGGGATGAAGGGCGGCACTTGCTGTGATGAGTACAGGGTGTTGTATGCAAGTGTTGATTCATTATATTGTATACCTGAAATGAATATTACACTGTACTAGAATTAAAACAAACAAGAAAACAACAAAATAAATAAGCAAGCATAGAACTTATTAATTATACTGTAGCCAAACAACAGCTAGTATCTGTTGCAGGATAAATGTAAATGTCCATCAGTATTTTGTTTTTAGTTGCATTTGGTAGACTAAGTATGTGCCAGGATAAATTAGGCTTTTATTTGATGACAGTATTCCTCCCTTTCATTACAAGTTTGAAATATAAGATGTGCCACTTCACATACGCTTTTCTAATCTCAAATAAGTGAGTTTCCAGTTTGCTAGTGAATATGAGTCAGTGTGTTAAAGAGACACCATTAACAGGATGTTAGCATTATATTGTCTCTAATGCAGAGTTGCCAGATAATTGGGCATCCTGTATTTTTATTTGCTAAATCTGACAACCCTACTCAAATATAATTTCGAACACCGTTGAGTATCAGACTCACAAAAGACACTATTAACTACTGGTATAAGGTAAATTAACATAACTCACTTCTGCAGGAGTTGATGATTTATCTGTCCTGCAGTAGTTCAGTGGTTGTTGATGTCCCTTAGGGAGTACTGCAAATTATGACTAAGGGGAGACATTATTTAGTGGGTGAGGGTCTGGATGTATGCTAAAGGCATTGTAATAACTGGCATACTCCCTGCACAAAGAATTCCTCTCAAAATGCTAGCAGCACTACTGAGAAACACTGTGTGAGAACAAAGCATCCTAAAAAAAAAATTGGTTGCTAGTGACCACAATGTAAAAAAAAACAGAAGTTGACATGATCAGCCTGAATTCTGACATCTGGTTTAATAAATTAATGTAGGATTCTGATTACCTAGATTATTTGAAAGTAATACGGCCTGTAGAATAACCAGTTTTCAAAGAGTTAAAATAAAATATATTTAACACTTAAACTCAGTGAAATGAAATGTCATTTTCAATTTGATTTGCAGCAATCTCTTTGAAATAACTTTACGTTGGAAATTAGATATCATTAAGAATTTGTGTAAAATGATGACTATGGCTTTGAACTCTTCATGCCTTAATATCTTCATACATAAAATTAAAGTAATAACTGACCCCACCTAATGGGGCTGTATGTAAGGATTAAATAAAAGTAAATAATCATAAATATAAGACAATATTATTAGATGGCCCTATTTTTTTTTTTTTTTAAAGAGAGCGAGCAGGGGAGGGTGAGAGGGAGAGAAAGAATCTTAAGCAGTCTCCATGCCCAGCACAGAGCCTGATGCAGGGCTCGATCTCACAACCTTGAGATCATGACCTGAACTGAAATCAATAGTCAGACACTTAACTGACTAAGCCACCCACACACCCCAATAGTCCTGACGCTTTAAAAAAAGAAACCTCTTTGGCTGAGAAATTGAGGTAGACTGATTAAATTTTTCTAGTGCAGAACTACCTGCTTCCCCCACATACATAGACAAAAACCTAATGGAAGAAATCCCTTCTTTGAAGATTATATACCAATAATTTAATTTTGCCTGAAAAGCTTAATAAAGGCAATATCCCTATAATATGAATTTTTTGAGATGTGGTTCCTTCAAATTGTCTCCACCTGGTTTTATTTTTGCAGATACCCAATCTGATCTATGTGTAGACAAAGAATATCCAGACTCAGTTAAAGACAAACAGTTTAGAACTGTAAACTTAAAACACATGCACACATGTGTGTCAAATAAGTTATAAATAAAATATACTCCTAATACTCCCTGTGGAAGATGCTCAAAACATTTTCATTGTTAGAGGTGTGTGATCAGAGCATTTTGGAGAATGCTTGTTTAAACAATAAAACAGTGAGAAAAATGCTGACGTATTCCTGAAGTAAAACAGTTACTTTGCGAGCTTGAACAATTAGGGCAGGGCCTTGATTTCACCCGGCCCAAGGCATTGATCCCAGAATTCATGCTGTTCCTTACACAGTGGTTCTCGACCTTGGATATACATTAGAAAATAGGTATTAAATGTCCAAGCAAATACACAGAACACACAGAAAATAGAAAATCTATGTTTTCTACTCCTAAAAAGAGTTCTTTGTCAGCTATAACGTAAAATGCAAGGATGATCTAATCTGATATAAAAAGAGAGCACAAAAAGTCCTAAATATATAGCATCTAATGTATATTGTGCCTGTGTGGTATGACTATTATTTGAAATCAAGTATCAAAATAAGCTGAACTTGTAAAGAGATCCTATATAGATTTATCTTATACTGTTAGTATATAAAATGAATATTATTTCAAAATATTTTAATTTTATTCCTTTTATATTTTGTATTTTAGAATAAATAGAAAAATATAACACAGTAAAACAGAAAATATATACAACTTATAAGTAAATTAATATTCAGAGTTTGGGTTCAAACCTGCTTACTGACAGGGGCATGACTACAATTTTGGAGAGCTGAGAATTGAATATGTATGCATTCAGAGTAGAGATCCTTTCTTCGGCTTTAAGAATCCAGTATTCAGTTCTTTAACTAGCACATAGTAGCTACTCCATGGCTGAGTGGTTTAGATTAATAATGGTACCTCTGAGCTATAGTGTGAATAACTTCAAAGTTTAATGATAACACAGTGTGTTAAACCAAATGCTATGTCAAGGGCTGTTTTTCCCGAGTAATGCTCACTTCAGAACCTTCAAAGATTCTCTATTCTTTCTCTATTTATAGATATCTCTCCCAGTCTATCATCTATCTATCTATCTATCTATCTATCTATCTATCTATCTATCTATCTATCATCTATCTATCAATTTCCCTCATCCTCTGTCAGTGTGTTTCCTTCTACTCGTTGTGTATCTCAGGTTTTCTCTCCTGTATGGTTTTCTTCTATTTCTGTTACAATAATTCATAGATTACACATTCTCTCCTCCACTGAGAGAAGTGAAAGAAAACCATAAGCCCATTGTTTGTCTGAACACATGCTTCCTAATTTTTTGTGATGGTACATGAAGCCTCAGACTCTGAGTTACATCACCATTGAAGGAAGACCAGCAACAGTGAGTAGAGCCATTTTCATGTAAGGCATTAAAAGAATGCATTTTTACTCTATAGAAACCTTTATTTAGGTCTCTTTATTTAATAACATATAGTCTAGGAAAAACTAAGCTGCTGTGCCTAGTTTAGTAGAGAAAAGATTCCTATCTTACCATGATGCCATGAGGTGGGCCGGCTGGGACCCCAACATAGTCTGCTCTAACTTGATCAGAAGCTGCACAGAGTAGGGTTTCAATAAAGGCAAGGTGAATAAGTGGCCTGAAAGAATGATGAAATGAGAAGTGACAAATTGCTCCTTAGGCAAATATCTTGCTAGGATCTAAGGAAGTACTCAGCCTGCTCAATTGCTTCCTAGGCTAATAGTAACTTTCTAATGACTAGATGAGAGCTAATTTTCAATTAGGCTTAACATGCGAAAGAGAACCATTACGTTCATAAATAACTCATTCATAGACTTAGTCGTTTGTTCAGTAAATACTTATTGGAGCACCTATTTCTTTTTTTTAAACTTGGCACTATAACACATATTTCTAGTCCAAAAAGAGGAAATAAATTTTTGATAGGATACTATTATTTTCAAGAAATGATTCTTCCCCCCCCAAATGATTCTAAGTTAAGCCAAAGTTATAATTACAGAATTTTTTCCATTTCCTAAATTATTATAAATGGAAATATGCCCACAATTATATTACTATTTTCCTGCTTAGCTAACTACACAGCTAATCTCCATGAAGATTCTTCAGCACCAAATACAATTAAAGATCATGCAACCATTACTGTTTTGTTTTTGACTTTTTTTTTTATTGTTCAGGTCACTGCAATATGAATTTTATAGATTTCTCATCCTGTTGTTGTTCAATAGGTCACAATAAAGTATTGAAGCAAAAAGGGCAGTTTCATGGCTAGTTTTTTATGAGTTATTTCTGCAGTGCTTTTAAAAAGAAATTTTCATCTTTTCCTGAGTTATTTTTAAACTTGTAGGATATGTATGGTAAAATTATGGTTGCTGTAATTTTTTAAAAACTATAGCATTAACAAAGAGAATTAAGATATTTTGAAGTGGATCAAAATTAGACATTTATTAAAATACATTTTAATTTATATTTAAAGTAGACATTCTTTGACTTTTTAAAAACAAATATTTTAAATGTCTGAGTTTCGTCATCTGTAAAATGATGAACTTGGACTAGAACGTCCCTAAATTTTAAGTTCCTAAAGTCTGTTTGTATAATTTTTATTTTCATTTGTTAATATGGATTATGTCCAGTGGTCTTACCTTTGTGTACATGTGGTGGGACCTGGAACCTTAATTACCAAAAAAGTGTCTTGACTAAATTTGCAGTAGCTAGTACTTCCACCAGTTTTAATAGTGACAATGCCTAGGCTTGAGACCAGAATTTTGTTTCTACCATTCACTAGCTGATTCATCTTGGGTAAGTTATTTAGCTTCTCTGATACTCAATTTCTTCACTTGAAAAACGGAAATAATAATAAACACATCACTTATATTGGTTTATTGCAGACCATATGGGAAGTGCCTATTAGTGGCTAATAAGTATTCAATAAATGAGGGATAAATATTATCTTCCTTAATTCTCTAAACTTGACCTAGCACTTCATGTGTCCATGCTTCCATGATATCTCCTCTTGGAAGGCCCTTCTGGACTTCTGGTCTCTGTCAAAACATGCCTGACACACCCAGGGAGAACTCACTATTATTTCCTCCGTGCCCCCATATAATCTTAGCTACTAGAATAGAGGTAGAACACTATCATAGATATAGTATTCATTGGTTTACAATTTTGTGATACCAAATGCAAATGCCTCAAGGGCCCATCAGGTGCAATAAATTAGTATACCAAATTGATGACAAAAAATTGATGACAAAGGCTTTGAGTCAAAGGTGAAAGTTCTGGCTAAGGGCAACAAATTCAGATGTTTTAAAGAACATTGTAGAAATCAAATAAAACACACCTCTTAGCTGACTTCAGCCTGTGGGCTGCCATCAGATGACTTCTGGTTTATATGCTTGTCTCTTCTATTAGGATTTGATCCCTTAAGAACAGAGACAAGTCACGCATGTCTTATTCTCCTCTGTACGTCCAGTCCTAGAGCTTGCACATAGTAAGAACTCACTGTAATATTTATTGAGTTGAATTAAAATCATATTTATATGAGTAGTTTAAAGGCAGTTTGGCTTTATCTGGACATATAGCAGACTGAATTTTCTTGATGTCAGAGATTTTAAAATCACCTATACTCTAATATTATGAATATCCTCAAAACATGTATAATTATTAAAGTTCAATGAGATCTCTGACTTTCCACTTTAAATGCTTATGAAGAGCCAGTATTTAGGAACCAGGGACAACTAAAATTCTAAAAAAAATTAAATTCTTGAGTTCTTTTATCTCAGAAATGGTGAAGGGATGACCTGAAATTGAAAAGCGTGTCTTCCTGACTGAGTCACCACACAGGGCCTTGGTCGGCAAATTGCTAGTCAGCCTTCTCTTTCTGGGCTCAGACTCTAAAACTATATATTCTTTAAAAAATGCTTTTACACCTCAGGTGCCAAGGTGTCAGCTAAGGAGCTGTTAAGCAGCATTTATCAATGTGTATGAGTGTAGATCTATTTAGCTTCACAGCCAAAGTGTGCTATGTATTTAATATTTATGAACTGTGGGTATATCTGTCACATTATTAAAGGGAAGTTTGTACCTTTAGTATACTTGATAAAGAGGTCATGAGGCAGGCTGCTTCTGCCTTTTTGTCATTTTCCATGGCTGCCTTCAGTCAGGACTAGCCATTGGTTGCTAGCATGTACCCTGCTGTGTTGTTGTCTCTCATGTACAAAGTAGGAAAGAGAATGTTCTGGATTTAGTTTCACTTCCAGGTATTGATGATAACATTGTTGGTAGTCTTATCTACAAACAAACGTGTTAAAACATACCAAACATGTCTCATTTAAGGCTAAGATAAATTCCTTTCAAAGATTTGTTAGCTTTTTAAGGTCAGAATGGTACTGATTCGGGAGAAGGGCAAACCAAGAAACAGACTCTTTTTTTTTTTTTTTATTAATAATGATTTTTTATTATATTATGTTAGTCACCATACAGTACATCCCCGGTTTTCGATGTAAGGCTCGATGATTCATTAGTAAGAAACAGACTCTTAACTAGAGAGAACAAACTGATGGTTATCAGAGGGAGGTGGGTGGGGGATGGGTTAAATAGCTGATGGGGATTAAGGAGAGCCCTTGTGAGGAGCCCCGGGTGACATACGGAAGTGTTTGATCACTATATTGTACACCTGAAACTAATATTACACTATATGTTCATTAACTGGAATTTAAATAAAAACTTAAAAAAAAAGAATGGTACTTATTTGGCATCTATACGGTATGGATTAGACGGCAGGATAATTTGGTTTAGTAATTATCATTTTGAGAATTTGGTCTGGGAAATAATCTAGGAACACAGTAAGTCTTGAAAATAATTGAGAGCAGCCAATACAGAACAAAACTAATCAAGACCCTAATGACTTTACACCAATTCTGATATCATAAATGTATGATCAGTGTGGCACTATAATGGTAGTGGTCGTGGCCAAGACATGTCCACTTTTCCAGGTAGCCACTTTGTGCTTGAGGTACATATGTGGGATTTCCTTCCACATCCCCACCTGCATAGTGCATACACTTAGATAGACACCTCTCTGAGCCCTTCCAGTACAGATCATGTTACTCCACATTTAAAAAATTTCACAATCTCACTATTGCTGAATATGAACCCAAGGAATAAGTATGGTTTCAAAGATAGGTGGGCCAGGTTGCAGTGCCTCCAGTCCAGGCCGTGACTTTCTTCCCATTCCACCATGGACTCATGATGCTGCAGTACCAGATGTGGCAGGAAATCAATCTCTTGGCCAAGAAACTCTACCTTGCCAGTCCTATGAAGACACTTGTGATTCCCAAATATAGACATTCTGATGGGAGTTTGTATATTAAAAAACAAATGATTTCGTTTGTTTGGTATACAGAACAGACCAAGCTCAAGATGCAAAGAAAATTGAGAAATTCTATAGTCACCTAATGAGACTTATGGTAGCCAAGGGATTCCCACAGTGTTGCCACGGAAACAGACCAACGGATTTGAAACGAAGACTTTTTGTCATATGCTTGGGCAGTAAATATCTTTTGAATTTGAGAAAGTGTTGGGACAGAAAATACTTTATGTAACTACGTGGGCTATTCAGAAGCTGAGAGATCATTTTTTTGTACTTTGTTTTCTAGTGTTTACTTTAGAGAGCCAGGAATGTAAATGCTTTCAGTTAAAAAGTGTTTATTTAGTTTTGGAAATTGAACAGGAAATGCATCTATCTTGGAAGCTTTTTGCACATTATTTGATGTTGGGCAAAATATATAACTATTTTCTGGTAATTTTGTACCAGTAATTTGAAAATGAGATATCAATTCTTCCTTAAATTTAGTTAATCTGTCTTTAAAAGAAAATTAAATATAACCGTTTTGTTGGTTTGATCTATTTCTTCTAAAGCATAAAATTTGTGCTGACGATGACTAACAAATACAAAATAGAATCACTGGAATTAACCGCACAGCAGTATACCTATTTATGTAGCATAGTGTCCATTATATCTAAAAGTAATTGTAAAAACAAAAATGCTTCACCCTAAACTTTTCAAATTTAAACTATATTTTTAAATATAAAGGATTCATACTATGCTAGCGTATTGAGCAAAGACTTTGAATCTAGTTTTCTGCGTTCAAAAACAACTGCAGTTATTTTAAATGCACGATGATCACAAATGGACTGAAACCACCACATTATAGAAATATTTACCACATAGTTCCCATTTATATTTTTCTCAGCAGGGCTAAGCATCTTTGAACAGTAAAATCTTTGCATACTTCTATGATACCCCTGCCCATTTCTCTCTTAACCAAGGTGTTAAGCATGATTGTCATAACTGTTAGGATTTCTATTAAACTGAAAGTATGATATTAGTTGATATTTATCTTACATTTGTAACCTGAATTTCACCAAGTGTAATGTTCACATGTTGATTACACTAATATATTTTTTGTTAAAAAATGGTTTAAAAAATTCTTGACTTTTTACTACAAACACACTAGAATTTTCATTGTTATTTAAATGTCTCGCTCACTCCTTCCAGCACAAAGTAAGAATGCCCTATCTTGGCCTCACCCATTCTAAATGCCCTGCCTAAGTGCCACCTCTTTTAAGAGGCTTTCCATTTTTTCATGGCTGGAATAACCTTGGCTTCATCTGTGCTCCGTCGGGAGGCAGTAAAGCTGCCATGGAAAGCATGCAGGTGCTAGAGTCAGAGGGCCTCTGTTTCAAGACTTTGATGTGCCCTCGCTTGCTGGATGACCTTATGCATCCATACTTCACTCCCTGAGCCTCAGTTCCCATTTTGGTAATAGGTGGAAAAGTCTGTTATGAGGACAATATACAAAATAATGTTTTATTTTTTTAAAAATTTTTAAAAGATTTATTTGAGAGAGAGAGAGAAAGAGAGAGCAGGGGGAGTGGCAGAGGGAGAGAGAATCCTCAAGCAGAATCCCCTGAGTGCAGATCACGATGCCGGCCTCATTCCCAGGACCCTGAGATCATGAACTGGGCCAAAATCAAGAGTCAGACGCTTAACCAACGGGAGGCACCCAGGCACCCCTACAAGATAGTGTTTTGTTTTTAAAAAATGTCTGGTACAAAGCAGTCACTCACACAAGTCTTCCCTACCTACATTTGCCTCTTTTCTTTTTTTCAGTTATATAGTAATACATTTTTCCTTGTAGTATAATTCTTTCTGTTCATGACATAGCTTACAATAAGTTCCTGAAAGAGTTTCTCATTTTTATATTTCCGACAGAACTTGGCATGGTATGTTTCACAGAGGGGTCAACTGTGAAGGTAGCTTAAACATAGGAAGTATAAAGCATATCCACGTCTCCCTGACTCATGGCAATGTTATTGATGGTTTGACAGCAACTTCTAAGGGTGGAATGACCAAATCCATACAATTGGTTTAATGAGTTAGTCATAAAAATGTCATGAACTGTAAAGCCATTCTCTCTAGCTCATATGTTCTTTATTCTTAGACAGACAGATGGACACTTAATGACACAAGCAGCCAGACACATAGCCTCCATACATACCCTCTCCTTCATTTCTTTTGGTTTTCCGAATGTGCCCTCTCATTTATGTACTTAAGGGACAAAGAGAAGATCTCAATCTCGACTGCTTAAGTCCAAGAGACAAGTCTGGCACAGAAGTAGAGATGATGTTCTCTGAGGGAGAGACTGACTCACCATTCGTTCTCTGTGGGCCTAATTCTCCTAGATATGAGCCAGCAAATTCGACTGTGGCTTGAAGCAAACTAATTACGGTGTGTTGGGATCTATCTCCAAATATGATCATAAGTGTGAAATGGGCTTGAAGAGAGTCAGGCCTTCCTCAGTTTCATGTATCTCTTAATTTTTATTGAGGTTTTTCCTATTTTTAAGCGTGATGCCTTTGGGAACAATATTAACTTCCAGACTGATCTGAGGTAGCGCTCATTGCTGACAATAAGGGAGAAAAATAGAAACCAGCTCAAAGAAGCCTAATTTTATTACTCTTAAGCTACATGACCTGGACATGTCCAGATTGCCTAAAATCGTATCTCCACTGACAATCTGCCAGCCCCTCGCTGTGCCACCATTTTCACTACTGCTTACCATTAGGCTATCCCTGGCAGGCCATTAGACTGAGTTCAAAATGAGGGTCCAGGTACATCCTGTTCTATGAGAATTGCTGAAGGAGATTCATGGGTTGTATAAAGAGAGAAAGTGAGAAAAAGAGAGCTAGCAGGTGTTGTTCACTGTTGAAAATACCCCATTAATGTATTTTTCAGAGCCAATTCCAAAGTAATTTCAGACTCTTGTGTTATTAGATTACTGGTTCACTTAACATACATGCTTTTTATTACATTTTAAATATTGGCTTGGATATAAATTTGGGTAGTTTGCTAAGATATTCTAGTGGTGGTGCATGATTATAGCTTCTTGGATATAGTAACAGTGTGGGAGGAACGGCAGCTTCTGACATGATATATCTGGAGAGGAAAACACTTGGAAGCAGTTTGCATGCATTTTATTTCTGCATGGACTCTTTGGGCACCCAGCCACTTTCAAAGCATTATTTAACAAATTATGGCACCACAAAAAGTATTTTATGCTCTGGATGTTAGTTTTCAAAAGCGGAACCAATAAATATCTGGAGTTAATATCTAAGAGAAGTACCGGAGTGAGTTAAAATTAAAAGGACATTTATATTTGTAAGTGAAAAATAAAAACATCCTGCCTTCTAAGTATTACATTCAATTTTATTGCTATTTAGATAGATTCATTTTGTGTACATGTTGTGTTAATAAAGAAAAAGATGCTTGTTTATTGATACTTTTAAGGGACCAAATTATTATATGGTGGTGAATTCATCACCAAATGTTACCATTTCAGAGTTTAGGGAACAATGATGCACTTTCTTTTATATTCGATTTATAAAAGAATCGAAACAAAACGGCTCTCATTTTACCCTTTAAATACCGGCACATGGGCTCTTAAATGGAGCAGATCATTGTGTAGGCTTATTGTCTGAGCTGTGGGTAAATATTGTGTCGTATGAATCACCCTTTCACGTCAATAAGGTTGGGCCAGTGCAGAAGTGGGGTGATGAAACCACTCCCCGGAAGAATGCTGCTCAACCATGTGAGGGAAATTTAGTGTGCTGGCGGAGGTAATTTCCTAAATGGCACCCTGGTGCCCTAGAAGACTTAATTCACTTCAGCTGAATGAGCAGCTGGATCAAGCTCAATCATTGAGAGTTACCCATTCATACTCAAAGGCATATAGATCTCAAATGGAATGTTCTTTAATTGGGTGCATGTAACTTTAGGGTAACCTGGGTACAGGGTTGGGAAAGTATAAATGAGTGCAGCCTAATTAGAAAGCTCCATTTAAACTTGCTTTTCAAATCACATTTTCACAGCACCGAATGGCAGTGACCTAAGAAGATGAAGTACTTTCAGGAAAGGAAAAAGCAAGTGACAATATCATTGCTTAATTGTAATCACAAACTCTTAGTTTGGAGAGAGTCCCAGAAAGTTCGTATTTAAGTATAGAGTTAGGTATAATCCAGCAAACTGTATTCATAGAAAAGTAGTGCTGGCAGAGATAAATAATGGAGAGTGGAAAAGGCTTGTCAATAAATAAATAAACAAGAGGAGATAGATTTTTTGGTTAAATGACATATATAGATCAAAGAAAAATGGCCGCATAAAGATAAAAAGTTGCATGTTTGTGTCCATATGTGTGAGTGTGTTTATAAAGTACTGATTTACCAAACTTTAAGCACAATCTCATCCAATGAACAAATGTGAGATTTTTCAAATATTCAGTCTTGAATGAGACAAAAAAACTTCATTTTCCTGAGATTTTTTCCCTTAATTTATAACATGTGTATCATGAAAAAAAAAACACATAAGAATAATCTTTACTATGTGAAGAGATCCCAAATGAAACAACTTTAAAAGACTAAATCAGCCCCTTACATCGTATGCTTGGCATTCCACAAAAGGAACAACCTCGGTTCATTCTTGATGACCGAGGAAGGTCCTACATCCCTAGTGTAGGACCTTGATCTGACCTCACGCTGGCAAAGACTGAGTATCTGTTTCCTTCTTTTTCCTACTTTTAGAACCCCTGATTTTCAGCTGGCACATGGCTGGCCAGAATAAAGACCACATTTTTCCAGCTTTCTTATGCATCCAGATGAGGCTATGTGATTAAGTAATGTAAGTAAGAGTAAGTGTACCTAAAAGGAGGAAATACGCAGGTGTTTACACTTTTCTCCTTCTCAAAGCCTGGGACTTAAGCAACCATCCTGGGCGGTGTGCTGAAGACAGCCACTCAGGAAGGAGCTTGGGTCTTTGGGAATCACGAAGCCCTCCTGTTAGCCATAGATTGCTTACCTTGGGAAGCTGCTTCTGTATGAGAGAAATAATTTTTTACTCTGTTATTTGGGATTTTCTGTTACTCCCTACAGAATCTAACCTTAAACTGATTTTTGATTTGGCTCCATTAACATGCCTGGTCCCTGAATTAACTGCATTAAAATCCTATGATTACTTTATCTCATACTCTGAAACAGCTTTCATAATTATCATTTTGGCTATTCTAGACTATTCTTGTACATGTCTACCATTAGATAATTTCTATGAGGCCAATATCATGTGGTCTTTTCACTGTATCCCTAGCACTTAAAAACTGATAAGTGACTAAATGAATCTTTCTTATCATATATTTTCTACCATTTTTAGATCTAAGCCTTTTACTTTTGACAAGAATGAATACTGATTAATAAATGCAAGCATCCCATGAGTCACTTCTAATCTAATTTTAATGTCACAGTTTTGTACCTGAATGAGCTTCTATTTTTATCTTTCAACAGTAAAACAAAGTGTATAGATTAAATAAAGGTGGTATGCTTTGAATTGAGAAAAACAAGTAGCCTGCCAGAATAGAATTCTTCTTCCACTTTAACTTCTGTTAACTATGGGGACCAACCTGAGGGCAAAAACTATTTCTGATCCAAAGAATCCAAGCTTGTCAAGGTGTATATGTCAGTGTATACATAGGCCATTTTGACAGAAGACATTCCCCAAAGTTTGTGCTTCCCCCTGAATGTCAGCTGGTCAGGCTGGTTGGTGAGTGGAATGGAGGGCATGTGAGGGGGTACAACTCTTTAGTGGATGAGATCCATACACTTTCCCTCACAATGTTACTATACACATCGCAAGTAGGTGTGGCTACTCCCTGGATCACTGGAGGGAAACATTTACTGAACAACTTTTGTGGACTCTGGAAATTTCTTGAAGCTTTATAGGAAGCTAGTATATTTTGATGGAACTCATTTGCCTTTGACACCTATGGAGGGTGGGTACTTTTTCTTGGAAACAAAGATTTCAGAGAAAATCTCTTTTGAGATAGCCTTCCTAGTCAACCCCTCCTCCCCAATTCCTCAGGACAGCAATGATTGAAGGATCATATTTTTTATAATTCATTCCCCAATCTCTCCCCCCTCCATCCCTCTCTATCTCTTCACTTAGTGAATGGACTTGACCATTCAACTAATTACCAAGTTGGAAACTTGAGGATCATTTAGACCTTTCTCACATTTGCCTTCAGGTCCTCAGGGGCATGTCCTATGGATTTCCTATAGAAAATATTTTTCTCAGTCACCTCCTTCTTGCATCTTCACTGCAATTGTACAGCTTAGTTAAGTGCGCCATTACTTTTACTCTGTATTATTGCAATCACTTTTTAATTGACTTCCCTGTCTCCAGGTTAGCTTCCCTCCAGTCCCTCTTACATCAGCTGGCAGGAAGATATTACTAAAATGCAAATGTGTTTATATGATTTCCCTGCTTAAAACTTTTGAGAGCTCCACACAGATTTAAGAATAATGCTTACAATTTAAATTATGCTGTAATGCACAAAGATATTATTAAAATTTAAGTGATTCAGAACAGTGAAAATTCCCTTTTATCATTCATCTAATCCCAGCCTTCTACTGCTATCATTTTGATGCGTGCCTCTGAGGTGTTTTTGTATGCTATATATGTTTACATACATAGATATACAAATATGCTTTTTTTATGTTTAAACTCAACTACATGTTTTGGAGACCCTGCATGACAATGATCTACCTCCTTCTTTTTAACTGCACCATAATATTCTCTAGTACAAATATGCAATAATTTATCTAACCATCTTCTTCCTAGTGAGTGTGTAGGTTATTGTGTGTGTATCTAGAATAGTTACATCATTGTGGAGTTTGAGTTGAGCAGTATGTTAATCTTAAAATATGATAAATACTTTCAAACAGTCCATCAGAAGTCTCTGTCAATTTATACTCTTATGAATAGTGAATGACAGGTATGTTCTTATTTTCCGACACCCCTTCCTAGCACTGATATTATCAATCTTTAAAATTTTTGCTAGCTAGGTAAAAATGATTTAATTTGGTTTTAATTTTCCTACTTTGAGTAATAGTGAGATTGAATGTATTTTCTTATTTTTATTGATCATACTTATTTTTATGCAAATTGGCTATTTGTATTTTTGCTCTTATATAATGGGGTCTTTTAAAAATGATTTGTAGAAATTCATCATCCAATTTCCATATTAATCATTTGTTTAATAAATATTGCAATTTTTGTCTTTATCAGTTACTTTTCACCTTGTCAATCTCTCTGGCCACATCCTCCAAAATTGTTTTACTCTAATAACCCTTTGCTCTCACAATAAGAAAATGCTTGTAGGTTTGTAAACCTATTAACCTGTTTCACACTTCTGTAGCTTCTTCCTACATGGTTTTTCTACTAATAATATATCCTTTCTTCACCTTTCTAACCAAGTTAATTCTTACTCATTCTTCAAGACTCTGCTTAAGTGTTACTTCCTCTAAGGAAGTTTCTTTTAGTCTTACACTTCTTTAGATGGAGCTAATGTGCTGAGCCTGACCCTCATTCACTCATCCATTACCTATTATTGCACTCAAGTAATTGTCCTCCACATCTCTGTCACTTCTACTAGACTTATATACTCTTTGGGAGTATAGCCTGAGCCTTATTTGTATTAGAATCCTATTAACAGCTCAATATGTTTGTTGATTGAATGACTCTATAAATTCAGCCTTTAGGATAAATTATTAAAACCATTCCTCTATCTGATAATGCAATTTGGATTTCTCCAAGAGAAACCCACAATTCTTCTCAAAGCAATTAAATAAGTACTTTCTTCTGAGTTGTTTAAATAAAAAGAGGGTGAAGGTGAGTTGGTGTGCATTATCTGATAGGTTGATAAATAAAATTTAAAAAATCATGGGTACTATTCAGCCAAAGTATCTTAGAATTGAGAAGAAATTCTTTTACTGTTCTATTTTCATCTCTGTGAGTATACTCTGTGTCAGTCTGTTTCATTGTTGGGCTTTCCGAACTAATATAAAATCAATACAAATTTTGCCTTCATGCAACTTCCATCTATAGGTCTTAATAGTTGTATTTAACAACACATATTATGTCTGGGGAGACCTATTATTTTCCTTTCATTTTCTTCCTACATTTTTGACTGCAGGATAAACACACCTTGATTTATTAGATGCCTATTTTAAAATCTCACCATCTTAGTTACCCTACTGTTAGAAAAAATATACTTTGTCAATATTACCTATGGAACTGATCACAGTACACCAGATACAGACTATTAAAGGAGTCTTTCAGTCCTTCAAAATGGTCCTTTTCTTATATCAATGGAACCTAAAATGTAATTAGTTTTTTGGTAATAGCCATGTCACACTGCAATCTATTACTGAGCTTGTGGCCAACAAAAATCCACTGGCGTTTTCAGCTGACCAGCATTAAAGCCTTATTCTATTTAATATAATCTGAAAGCATACTGTTTGATATTTATTCCTTAAGTTCTTGCTTGTTTTGGCCCTTGTCAGGCACAGTGAATTCCTTGTACACAAGTAAAAAGATTAAGAACCTCATCGGCACCATCTACCTTTAAATAGTCCAACAATTTCCAAACCATGTCACTGGGAGGCACAGTTATTCAATACAGACACAGTTGTTACTAAAAAGCTGTGAGTCTGGAATTATTCTTTACTAAGAAACTCAGGTATTTTCTTGCCTTATACTTAATTCAGCAGTATCCTACCTCCAGGGGTGCAATATAATCTATATGGATTTTGTTATGAAGATGTGGGCAGAAAGAAGATTGAACCTAACATAATGAAAAAGCATAAACTTTGGAGTCAGACAGACGTGGATCAGAGCTTAACTTTGCACCCAACAAGCTGTGTGATATTGCACAAGTTACTTAACATCCTTGAAGTAATCTTTTTATTTGTGAAATGGGGAAAATAATAATAATCAGCTTTGTCATGTTTGTGAGGATTTGTAAAACTATGTATGAGGAACGCGTGGTGTAGCATCTGGCACACAACGGGCAATCAACAGGCAAATGAGAAGGAAATTCTTTCGGGAAAGTTGGTCACTCATGAGTCAGCTATATAACAACACAAAGGATTCCTAAAATTAAAAATAAATCTTACACATTCAGACTGCCTTCAGATTTAAAATCTGGGAACCAGAAGGCCAAGAACCATGTGGGGTATCATTTACTATGATTATGTTACTAGGCTAAGGTCTTCTATTACCATGAGTGCCTTATAACCCAACAAGCATGTTAAAATATCAGCATAAAACACAAAACAGGAAAAAGGAGCAACTAAGGGATTAGCGTTTAAGGTCACAGAGGCATTAATCAGAACCATATAGATTTTTGGACCAAGAGAGCTTCTACTTCAAATAAATTGCCAAGATTAAAAGAATAGCTTCCATATATGGATAACACGCTGACTAAAGGAAAAAAGTAAAACTGGATTAAAATAACCTTATGGTTTTATGAAAAAAAGTGGCAGCAGAGATATACTGGAAAACTGCTAGTGTGTTACACTTTGCAATGTTGGTTTTGAGTCCAGAGCTCTTTTGCAAGCAAGTTTCATTGACCTTCTACATTTCACATTGACCTTGATGCTTACAAATGCTGCAGGGCTTGGCAATTAGTCTTTTGTGAACTGAGAATTCACTTCTTTGTAGGTTCTTAATGTTCGATCTCAATTAAAAGCTATTTAACAGCAAATTCATGGTGAGTCAGAGTAATAGAAAAATTGGGGTCAAATGGGTATCTGTTGTGTACTATGAAATAGAGAAGAGAGTTTTGAGTTTCAAGGCAGACTTTCTTCCGGTGTTAGGGAAATAAGATTTATGACTTACAGGTATTTTTTGTCCTTTGAAGGTTACATCATAATGAAATAATAAGAAAAAATGGCATTTGAGATGATAATGCAGTAGCCAGGTCACCGAGAGAGTGACTTTTCCAAAAGTACAAGAATTTAGCTTTCAACTCAGCTTTAGAATCTATCAATTAGCACTTACATTTTAGAGAAATTACCTGACATAAGCAATTGCTTCAAAAGATGGTATTTTAACTTTAGAACTTTTTTTGAAAAGGCATTTTTTTCCCTTGAATCTTCTTTTTGTCAACCCCTTTACGTCTGGCCCTTACTGCCCTTAATTTTGACTACTGCGACAGGCCGCTAATTGGTCCCTCTGCTTCTACTCTTTCCCTATTAGGGTTTATTAGGTTCCTGGGCTGACCTGGCAGCAATATTTTGTAACAACTGAGACTGTTGCCCCAGATGACCACTCCCTACTACACACATGTGATATGTTTATATGTGATAACATAATCTCACCTGGGCTCTGCCTACAATGTTCCATTTCCGTTCATCCCAGACTCTACCCCTGAATTTGGGCTTTTATTTCAAACTGTTTTTCCCTGACTCTATCAGTGAACTATTTCAGCCTGACCTTTCTCTTGCTGACCCGTCTTCAGTTCTTAACAGAATCTGAAGATGACTTCTTCGCTGCCACATTCTGGCTTCTAGACTCTACAATTGCTTGTGGAAGGATATTATTTCCTTGCAGTCTGGCTGGAATTTAACCTCTAGCTTATTCTAGCAATTTTGTACACCATCCCCTTCAGGAAGTCCCATCATCTTCTATTCTTCAAAACTTTCTAACCTTCAAAAAGCCTTTCTATTGTTAAAAACTTTCTATTACATCTTGGGTAGGGTTAAAATATCATGGTTTCACATTTAAGACTTTCCATAATATGGTTTAACTTACCTTCTGGATTTCTATCCTAATTCCTCATCATATAAACCTAATACTTAAGATATACTGAGGTGCTTCCCGTCTCTAAAATGCAGAAATGTTCTTGTCTTTGTGCCTTTGCTCATGCTGCTCCTCCCACCTGGAATTCCTGCCATACCACCTATTTGCTTGTTCAAATCCCAGACACATTTTACTTTTCAATTCCTGGCCTTTTTCGTCCATAGAGTTTTCCCGATCACTCACCTCTTTGACTCCTTCACATTTGTATTTGTATCATGCCTTTATTTTATTTTCATTTATTTTTTTATTCTACTTATGTAGACTTCAACCACAAAATTGCTGGTGGCAGCTGGGTAAAATAAAAGTAATGCAATGCCACTGCATTCTGCACACTAAAATATTTTTTTTCGCATAGAATTCAACAGGGTTTGATTCCACAAAAGCCATGGTGACTTACATAATTCCCCTCTGGTTCTGCATCCCTGTACAGAGAAAAACCATTAGGGAGTAATGGCTGATCACAGCAAGCATTTGCTCAATATGCAACAGGAACGAAAGAACTTCGTTATTTTAAATAAGTGGGTATAGTTTTACATGCATATTGGAAAGTACCAGTAGCTACAGAAATACTGTTTATAATAATTTATGTTCAGTGTTCTCATTATATGCTGATAGCAAGAATAAGAATTCTTTCCAATTAAAACAAAAGTCTTACTCTAATCTTGTGTCATGAAAAGTATTTTTAACAACGTGTATAACATTTACTATGTTCTTAATCTTCATAAATATATTCTTAACAAGACAAATACTCAGTTAATTTTCTTAACAGTCCAATAAAGAAAGAACTATTACATGCTGTTTTTGTTTTTTTGTGTTTTTTTGCAGAGAAGTAACTTGCTCTAAGTCACCTAAATTAAGTGACAGAACAGGGAATCTAAACAACATGACAACAGAATCTGTGCTTTTAACCATCATCAGTGCATACAGAACCAAGCACTTATTTATGCTCAAGTGAAATGTTTCTTTGCTGCACTGCTCTTCAATATGTAATCCTAACATTTGTTCATTCGTTACTTTATTTTTCCCTTCTGTTCATTAACTTAGCAGATACTTATCAAGCACTAATTATATGCCATATATTGAGATATATCAAGGAGAATCCCTGTTCATGAGGTGGAGAGCCAAATGTATATAAAATAATAAAGGTAACATGACACTTTAGATGCTATGTTAGATATTTGAGTAGGGTACAGTGGGAAATAAATTTCTATATGAAGTAGGGAAGCCTTGATTTGAACCCAAAAGAGAAAAGTGATACTAAGAAAGAAGAGAAGAACATTCCAGGCAGACGGAGCTGCTGTAGGGAGCATGGTGCTGTCTGGTAACTTTAAGTGGTTGAATAGAGCTGGAACATCCACAGCAATTAGCAAAATGATTCTAGAGAGGAGGCAAGTGCCAGATCAAAGGGGGCCTTGAATACTCTGCTAAAGAACTTGAACTTTCTCCATTAAACTGGGGAAACTTGAAAATTTTAAAGCAGCGGACTAATTTTATCTGTTTTGCATTTTATAAAGATCACTCCTGCAGCACTGGGTAGAAGGAGTTTAAGAGCGGCAAAAATGGAGGCAAGGGATACAAGTTACATGATTCTCTTTAATTCAGAAAAGAGATGATGAGAGATTTAAACAAGTTAGAAATGGAGATGAACAAGCGGAGAAAGACATTAGTGAAGGTAGAAGCAAGAGAGCGTGAATCTGGATTAGATGTGAAGAGTAAGGGAAAGGGACAATCTATGATGACTCCTGGGTTTATGAAGAGGGAGAAGTATATCAAGTAAAGATCATGGCTCTGTTTTGGACATACTCTGAACTACGTATTTGATTTCTAGATAGAGAACAGCAACCAGCCGTTGCATATTTGAAGCTCCTGGGAGAGATGCTGGCTCTACCTGAATTTGGTAATGCAAGAATGGTCAGTGATGACCACAGTAAAAAGAAGGTTGGGGGTCAAATACTGGACTCCACAAACACTGAAGGGCAGGGGAAGAGGAGGCATGATAAAGCCAGAAAATAGAGGAGTAGGAGGAGAGCTGGGAGAGAAGGGTATCAAGTAGGACAAGACAGATTTCTAGGAGGGAAGAGGCAAAAGTGGCAAGTGTTCTAGAGATCTAACGAGATGACCAATACTAATAACATGGTTGTTGAATATTATTTTTAAAACATCAGTAGACTTAAAATTTTTAAGAAATACTATCTTTCAAAAACATGAAAATACTTTCAAGTTTAACTAATCATGCTGACTCCAATGTGGCTGCATTAGTTTCCTACAAGACGACATAAAGAGTACCATGAGCTAGGTGGTTTAAGACAAAAGTTTATTCTCTCACAGTTCTGGAGGCTAGAAGCCTGAAAGTAGGTGTTGGCACTATTGATTCCTCCTGAGAGCTCTGAGGGAGAATTTCTTTCATGCCTCTATCTTAACTTCTGGAGACAGCTGTCAATCCTTAGTGTTCTTAGCTGTAAATACATCACTCCAATCTCTACTTCTACGTTCATATGGCTGTCTTTTTCCTATCTGTCTCTGTGCCTTCACATGGCATTCTCCTCCCTGTATGTCTTTCTCTCCTCTTATAAGGACACCAGTCATATTAGATTAAGGGCCCACCTTACTCCAATATGACCTCATCTTAACTACATTTATCACCATTCCATTTCCAAATAAGGTCACATTCTGAAGTACTGGCAGAGAGGACACAATTCAATCCATAATAGTGGCTAGCATTAGCTGGACCCTTTCACACATTATCATATTAAATCTTCATAGCACTCTGTAAAGAAGGTATTATTTGATAGACAACATTGCTACATTTCTTCTATTGTATTCTGTGTGAATAATGTCCTTGGAAGTTGTGTAATATAGCAGGCCTGAATTTATTTTTGGCACATGAGCCTTTTTTACCAGTTTTTTTTCTTCATCAAATCATTCATAGAATTGCAACGATAAATGTATTTTTAACAATATATGTATGAAGAAAGTAAACCCAGAAAGGCTTGGTGACCAATCAAGGTCATACAATTAGATCTTTCTGCCTTCATTCCTAATACTCTGTCCACAACACTACAATATTAAGTGTGCCAGATGTGATGTCATCTTAAGAATAAAAAATGAACCCAAACTGACTATAGTAGACATCTGCTTTTGCCTGCAATCCATTTTCCTTTGGTCTTAAAGGAGCACATTGACTTTCCTTAAAAACAACCTTTCCTTTCTCTCATTTCATGTGGTTTCTGCTGGTAGTGGTGGGGTTTTAATCCATCCCTCCTCGAGATGAGCCTATAGCATGTCAGGTCAACAAAGCTCATTCCAGGACTTTGTTACAATGATTAGGTAATAAAGACAACCATTCATTGGAATCGAAGTAGGTAGGGGATTCAAAATACAGGGGGCTGCCACATAACAAGAGTTCACCCTGAGAGTGAAATCATTATAGAATAAAGCATAGCCAAGAGACTGAAAGCAATTTTTGTTTTTAATCCTAGATCTAGACATACCTGCAGCTAAATGATCCTAGATTTCTAGTTATAAAAGTCAACACAATCTCTTTGGATTAAGACAATATGAATTGGTTTTCTGTGACTTCTTACAAAAACTGCCTTATTTTTGCAAATAAACTTGAATAATCAACATATAAAATTGACTTCAAGTCATCACTTTCCAAAATAATCCTAAATTTAGTAATGACTAAGTATATGATTTTTAGCAGAATCATTCCTTAGAGTTTCAGGTTTCTCATTGAAATGGAGGGGGCTGGGCTAATAAGTTTAGCAATGAAATTGTCTTCTAGTATTTACTTGATAAATTCTATAAAGACTCTTATCTTTATGATGTCTTCCAGTGGCAAGAATTGAAAATTTAAAAATCTTAATAAACGTGTGGGACTGTATATTTGTATTCATAATTTATAAATTCTGATATCTTATATACATCTAATACATTCAAATTACATTCTGATATTTAGTTACCATCATAGCTTACTTAATTGAAGTCAGAATTATTTAGAAAGCAGAATTTGAAAACTTTGCTTCAGAATTTATAAATCATACACAGTTATTCCATTATATATAGTCCTCTCTCTTTGAAAGCTATAATTATAGGTTATAATAATCATCTGTAAGAATAATATTGTTAATATTGCTACATATGCAGAATTACCTGATTTTTTTCTTTAAGCTAATTTTCCTTGGATCCTTCTAATGAACTTTATAAATCATGGCATCTGATGAATGTAGTGGACTTCAAGGAGCTGTTCTTGACTGCTCAGATTCTTTTTAATATTTATTCAATTGATTTCTTTATATACTTGTGAAACAAAATTGTCCTTTTTTTTAAAAAAAAAAAGAATTTTGGCAGGAGACTTTTTAGGCTCTCTTCTGGTCCTCACTGCTGTCTGTAAACCACTTCTCTCTCAGTATACAGGTTGGATATCATGGATATCATCCCATGCTGATGCAAGTCACCTCTATCCTTTTTCTACTCTCTTTTCTGACATTGGGAATGATATTTTCCCCGCCTCTAGGTGCTGCATATGACAGGCATTTACGTGGACCATGCCTAAGCTTCCGTTCTTCTATGGCCTCTGATTATGCAGCAACTGGTCTTAAAGGGTGTAACAGCTGCTGACGGCTTCTTCACACTCGACATTAGCTTCAGAGATCTTTGCACATTTAATAGTAATTCTCTATATTGATCAAATTCAACAAAATGTTACTGTTTTCTTCTTCCTTTTTTTTTTTCTTTTACATGATCCAATATGTATGAATTATTTACCTTTTGGGAAAAGAAAATGTTGGATGGCAATTTTTGTCATGACTTAGGTATCATGGTTTTTAATACTTTACATGAATTGCAACTTTAATCTATTGATTCTTTCTTTAAATGTCAACCATGTACCATGCAGCAATATCCTGGGCCTGGAGGTACTGAGAAAATTAGAAAAATGCACATTTATTTTAGCTGAACTGGCTTCATGGCCCATTTTTGTGAATATGTTATTTTTAATGTTTTGTTGTGGTTACATACAGTAAACAAAGTGTCTATAAAAAAAAAATTGGACCATGTAGCCAGCACTTAAAATGTGGAACTTTGCCCATCAATTAAAAATTATTTTAGAGATTTTACTTATTCATTCATGACAGATAGAGAGAGAGAGAGGCAGAGGCAGAGGGAGAAGCAGGCTTCCCGAAGAGCAAGGAGCCCGAAGCAGGACTCAATCCCAGGACCCTGGGATCATGACCAGAGCTGAAGGCAGCCGCTTAACCAACTCTGCCACCCAGGTGCCCCAATCAATTTAAATTTTACTGTGAAAAAAACTTAATGGTAATATGTTATATATACTCTAATATTTTGTAAGTAGTATAATAAACATATTTAATATATTTAATTCAATATTTAATATACTATTTTAAGTGAGTAATATAATGCTTTATAACTATAAGGCTTATATAATAGAATTGTCATTATTAGGAAGCATGACAAGCATAAAGTTAAAACTACAAATACTTCAAAATGGTATTAAACAAAAGCCATGAAGTCTACCAGACCTAGTAATCCTCCTGCTCCTCAGAGGTCACAGTTTTATACATTTCTGATTAAAGTCTTAAATATATTTTATCAAAGCCTTTGAAAATATGATTTTACTTCCATCTTTCATTTCTAAGATACATTAATACTGCCTTACACATGTATATGTAGGCAATATATACTTATGTACACAGAAGACAGAAGTGCAGCAGACAGCACAGGAAAGCGGAAAGAGGACAAAAGACAAATAGCCATGGCACTGGGAGAGACAGGAAATAAACACCTGAGGGGAAACAAGTCAGTAATGTCTGAGCTTTACTCACTGAACGAAAAGTAGCCAGTGGCCTAATAAAAGGCTCAGCTCTCTGCAGAACCTGAAGTGAAGACTCCCACTCCTGACACTGTCTGTGGGAGCCAGGAGCTGAGTGGATGCTCTTATCACAAGCCAGGAAGTTCTGCGGCAGTTAGCGGCCTTTGGAAAAGCTGTGAGAGAAGCCGGCCATGCCTGTTTGAGAAGACTTCAGCCAACTGGAAAAAAGCCTCTCAGCTCAGCGGCAGAACCCTCTGACAAATCAAGTGGTCTCTCTTACTCTGTCCCCTCCAGTTCAGTAGATAAGCTCTATACTGGAAAAGAAAGCCCAATTAATATCTTATTAATTGCCAAATCTACTACTTCTTGCTCTGTACTTGTTGAGGGAACCGATTCTCTGACAGGAATCAGTAAAGAAGAGGTAAGTGTAGTTTAACAAAAGAGATGAAGCCAAGGGCGCCTGGGTGGCGCAGTCGTTAAGCGTCTGCCATTGGCTCAGGGCGTGATCCAAGCATTCTTGGATGGAGCCCCACGTCAGGCTCCTCTGCTGGGAGCCTGCTTCTTCCTGTCCCACTCTCCCTGCTTGTGTTCCCTCTCTCGCTGGCTGTATCTGTCAAATAAATGAATAAAATCTTAAAAAAAAAAAAAAGAGATGAAGCTGAACAACCAGACACATGGCTCTTCTAAAGCAGCTACAGTTGATGAAATAGAATAATTCAAAATGTATGCTGGGAATTCTTAAGATAATACAATAGGATCTTGTAAAGGAAAAGGGAAAATACACCAAAGAATTAAAAAGACACTACTGAAAATTCAATACTCATTTTTATTTTTATTTTTTAAAGATCTTATTTTTTTATTCGACAGAGATAGAGACAGCCAGGGGAACACAAGCAGGGGGAGTGGGAGAGGAAGAAGCAGGCTCATAGTGGAGGAGCCTGATGTGGGGCTCGATCCCATAACGCCAGGATCACGCCCTGAGCCGAAGGCAGACGCTTAACCGCTGTGCCACCCAGGCACCCCTCAATACTCATTTTTAAAAATATGGCAGAACTATCTTTTTTTTTTTTAAAAGGATTTATTTATTTATTTTAGAGAGAGGGAAAGAGCATGTGCATGGGGGGAGGGGCAGGCGAAGAGAATCTCAAGCAGACTTCCCTCTTAGTGTGGAGCCCAAGGTGGGGCTCAATCTTATCATCCATGAGATCATGACCCATGAGATCATAACCTGAGCTAAAACCTACAGTCAGACCCTTAACTGACTGAGTCACCCAGGTGTCTCAGGAAGAACTCTCTTAAAATCACATGAGAATGGAAAATCTTGAGTTAAGATAGGAAATATAAAGGAGGCTAGATTCACGTTATCTAATGTGCATATTCTGTGAGTTCCAGCAGGAGTGAAAAAAATTGAAGAGGAGGAATTTTCAAAGAAACAACTGAAGATAACTACCCTGAAGTGGAGGAAAAAAATGAATTTTGGTTCTCAAGGGCACATGAGAGCCAGTCAGGATAATGTAAAGAACACATATTCTCAGACATATACTGGAGTCATATAAGATGAAGAGACTATCTTATACATTTCCAGACAGAAATAGTAGGTTAATATCAATGTCTCTGATTAATAATGCATTATAGACTCCAGGTTGATAAAGAGGTAGGGACACGAAGAGGCAATTGTCAGAGAAAGATGAAAATGGTAATACTAGATTAACATATACAGTCAAAGATATGCAAATTAAAACAATGAGGTGTTTTTATAACCAATTAGGCTGGTAAAAATTATTTAAAAAGATGAATAAGAGGTAGAATTAAGTAAAAATCAATGAGTATTCAATCTTTTAAGAGGATCCTAAATTGGTATAATATTTTGGAAAGTAATTTGCAGTATCTTATTTTAAAAGAGTATCACCTACCCTTTGACTTAAGAATTACCCTTCTAGAAATCTGCCTATGATAATAAAAGCATATGTGACATATAGCATAGTTTATAAGAAGAAAAAAGGGAAGCATTCTATGTGTTTACTGTTAAACGAAAGACTGAAGAAAATACAACCATGTAACTTAGGGCAGACATGAAAAAGAGGGATAGTTATACATACTAATCTGGAACGTAATATCGTTGTAGCATGGCTATAATCCCTCAATATTTATTATTTCATTTTTCTACTGTAAAAAATGCACTGTTTTTTTAAAAAAAATTCATTAAGATAGAATTTACATACCCTAAAATTCACCTTTTTAAAGGATTTTAATTCTTTGATTTTACTGGTGTGTAACATTCAACACTATCTGGTAATGTTTTAAAATGTACCCAGGATTTGCTTTGATCAGGTGTGATAAGACACAGACTGAAAATGACAGTCATGCAGGAATACGCTTTTAGACTCAAAGACTCCTAGAACTAAGAGGCACAGCAAACCACACAGGCCATATCAGAAGCACCAGGGTTGGCCAGGAGGGAACAAGAGTGAGGGAAAATGTGGACCAGAGCCTTTGCTGCAGTTTTAGCAGGAAGGAATGGGCAAGGCAATGTAAGCTGGCCAAGCAAGTTCATACTTGGCTAGTTGAAATGATTTCTGGGGGCTTCAGGGTGTAGGGGCTGCCTCTAGTTGTCTGATACCTACCTCTAGGGTGATCAGGACAGGGGGATAATAGTTTGGGGTGGGAGTGCTCAATGAAGGAGGTGGTTGGGGTATGGGCTTTGTATTGATTGACTTGCATATTAAAGGCCCACTGCAAGTGAGTCCTCTACAATCTCCAGGGATTAGTTGCCCTGGAGGGACAGTCTCTTTAGGACAAGCAAGTCCCAGACATCAAAACATCAGAAAATATAAAAAATTAAAAAAGCATGATTAATATAGATAACATGATCACTAAGACAAGGACTGCATTTTCCCAGCCTCCCTTGCAGCTGTTCTCAGCACTTTTATGGAATGTTTTTAACAGCATCCTCCCTCCTGCTGGCTAGAGGTAGACAGAACAGGTAGAACTAGGGCAGCATGTTGGACCGTGAGATTGAAGTCCTATGCTGAGGAGAGTGGAAAAATGAAAGAGAAAGAAACTGGCTCCCTAATGATTGCAGAACTGTCACAAAGCTCTGTACTGTCTCGTCAGACTTTTATGTGAGGAAGAAATAAATTTCTCTCTTAATTTAAGCCACCATGATTAGAGTTGTTCAGTTACTCATCATCAGACCTAATACCAAATAATACAATGGCTAATTAAAAGATATTGAAGCTAACTTGCATAGCATGATTCCAGTTTTGTGCACAAAACAATATACAGAGAGGTACAGATAGAGATGCGGGCATATACATGTACAGAAAATTTAGGAAGCCTATCTCTGGATTAATGGGGATTAACTCTAGGAGAGAGAACTGGATGGCAGAAGAATAATCACATTTTATGTTTATTAATAATTTTTTAAATGGCAGGTTAAGATTTATTGTCACTCTTTATATTTTTAATTTTGTTTAAGTATAAATTTAAATAGCAAAGAGATCCATTTTCATAGCCCCTTTTACAAGCAGCTATTGAAAGAAAACATAAAATTGTAGTTAATGAACAACGTATTCATAGTTATGCTAAATTGCTGTTAACTATTTGTTTTCCTAAAATATTTGACTTTCTTCCCAGTCTGTTATTTTATGAATCACCCTGCAAATCTGATAGTGTCTACTACTGGTATATATAGATTATATGTACATAGAGTTATGCTCGTAACTATCAAAACCAAATAAATTAATTTTCTAGAGATTTTTTTTTAAAAATCCATGAAGTGAACACCAATCGCTTCTTTGTTGTCTTTCCTTTCGGGAAATCTCCTTTGCTGGTTCCAAGCTATTCCTGTCAGTCTCTTTCAGAGGGCGAGGTCTGTGACACAGTGTGGCTGGAGCAGCCCATCCACCTGGACACAATTACATCAAAGATGGGGATGGGGCCCAACTAGAGACAACACAGTCGACAGATCTGCAACATAGTCAATAGATCTTTCCAACAAGCAGAAAGAATCTGCTTAAAAAGGAAGCCAAAGGGAGCATGCAAAGAAAAGTAGAGGTCGTCTATCTATTTATCTATTGATCAATTGATCGATCAATCAATGATTTCACTGTTGTTTGAGCTCCTGCATCTAGCTGTTCCTGGATTACTACACTTTTCAGGTATGAGACTCAAATTATTTTTGTTTTTCCTTAAATTAGGATGAGTTGGGTTTATGTCACGGATTAATTCACTGTTTTATTTGGTGAGATGTTTCCTTCAATTGTTTCAAGGACTCAGTTATAAAAAAAATTCTGCATACACATAACATCCCATTTATAACTTGGCAAACTCACTTGCAAATTGAGTTTATTAGAAATGAAACCTAACTCTTAGGTAGACTCATATGAAATGTCCTACATTCAATAATTTCTCACCTACAAAAGTAACATTTTTATAAGATTGTTCAATTTAATATAAAGATATTTTTCATCATAGCTTAGAAACAAAATACCAACACAATATTTGTTTATTTTAGGAAGCACAGACAATATGCAAAACACAAAGATGAAAACAAACAAAATTATTCTAAAGCTGTAATCCAAAAATAAACACCACTATATTTTCAGTATGTTCTCTCTCACATAATAAACTTGGTTTAGAAAATATTTTATTGGACCAAAAAAACCATTAAGTTAATGATAAGTTTGTTATTTTGGAAAACCATTTAATTAAAAAAATTCACCTTGCTTTCCAATAAATATGCTTTGTAAAATTAATTTACTTTTTAAAAATGTCCTGCTTTAAGCTTTTCTCTGAGGTTCATTTTTATTAAATAAATTGCAAACAGGGTAATCCATCCAAACTGGAAAGACTTCTTTAAATAATTCTCAACATATGCAGTGTTTGATAATTCCATTATTTACTACATAATCCTAACTCCAGAGTATTTTTATTAATTATATGCTTGGTTTATAAATAATTATAAACAGGTAAGAATCCTATTATATCCAATTTGATATATTATAAAAATATTTTACAGAATATGCTTTATTCTACATTTTAAGTTTTAGACTGAATAATCTATTTGGTCTAAACAATCTATATTTGGTAACATGCCAAAGTAATGGCATGAGTAAAACTGGGAATTCCAGAAATGTTAGTACGGTATTGTTTTAATGATACCATTGCTTAAAATGGTCAATTAATTTATAAAGCAACTCTCTATTAAGTGTGTACTTCTGTAAATGCCAGAACTTTCCTTGGTGCAGATATTCTGAGCACATCAGATGAAGCCTACATGATTTTATAAAATTATATGTAGAAGGAAAGAACATAAAGATAGAGGATAATGAGTGTCTGGGGGAAGGAGGTAGGGTCTTCAGGTTTTCAGATACCAGTCCGGTGAGGATTTTGGGATGTCATAACTGTGAATGAGAACAGGTGGGGCCCTGAGGCAGCAGTGAGCTTGCTGTGTTCAAGGCAGATAGATGGTCTGGATGGTCCTACAATGGCCTACAAGTTCTACGCACAGTGGGAGGGGATAGAAGTAGAAGACAACATTTAAGAACTAAGCAGAGTCTAGATCATTAAAGGCATTGCAGACCAAAGTAAAGACTTTGTATTTTTTTTCCTAAGTGCAGTTTGCACTTTTTTTTTTTTTTTTAAATCACTCCGCTGTAAAAAATGGGTTGGTAAGGGCAACAAAGCAAGAAGAGTAGTTACGAGGCAACTGCATTAAGTTAAGGAAAGACTGCTTTAATTTAAAGTATGAGAGAGTCACAAAGTAGGTATTAACATGTTCCCTAGTGTGTTCCTTTAACTTTATCTAACTTGACCATTGAGAGCAATGTTTTTGTTAGACGAAGTTCAATTTGGGCAAATAAAAAGGTTATGAGACATCTACAAAAACAGAAAGGTGTGACAGCTTTTGAAAATCAGAATACAGGTTTCCCTCACTAACAGAAAGTAGAGGTTTCCTGTGAAAAATTTTGAAAGCTGAAATGGTGTAAAGCAAAGAATATCCCTTCTTTCCAAAAGTTCGCGATAGATCACTTTGTTTTTATGAAACATTTACATTATTATTGTATCAGCACATGGTCTTTACAACTAGATAATCAGTGTTTTATTATTTCTGCATCAATGAGAAGGTGCTTTCTGGACAAAATTTCAAAACTATAGGGGTGCCTGGGTGGCTCAGTTGGTTAAGCGTTTGCCTTTGGCTCAGGTCATGATCCCAGGATCCTGGGATCAAGCCCCAGATCGGGCTCCCTGCTTGGAGGGGAGCCTGCTTCTCCCTCTCCCTTCTCCTCCCCAGATTGTGGCTCCCCCTGCTTGTGCTGTCTCTCTCTGTCAAATAAATAAATAAAATCTTAAAGAAAATATTCAAAACTACAAAACTCGTATTTACGACCATACCCACCTCTAATGGTCCCCATTAAAGTTAATGTTTGATGTAGATTTGCTTTGTCTTTCCATGATTGATATCAAGATTCTCAACTGTAGTGTGCCTTTTGTCATAATGTCTGTGAATGACATATTATTTTTTAAAAGAAGTTGTTTTCCTATCATAAAGGAGACATCTTTAACACAAGCAAAAAATATACCCTTTGATCATTACATTTACAACTAGGTTCCTCATAGGCTTCTGAAGGAATTCAAATTTGATTTGGAGAGAGGTTTGCTCCATTCATACTAGCTTCCCTACCAATCTTTTTTCTTTCTACTTTCCTGGCTGGTTCTCAATTTCTTAATTAGTAAGAAGGGTAGGCATCTATAGTTGGACTGAAGGGTGGGTCTCTTTAGCAACTGAGCATCTCCCTGTAGCTAAAACCTTGCGAATATAACACATGACTGGTAGCATTATTTTAACTACAGGAACTGTTTCATTTGTTCCATCTTATAAAAAATAGTAATTTTAAGCTTTCCATGTTGTACAATTAAAGCTTCCATCATGTGATAAATGTAGTCTTCCAAATGTTTTACTTGGAGGTAGTATGAAATATTTTCTGAATCTGTTACCAGTTAACTCTACGACTGAGGAATATTGTTTCATTTAGGCAGACAAATTTGGAACATTGGACTTGACATAAGGGAACCTTTTGTTTTTGTTTTAGTATTTTATTTAGCTAAAATGTAAGAAGAAATTATATGAATTATAAATCCTCTTTTAGGGAAATGACTACTTTCTCCATTTTTTTTTTTTTTTGGAACTAACTAGTAAATCCCCCTAGGCTCACCCTTGATTCTTCCTTTCTTTAAGTGGCCCTTCTCAATGCCTGAGTTTCTCCAGCAGCTTTCCACTTCCTCTCTAGACCTGTTTCCCCCCTGGGAGTATCCTGGGATTTCTTGCAATGATATATAACCTATATTAAAGAAATCATTAAATCACAGAAACTGTAGCTAATGGAAGGCCTTTTTGTATACTTCCATTCCAGTGTAATGGGATACTTCAGTGATTAGGTTCATGAAATGGAGATAGAGTCGTGGAGGTGCTATCGCTTTTTGTATTTATGGATTGCTGTACCGAATACAATAGCATGTCTCATATAATATATGGCTATGCCAAAATGAAAACTGAACTTATTTCAAGAAAATCATGCCACTAATGTTTAGGGGAAAGGTCAATGCATTACTTTCAGGCCTAAGAATCCTGAAATAGCCATTGCATCTGAATGAAAAGGAGAAAAAAAATTCATTGATGTCTTTGGTTGACATTTGTGATGAGTGGAAGATGAATAAATTCACTCACAGTGATTGATGTAACCTAATAAAAATGTCAATAAATTCACATCATTCTGTTGCTGTATCTCAATCACGAGTGAACTAAGTCATGCCTACTTTTATTTCTCAGGCAGAGAAAACACACTAGTGTATTTCTTCATCCATTCAAAGGTGGGACTGAGTACTACAACACAGAAGACTCAGACGAGAAAATGTAGAGGTACATAGAGAAGAATTAATTGTGGTCCTGCCTTCAAATTGATTCTGGTCTCTAGGAGAAAAAGACATGCACCTAAATAATTATAATATAATGTAGTAAGTAGCTAACATTTCAGAGGACAAGAACAGCTAAAAAATATGATTGCTTTTCAGAGGAAGGGGAAACTACCAAAAAACAGAGAAGCACAATTATGACAAAAGCTGCCATTTCATATAAATGTGACTGACATCAGAGAGTGTTCAAATTTAGAATTCGGCTTGATGTCTGAAAAATTAGGTTCCTTCTTTACCTCTTTCTTCTTTCTCTTCTTTTCCTTCTACCCTATCTTTTCCTTCCTTTCCCTCTTTTCTTACGATTTTCTTTCAGCCACACATACTTACTGTTTATGCTCAGCACCACGCTACGTGCCACGATAAATAAGATAAAGACTGTCCTCAACAGCTCATGGCCTCCCCCAAATGCCCATTCCAATACGAAGGATTTCCCCTTCTATTCAAAAGCAAATATGTTTAAAATATATAGGAGGGGATATATATTAGAAATTTGGGAGGAGAGAGAGCAAGGGGAGAGTGGAGTAGAGCTAGGATAGAAAATTAAGTGGAGAAAATGAGGTAGCTGGTATACAGCTTAACCTTTTGTTATCAGGAAATTAAGAGTCATCATAAACCAAACGAAACTTGTCCAGAGAGATTCTGGCTTCTCAGAAAACACGAGTGCAGTTTTGGTATCTAAATGAAACACTGAGGGACGAAAGAGATAAAGAAAGTCTCTTTCCTTGCTTCATTCAGCAGAGTGCCCAGCAAAATTATGGGCATTTGAAGACCCCAGATAAATGAATAAATGCAGGATAGTTTTGTTCTACTGATGGGCAGTGGCTGGGCTGGGGAAGCTTCTGCAAGAGCTGTGGCAGGTAGTGTGTAGGTAAAAGTGAGCCCCCACAGGTAACAGCTAACAGACAGGTGGGACTGTCCCACAAAAAAACCTCAGGGGCATTGGAAAAGGGTGCTAGGGCCTAACATTATGGTGTATGAGCTAAGAATACAGCAGACTTCTGGGCCATGCATATAAATCGTGATTAGAGTACAACATGTAAGTGCAATGCAGATGTCTCACGCACTACAGAGATAAGCTGAGTCATCCCCTTGTAAGTCGGATTTGCTGGCTGAGTTAAGGGTGATGAATGCAGGGGAGAGGGAGAATTTTCCATAAAGAGGGCCAAGTATGATCAAATATGTGAAGTGAGAAACAGCATGGTCTCTTTGGGGGAATTACTAATGCTTCACTGTTAATGCAATATAAGCTAAAAGATAGAAAAGGGAGGAGATAAGGCTAAAGATATGTTGTGAGCAAGGGCCAATCATACAGAACCTTGAATTTCTATATTCTTTTTTTTTTTTTTAAGATTTTATTTATTTATTCGACAGAGATAGAGACAGCCAGCGAGAGAGGGAACACAAGCAGGGGGAGTGAGAGAGGAAGAAGCAGACTCCCAGGGAGGAGCCTGATGTGGGGCTCGATCCCACAATGCTGGGATCACGCCCTGAGCTGAAGGCAGACGCTTAACCGCTGTGCCACCCAGGCGCCCCTGAATTTCTATATTCTAAATTTCTAATTCTGTCCTCAGGGTGAAGGAAAGCCAATGAAGGATTTTAGGCAAAGAAGGAAGCTTTAAAAAAGAGTAAAAATAGTTTCATTTAAAAAAAAAAAAAAACTCTAACTCAACAAGTGGTGATGAAATGGTCAATACGAAAAAAAAAAAAAGAACCTTGGTCTATACCTCATATTTCATACAAAAATAAACTCAAAATGGATCATAGACTTACATGTAAAGTGCAAAGCTGTAAAACTTCTAGAGGACAGAAGAGAAAATCCTTGTGACTTTGGGTTGGGTAAAGTTTTGATTTCTTTATTCTTATTTTTTTGAAAGATTTTATTTATTTGATAGAGAGCACATGGGTGCTAGTTAGCGGGGGAGAGGCAGAGGGAGAGGAACAAGCAGACTCCTTGCTGAGTGCTGAGCCCAACAGAGGCTCAATCCCAGAATCAGGAGATCAGGACCAGAGCTGAAGGCAGATACTTAACTGCTTAACCTACTGAGCCACTGAGGTGCACCTAGGTAAAGTTTTTAGGTATCACAGCAGGAAGCATAATCCATAAAAGAAAAAAATCATAAATTATATATTACCAAAATCTTAAAAAGAATACTCTGTGAAAGATACGATTCATACAATTAAAAAAAAAAAGAACTAGCTATGATCTAGAAAAGTATCTAGAAATCACATTTTTTTTTCTTTTTAAAGATTTTTATGTACTTACTTGAGAAAGAGAAAATGTGTATGCGAGAGAGAGCACCAGCAGGGGGAGCTTCAGTGGGAGAGGGAGAAGCAGGCTCCCCACTGAGCAGGGAGCCTGATGTGGGGCTCAATCCCAGGACCCTGGGATCATGACCCAAGCCGAAGGCAGATGCTTACCTGACTAAGCCACCCAGGTGCCCTACAAATCACATTTCTGACAGAGGACTGTATCTAGGAAATATTTTTTAAAACTTCAAAACTCAACATTAAGAAGAAACTAACCCAAAGAAAAAAATGGGTAAAAATCTGAAGACATATTTCACCAAGAAGAAATACATGGATAGCAAATAAACATATGAAAAGATGATCAGAATTAATAGTCATTAGGAAATGCAAGTTAAAATGACAATAAGATACCAATATTGACTCACAGGAATGGCTAATTTTTTTAAAAAAGTTACAATACCAAGTACTGTTGATAGCACAGAACAACTGAAACCTATAACTACTAGTGGGAATGTAAAATGGTACACTCAGTTTGGAAAACATTTTGGTAGTTTCTTACAAAATTGAACACATATTTACCATTTAATCTAGTCATTTTATACCTTTTATACCTTATACCTTGGTATACATATATACCATGGGAAATGTAAATACATGTTCACACAAAAACCTGTGCATAGATGTTCAGAACAGATTGGTTGATTAACTTTTTAAAGATTTTATTTATTTCTTTGAGAGAGTGAGCAAGACATAGAAAGAACGAACAGGGGAAACAGCAGGCAGAAAGAGAAGCAGACTCCCTGCTGATCAGTGAGCCCAACGCGGGACTTAATCCCAGGACCCTGAGACCATGACCTGAGCCAAAAGCAGACACTTAACCAACTGAGCCACCCAGGTGCCCCAGAGCAGTTTTATTAATAATCACCTAAACTGGAAGCAAGCTAGATGTCCTTTAACCACTGAATGCATAACCAAACTATGGTACATCCATACAAAGATATATTGTTCAACAATAACAACAATAAATGTGAATGAAGCTCAGGTGCATTCTGTTACAAGAAAGAAGCCAGACTCAAAAGGCTTCATATTATATAATTTCGCTTATAGAACATTCAGAAATATAACTCTTCCTTAAAGAAGTATTCTGATTAAAAAATGTAGAAGAAATAAAGAAACAGAATAATCACCATTAGAATACAACAGTAATAATTCTTGCAGACAAGATCTATGGATGATAAAATTAGCAGGGAAAAGTTTGAGGAGAAACAGGATATTTGTATAGTGCAAATTATATATATTAGTTACATAATACATATATTAGTTACAAAAGGGGCAAAGTAACTTTACAGTAGATAATCTAGTAGACATCACCTTAACCAAGTGATCCATGTTAACATCCTAGGAAGGCAGATGGACATGATGTTTCCCCCAATACAGTGCACTCAGAAAGGTACATAACTTACGGGATACTCCTGCCAAAAATGCATAAGCACAAATCAAATTATGGAAAAACAATAGACACACCCAGACTGAGGGACATTCTACAAAGTAACTGACTAGTGCTCTTGAACAGTGTCCAAGGTCATGAGACACAAGGATAAATCAAAGAATTGTCACAGATTGGAAGACACTGAGGAGATGTGGTAAGTAAGTGCAATGTGGGAGCTTGGATGGGATTCTAGAACAGATGAGGACAGTAGTGAAAAGGCCCGACAGAATCTGAATAAAATTCTGTAGTTTCATAAATAGTTCTGTGCTGATATTTATTTCTTTGATTTGATAATAATTCTATGATCATGTAAAATACTAGCATCGGGAAACTGAGTGAATTTTATATGGGAATTATATTATTTTTACAAATTTTTCTGTAAGTCTGAAATTATATCAAAATGAAAATTGGAGAAAAGTTACAGTAACATATTCCAACAACAACAAAATAAGTATTAAAATATTCATCATGAGATTAAATAAGGAACTTGGTAGATTTCTATTCATTAAGTTTATGGATAATTTTTTATTAGAAGTCACATATTCAAGGAACCTATAATCACTTTCAGTGATAAAGACTTGTACTGGTCTTTATCCAGTCCTACCTAAGACCATCAGGAACCTGGTGAAGGTTCCTGAGGAATGACTGATTGCCTGAACTTCCAGTCTGGCAGAATGGTTCTTATTCTCCTGAGTTCATGAATGCAAATTCACGTCTATTAGATAGAATTATCCATAGCCCTTCTTCAATTTGGCATCATCAAACTTTTTACCAGAAAAAAATTGCATCATGAATGATCTGGAAGGAATTTTTATTTTTGGAAATGAGTAAGGTTTCACTGTGCAGATAATTCTATTCAATTTGGTTTCAAGCTATTAAAAGGCAACATTATGTATGCATAAAATTGTATTTATATTCCTTTTCTCTCTCCTAGTTCTTATAGTTTACAGTGTTATCTTCACATCCAGCGACTTGTTACTAGAGTTTTTAACCTGTTACATCTTATTACAGTCTACCCAATTAGGAGGCTGGTTAGGGAGAGGAGGGAGCCACAGGAAGGAGACATTAAGTTAGAGGCAGATCTAGGAAGGTGATTAGACGGGATGACCTTGAGAAAACCCAGATACTTAAACATGGGAAGAGCAAGGATAAATTCTTCCTGAATACAGACGAAGTATATTCTCTGTTGTAAACAGGGAAGTACACTTGGCGGAATATAAGCTGGTGATCCCAATTAGCCCCAGTGCTGCTTGAACAGAGTGAGATACACAGGGCTACCCAGAGTATGTCATTTTGTTCCTTATTTGTTATAGTCACACTTTGTTCATTTTCTGTTTATCAATATGTATACATAATAATTTAGAATGGTAAATACTTTGCAGTAAATACCCTGAAAATCCACAGACTCCAGAAATTGCACAAGAATAATTCATCACTATTCTCAGTAACAGCAAATAGTAAATATTAAGGATGTTAGAAAAGAGAAAATATAGAAACTCACAATTTCTTCTCTTTGTGCTGCCTCTCATCTTTTCTTTTCCCCTGGGTTGCACATCTTTCCACTTTCCTGTTATCACCGCCCCCCCGCCCCAATTCATTAACAGCACTCTTTGGGGCAGGAGCCCTGTCATGAGCCTCAAGTTCTCTTGTGTCCTCAGTGATGCTCACAATCTTTCTAATTTTTCCTGATCAGTTTTCTTTCACACTTTTTTTTCTCAGGGGCTACTTCAAACATTCACCAATACCCCAAGCCCTCTATCTATCCCTTCACCACGTGATTGTGCCTCTTACATGATTGAAAAAAAGCAGGCTAGTAACCCCAGAGGTGTCTGGACCTTCTAGGTACCCACATCCTTTCCATATCATAGTTCTCTATGTACCCATCAGCTCCTCAGGGATTTGGAAGAGGAAGAGACACATGGGAGAAATGCAAGTAAATTTTAAGATGCCTTTGTCATTTAGCACGAATGTATTCTAGGATTCAGGAGACAGGTAAAGAATGAAAGCGGAGGAGGGAGATGCGTGGACCTGACCCAGGCGGACAGGATTTTGGCTTTCTTATTCCCTGCCAAATACCTAATGCTTACTAAAGTGCCTGGCACAGAGTTGTTACACACATAATAAATATTATTTGAATGAATTAATAACCTAGAATGCTAAGCATTTGGAATGTAAGTAAGAAACCAACAAATCTAATTTGCATTTTTAACCTATTGTCTGACTGTTGTGTGCACACACCTCACAGTCCACTGCAAGCTGACCATCCTCAGATATGCTGTAATGGGCTGTGCCCTCCGAATTGCCTCATCCAATAGATGATTCTCAACCCTTATCTTACTTGGTTTCCCAGCTCATTTTGTTCTATGGATCTCTCCCCCATTCTTAGAAACCTGTTTTCTTCTAGGTTGTTTTTTCTGTCTCTTTTGTAAGCTTTTCTTTTTCAGTCTGCCTGTTAAAGATCATTTTCCTCAACCTTGTAGGAAAGCTCAGCCTCCCTACAGCTTCAACTACTAATCACTGCTCATCTGGGGATTTGCACCTGCAGCCCAGACATCCACCCAGGTTCCAGAGGCTTTCTGGAAGTCTCCAAATGTCCCAGGCACATCAAAAACAACATATCTAAGCTAGAATTCATTATTTTATCTCCAAATCTGTATTTCTCCAGAATTTTCTCTCCATCCCCTTACTTATGTTAAACCAGAAACCTGTAAGACATCTGAAATTACCCCCATTCCCTTATTGTCCACGTATGATCAGTCACTAAAGTCTCCCAATTTAGCCTTGGAAACAGCTCTTGACTCTATTCCCTTCTTCTTATCTTTACTTACTTAATCTATTTTCTCATTATTTTTTTACTTGGATTACTACACTAGCCTCCCTATTGCTTTGCCTGCCTATAGCTTTTTCTTTCCATATGTAATCTGTACTGTGATCACTTTGCTCCAGATGTTTTGGACGCCTGCAATATCATGACTTCTTTCTTAGCCACGAGGGTTGAGAAGCTATTTCCTCTGCCTGGAAAACTCGCCTACCGAATCCTGGCATGGCTTGATCTTTCACTTCATTCAGGTTTTTTTCTCTTTACCTAAAATTAAATTCATATATTTAATTTCTTTTGGTTTCCTCCAGTAGAGAGCAGCTCTTTTTCAATACCGTATTACCTGTGCCTAGAAGACTGGGCATCCAATAAATATTCACTGAATAAGTGAATGAGTAAATTAACAATAACTGTATCTAAAATAACGAACATCATATGGGAAATACTGGCTTACTTGTTTGTTGCTCCCAGTGGATTGACGCCAACAAGTGGGTTTCTCAAGAGCACGGAGGGCTTCTTTTCTATAGCTCGGCAATAATGTCTAGCACCTAGTGGGACTCAGTAAATGTTTCTTGGAAAACAAAGTGAAACAAAACTCTCAACCTATCTTTGCTGGCAGAGAAGCTGAACTCCAGAGGTAGGGGTGATAATCATCTAATTTATTTTATTAGAATCAGATTTGCAGAATATTTACCCCTTCAGTGTATATTCCATATAGTTCCTTACAGGAAAAATTTTGCTTACAGGAAAAAATTTACCTATACTTTTCTCTTCACAGATTGTTAAAGATAAAACTTAATTGAAGGTACTTTTTATTTCTTCCTGAACCTGTCTATCTTCTCTTTGGATCACTGATACAAACCTGAAGTTATTAAAAAAAAAAGTTAGACATGGGGTGATAAGTTTTCACAGTATGAATTTTCCTCACCAACATCTTATGACTCTCTTCCTTTGGCAAACGAATGGAACACAAAATATTAGGGCTAGATGTGACCTTTAGTGTTTTCTAGTCCAATCTGCTCTTTCCAATCTTTTGTGCAGAGGAAAAAAATTGAGGCCTAAAGACATTGAGTGACTTGCCTGAGACTCTATAACAGGCAGTAGGATACACAACCTGGTGGAGAAACAGGTATCATACTGGTGGCAACAGTAATAGTTAAAATCTTGGACAATGTATTACTTGACAAGTAGAATGTAATTCTAGGACCAGAGAGGCAGTTCTTGCGCACTTACTGTACAATGTATTTGACTGACCGGAATCTGCTTTCTGTCCTAGAGGCTGTGCGGACCCACTGAAACTGTCTGGAAGGAACCCACAACATTCTGGCATATTTAAAGGGGTTTGGGCAGGCCCAGCACTTCCTGTTGTAGGTTCCGTACCGTCCCACAGAGTCATTAGGGATGTCCAACAATGAAACGAAGTTACGTCTGGGAGTTTGCTATCCTGATTGGCTTCTACTACTCCTTTCTAGATCTATGATTTGTTAGAGCTATAGCTGTTCTACCTAAATTTAATTATCAGCTACTAAGCTGGGAGATGGGAACTTCATTAGTTCTCTCGTGTCTTCTATCATCATGATTCAAACTGCTGGGCTTGGGGCGCCTGGGTGGCTCAGTTGTTAAGTGTCTGCCTTTAGCCCAGGGCCTGATCCCAGGGTCCTGGGATCGAGTCCCACATCGGGCTCCCTCCTCTGCTGGGAGCCTGCTTCTTCCTCTCCCACTTCCCCTGCTTGTGTTCCCTCTCTCGCTGGCTGTCTCTCTGTGTCAAATAAATAAATAAAATCTTTAAAACAACAACAACAACAACAACAAAAACTGCTGGGCCAGTCTTCTGGAGTATGGTTACAGCACTGTATTGCTTTATTATCTACCCACAATTCTTTTTTTTTTTTTTTTTTTTTTTTAAGATTTCACTTATTTATTTGACAAAGAGAGAGACAGCCAGCGAGAGAGGGAACACAACACAAGCAGGAGGAGTGGGAGAGGAAGAAGCAGGCTCCCAGTGGAGGAACCCGATGCGGGACTCGATCCCAGAATGCTGGGATCACGCCCTGAGCCAAAGGCAGACGCCCAACGACTGAACCACCCAGGTGCCCCATCACAATTCTTATCTTTTTATAGAAGAGTAGCACTTTCTCTTTTGGTTATGTAACTAATGACACTGCTGTATACCTTACCAGTTACAAATTGCTACTATCCATGCTACTAATGGCTACAAGCCTGTTCTCTAAATAATGGCTTCTACTTGCTTCTTGGAGAAAAAGTATGTGCTGAACATAGGGTTTAGCTCGATTATCTCTTTTTATATCAGTTTTATCTTAACAGGTTAATGAAATTGTGATGTGTATCAAATAAATAGGTTCAACTTTTATCACACATACTTTTTATATAATACAGCTTTTCATCATTTAACTTTACAGTTTAAAATAAAAGTAGTTATATGCCCAAATATGAAAGAGCAAAAGTATTCCCAAGAACTTTGTAATATGTATCTCTCAGAGATAAAACGTATACATAAGATAAAAAGTATGGATATTAAGAATTTATAAAAGGATCTGATGAAGATTTTGATCTATAATTTTGCATTACTTTCAACTGAGAATCAGTGTGCTTATTTCTCAGAACCCCAGGATACTCTACTAACATGACTGCATAAACCTATCCTGCATCTTTATCTTTGTCAGTATTATCTTTTATGCAATACGGTAGTCCTTAGGGAGCATTAATTGCTAGCTATCTTTTAGCTACTTAAGGGCAATCTTGGAACAATTACCATGTATTTATGGGAATGAGGCATTCATTTATTTATTGCCTTTCTCTTAAAAATCTCATAGCACTGGAGTCAAGAAGATAAGAGTATAAATATGCCCGCTTATCTTTGTGTGAATTATTCCTTTCTCCATCTCTGCCACCCACCTCAGCAGCAGCACAACACCCTTATATGGGGCTCACTTGTACAAGTTAAAACTGTAATGATGATTGCCACTCAAAAGCATATTTAGTCTGTCCTTTCTCAATTATCTTTTTTTATCTTTTCCCTCCTTCCCTGCTGCCCCCACTTCTTCCTTTTTCTTGAAATGGAACAAGGACCTTGACTTAGGGTGCATACAAATCTGGCTATGTGGAGGTCACTGGTCCCATTTTTAGACAAGATTGTCAGAGATGTGAAACAATCACCGTGTCAGCTGTTTGCATGTTTATGTGAAATAAATGGGGTATTTCAAACTGGCAGACAAGTGCTACAGACTATCTCATTAAACCTATTCAGCTGATTTAGGATAAATAAATCTTATGACTTCATAGGGTTATAAATCTTTTTCCTTTCCATATACTTTTATGCATATATATGCATATAAAATATATGACAATATGTAAATAAAACACATAGGAATATATGACACAGTCATATAATGTTATTCATCAATGGGAGAGAAACATCTAATACTTTTCAGCCTCTAAATCTGTTATTCAACACTTACTTCCAAATTACATGCAAAAATACGCATAAGAAGACTTCAACATTATATTTAAATTGTTATTTTAAATGCTTTGCAAAGATTCATAACCCAACTTTAAAATTATATTTTTCCTTTCAGAGAGCAATAAGACAGAAGGAATGACTTGAAAAGTTCATGCTAAATTAACGACAAGGAAGTCAGAAAATAGAAATGAAATAATTAACATGTTATTTCTCTTTCTTCTCTTTTAGATTATAGTCTTTGCTAACTATTGTGTTATAGCTGGATCTTTCCAAACTTTACATTTTAGAAGTAATTTACTTCACTAACCTAAATGTTTTCTTTATTTTAAAAAGTAGTACTATTTTATTCAGATTGCCATTTAATGTTATTTAATTCAGATAAGACAAAGCTAATTAAAGCATAAAACTGGTTCATTCACCGCAGATATAGAAAAAAGAAAAAAAACACAACACAACACACACACACACACACACACACACACCCATGGGCTTTATAGTCAAAAAGACCTCAGCCTGAATACCTGCCATGCTTACTATGGGTTAGAGGTCTTTCTGGAGGTTAATTAACCTGTCAGAGCTTCAGTGGATAATGATACTCAAAGTAGTTGCTGTGAAATGAAATGGTCAACTATATGTGTAGAGTGCCTGGCACAAAGCACCAATAATGGCTACCATTTAATGTGGCTTATTAGGACACATCCTATGCTAGGTGCTTTATACATTTACAAAATTAATACTTACAGTATTTCCTATGGAGTACAAGTTATTTTGGCCATATTTTTATAGATGTGGAAGTCAAGGATAGAGATGGTAAATAATTTACCTAAAGCTGCACAAGTCTTAAGTGGCAGGAGTAGATTTCTAACTTTTCAAAACTTCGTGGCTTAAAACAACAGTCATTTTATCTTCTCTCATGATTTTATAGGTTGACTGGATTGAGCTGGGTGGTTCTCTTTCTCTACAAGATGGCAACAGCAGCTACAGCCATCTGGTGTTGCTGGTGGTGATAATGGGGAGAGGTTGCAATGTCTGAGACGGTTTATCGCAAGCCAGGCTGTCTGCAGGGATCTCAGACTAAGCTGTCGACTAGACATCTAATTTTCCTCCTTACTGCAATACTGCCTGAAGCCTCACCAAATGGACTGGCTTTGCTCAGCCCTGGAGGCTGGGTTACAGCAAGGAGCATTGCAAGTGGATAGGCTCCAAAGTGCAGACATGTAAGATGCTTCCACTTGCATCACACGTGTTACTGTCCCATTAGCCAAGGCCAGTCACGTGGACAAGACCAGAATCAATGGAGAGAACAACAGAAGGGCATAAATAGAGGCAGGCCCCATTAAGGTCACTAAAGTAACAGACATTCCAACAGCTGTCATCAAGAGAGAGGGAAGCAAACCATAAGAGATTCTTAACTATAGAGAACAAACTGAGGGTTGATGGAGGGAGGTTGGCGGGGGATGGGCATTAAGGAGGGTACTTGATGTAATGAGCACTGGGTGTTACATGTCAGTGATGAATCACTAAGTTCTACTCCTGAAACCAATATTATACTATATGTTAACTAACTGGAATTTGAATAAAAACTTGAAACAACAACAAAAAAAGAGATAACCATAAAAAGAAAAAAAAAAAAGCACTTTTGTGTCTTTCAGACTATTGAGGGTGTGAATAATCTTCTGCTCCCCTTGGGCAGCATGCTGGTCAATGCCTTGTGAAGAAGGACTTAGGAACACATAGTTAATTAATGTTTTTTGTAAGCTTTTATACTTTCCTGCTTTTAAATACGACATGAAATTTCAATTTTGTATACATGGTTTTAAAAGAAATTTCAGTTTTATGAAAAAAAATGCTTCTCAAAGATATAAATTGTTTTTATGAGTTTTTTCAATGCCATTCTCTGTTGGGTTTTATATGTTATAATTCATTAGTGAATAAAACAAGGAGAAATAGTTAAAGTTTACGTCCTATCATTCTTCAAATAAAAGTGATTATATAGCAATCTATTTCTTAGAGTATGAGATTAATTTTGTATTTTTGTGAAACTTCAAAGGAATGGCTTTGATCCCACTATTTCCCTAAAAACTGGATTTTTTTCTTGAAGTTGTAATTCTTTTATCCATTTTTATAAATTAAAATAATTTAATTCTAATGGCATTTATGTAGATGGGTTCCATGTTTAAAAGTCTTACTTCAGACAAAGCATATATATTTGTATGTGAGATTTTTTTTCCAAACAGAAGTATTTTACCTTAACGACACAAAATATTTAAACCATTTCTTCTACTAATGTTGAAATTTTAGCAGCTTCAGAAGTGAATAGCTTACAGAGATTAAAAAAAATATATACTCCTTTACCTTTGATTCATTACTTCAAATTGAATTAGCAAATGATTTATAGGTAATAAATACCATTTCAAAGCTGTTTGGTGACCAATGCAAACTCTGATAATGTTGTAGCCTAATATCAAGACTCTGAGGGGTGATATCAGAAGATGACATCCAAACTAAATTATCCCCTCAATGGCTGTGGTATTGCTATTAAGGTTTTGTTTATTTTTTAAGGAACTAAGATAGGGATATACAAAAGAAGTAATGAAGAAAATGAGTACTTACTTTTTGTGACAACACCTTCTAGTCGAATGATGTTTGGGTGGTCAAACTGACCCATGATACTAGCTTCTCTTAGAAAATCTCTTCTTTGTCGATCCATGTGGCCACCTTTCAAAGTTTTGATGGCAACAGGTATCTCTCTTTTCCCTGGTGTCTTCAAACGCCCACTACAGACTTCTCCAAATTCTCCTTAAAATATAAACAAAAGCAGTTATTTGTTTAAACAGAACACTTATATTCCAGAAGAACTGAATTGTCATATGGTACCATCTTTTTGTTTTTTAACATAATGACTGCCAAGGGTGTCATTTCCACATGGAGATTTCTTTCTTACAAATTAAATTCGTAATGACAATATGCTTGATCAGCATCATTTATAATGAATAACGGAATGCATTTTCCTATGGTGTAGGACAGGAACTACCATTGATAGATCTCCCTGATCTGCAGAGAAATTATGACTAGCAGAATGGGTGATGCTAATGTAATTCTATAGAAAAGCAATCACTGCATAACATTTCCTGTTCCTGTTCTTAATACTGATAAATGGGCCAAATGTCTCTCTATTCAGTGAATCCATCAGGCATGTGTAGTGGATTTGACCCTGTAGGCCATATGCCTGAGCTTCACTACCATCAGAAGTCAATGCTCGGGTCAATTGGCATATGAACATATTGAAATGACTACACTGAACTCAACTGTAATAGGTGATTATACAAACTAAATTACAAGTTATGGCTGGAATACAGATATAGTAAGATGACGTATGGCTCAGCAATGGCTTCACTGGGCAGTAAGGAATAATAGCCAAATATTTATGATGAATTTACTACACATATATCCAGTAATAGAGTGCTGTGACTTTCAAAGAAGTATAAGAATTGGTCTCTGTTCTTAGGAGCTTATAGTCAAGTAGAAGAATTTAGCTGAACATAAATAAAACCCTTAAGAACATAAGAACCAATCTTTGCAAACACTGTATTCATTAAGTAAGAACACTGGGATCAGAAGACTTCTTGGAGCAGGTAAAACTTCTGCTGAACCTTGAGCGATGGGTGTAGTTTGGATATTCAAGAAAAGCAGTGACATTCCAGACAGGGAGTGAGAAAAGTGAAGACAAAGGTTCAAAGTTTAGAAGCCATAAAGACACAAGGATCACTAGAGGGATTATTGTGGGAAAGAAGGTTGGAAGTTTTCTCAGTGCAATGCAGTAAGTTCAATAAAGCTTAAAATTCCAGACTTAACTTTCCTGAGGCCAATTACCTGCATTCACTTAAGAGCATGATACTTGATCACCAATTTATTAATCTGGAAAGTGAAGATAATAATAAAATCTTCCATAATTCTATAATGTCCCTTCCTCATAAGGATATTGGGAAGATCAAAATGATGATAAAAGAAAAAGTCTTTATCAACTGTAAAGTGCTATTCATGTGCTTTAAGATATATGAATCTTTGGAAGAGTCAAAGAAATGAGTTATATGAATCTTTGGAAGGATCAAAGAAATGAAAATTAAACTATCCTCAATTCGTTTATTAGCTAGCAGGTCTGGCTAATAGTTCAATGCAATGTAAATTTAAGTGTAGAGGACCAAATTAAATTTTTGCAGTACCACAGATTTCAATTATCTGTATTTTCTTTGAACCAATTCATTATAGTCAACTTAATGTTGACTATATATCAATGTTAACTACTTCTTGGTGTGAATGCTAAGATATTGTTTAAGAATGCTAAAAAACAAAAACAAAAACAACCTAGGAAGGAAACAAGCCAAAATGCTGCTTCTTAAATTATGTGCAAATGTGTCCAAAAGCAGAGGGGAGTTAAGATGGCGGAGGAGTAGGGGACCCCTTTTTCAGCCGGTCCCTCAGTCAAGTTGGATAGGTACAAGATCAGCCTGAACATCCACGGAATCAGCCTGAGAAGCAGGAAGATACATCTGGATCTCTACAAATGAACATCTCCAGCGCTGAGTATTGAGGTATGAAGTGGGGAGCCATGAATCCGCACACAGATATCGGAAGATAAATGGAAGGGGGAGGGAGCCGCAGCGTTCGGGCGCCGGGAAGGGGTAGCCACCTGCACGAGGGAGCGGGCGGACTCACGGACCCGGCACCCGCAAGAGAGCGGACTGAGACCGTGAGCTGGGGAACGCGCGAGACCAGACTGAAACAGAGCTCCGAAGCGATCACTGGAACCAGACTGAGACCGGTAGCTCCGGGAGTGTGCGGGGGGGGGGGGGGGGGGGGGGCTGGAGGCTGGCGGTGTTAGAAACACAAAGGACAGAGATGCGCTGCCCCAGAAAGTGATGGCTGGGACGCCAGGTGTGGGGCGCACATCCCGGGATGCTGCAGGGTTGAGCAGCACCAACAGAATCAGAGTTAAAGAGGCCAGAACATCAGTGGAGAATGGTCCGCGATCCCTCTGTTCTGAGACAGAGGCTGAGATTCAGCCACTGCTGCTCTGACTCTCAGAAGAGGCACAGCAAACTGCCAGGGAAAGCCGCCAGAGAACAAAAGCCTGAAATACCGGCTCACAGTGTGCCCATCCCCATCCCCCCTTGCAGCGGACACGGACACTCTACCCAAACAGGGTTGCCTGGGTATCAGTGCCGCAGGCCCCTCCCCCAGAAGGCAGGCTGAAAAATCAAGAAGCCCACATCCCTCAGATCCCTATAAAACAAGGGCGCACAGCCTGGGTCCCGGTCAATAATTTGGGCTCTGGACAACCCCGCAACCTCTCCTCATCAGAATGACGAGAAGGAGAAATCCCCCCAAGCAAAGAAAAGACAATGAGTCTGTGGCCTCTGCCACAGAACTAATGGATATGGATATAACCAAATTATCAGAAATGGAATTCAGAGTAACAATGGTCAAGATGATGTGTAGACTTGAAAAAAGTATTAACGAAAATGATAATGAGAATATAGAATCTCTAAGGGCGGAAATGAGAGTGAATCTGGCAGAAATTAAAAATTCTATGAGCCAAATGCAGTCAAAACTAGAGGCTCTGACGGCCAGGGTGAATGAGGCAGAAGAACGTATCAGCGAATTGGAGATGGGTTAGTAGAAGACATAGCTAGAATAGAATCTGGACTCAAAAAAATCCACGCTCAGGAATGTAGGTTACGGGAGATTACTGACTCAATGAAACGATCCAATGTCAGAATCATCGGCATCCCCGAGGGGGTGGAGAAAAACAGAGGTCTAGAAGAGATATTTGAACAAATTGTAGCTGAAAACTTCCCTAATCTAGCAAGGGAAACAAACATTCGTGTCCAAGAGGCAGAGAGGACCCCCTCCCCAGCTCAACCACGGCAAACCTACACCACGTCACATCACAGTGCAATTCGCAAATATTAGATCCAAGGATATAATATTGAAAGTGGCCAAGGCAAAGAAATTTCTCATGTGCCAAGGCAAAGGTATCAGAATTACGTCAGACCTGTCTACACAGACCTGGAATGAGAGAAAGGGTTGGGGGGGCATTTTTAAAGCTCTTTCAGAGAAAAACATGCAGCCAAGGACCCTTTATCCCGCAAGGCTGTCATTCAGAATTGATGGAGAAAGAAAGACCTTCCAGAATTGCCAGTCATTGACCAATTTCGTAACCATGAAACCAGCCCTACAGGAGATATTAAGGGGGGTTCTATAAAAGTAAAAAGGCCCCAAGAGTGATACAGAACAGAAAGTCACAACCAATACAAACAAAGACTTTACTGGCAACATGGCATCATTAAAATCATATCTCTCAATAATGAGTCTCAATGTAAATGCCTTAAATGTTCCCATAAAATGACACAGGGTTGCAGATTGGATAAAAAGACATGACCCATCCATTTGCTGTCTACAAGAGACTCATTCTGAACCTAAAGATACATTCAGACTGAAAGTAAAGGGATGGAATACCATCTTTCACGCCAATGGACCTCAAAAGAAAGCTGGGGTAGCAATTCTCATATCAGACAGATTGGATTTTAAACTAAAGACTATAATTAGAGACACAGAAGGGCACTATATTATTCTTAAAGGATGTATCCAACAAGTGGATATGACAATTATAAATATATATGCCCCCAACAGGGGAGCAGCAAGATACACAAGCCAACTTTTAACCACAATAAAGAGACATATAGATAAAAATATGTTAATAGTAGGGGACCTCAACACTCCACTATCAGCAATAGACAGATCACCTAAGCAAGAAATCAGCAAAGAAACAAGAGCTTTGAATGCCATACTCGATGAGTTGGACCTCATAGATATATATAGAACACTACACCCCAGAACCAAAGAATACTCATTCTATTCTAATGCCCATGGAACATTCTCAAGAATAGACCATGTTCTGGGTCACAAAACAGGTCTCAACCGATACCAAAAGACTGAAATTATTCCCTGCATATTCTCAGACCACAACGCTCTGAAATTGGAACTCAACCACAAGGAAAAATTTGGAAGAAACTCAAACACTTGGAGACAAAGAACCATCCTGCTCAGGAATGATTGGATAAATGAGGAAATCAAAAATCAATTTAAACAATTTATGGAGACCAACGAGAATGAAAACACAACAGTCCAAAACCTATGGGATACTGCAAAGGCAGTCCTAAGGGGGAAATACATAGCTATCCAAGCCTCACTCAAAAGAATAGAAAAATCTAAAATGCAGTTTTTATATTCTCACCTCAAGAAGATGGAGTAGCAACAGAGGGACAGGCCTAATCCATGCACGAGGAAGCAGTTCACCAAGATTAGAGCAGAAATCAATGAATTGGAAATCAGGAGTACAGTAGACCAGATCGACAGAACTAGTAGCTGGTTCAATCAATAAAACTGATCAACAGAACTAGAAGCTGGTTCAATCAATAAAATTGACAGACCACTGGCAAGACTTATCCAAAAGAATAGAGAAAGGACCCAAATTAATAAAATTATGAATGAAAAAGGAGAGGTCACAACCAGCACCAATGAAATTGGAAGGATTATTAGAAACTTTTATCAACAGCTATATGCCAATAAACTAAGCAATCTGGAAGAGATGGAATCCTTCCTGGAAACCTATAAACTACCAAGATTGAAACAGGAAGAAATTGATTTTTTAAACAGGCCAATTAATTATGAAGAGATTGAGTCAGTGATAAACAAGCCTCCAAAAAACAAAACTCCAGGCCTGGACGGTTTTCCTGGGGAATTCTACCAAACATTCAAAGAAGAAATAATACCTATTCTCCTAAAGCTATTTCAAAAAATAGAAACAGAAGGAAAGCTACCAAACTCATTCTATGAGGCCAATATTACCTTGATCCCCAAACCAGGCAAAGACCCCCTCAAAAAGGAGAATTACAGACCGATTTCCCTAATGAATATGGACGCCAAAATCCTCAACAAGATACTTGCTAATAGAATCCAACAGTACATTAAAAGGATTATCCATCATGACCAAGTGGGATTCATCCCTGGGATGCAAGGGTGGTTCAACATTCGCAAATCTATCAGTGTCTTAGATTTTATCCAGAAAGAAAAATTCAAAAATCATATGATTCTTTAAATAGATGCAGAAAAAGCATTTGACAAAATAAAGCATCCTTTCCTGATTAAAACCCTTCAGAGTGTAGGGATAGAGGGTACATTCCTCAATCTCATAAAAACCATCTATGAAAAGCCTATAGCAAATATCATTCTCAATGGGGAAAAGCTGGAAGCCTTTCCCTTAAGATCAGAAACATGACAAGGATGCCCACTCTCGCCACTATTATTCAACATAGTACTAGAAGTCCTTGCAACAGCAATCAGACAACAAAAAGTGATCAAAGGTATCCATATCAGCAAAGAAGAAGTCAAAATGTCTCTCTTCGCAGATGACATGATACTCTATATGGAAAACCCAAAAGAATCCACTCCCAAACTATTAGAAGTTATAGAGCAATTCAGTAATGTGGCGGGATACAAAATCAATGCTCAGAAATCAGTTGCATTTGTATACATGAATAATGAGACTGAAGAAAGAGAAATTAGGGAATCCATCCCATTTACAATAGCACCAAAAACCATACGTTACCTTGCAATCAACTTAATCAGAGACGTAAAGGGTCTATATTCTAGAAACTATAAATCACTCTTGAAAGACATTGAGGAAGACACAAAAAGATGGAAAAATATTCCATGCTCATGGATAGGAAGAATTAACATAGTTAAAATGTCTATGCTACCCAGAGCAATATACACTTTCAATGCTATCCCGATCAAAATACCGATGACATTTTTCAAAGAACTGGAACAAATAGTCCTTAAATTTGTATGGAACCAGAAAAGGCCCCGAATTGCCAAGGAACTGTTGAAAAGGAAAAACAAAGCTGGGGACATCACAATGCCGGATTTCGAGCTGTACTACAAAGCTGTGATCACAAAGACAGCATGGTACTGGCACAAAAACAGACACATAGACCAATGGAACAGAATAGAAAACCCAGAAATGGACCCTCGGCTCTTTGGGCAACTAATCTTTGATAAAGCAGGAAAAAACATCCGGTGGGAAAAAGACAGTCTCTTCAATAAATGGTGCTGGGAAAATTGGACAGCTACATGCAAAAGAATGAAACTTGACCACTCTCTCACACCATACACAAGATAAACTCCAAATGGATGAAAGACCTCGATGTGAGACAGGAATACATCAAAATCCTAGCAGAGAACATAGGCAGCAACCTCTACGACATCGGCCAAAGCAACCTTTTTCATGACACATCTCCAAAGGCAAGAGAAACAAAAGATAAAATGAACCTGTGGGACTTCATCAAGATAAAAAGCTTCTGTACAGCCAAGGAAACAGTCAAAAAAACTAAGAGGCAGCCCACGGAATGGGAGAATATATTTGCAAATGATGCTACAGATAAAAGACTGGTATCCAAGATCTACAAAGAACTTCTCAAACTCAATACACGAGAAACAAATAAATCATAAAATGGGCAGAAGATATGAACAGACAGTTTTCCAATGATGACATACAAATGGCCAACAGACACATGAAAAATGTTCGAAATCATTAGCCATCAGGGAAATTCAAATCAAAACCACACTAAGATAACTTATGCCAGTTAGAATGGCAAAAATTGACAAGGCAAGAAACAACAATTGCTGGAGAGGATGTGGAGAAGGGGGATCCCTCCTACATTGTTGGTGGGAATGCAAGTTGGTACAGCCACTCTGGAAAACAGTGTGGAGGTCCCTTAAAAAGTTAAAAATTGAGCTACCCTATCATTGCACTACTGGGTATTTACCCCAAAGATACAGACGTAGTGAAGAAAGGGCCATATGCACCCCAATGTTCATAGCATCATTGTCCACAATAGCTAAATCGTGGAAGGAACCAAGATGCCCTTCAACAGATGACTGGATTAAGAAGTTGTGGTCCATATATACAATGAAATATTACTCAGCTATCAGAAAGAACGAATTCTCAACATTTGCTGCAACATGGACGGCACTGGAGGAGATAATGCTAAGTGAAATAAGTCAAGCAGAGAAAGACAATTATCATATGATTTCTCTCATCTATGGAACATAAGAACTAGGAAGATCGGTCGGGGAAGAAAGGGATAAAGAAAGGGGGGTGATCAGAAGGGGAATGAAGCATGAGAGACTATGGACTCTGAGAAACAAACTGAGGGCTTCAGAGGGGAGGAGGGTGGGGGAATGGGATAGACTGGTGATGGGTAGTGAGGAGGGCACGTATTGCATGGTGCACTGGGTGTTATACGCAACTAATGAATCATCAAACTTTACATCAGAAACCAGGGAGGTACTGTATGGTGACTAACATAATATAATAAAAAAAAAAACATTAAAATAAAATTAAAAAAAAAAGAAATAGAAAACAGTCTAACAAGAGGGTTACTCTATATATGTTAAACCAACAAATAAGCAAACAGAAAACACAGACTACAATGGAGTCCCTAAGTTCAGTGCATATGAAATTGGACTTTTACAAATCTTGTTTAATTTGACATCAAAACAAGAAAAATCTTTTTTACTTAATGATATTCTCAACCTGTTGGGGGTTAAATGTTCTTATGCTCACAGGAAAAAGAAGCCACAGTTTTCCAGTTTTGTTTGTAATGTTTCTTTTATTTTTCAAAAGATTTTCCCTCAGACATAAAAAAAGGCAATTGATAGAGATGTTCCACATTTTTCTACTGGGGCTCTGAACCTTGAGAGAAAAGGTATGTACATACATTTAAGTTAATTTCTGATACACCCAGGCCTACTAAGATGCTTGAAATTCCTTCTCAGATCACTGTGGTTTATCATATGAGTATCTAGAACAAAACAGATATTTCTTTTTTTCTTTTTCTTTTCTTTTGCCTTAATAAGTCTGCTAGTAAATATAAAAACTTAGCAATATTTTAAAACTCCTCACCTGCCACAAGCCCATAATCCAAGTGATTTTCTGTTAACATTTCAGAGTAATCCAAGTAAACTTTTGGATACAGTGAAACAAACAGAAAACTCTGTTGTTATTTGATCAAGGCAGGTAGAGTGGTAATTTTCTTTGGTTTTCTGTTGTCTGAAATTCATGTATCCTATTATCACCAGGCAGGAGTTTTCTTCATGTCAAACTTTGCACGATCAAGCTGTTATCACACTTATTTCAGTGACACTAAATATGGTTGCCTCAATTAAAGATCTGAGACTCCTAGTGCATTCTTTAGGCAAAGTCCAAAAAATTCAGTCACAGAATGTATTAAAACCCTTATCTGTGGTAGGGCTGGTTGTATCAGACATATCAGACAGAGAGGAAAAAATATTTTAAATTAAATGCATAGTTTCAGATATTGCCAAAGACCTTGCAGCAAGAGTGGAGGCCCTATACATGACCACAAATAAGCTAAATCATTCCTCAATAAGATGTGTGGACATTTATATATCCTGGTTAGTCCATCATTAACTCGTGACTATAGAAAAATGTTGTTAACTACAGATTTTTTTCTTTACCAATCATTGTCACCATCAATATTACATAGATAGCCCTTATACAGTGCTTACCATGAGTTGGGTCTAAAAACTAAATATATATTTTAACATTGACAACAAACCTTTGGGGTGGGTACCATTATTATCCCCATTTTACAGTTGAAGAAGCTGAGATACCTAAGCTAAGTAACTTGTCTATGGAGACATAGCTAGAAAATGGCAAAACTGTAATTTGAACCCAGGAAGTCTGGTTCCAGGGTCCATGCTTATAACCACTATTCTTTGTTGTCTGCAGTATTTATTATCATTAACATTTTGTTATTAGACTATAATAATAATTAGTATTGGCTTTTCCATATAGATTCTACATAACCAAGTTAAAACTGTGGGAGAATGGTGGAGGTAGTGAGGAACCACCCATCTTGGATGATTATCACCTCTCAGTCCCCTGGAGGCTTTCCAAAATGTTCTTCCCCATGTTCCGAAGTTCTGGTTCTCCCCTACCGCCAACCCCTTGAGAGTCATGGAAGCAAAGAACCACAGTCCCAATGGCTTTTTAGAACATATCTCTCAGGTCTAATGAGGTATTTCGTTCTTCACATTTGCTATTTCCCTCTGACAGGAACGCTCTTCAAAAATTGTCTCCCTTCCTCCCTTGTCTCCATCCTTCTCAGTCCTTCTTTATGTGGATGGCTTCTTATTAGCAGTGAAGGCCAAGATTTGAAGTCCCTCCTTCAGAAAACTTTCTCTGATCAATCCATCTAATTTAATCCCCCACTACTATCAGTTCCTTCCCAAATGAGAAAGAAAAAATTAACAGCCCTACATCAGAACCTGGCCTCACTCTCAGAGCTGGACAATGTTATTCTCCTATCACACAGTATACCAGACTTGACAAGGTCACCCTGGGACCATGATAAAATGCGACAGAGCAAGGTCACTGCATAATTTTGCCTAAGCACAGACAAAGGCAAGGTCATATGCCAAAATGCTAAATATTCCCTCATCTCTTGGCTAAAATGAGTAACTGTTGCTTTTTTACCAATTATAACCTTATCCTTGTTCTGGTCTCCCCTCCATGTAGATAAAATTCATTAAGATACTGTAGTGTAAGTCCTAAAATTAAGGCCCAATATTATGTGCTGCTTTAATATCTGGGAGAAATTGGGAAAGGTTCAAATAGCCTTCCCAAAGGCTCTCCCTCCCACTCTGCTCCCATACATCAGGTCCTCCAGCCAAACATCCCTCTTTATCAAATGCGTAGCAGGTTTCACTTTCCTGCCAGTCTGTGTAATGATTCAAACAAGCCAATCACATCCTCCTAAGGGAACCAGGGGGCACCTCATTCTATATCCTGCTACAAAGCTTGCCTTTTACAGCCCCCTGGTTGTTTGCTAGGTTCCCGAGGGTAACCTCTATCCGGCCCTGTGTTGTATCCTCTTCCCCCCTGGTCTGTGAGTACATATAATTAATAAATATCCTCCAATCTCATTTGTCTAATGTAAGGTGTTGTGTGTTTGGCATCCCATGGCCCTTGGGTAAGAATCCCTATCTCATCAACAGGGTAACATAGTGCAGCCACTATGGAAATCAGTATGGAGGCTCCCCAAAATTTAAAAAAAAAAAGAAATACCATACAATTCAGGAATTCTACTACTGAGTATTTACCCCCTAAAAAATGAAAAAAGGATATTGAAGATATATCTACACTCCCATTTTCATTGCAGCATTATTCATAAGAGTCAAGATATGGAAGCGACCTAAGTGCCCACTGATAGACAAATGCATAAAGGCAACATGGTATATATACACAACAGAGTATTACTCAGCTAATAAAAGAATGAGATTTTGCCATTTGCAATAACATGGATGAACCTAGAGGATACTATGCTAAGTGAAATAAGTCAGACAGACAAATACCACATCATTTCATCTATATGAAGACTATAAAAATCAAAATGAATAAAGTAAAGAAGCAGAAACAGACCTATAAATACAGAGAACTGGTGACTGCCAAAGAGGAGTGGGTGGGGAGATGGGCAAAAAGGGGTGAAGGGGAGTGGGAGGTTCAGGCTTCCAGTATGGAATGAATAAGTCATGGGGATGAAAGGTACAGCACAGGGAATATAGTCAATGGTACTGGAATAGTGTTGCATGGTGACAGGTGGTAGTTACACTTGTGAATATAGCATAATGTATAAGGTTGTTGAATCACTATGTTGTACAACTGAAACTAATGTAACATTGTGTGTCAACTATGCGTCAATAAAAATAAATAGAATAAAAAATACTTAATATAAAAAACCTAAAACACATACTCAATTACACAATTGTTGCTGCTTTCTGACAGCATCTCAGAGCAAACTCCTGCTTCCTAGATTGCCCACATCACCCAATCAAAGCCCAAATTCTGTAATAGGTTTCATCTAACATTTCCTTACTGACACACACTACAGTTCCACATGCTGTTTTCCCTTGTGGAAATGAACAATAAACCCAACTTTTTCAAGTATAGTGTGTTCCTGGGATCTTTGGCTTGAGAGTATTAGCATAACATACTTACTGTAAAGCACTTTTGACTATTTGTAATTTCTCTGAAATTCATTTTTAACAATATTATATATTTGGTACGTATTGCTACATTTCAAAAATCTCCCCTTGACCAGGTCAACTATAATCTAAGTCAGGAAAGCATGGGCCTTGACATCTCTATCTTTTATTGTATCCACAGTACCTAGGACATAATAAACAACTCTTTAATACTTGTTGAATGAACAAAATGAATACATGAGGGGGGAAAAAACGCTAGACCCAAGTTGGGATATCTTAGAAGACAGGGATTTTCCAATATAGTAACTTTTTTTTTTTTTAAATTATACGTATGTCTCCTTTCTTTCTTTTCATTGTGTACAGTATAGAGATACCTCAATATCTTCTGTATTCAGTTTTTTTAAAAACTTCACTGTGCACAATCCACTTTCCTTCCTGAGTGTGAAGGCAAAGGGAAGAATATTTTTAAGTGTCATATAAAGAAAGTGCTAAAAAAGAAGAGGCATGAAGGAAAAACATATAGCCAATTTTTAATTTAGTTCTAGAGGGTTGTATTAGTCTCTTGAGGTCTTAAGTTAAATTCCATTATTATTAATGTTATCATAAGGGTCACCTACCCAATTGTATTCAAGGACTTGTGACTATTCTATTGGATTTCTTCCCGATACATAGCACACCTTCTACGTGTGAAAGAGAACAACAATTTTTAGAAAATTTGTAATTTCACACCAGTTGAAATATTTGATATTGAATGCTTCTGATTCAACTTCACAGAAAGATTCAACACGATGCAAGATTTCTCATGTTTAACCAGACTTGTCAGTAGGAAGAACTGATTAAGACATGGGAGAGGACAGGTTCTTAGAAATTACGGCTTCTATGCCCACCTTCACCAATTTGTTTTGTGGTGTCAGAGGAAGTCACATTATTTTTTTCCTGCTTTAGTATCATTGAGAGAGGTGGTTTAAATACCTACCACCTAGCTACTTTTTGAGAGATAAAGATTAATGTGTAAATACTCGCAAATCTTTTTGAGTCCTAAAAAGGTTCCATGTAACCACAGAATATTTTCAAATTATGCTGGATCCACAGAAGATATGTTAAATATGTTATTCTAAGTATCCTTCGTGGCGAGGCTCTTAAAGTCTAGGTCAGGAAACAGGATTTCTTTAACACCCAAGAAGGAATTTTTTAACTTCCTCATCAAACAGTGGGTAAGGATTTTTCAGTGAATGAATTAAGTAACACATTATCTTATATTATCCATTTTTTCCCAAACCACATTCCAAATATTAGACAGCCTCTTTTCCTTTCTGGGCAAGTTTTTCTTTTTTAATTTTTTTAATGACATAATTTCTTCAATTTTTTTCTGATTTGAATATAAGAAGTGGATGCAAGCCAGTAATCCAGAAGCATGAAGAATGTAATCATTCCAGATGCCTGAAAAGTTGACTCATGACTTCAGCGCACTCATCTCTGCCCCCTGCCCCAATATTTGGAGAGCTACATTGTATTTTAATGCTTTGTTTGTGCACTGAAGTGTTTCTCTACACTAACTTCCTAGCTGACATGTCCTTTTGTTCACAATCAGCCTCCAATTTCACAGCCCAGTCAGTTGTCAGGAGTGGCCAGACTCTCTGATCACAGGCATGCCTGCAGTGCTGCTTCTCAATGCACTTTCCAAACATTATTTGATGTTTATGCACATACGCTGTCTACTAGCAAACACATCTATTGCTGTCAAACAAAGCCCTGTATTTGATAAAAATTTGTCTTTATTTACTTGAGGCAAAGGGGGTCTTTCATTGTATTACAGGGCTTGCTTTTTAATAAAATTCTGCCTTTCTTATTAGGACACATGGGAGTGAGTCAAGAGGCTGGCAATAACCGGACAATAAAATATTATTTGACTGATTCATTAAGAAAGAATTTGAAGTTGCTTGTTCGATAAACATACCTTCAAAAGGCTGAGTTGACTGCTCCCTGCTTCATGCTTCTCTGTATCCTGGACCAACTATGATTCTAGTGCTAGTACCTCATGGTTTCAACTATTAACTCATGTTTTTCCTCACTAACTTTAAACATCCTAATAGCAGAGACCATATCTTTTTTTATGTTTTTATATCTCATCTTTTAAAATTTTTATTTTGTGTTTAAAATTTACATGATATATTAAAATGATAGTATTAATTGCAATGATTGGGTTCAGGAGAAAACGTTTAAACATCGCTAGGAATATCACGCTAAAAACTAGTATTAAAAACAAATATTATTTACATGACAATATGCTTTTTGTAGCATCATGATGCATCTGAAATAGGGCAGGAGTGCCCAAAATTATGATCTACTTCTGCTCCAAATTCCAAGGTGTGGAGCTTTTCCCACACCACCAAGCAATTCTGTACCAGCTGGGTGCCCTACAATTCAACTCAATTCGGACACTATCAACATGGAGATAATGTCAGATCCCACAGGTTAAGTGTTTAGTACTACTACAAGACTGCCCTTCTTCCCCCCATTTTATTTTTTTTATTTAAATTCAATTAATTAACATATAATGTATTATTAGTTTCAGAGGTAGAGGTCAGTGATTCATCAGTCTTACATAATACCCAGTGCTCATTACATCACATGCCCTCCTTAATGTCCATCACCCAGTTACCCCATCCGCCAACCCCCCTCCCCTCCAGCAACCCTGTTTGTTTCCTATGATAAAGAGTCTCTTATGGTTTATCTCCCTATCTGATTTCATCTTGTTTTATTTTTTCTCCTCTCTTCCCCTATGATCCTCTGTTTTGTTTCTTAAATTCCACATATGAATGAGATCATATGATAACTGTCTTTCTCTGATTGACTTATTTCGCTGAGTCTAATACCCTCTAGTTCTACTCATGTTGCTGAGTGAATGGCAAGATTTCATTTTTTTGACAGCTGAGTAGTATTCCATTATATATATATATACCACATCTTCTTTATCCCAAAGATATAAATGTAGTGATCCGAAGGGGCACCTGCACCTCAATGTTTATAGAAGCAATGTCCACAACAGCCAAACTATGGAAAGAGCCCAGATGTCCATCAACAGATGAATGGACACAGACTATAACTTTTTGATCTTTATACATCAGCACCGAGCAAGATTCCTGGCATCAAAGAGGCACTTAATAATTTGTTGAATGAATGAATCTGCCATATGCTTGAAGTTTATGTGTGCATCACCAAGGAGGTGTTGAGGATTTAACTGCGTGATTCAGGCACAAGATTATTTATTATTAATTTAATTTAATTCTTTTTAATTGAGGTATACTTGACACACAATGTGACATCAGTTTCAGATGTACAACAGTGATTCAACAAGTCTATGTGTTATTCTATGCTCACCACAAGTGTAGCTACCATCTGTCACCATACAGCACTATCACAATACCATTGACTATATTCTCTATGCTGTGTACCTTTTATTCCTGTGACGTATTCATTGCATAACTGGAAGTCTCTACCTCCTACTTTTTATTCTTTTCCTCTGAAACATGCTCCCAAATGCAACACTGTCCTCAAGGAGATTAAAATTTGCTCTAATTCTGACATCATAAGTCCAGTATATTGCTTACCTACTGAATACTCTTACTCACAATATTTTGACTTTTCAAACTCACTGATACCTCTACCCCAGAGCACCTTTTTAATCCATTGTATTAGTCTCTACCAGATGGTCTCTCAAACCACCTCATTTCTTGCCTAAAGGGATATATATTTAAAGAGTTCCTCTTTGGACTAAAAAAAAAAAAAAAAAAAAAAAAAAAAAAATGGCATTCCAAAACTCCGCAGCACAATGATAAAAATTGATTCTCCATTTTGGCATCATAAGAATGACGTTGGGGTACCCGGGTGACTCAGTCAGTTAAGCGTCTGCCTTTGGCTCCAGTCATGATCCCAGGGTCCTGGGATTGAGCCCTGCACAGGGCTCCCTGCTCTGCAGGGAATCTGCTTCTCCTTTTCCCTCTGCCCCTCCTCTCTGCTTGTTCTCTCACTTGCTCTCTGTTTCTCAAATGAATAAATTAAAAAAAATCTTAAAAAAAAAAAAGAATGACGTTAGAAATAAAATCTAATTAAAAAATCTCTGTGACCCAGAGAAAGTTACCCAATGTCTTCAAGTCATTGTTTCCTTATCTGGAATCAAGTCTCTGTTTCCTTATCTTTAAAATATTAACTATATGTTTTGCAGAGTTATGGGAAGTAAAGGTACCTGGCATTTCCCTTTGCCCTTTGGCCACTGCCCTGCCCCCCTACAAATGACCAATTCAACCATCTGCCAGTCCCTCCGCCCACAGTGAGGCTGCTGAGTACTTTGCACTGGATACAATGTTACCAGAAACAAATGGTTCTTTACTCATCTATATCTTCTTTTCAGTATATACACTATCTACCAGGGGTAATGTCTTTCACCACCTCCAAGTACTGTCTCTTGGCTGTGAAGTTCCAAACCTAAACTTGTAGCTCAGATTTCTCTCTGACACTTGTATAATCACCTGGAAGTTTCCCAGGGGCCACCTTATCATCATCCTCTGTATTAGTCGGCTTGAGCAAGTCCAAGAGCATGGTACCACCCGATTCAGTTCCTGGTTGTAGCTCTCTTCCTGGCTTACAGACGGCCATCTTTGCTCTGTGTCTGTACATCGGCATTCCTTGATGAGTTCAAACAGAGAGCTATCTCTCTGCCTCTTCCTCTAAAGCCACCAGAGCTATCAGATTAGGACTCCACACTTACCACCTCACTTATCCTTCATTAAAACCAGAAGACCTGTTTTCAAATACAGTCACATCAGGAGTTACGGCTTCAACATATGAATTTGGGGGGGGGTGCGATTCAATCAACAGCATTAAAACCCATTTTTCCCATCTTCATCCCTTAATTAGTTGGTTGAATATGGCTCCCTACTTTCTAATCCACAGAATCTGAGAACAGTTACCTTATACAGCAAAAGGGACCTTGTAGATGTATTTAGTGATCTTAGATGTGATTATTCTGGGTTAGCCGGGTGGGGCCAACATAATCACAGAGGCTCTTTAGAAGAGGGAGGCAGGAGGGCCAATCAGGGAAGGAGATGGGATGATGAAAACAGAGCTGAGAGGGTCAGAGAGCTATCTGAAGATACTATGCTGCTGGCTTTGAAGATGGAGAAGGGGACACAAGCCGAGGAATACAGGTCACCTTTAGAAGCTGGAAGTCAAGGAAACAGGTAAGTTCCCAGAATGAATCAGTCCTGTCAACATCCTGACTTCAACCCAGTGATACTGATTTTGGACTTCTGACAGAAAAATAATTTGTGTGCTTTTTAAGCCCCTAATTTGTGATAATACATGGATGGCTCTTAGCACAAGGCTTGTCATAGAGTGAGTTCTTAAATATTAGCTTCCATTTTACCTGGATAATATCCTCCTTTTAAGTGTAATTTCTTTTCACTCTCTAATGCACCGTTTTACACTCTTCTATTAACATCACTTCTCTCATACTCTCACAGGGGTTTTGTCTTCATTTCAAAGTCGTGTCTAGCCTAGGGAACACATGGGTAACTCATGGTCATTGAATGCATGAGTCAACATCCTTACAGTAGACACCTTCATCAGTATTTAACTCTCTATGTGAAAATAAGCACTAAACATTTTCAAGTGTTAGTTCAGAGAGGAACCATGAGAGAATAGCATTTACCCCAGTTTGTGTGAATTCCTGCACCAGCACAAATAAGACATTTTGGAATGCAGTCAGGCAATAAAAGTGATCAGTATTCACAGTGGAGGGCTTGTGTTTAGACAAGCATGACTAAGAGAAGCTAGTGGATTGTCAACTGTAGTGGTCAAAATGTTTTCACAAATGAGAGAAAAAACATCTTTCCAAATATTCATAGGTAACTATTTTGACTAAAACAGCCAGTAAGTGTCCTGAATTATTATTAAAAATAATCTTTTTAATAGCAATAGAAGTATAGCTTTATTATAATAAATGTTGATAAATAAAATTATAATATTGGATCATTTTATTTTAAACTAAAGAAAATATGCATAATCACTTATACCTCTGTAAATTAAACTATGATTCAGAACTCTGGACATTTTAATGTGATTTTATTTACTCTCAAGGGATAATAACAGGCAGACATTGTAATAAAACAGTGAACATTTAGAAAGTTTGTTTTCATGTTAAAGTACTATTTTCACTACTGTAAACCTTATTTTTAGGTAAAATTTTATTCAATCATTTTTGTCTTTCAGAAAACGTTCATCATAATTATCATTTTAAAAAGTTTATGCTTCTTTATTTTACTTATTCAAAAGATAGTTTTCACCCAGTCCTAGACTGCAGAATGTACGAGATGTACAATCTAGGAAGGAAATACTGCTGCTAATTAAACTATGGATGCTATCAAATGTAAGAAGCAACCCAAATTCAATGATATTAAAATGAGAAAATTTACTTGATCCAAAACTTGAAAGAAGAGAAGAAATTCTTAGGCCAAATAACTGGAATGCAATCTCATTTTGGTATATATCCTTCTAATCTATTTCCTAAGCATAAAGTTTAAATTTTCTTTTCATAAAGTTGTAGTCATAATATATAGGATTTTTCTGTATATACTTAAGACTCTTATATTCACTTATTACAGTACAGTTAACCCTTGAATAATATGGGACTTAGGGGTGCCGACCTCACACAGTCAAAAATCTGCATGCAACTTCTGACTCCCCAAAACTTAATTACTGATAGCCTACTACTGACTGAAAGCCTTACCAACATAAATGGTCAATTACACATATTTTGTATGTTATAGGTATTATATACTGTGCATTTACAATGAAGTATGCTAGAGAATATAAAATGTTATTAAGAGAATAGTAAGAGAAAATACATTTATAGTACTGTACTATAAAAAAATATGCTTATAAGTAGACTTGTGCAGCTCAAGTTGTTCAAGGCTCGACTATACATGTAGTTTCCATGCTATTACATATCCTATAACTTATTTTAATAAATCCTTTTTTAAAGATTTTTGAAATCAGTCCCAATTTTTTCTATTACTTTTTAAAATAAGCTTTTACCATCAATTTTTTATTATAAGCATTATAGAGCAAAATTTTTGCGATTTAAAATTAGTTAAAATTTCACTCCATCACACTAACTGAATAAGCACTTGATATATATATATATATATATACACACACACACACACACACACGTGTGTGTGTGTGTGTGTGTATTTTTTTTGGGGGGGGGGGAGAGACTGTGGTGAGGGGGACAGAGGGAGAGGGAGAGAGAGAATTTTAAGCAGACTGCATGCCCAGTGCATGCACAGAGCTCACCCAGGGCAGAGCCCAGTGCAGGGCTTGATCCTATGATGCTGAGATCATGACCTGAGCTAGAGTCAAGATTGGTTGCTTAACTGACTAAGCCACCCAGGCGCCCAGCACTTAAAATATTCTTACTGAAACAAAGTCAAAAGAAGTGAAAAAATACTTTGTTCAATGATACATTCAGCCAAAGAAAAATGCCCAGCACATTATTTCATTAATCCCAAAATACAAATCAAACTTTTTTTCAGTTTTGTCTGAGGAGTAAAATTTTAATATTCTATTAAAGAGTTTGTGTAAAATTGGATTTATCTGTTTTTTGAATTTATGTTTGGTGAAACATTCTAAAACCTCAAAGTTTGGATCTAAAATTTCCTTTGTGGGGAGGAAATTGTTAATGATGGATACAGTTTAAGTAATATATAGGACAATTTAGGTTCCTATTCCTCCTGTGTTTTTGTATTGTACAATTTTCTAGAAACTTGTCTCTTTATCTAGTGTTTGCATTTATTGTCATAAAGTTTATATTTTCCTATTGCTTTCTAAATATTTGTTTTATCAGTAGTGGCATCTTTTTTTAATCTGTAATATTGTTTACCTATACCTCATATTTGTTATCTATTTTTTCAGAGCTTAATAATTTTGTTAATATTTTTAAGGAAACTTTTATTTTGTTGCTGTTTTGTTTCCTATTGTACTGTTTTCATTCTTTCCTTTACTATTTCCCTTCTTCTACTTATTTTGTGGTTATTGTATTTCTCTTTTTCTAAATTGTTAAGATGGATGCTTATTTGGCTCATTGATTTTTAGCATTCTTCATTTCTAAACTAAGCATTTTAAGGGTATATATCTACCTTTGAAGTGGATTGAAAGTGCTTTAGTTGTACCCCACACATTTTAAGATGTAGTTTTTCTTTTTTTCAATTTAAATTCAATTAGCCAACATATAGCACATCATTAGTTTCAGATGTAGTGTTCAATGATTCATCAGTTGTGTGTAACAACCGGTGTTCATCACATCACGTGCCCTCCTTAATGCCCATTACCCAGTTACACCACTTCCCCATCCACCTCCTTACCATTATTATTTAGTTCTAGAGATTTTGAAATGTATATAAAATAACTCATGAAGTATTTAAATCCTATTTAATTATATTAAAATAATCTGAGTTATGTTAAAGTATGCTTTAAGCTCTCTTATTTTTAAAGTTACTTTTGTATTATTTATTTCTAACTTAATTGTATTTTGGTTACAAATGTATTTCATAAAACCTGATTTGTTGCAAATTGCTTTGTGGCCTAGTACATAGTCAATTTTCATGGATATTTTGTGTAACTGAAGAGAATGGGATGCTGCAAATTTAGGTTTATTATTCTCTCTATATATTCATCAGGTAGAATTTGTTAATTGTATTGCTCACATCCTCTAGCCTCATTAATTTTTTTTTTCTTGTTGATCTAAGCAATTATTAAAGGAAGTGTATTAAAAACTCCTACTACTTCGGCAGATTTTTTTTTTTCAATTTCTGATTGTATTACTACTGTCAAGTTTTGCTTTCCTTGTTTGGAATATGTTTTTATACATCTCATTGTTGAGAGATATAAAAAGTGAAAAGTTCAGAATTGTTTTCTCTAATACTGAATGTCACCTTAAAAATTATGAAAATACTGCATACAATGTGTTAGCATAGGTAAAACTTCAGCTTCAGTCTGGCTATTTTAAAACTAGGAAAAACTTGGGTTTTTTAATATACTTTTACTCATTGCTTCCTATTATGTGAAAATAATAAGAGCTAAGTAGGTACTGGGTACAATTTTAAGTATTTCATATAAATTGATTCACACATTACTAAACTAATTATGAAATTAAAAAAAAAATTAAAAATACTAGGACCTTCAAGCTTGTTTAAATGAGCCACTGATAATAATAGAATTAGTTAATTCAGAGATGTCCAGAAAACATCCATACATTCTGGAATCTTAGTGAGAGACAAACACATGCTTCTCCATTACATGCATGAGGACCATGCTCATTGTTGGGGTGGTTACTACACTCATCCAGTATGATAACCCTGTTGTCCTTAAGAATATAAATAGTACATGGGCCTAGAAAGTTCTTACCGATACGGCATTCTTGGAACATATTTAAGCAGATCCTTTGATTCTTAATCCATTTAAAATTTATACTTTTGGTATGGTATCTGCAACTCCAAATATAAGACTATTTTATTTTCAATGTCTCAAAATTAGTCATGAATATAAGTAGAAACCCAAGATTAGATGGCACCTCTCACGATGGAGAGGGAATATAATGGGTTCAACTCTACTATCTGAGCTCTGCAAGAGCATCTACTAAAGCCACATAAACAACATCTAGTCTTATTATTAGATTAAAAGTTCAAGAAATGACTGACAGCTGCAGTGTTACCATGTCTCAAGTATCTCCTAAGTTTAACCACATAGTATTTGGAAAATTGTTTGTTTGTTTGTTTGTTTTTTTAAGCATTAAATTTAGGCCAGTGGAAGATAGAAGTAAAGAGAAATACATTTGGGGGTGCCTGGGTGGCTTAGTCTTTAAGCATCTGCCTTCGGCTCAGGTCATGATCCCAACATTCTGGGATCGAGCCCCGCACTGGGTTCTGTGCTCAGCGGGAAGCCTGCTTCTCCCCTTTCCTACTCCCCCTGCTTGTATTCCCTCTCTAGCTGCCTCTCTCTCTGTCAAATAAATAAAATCTTTAAAAAAAAAAAAAAGAGAGAGAAATACATTTGTACTACTGCGAATATGTATCATATAACTCTTTGAAGTTGAGATTAATAAACGGAATTTTCAGAAACTTCTAAAAAGCATTTTGTGAAGGCGTATAAGACTGCAAGCAGAACAAAGAAAGATGCTAAATATTTTCATTGTTGTTTACTTTTCTTTGTTCTTTTTTTAAATAATGGAAGGTCAAATGATAGCTTTGGATTTTGTTGCATGGAAAATCATGAATGTGACAGTGCTCATGTCAGTGGAAAAAATGAAAGCTATATGTCACTTGTCATGGCTGCTATGTTTCTTCTGATTAGAAAAGAACAACAACCAGAAAAAAAAACAACTAAAGAGTAAAATATATTGCCTTTAGTCTGCATACATAGAGAAGCTTTTATTTGACGTATTATGAAACTGGCATTTCCATACAGTAGCTGCTCTCCTGAGATAAAAACAGAGCAGCCTATTTCTCAATCCACCACTTGCGTTTTATTAATCTAAAATAAGCACAACATGTTCTTTAAATATTTTGAATAATACAGACTGATTTATTTTTAATGTTTAAAGTTTATCTAGGAAGACACATAGGAAGCAATTCTAGTAGTCTTACTTCATGTTGTGAAAAATGACACAGAAGAGGTTTCAGGGTTAAAGATAAGGGAGAAAGTCAGAAATCAATACATTAGAAATCAACATATTTTTGAGGTATTTCCAGTGCTTATCTCATTTGTAGACCAGTGAAAATATAGCAGGCCTGGATTCTGGTTAAAGATACTAGTATACTATATGCTTATCTCCTTTTTCTCTATGAGGCCTCTCTAATAACAGAAAAAGAAAGCACTAGGTATAAACCCTCGAGGACAAAGGACAAAACATGGGACTCCAGTGGATGAGAGTTAAGCCAGTTTTTAAAGACAGAAAGTGGTTGAGGAATATTAATGGGTACAGTGGGTCCTAGAAAGGGAGACAAGGTTGCTCTGTTGAGAAAATTTCACATGGTGGAAACATAGATGGACTCTTGGCTTAGATGCACCCATTATGGCAAAGGGCAGGAGTGAGACATAGGACCCCAAAGAGGCAAGGGTATAGCTTGGACATCTTATAAGGAAGAGTCAACCACTAATTCCCACAAACTATCAGAAGATTCTTTTCTAGAAAAAATGATTAATACTCCCAAGGAAAATACAAACCACATATTGGCATTTGAGTATCTCCAATAAAATAATCCCCTAACCACCCAAAATGACACCTACAGCAGACATGTTTACATTCTCACAAAAAGTGCCTTATTAGTGAACATGAATGGAAAGTCAGGAATTACGGGGCATGTGAGAAGAGTTTCTAATATGAAAGAGAGGCAAAAATAGCAAAACAGAAACAAAGAAACTAAAAGAAGCAGTGATGATGTGTTATAAGATATTTCATCCCTCAAGAAAGATCTGGATGTTGAAAGAAAGAAAGAATTAAAAAATGAGAGATATCGGGGAATTCAATGATAGAAAAAAGTACTCAATAGAAGTCTTGGAAGATAGATATAGTTGAAGAAAGTCTGCTAAAAATAGAACAAATCTGCACCTACAAAGAACATACCCAAACACCAAATACATGAGTTTAATGCTTAAGATGGCAAAAACTCAAACCAGGGGTTCTGCAAATGACTAATGAACTAATAGAGCTCAGGTGAGAAAAACTGCATGAAGCGTAGTGGGAGGTACAGGCTTCCAGATATGGAATTAATAAGTCACGGGGATGAAAGGTGTGGCATAGGGAATACAGTCAATGGTGCTGTAATAGCATTGTATACTGACAGATGGTAGCTACACGTGTGATGAGTATAGCAGATACATAGAGTTGTTGAATCACTATGTTGTACACCTGAAATTATTGTAACATTAGGTGTCGGCTATAATAATAAAAAAGAAATTGTGATGGAAATCTTTCTAAATGGAATTCACATCTTCCTGCCCTCTCAAATAGGAGAGATGGAACATAATTTATTCTAGAAAAAGAAAAGAAAAATAATACTAAATATTTTCAAAAAGCTAGCATCTCTGGATTGAAAGAGCCTGTATGTGTGTAGCACATTAATATGTAATTGCAAGGTAGAAGCCTCCAGGCATGGAACTGGTCAGCTGCTGTGCTGTCAGCTGAAAGACAGCAGAGCGGTACCTTTAAAATTCAGAGGGAAAATATTTTTAACTTATGATTCTACGCCCAGACTAATTATTTACTGTGTTTATCTGAAAGACATTTTTAGATATAAAAGAATCCAGAAAATGTGATTACTCTACAAACTTTCCCCTATTAATTAGGAAGTCAGTGACAAAGTGAAGCTAGTAAATCCAGAGAGAGAAAAATCATGGGATACAGGAAATAATGGATCCAACTTAGTTAAGTGACCAGAACAAAGGATGAGACTCAAGCATCAGTCCGAATGGAAGCAGGAGAGCAGGCCTCATAGGAATGTAGTGGCAGAGCATGGATATACTGAATGATGCTCAAGTCTGCAGCAATCAGAGCAGGGGGTGGCAATTTTGTAGTCAAGTAATAAATATTTTAGGCTTCTGGATAATTCTGACTCTGTTGCAACTACTTAATTCTGCAGCAGTAGCATCAGAACAGCTACAGACAATGAGTAAACAAATGGGTGTAGCTGCATCCCAGGAAAATAGGCAATTTGGCCTGTGGGTCATATTTTGCGAAACCCTGCTCTAGAGAAGTTCAGTCATGAATTTCCGGCAGCGTTGCTAATAGGATCCAGAAGAATAAACCTACTCTGGAGAAGGTGGCATAATTTAAAAGGACCTACACAATTCAGCAGTCAGGTTAAGAAAGACTAAACCTTTTTGTCTTCCCAGTTTAGCAAAAACTAACATCTGACTACCAGGAGCTCCCATATCAGTAATCTTAGCAGAAAGGGCCAAAACATTTACAACATTAATATAGCACTTCAAAAATAAGCTGTTTTTATATCTGCATTGTGATCATAGGTAAAAACAAAAAACTAAAAACAAAAACTTTAAGTATAAAAATTAAGTACTTATATTTGTTGGAACAATAGATAAAGACTTAAAAATAGTAAAGGAGAGGTAGGTGTTATAAGGAAGCTAAATCTTTATCTATGATAATAAGAAGTCAATAGATAACATCTAATGTTACAATAAATATAGGCATAACCATTAAAATTAAAAAAACCCCGACAACAATCCATTAAAAAGTATTGTCATGGATGCAGAGGACTTGGAGTTAGATGGGGGTGAAGAGAAGGGGTAGTATGCTTGTGCTTTTCATTACAAGCCCTTCTATTTTAATTTTTTATATATGTGCAAGTCATTTGGGTTTTAAAAATTAAAATTGTTGACTACTGCTTTTGTGGAGAGTGCTGTTAAGCTTCACGGAACAAAGTAAAATCTGCTATTGTCTACTATGAACTAAATGTACTATGGACATTTGTTCCATCAATCAGCAAGTGAAGCTTAATAGACTAATGCATCAAATGTAAAGACAACAAAGCACACTTATTCTTTTTCATATTTAATATTTAAAAAATAAAATTTAACTCTCCTCCCTTACCTCTTTATTTTTCTATCCTTAGCCAGGTATTAGTGTCCACAAAATCTGGGCCCACTACTCAACAAGGAGCTGAGCAACACCTTCTGGACTTTGTTTACAACTTTGTCAAGCCAGACATTCTGCCTACTTTGGGAAGAACTTCACTTTTCCCTTTTCTCTCACTGACCTGGTCATGAATAGTTAGAAATGGGCATTGTATTTTGAGGATTTGTTTCCCATAGGGTAGGGCTCTATATTATAATTAATCTCTTTATAATGTCCCAGTTATTTATCTTCATAGGAAGTATAGGTAATGGGCTAAAGAAATGTTATTTACTACAGTAAAGAGCATAGTGACTTTCACCTTTTTGTAGAAGTCATTGTTATAACATCTAAACACAATTACACATAGAACGGAAAACTCTAAAATAGAAGGTTCTGATTATGTCCACAAACAAAAAGACAAACAAAACAACATCAAAAGAGCCCAGACTTTCATTCTTGGCTAGAAAATTACTGGATCCTTCTACATATATTTCAACATGTTAAATCTTCTAAATCTTCTAAATATCCCTGTGTTTGGTTGTTTATTCCTGTGTTCATCTTAGTCAATCTGGTCAGAAAACTGAGACTAGCTCTGTGTGCCCCGCTCTCATGAATCCCAGCATCCTTACTGGTTACTCTCTTGCCAGTCACTGCTTATTGAAATTCTTCCTCCACAAGACATCTGAGTGATAGTTTTAATTGTAAATCTGATTGCATAATTCTAACATTCTTTACTTGCTTTCCAGTCTCTACAGGATGAAGTCATCTCTTGGGTCAGCCTTCCTTGATCCCTCAGTTTAGCTTGTATGCCTTTCCTCGGAGAGGTTGATGCATCCTTATCATACCTCCATCACAACACTTAACCCTGGGAATGTATAAGGTGAATTACTATCTCATTCCCCTCCCTCCAATCCTACACCCTTTTGAGGATAAAAGTCATTTACGGATGAATAAATACTTTCATCATTTTTGTGCGTTATAAATTCTCTATCCATTCATTAAGGTTATGTAGCACTTACCACATGCCAAGTATTGTTTAAAGGGCTAAGGGAATAGCAGTGAATAAGAGAGACAGAGGAAGACAGATGATAGGAAAAACAAAGTGCCATTGAATAAATGGCACTTGGTGATAACTGCTATAGAGAAAAAGCAGGGTAAGGGGGAAAGAGTGTGGGAGGAAGACTGCTACTTTATAGACGTCCTTACAGGTTTCTCTGATAAAGTAACACTGTCCCAGAAGCTGGAAGAAGTGAGGGGATGAGGACGGCCGTGGTGTTCCTAGAGCTGGTGCTTTGGACTCAGAGGAAACATCAGGTACAAAGGTCTTGAGATGGGAATGCATCAGCCATGTTTGAAGATGAGCAAGGAATTCATTGTTTCCAAAGAGCAGTAAGCGAGGGAGAGGTTGTGGGAGATGAAGTTGAAGAGGTAGCTTAGTAGGGGAACAGGATTCTACTCTGAATGAGTCAAGCAATGATTGGAGGGTGGTGAGCAGAAAGTGATACCATCAGATTTACATTTGTATACGTTCCATGGTACGTGTGGAGAACACAGCACAGAGGGGCAAGGTGGGAGGAAGGAGGCCAGGAGAGATGTTGGTGGGTTGGGGCAGGATTGTAGCTGTGAGGTGGTAAAAATGATTGGCTCTCGGATATATTTTGAAGGTAGAGCTGACAGGGTTAGCTGAGGATTGATATAGCATATATGAACATGTGAACCATTCTTCCAATGATGGAAATTTGTGATGTCATCCTAAAAAATAACCTGTGACAGACAGACTGACAGATGGCTGGGATAAAAGCAAGGAACAGAGTTGAATTCACCTAAGATATGTGGAGATTGTGGTAATGAACGTAGTTTAAGGAATAGCTTGCACAAGTGACAAAAGATGCTAGCCTTCTGGGGAAAGTGTAGATTCACAAACATAAAAAGGTTCTTTGTAATAAAGTTAATAAGAGCACAGGTTCTGAACTCGGACTACTCTGGAGCTGAATCTGGCATTATTACTTACTAGCTGGTTCACTGTGACCAAGTAATTCAATTTCTCTAAGGTCTTAATCTCCTTGTCTGTAAAATGGACATATGTAACTTTTGTGATTCTCAGCACTGTGAGGACTCAAAGAGATGATAAATACATGTAAAGCTTGCTTCAATCATGCAAACATTTAGTAACTCTTGCCTACTATTGATATCAAAGAGAGACTACCTTTCTTGATAGAATGACGCAAGATAGGGAACCACAGAAAAGACTCTGGCAGGGACAGAGTACCAAACGTTTCCCTTTAAACAAGGAACTGCACTGGCCAACACAGAAAGCCCAGCTGCTGCAAGTTCTAAGCAATCCTTCCATAACATACTTTCTCATCCTGTGAGCGTATTTACTCCATCATGAAAGCAATACACAAGAGGCTACAAAGATCATAAATACCAGCCTTGCTGCTGTTTCCATCTTTCAGCAAGTCAATGAATTATGATTCAGACCTAGTTCTGAATAAAGATGTATGAAATGTAAGGGCTGGAAACTTGGGGAAACTGACCATCTTCTTTTAAACTTTTTAAAAAATATATTTATTTATTTCAGTGAGAGAGAGAGGGAGTGAGGGGAGCAAGGGGAGAGGGAGAGAGACAAACTCAAGCAGACTTGCCACTGAGCACGGTGGGGAGTTCGATCTCATAATCCTGATCTCATGACGTGAACCAAAATCAAGACTTGGATGCTTAACTGACTGTACCATGCAGGGGCCCCAAAACTGGCTGTTTTCGGGGTGCCTGGGTAGCGCAGTCGTTAAGCGTCTGCCTGCGGCTCAGGGCGTGATCCCGGCGTTGTGGGATCGAGCCCCACATCGGGCTCCTCCGCTGGGAGCCTGCTTCTTCCTCTCCCACTCCCCCTGCTTGTGTTCCCTCTCTTGCCGGCTGTCTCTCTCTGTCAAATAAATAAATAAAATCTTTAAAAAAAAAAAAAACTGGCTGTTTTCATTCTAAGATACCTAAAAGCTTAAGAAAAAAGCCCTAGCCAGAATTGTAGATATTACATTTCATTAAACTGTACATGGATTGGATTGGATTCCATGATCAGAGATTCTATAAAACGGGAGGGATAAGTGTCCATAAAATACAGAATTCCAACAATGCAAACACAGTTATCCTAACAAAGAAGAAAATGAGAGAGTATATTAAAACATTGCCACACAGGGAGCACCGAGCTCAGTCATGATAAAGACGTATAACTGACTTGCTAAGCAGAACAAAGTCAGATGATACGGGAAAGGAGCATAATTATGCAGGCTGACCCAAGTGAGATGAAAAAAGACCTGGAGAGCTGAGGAAAATCCACCTATACAAATGTGATAAGATTTGATAGGAATATTTATTAAATGGGAATATGAGAAAATATATGTCAGTTTGGTTAGAGAATATACATAATTTATATAGGTATACAGCAGAGGTGTATAAATAAAACACAGCCTTGCACTCACCATCCTAAAATCAGTTGGACATGTATAGAAACAAGTCTGGCATAAGAGCAACTCATTTGAGAAGGACCATTGGGGATAAGCTGGCAGTAAGTGCTCCCTCTCCCAACAGTGTATGGCAGCTGTTCAAAAAGCAAAATGCAAACTCAGGCTGCATTAATTGAAGCACAGCAGGAAGGGAAATAGCCCTTTGTCTTCTGCATTAATCAGAAAAATATGTGGAATATTGGGTTCAATTCTAAAAAGACTTAGAGAAAAACTCTAGTTCCCCAGAGAAGGTTATCTGAATGATGAAGTATCTGGAAATCATGTCGGATGGAAATGGTTGAAAGGTTGAGACTGGAAGAGAAAGATTTATGAGGTTCACATGTTATCTTCAAACATCTGAAGGGTCATGGAGTAGAGGAGAAGGATTGGAGTTACTTTGTATAAATTCAATTTTGCAGAACAAGTACCAGTGGGTCGTGTTCTAAGGTTATACACGGTGTTATAAGGAAGCACGTTTTTACTTGCAGAGATTCTCGGTTTATTAGAACTGTTCCTGAAGGAATGTGCTGCCTGGAGGGGCAGTGAACAGTTTCACTGGTTATGTTTTGATAAAGGTTGGATGGTCAGTTAGAAACAACTTTATCTCATTTGCTTCACAAGACAGTCAGGATGAAGCAAAGACATTTTATTTTATTTTTATTATTCGCCCAATAAAAGCAAAAATTCCTCTTTTCTTTAATCATTTTAAACTTTATAAGTCATTAAAACTAAAAAGTCACCAAACTAACAAGGCCATTACAATTAACAGCCAAGAAACAGGCCTAGAGTTATATTTGTGTCAAGAAAAAGGAAAAGCCTAGGCTTTGAAGAGAAATTAGAAAAAGTAAAGAGCCAGTGACATCTGACTTTAAAATCTCTTGAAATTTTCCAAAATTCTTCTTTACAATCTCCACGCTTCTTCTACCACTTTGCTCTTTCCCTGTCTACACTGCTGTTCCCTCATCTTGGCATTTTTTATCTTTCAAATGCCATCTTCCTAATGCATCTAACTGCTAAATCCACAGTGATCTCTAGATTCTTTGTATTTCAATAGTGACTTACACATATGTTTTGTTCACTTATGATGCTTCTTCTTTCTACCCCCTTTCTACTTCTCTGTTCTACCTTATATATTATACTTTCTTTCATGTCTTTTTCTTTTTTCTTTCTTTTCTTTACCTTTCTTTTATTTTTTAGACAGAAAGTGAGAGAGAGAATGGTGTGGAGAGGGGCAGCGGGAGAAGGAGAGGGAGAATCCTAAGCAGGCTCTGTGCCCAGCATAGAGCTTGATGAATGGCTCAATCTCATGACCCTGAGATCACGACCTGAGCCAAAATCAAGAATCAGACACTTAACCAACTGAGCCACCCACATGCCCCTCCTTCATGTCCTTCTTGAGTCTGAGCTCCTTTGTTACTCATTTTTGTAGACCTCATAGTACCTAACCCAATGCAGACTACCTAGTAGTCACTAAGTAAGGAAAACACGAATATCGTTCATTAGGAGTACAAAGCAAAAATAGGCATAGAGAGAAAATAGCAAATAAATTCATAAGCTGTTATCCATGCTAGGCTTACCAAATGATGATTCATTTTTTTTTTCAAATAATCATCTCTACAGTAGATTGTAAAACATGACTATAAATTCTTCCCAACCTTGTATGCATGCCCTTTGTAATGTGACTTTGCCATTCCTCTCATCAAGAGGTAGAATCTATTTTTCCACCTTGTTATCTGGACTGGCCTTATGACTTGCTTTGACCAACATAAAGTGTCAGAATTATGTCATAGGAGTTCAGGGCCAAAGCCTATAGAAACTTTACAACTCTTTTTCTTATGTGCCTAGAACATTTGCCTTGAGACTGTCACACCTAGGCTGTTGATGAGGGAGAAGCCATACGGAACCAGATCCCCCTAGACCAACCACCTAACAGCAATACTGTCCAGTTGAGCTTTCATTCATTGGAGTGACCCCAGGCAAGACCAGAAGACAACCCCCATCTCTAGCAAAACCCAAACCAAAATCCTGACCCAGAGAATTATGAGTAAATGAAATGATTACTATTTGAACCATTTAGTTTGGGATGGTTTGTCACATAGCAAAAGATAACTTGGACAGGCTACAAAGACAGAAGTCATTAGTTAAATACATAGACTGAGCACAAGTATCACTACGGGAACAATGAACTAATTACCTCATGCTAAATGCACTACAGTATGACATAAGCAAATCATATAATAAGATTTATGATCTTAATTCACATCTCATTATTCACCAATGTAGTATGCTATCTTGACAGCAGACTCTCTTGCTGGCTTTAATGAAATAAGCTACCCTGTTGGAGAGGCCCACATAGCAGGAATCTGAGGGTGTTCTCCAACCAATAGGCAGTGAGGAATTAAAGCCTTCGGTGCAATAACCCTCAAGGAACTGTATCCTGACAGCAGCCATATAAACGAGCTTGGAAGTATATCTTCGCCTATCCGAGCTTCAGATGAGACCTTTAGATGAGACAATAGCCCTAGCTGACACCTTCACAGCAACCAGTGCCTGAATTCCTGACCCATAGGAACTTTAGGATAATAAATGTTCTTGTTTTAAGTTTTAGGGTGATTTGTTATGTAGCAAGAGATAACTAATGAAATATAAGGGCCAAAAGTTGTTGATGATGTGTCAGTTTTCTTGTGGCCCTTAGCCTTAAGAGAATGTATCTTTTTTTTTTTTTTTCTATACAAGATGTACCCAGAGTTCCCCAATCTCCTTGGAGTGCTTTTCTGAAAACAGATGCCAGGTTTTCTTCATTTTGCCAAATATTTTATCAATATTTATCAAAATATTTATCGTTTGGAAAATTACTAAGTTCTTTGTAAGTAATAAAAAAACTCTTCAAAATTACCTCATGTGTTACACAAGCTCAATAGAAAGTAAAATTACAATGTAATCTTTTCTGTAAAATTCTATATTTCACTATGCAAATGCAAAGGTATATAATAAGTTCTATGAGTTTGGTCTGATTTATCAATTATTAACATAAAGTATTGCGACTACTATAATTCACAATTGTCCTCTATAAATTTGTTCTTCCCCCTTATTTTTCCTTTATATATATTATGTGTTTGATTTTATATAATATTATTGTGTTGTGCTTTAACTTACCCTCCATATTAGCATTTTTGCTGATTACCAGATAGACATAGTCATTTAAAAGAATTACTTAAAAATTATTCTATATTCTTCTGGTCATTCACTTAATTACTCACTTGTTATTTATTTACAAGCATTTCTCAAACAGCTACTAGGATGAGGCATCTTGCACGAGTAGTAAATGCATATGTAAGATAGCAAATGTACACTAAATGGCCCCCCAAATAAAATGTGGAGTGTTGAAATACAAGTAAATAAAATTAACTTAAAGTCTATAAAATTGATATATAGTCCTATCTTTGATAAATCAACCTACTAATTTTTTAGATGTTCCGGGAATAAACTGATAAGACTAGCTTACAATGGTTTTACTTTAAGATATTGAAGTAAATTTTGTTTTGTTAAAGTCATTTCATCATATGATTGTTAAGTTAAAAGTAAAAATAAACACACACACACACACACACACACACACACACACACAATATAACCTCATAAGTTACAGGGGGAAATAAGTTTTGGGTTTAATTAAAAAGAAAAACAGAAAAGGAAAGAATTTGTTCATATGGGCATACCACTTAATATACTGCCAAAAATAAAACTCCATTTTTAATTGCTAATTTTCAACTGACTCAGAAAATCATATATATCATTCCAGTTACTACGGCATTGGGAATGGAATTCTGTATGGGCAGGTGCTATTATATCAAAAGTATTTTAAGGGTTGCGTATAGAGTGCCATTCTTCTTAGCCATTTCACTGAATATAGAAAGTATTTTTAACCCAATAGTCCTGTTTCTGTCCTTTTACTAAGTGTTTACTGTATGCCAGAGCCTCAGTAGGTGTCATCTTTAAATTTTATATTAATCCTACAAGATACTTATTATTATGATGATGAATCCATTTTATAGGTGAGCAGACCAAATTTCTGAGATATTACTAAATTGCTGAAGGTTATGGAGTGAATTAAAAGTAAAACTGATTCAAGCCTGGGTCTGTCTGGCTCTTGTCTGTTCCTTTTATTCATATTATAATGTCCAGGGAGAATGGATAAAGCCCATTTTTCATTACATCATTTGATTTAGAATGCTATGAAATTCTTGAGTAAAAGGCACAAAAGTCTTGCCAGAATCTACTGTTGATCTTATTTTCAGTCTAATTGGTTGGACAACGGAGTTTTTAAGAATAGAAAAGAAAATTAATCTGACCTCCACCATAAATCTTTTCAATTGACGGACAAGAAAGACATTTGCATTTGAGAAGATCATCTCATTAAATACGGAGAAAACAGGCCATAAACTCAAGTTTCTTCTTATAAAAACTGAATTATGAAACCACATCTGGAACACTGCCTACACTCCTCGTGTCATGTTGCAAAAAAATACAATATAGTTGCAGAAGAGAAACAAAAATCATACAGGGCATGAGAGAGTTCCTTTACGATAACTGAAGAAAGAACAGATTCTAGAAAGGCTAATTGGGTGATGGCTGCAGAGAATTAGGAGTGGCCTGGAAAGCAAGCGTTTTGCCTTGCACATTAGCAAGTACAACTATGACCTCAAAGGAGATGGCAATAACAGAACAAAATATTAGGCTGAATAAATCACTGGTTTGTCATTCACTTTTTATACCCCTTTTGTTGTCCTTTTGACTTTCTTTTACCTGCAGATGATTGCTGAGAAACCAACAGTTAAAACTTCCTGGACTATTCTAGGAAGAGAAAAAATATGGTGACACTAAGCCAAGAGAAGAGAAGGCTGATAGTAGAGGCAATAATGAGTTCTGTATAGATAAAGGAACAGAATATGAATGACGGGGAGATATTATGCATTTCCGCTGAGACTAGGGAAAGAGGGAAGGTCAAATAAAAGAGGGTGCCCTATGGGTTTAGAGACACAAGAATGATTTTTTTCAACGGAATAATGTTTCAAAATTATAGATACTCAGCAAGGCAAGTTTTTTTGGTTTTTGTTGGTTTTTTTTTTTTTTATAATGGGTTAGGTTCAGTACTGCCCTGAAAAAGGGAGAGCCTTTCAGTGACCTTTTCTGGCCCATGATTAAAATTCAGTTTACCAGTTTTCTCATTATCTCTCAAGATATGTGTAAAATAATGATTCTATCCTAATCTGACTTGGTTCTTTTAGCCTGGGAATTTCTGTTTTACAGTCCTCTGGCCACAGTATTTCATTTTATGATGCAAAAAGTCAAAGAAGATAGATGATCTTGATAGTCTCCTTTGCAACAGAGCTGCTCACTTCATTTAAATGGAAATGTGCATTTTCATGGAAATTCAGGCCTGTATTGATGAACAAAGATAAGCTGCCACTATTAAATAGAATAGTGATATAAAAAAAAAAAAAGGTGTCCTAGAAAACTCATTTAAAAAAAAATTTACAGTGAAAGAAATTTTAAGTGTGTGTGTGTGTGTGTGTATAAATGTGTGTGTGTGTTTGTATTCAGCCTAGATATTGAATAAGTTTCCTAAGGATTTGTCATATAACATTTGGGTAAAGCTGAAAGTCCCAAGACAAAGGTTGTGGAAGACAGGTTGATTACATATGTTTTTGATAAGCATAGTGACTTAATATGAAAAAAAAAACCAATTAACACAGTGCCTTTTATAAGTAGATATTAGCTAGCTAACAAACATTTCTCAGTGAACATGTTAAGAAATGTTACAGATTAAGTGTGATATCATTTCCCATGCTTTTCTCTTTCTTAAAACTTTAATGTAGCTATTTTGGGGTTTATTTTTTAACAACTAATTTAAGAAATATTTAATGATTATATACTATGTCTCCCAATTAGAAGCCTGGAAAGCACTCTTTAAAAAAAAAAAAGCAAAAAACCAGAAAAGATGCTATGTATTGCACCAACATGAGATTTGCTAATTTTTCTGAGACAGTTCATTTGAATTACATTGATAAGTCAATTGTTCAAAGATGCCCTACTTATTCTGAATAATCTTATCATTAGTTAAATTAGGGCTTTTAATATTCTAGAAAGACATACCTTTATTTAAGAAAGAGAAGGCAAATTTTAGAAATGTAAATACAAGCAATAAATGTCATTTGACAATACTGGCCTTAGAATGACAGTGGTTCTTTAGAGCAAAACACAAGGAAAAGAATTCTAATAGGCCCCTCTTGCCAGCAGCAGTCTTGCACATAAAAGTGCCTCCCCACCCCCACCATGAAAACGCTCAATGGTTTGCCTCTACTTATTTGAAGCATTATTTCTTTGGTCTCATAAATAATTTTGTCTACTTTAATTTCTGGATTGTTTTTCATTTTCCATATTCTCAAATTTCTCATATTTATCCATTATTCTCATGTTTTGTGATATGGGAGCATGTAAGTATATAATTTTTGGATTCTTACACAAAAAATAATGCAATACTTAGAATCTTAAAAGAATATGAACAAGCTTTCATGTCTATAAATTCTCATTTTCATGAATGATAAAATATTAATAATAAAATTTTACCAACTGAAATTATTTCTAGATTGTAAATATCTCTGTAACTGGGTCTTCCAGACTTTGGTTTAAGTATTAATTATTTTCTTTTCTCCACAAAATATATTCTCTAAATATCCATACAGAATAAGAAATTCAATATTCTTTCATCAAAATGATTTCCTGATTATCTTTCAATTAAATTTTTTGTGTCAATAAGATATTAAATATCTTTAAACTACCTAAGATTTTAAAAATTGGGAATGGTTGCCTTTTAAAGCACATTTTGATACCTTTTCTGGACGCAAAATTTTTTCGTTTGAGGGAGAATAAAATGAATGGCATAGATACAATATAACACGGTGGTTAAGAATGGTAGCCCTGGGAGTTGGCCATAGCCGGGTTTAAACCCCAGGTCTTCTACTAATCTAGTCTTATAATGTTGAGCAAGTCACTTAATCTTTCTTCACCTCATTCTTCATCATAAATGAGAATACTATCTACCTCATGGGATTATTATGACAATTTCATAAGAAAATACATGAAAAGCACTTAACACAGGGCCAGGCCTTTAGTAGGTACTGAATAAAAAACAAGTTTTAATCATCATCATCACCAGAATTAAAGAATCTCCAAAGGGAAGTAGTTAGGGAAAGCATTATCATTACCAAAGGTTAAAATTCAATTTCACAAGGGAGATATCTATTTATATTAAGGCTTTGACAATAACACATTCTAGAGGAGATAGGTCAAGATGATTTGTTGCATCCATCCCTTGTGCTGAATGCCAGGTGCTTATACATATTTATCTCAATTAAGCCTGACAACAACCCCAGAAGGTAGGTAGTATACGCCCATTTTACAGATGAGGAAACTGAAGCCCAGCATTTGGCCCAAATCATGCAACTGTTAAAATCGCAGAATTACTACTCAACTCTATTTTGTTTGACTCAAAACTTAACTTCCAAACTCAAGTCAACTTTGGGAACTATTCAAACTGGACCACTCACCCTTATCTAGACCTGACCTGAATCAAAAGCATGAGCCTGTAGGGAGCACAGTCTTTACCAACCCTCAGCTTATTTTCCCTCTTTCATCTATAGTCTAATCCCACTAAGGGACCCCAGAATTCAGAAGCTTACTGACTATACCTGCTGCCTACCCACCGCACCTCTGCAGGCTCTTCTCTGCATAGAGTTGGAACACTTCACTACTCTGGACAGACCCCAGGACAGCATTTTAAACTATTTTTTCACCAAGAGCCATGTAGGTCTTATTGATTTTTCTTCAGTAATGAATCATGAATTCCTTTTACACATAGATATCCTCTATGTGGGTTCCACATAGGTATCCTCTCTAAAGCACTGAGAGTAGAGAGTAGCCATAATCAGACCTAAATGTCTTTCCCCTGACAATTACTAACACGTGATATCTTGCTTCTCTCCTATCTCCCCCATTCCAACATACCTCTGTCCAGTGTCTATACTGCCACTTAAGTCATTTAATTTACACTTCCAAGGGGAATACCTAATGCACACATATGATGAGAAAGTAGGAGTCTGAGAAGAAACAATTAAATAGGAAAAAATAGAGGATATGAGACAACCCAAGAAAGTATTTACAGTAAAATGTTGGGCAAGTAACCAGTTATGTAATTATGTCATAGATGTTAACATAATTCTATTAATTCTTCTTTAGTTTGACCAAACAGTGCTTTTTTCACACTGCTGCCATGAGAAATGTCCACATACTCACTAATTTTTTCCACCTACAAATAGAGTTTTAGAAACGTGACATAATGGAGTTCATTAACAAAGTAGTACTGGCCAGGAATGCAAAGAGGAATGTTAGGTTACAACTTCATCTCATAAAGCATTTTTATGACTTTTCTGAAGGTGGACAATAAAAACACAGCATATTGCTTGGAAGTTGAAATAATCAAAGGTGAATAAATACAAAGAGGAAACACTGATGTATAGGATTAACTACATGGTTTAGACAGTCTGTCTTTGGAGGAATCCCAATACGACTTATTAGAGGTTAGACAAGGTAGGGGGAATATGATATTAAAAGAGTCTCTTTAACAGTTACTGTGTCCTTTGGCAATATATTATACTTTTTTTTTTTTTTTTTTTGACAGAGAGAGAGGCAGCCAGCGAGAGAGGGAACGCAGGCAGGGGGAGTGGGAGAGGAAGAAGCAGGCTCCCAGCAGAGAAGCCTGATGTGGGGCTCGATCCCAGGACTCTGGGATCACTCCCTGAGCTGAAGGCAGACGCTTAACGACTGAGCCACCCAGGTGCCCCAATATATTATACTTTTTTAGGGCAAAATTTACATTTTGGTTGAAAAAAAAAAACCTAAAAGCTAAAAATGAAAATAATTTATTTGTTAACACTTAGACATTTGATTTTATTTCTCAACATGATTTCAGACACTGGCATTTACTTTATGCACAAAGGGCTATAATGGAAAATGCTTCTATTGTATCTATATAAGGACTGAACACTAAAGTATAAAAAGACATGCCACTTTTTCTTGGGCACCAGAGGATGAAAGCCAAATATAGGGTGCAATGGAATTATTTGGCCTCCTCTCACCTCTGTTCCTCTGCTGTCTTAAGTAAATGAATACCCAAACTAAATGAATATAATTCAATCACTCTTTGAATTATACCTTTAATGCCCACTGATGTGCTTTATGTTCAAGAGAAGAGAGTAGAGAATCTGGTTTCATTCCAGGTTCTTAATCTTTCTGATAAGACAGCCTCTTCAGCTGTAAGCATCAGGATTAAGTGTACAGGCCCCTTGTGTCAGCTTTCAAAGGGAGATCTGGCCTTGCAGGAGATGAGATGATCCATTGTACATAAGGAATAAAGTGATATAAGGAAGGGCTCTCTCCAAATGCCTCTGGAATTCTCATATAGTGCTAGATTTCTGTGTATTTGGGGAACAAAGTCCACTTAATGGGACTAGTCTTACAGAGTCTTGAGTTTAGAAGGGCCTAGTCATTTGCTTAAAGTTCTGATGTCACTGTCTTGAAATTCTTAATAACATTTTAACAAGAGACTCTACATATTCATTTTGCATTGGTCCCTGCAAACTATGCAGCTCGTCCTCTGGTGAAGAAGGGCTTTGGAAAGAGACAAAGGATAATCTGCTGCTTTCTTTGGTCTTTGCGAAGACATGACGCCTGGCTGGAATGGCCATGCTTTGGTATGTTCTGCTCACTCCCAAGGATTACACAGGTATCCAGTATCTAGGGGAGATGAATTCCCCTGTTCAGGATCCAGTCTCCCTTCTCTACTTACACTTCTCCCTCCCCTTCCTAGCTGCAGGCATGGCTGCCCAGTCAGAGATTACTGGAAATATTTCAAATTCTCTCTCTTGGTGCCCACGTAATTGCATTTGGACAACTGAGATGTGAATAGACATGTTTGCAATTTCCATGTTACTGCCTGAAAGACAAAGCTAAAAAAGACCAAACTTCTTCCTTCTCCTTCTCACGGGCTGGAAGGCTTTGACCATTCAGAGGAGGATGACACACTAAGGGAAGGCTGAGCAAAGAGTAAGAGGAACTTGGATCCTGTCAAAACCTCCTGAATAACAGCTCCTCTGCTAACATGGACCATACACCTTAGGTCAAGGATTTGAAAGAGGAATAAATATTCTGGGGTCTCTTTGTTACATCAGCTTAGCCTCTGCCCTAAGTAATGTACAGAGTAAACTCTTGGGAGCTAATTCACAATAAATTTGTATTTATCCAGAACAGTTGAATAAAATAGTGCTCTGTTTGAACATTCTACATAGGGAAAATCACTAATTAGCATTGAAATGACATAAAACATTATATTGAAGCTAATTTTATCCTCATTGATTTCCAGAACACTTCTGGATCTTGCTCAGCCTCAAGGTCATCAATATGAATACTTATTATAGTATATGTCTATAGATGTTGGGGCCTGAGTCAATCTATGATAACTTATGAAAAACTCATGAAGTTGTATCTTCAAAATAAATTCATACATCACTCTAGTTTCATTGTAAGTTATCTCATACTGAAAGAAGACTACAGGAGTTAAAAATAACATCTGTGAATTCTTTCATTGCTTAGAAAATGAATTTACGTGCTTACAATACTTAAAAAAATAACATATAGAAGATAATTTGCTTCTCATTTCTGAAAAATTTTCAATGACTAAAACTTCTAAGATTTAAAATATTATGTTGATAAACCATCAAGGAATCTTATCTTCAAAAGTACAGATTTTGTGTTTACCTGCCCCAATGACTCTCTCAATGCGAATTCTTGAAGGATCAATTTCCTTTGCAAATTCATGAACTGCGAGGGATGGGTCTTCATATGTATCTGGATCTATGTAAGTTTTAATTCCTGGGAAACGTACTGCAACAAAATAGAAGACTGATTTAGTTTAAAATATTTTAGTAATTACACATCTTGTGTATGTTTAAAACAAGGATTGACATACTAAAGTAGTCGTTCTTGTTAATTATTTAAATTTAATTCTCTTCTCTTTTTGTCCCACTCCTCCTCACCCCCCATTAAAGCTTTGAGTACTTAGAGTCAAGAATTTATTTACCTGTTAATGTAAAATGAACTGGTGGTTTAATAGAGAGTGAGCTGACAGACTCCAGAAAACATATTTATTATATCTCTGTAAAATGTTTAATCAGCTCGCTTATTCACTAACAACCCGTACATTTCATACAGGATCTAGCTTAGGACATGGGGGAAAAAAACATAAGCCTTTCCCTCCAAACAAGCAAGCCTGTTAGTGTCCCTCCTGGACCCTTCGAACTAGCACTAGGCAATGGGTTTTCCAAAATCATGCCTCAGTCCAGAAACTCTCGGGCAGTAAAGAACAGATCCCATGGCACAGCGATGGACAATGACAAGGGACATCAGCCCTTCCTGTTCTTGGGGTTGCTTTCATAGCCAGGCTGCACATGATCCTGGACAGGACCCCCTGTCGATCCTGGAGTTAAGGGTGGGAATCTAAGGTCCAAATCTGGTCACTGGCTGTGTAGCTGCTACTCTCTTTGAAAGGGGCGGAGTGCTCACAGCCCAACAGTTAGAATGATGAATAAGGATGGCTGGAAAACTTGAAGGTGTGATTATATATTCATCCACAACTTCTTCCACTATCTGAAGAAGTCATAGACTGCCTGTGGATGGATATTCCTTGGTTTTGCTGGTTGGTTTTTGTTTTCCAGGTTAGACTGCTAGCTCCTGGAGGATAGATCATCTCTTATACACCTTTTATCTTTCCAAATTCCTTAGGTATGGTTTTATAGGTAATAACCATACAGCAAACCTTTATTAAATATGAATTACTAGGGATTAAAAGATCAATACAAATTCGTGGCATAGAGGATGGATAATACTTGGGTTATCTTGCTTTTGATTTTGAAAACCATACGATACCCTGAGTTAAGTGTTGGCTAGGTTTCCTTAGAAACATGCTCTTGCAAGAAAATCTCAAAAGCAAACAAAGAAAAAGTGATAAAGTGAGTTTAGAGGAGGTGATGAAATGCCATTAGCAGAATTTGCTTCATGAGTTCTGTATGTCTGTTGCCTTCTTTCGTTACTTTTTGCCTACTATCTCCTGCTACCAGATATGCACCCATGAGATTAGTACTTCCCAAAATATCGCCAGTAAAGCATTCTAGGTATACTTAGGCCTGATAATGATTCTAAAATACTGTGCTTTTCTTGACTTCCCAAAGTTTAGACTGGAGGAAAAGAGAACAGATCATCTTTACCTCTGGTCCATATTCCTTATGATATTTTTATAACTTAATGGGAGTTGTAGTTTCAGATTGAAAAATCTAAATGCAAACCCAGTGGCTACTACTAGATGATTAGTGGTATCTAATTGGATTTAAGGTGTTAATATTACTTTCTTGTGTGTGTGTAAACACAATGTATGTAGTATAGGGGAAAAAAAAAACTTAGCTCCAATTTTAACTATCTAGTTACTTATTTAACTTATCCATGGCTTCTTAAACATGGGTTTGTTGCTTTTCTTTTACTTCTTTGGCTGCCTTAGGTTATTTTCACTGCTTCTTGCTGGGCCCATCTGGTTTAGTTTATGGTAAACTGCTAGTTGGAAAACAGATAATAAATACCCCAGAAGCATCTCTTTCTTCTGCATTTCAGTACTAAATGCCCTGCAGTCAATCTTAAGGTGGCTCGGCATATGTCATCCGTCCAGGTGTTTGGATCCAGTTTTCCACAACTGTTCACAGTGTTCCCAGCTCATCCCATGGATGGTAGTGGCTGTCTCAGCTTTCTGCTCTCTGCCAATGCAGCGAGTCTCAAATGTATTGTAAAAAAAAAAAAAAAAAAAAGAGCAACTAGGGAGACCTTGCTAAAAATGCATATGTCGTGGCCCTACCATGGACCTTCTGAGTCAGAACTTCGGTGAGTGAGGATGGAACATCCTAATGCAGATAGTCCGTAGACCACTGGAAAATCTTGTGAGCCTAGAAATAGTCCTAACCCATCCCTCTAATTGATAATACCCTCACTTAAATCCTTTCTGCCCCATCAGAGAATGTTATAGATTGAAAAGTCCCTTATTCCTTTTGCTCAACTTGAAGTAAAGATGAGTTTAAATAGTTAAACAACGTGCCTCACACATTATCTCTATAGTGCAGTTAATTAGAGAACATCCCTTTCTTGGTAATTCAGCCCCACGACAGAGAAACTGTCTTGACAAAGTAGTCTGCCATTTGGAGGTGGAGGTGGAGGTGGGCGTTGGGGAGGAGAGGGTGGCAATTATCAAACCAACTATAGTGGTAATTACAGCTTGCTTGGGAAGAGATTCTACAAATGAATATAACCTTGTAGTCAGCTCAAGGATTTCATACATATTCTAAAAGTTAAAGAGCTGATTTTCTTTTTTAGTGTTAATGAATTGTAAATTGATTTGTTATGTGTTTAAATGACAGTCACTACAAGAAAGAATAAAAATTCCTTAATATTTCCATGGCTAATGCTCTACTAAATAAAACCAAATCACATTCAGGAGCCACTGTGAATAGTAAATAACTAGATATAAGCAGTCATCTTGTATTTTTAGCATATTCAGTCTTCGTGTTTTCCAGCAAGCAGAATTAGTAAAAAAAAAAAAAAAAAAAAAAAAAAAAAAAAAAAAAAAAAAAAAAAAAAAGGTACTATCATTTAATGAGAAGCAGGTGCAGTTTCCACAAACAAACCTGGAAACCAGATGAAAACTCTTATACTGAAAGGTTGGAAGTACACTTTTTCAGATTTTCTCAACTCCGTGGATATAAGTTTAAAACGAACTCTCAAGGGCTGGCACAATGTAAAACAATGGAAGAGTCACTGTACTACTTACAATGCCCATTCTGCTGTAAGTGGTTTCTTCTCTTCTCTTCTGACTTCATTTTGGCCTTTATGTACCATTGGCATCTTTAAAAAGGGTAAATAGAATCTTAGTTTTAGAATTGAATGAGAATCAAAACCAACTAAAATACCTATCACCCATAGGCAAAGTTCTTATCATAAAGGCCATTTTTTAAGAAAATCTTGATAACACGTGAAAATACTCCATATGACATTTTTCGTATATATCCAAATTAACTCCAGATAAGAACGAAATGCTCTCAAGTGGACTGATTGATCCAAATGATAGGAATCTTAGAGAATATTCTATAATCAGAAATAACCATCCTGTCCTTCCTTATATAACTTCTAATAGCTGGAGTTGGTAAAAGCATTAAAAGTCAAAATGAGAGCATGTTTTTGAGTCAAAAGCTCAGACATTTAGACAACTGTCTACTGGTTTCATTGCTAAAGAGCATGATTTCCTTTCTAATGTCAGAAATTTGGTAGAGGTATGCTCTGTTCTCTCTTGGGATGATAGTGCTCTAAGAAAGAGGAGATGCTTATCTTGCATGACTTCTTCAACATGAATAAATTCATCAGCATCCATATGATTTGACAGTTCATCAAATTTCTAATTCCAAATGGTTAAACAGAATACATCTGTGGTATACAATCCAATCTTTCAATGTGAACTTATCCTCAAACCCTATGGCAAATTGAGTATTTATTCAGAAATGTCATACAGTTTTTATAGAACAATTTCCAATGAATACTCCCCTATCAAGGTGCTTAAGGGATACTTCAAAATGAATTTTTTTATCCTGTATAATTGAAATTGTCTTCCCCAGGATGTAGAATAAGTTCCTAATGTTATATAAATGGGCAAACATGGAATGTAAAAACCGAAAATAATTTAGTACAAATTTTTCTTCATCATTGAATTCTCTTTTTAAGTGGTATTCAAATTCTGCTTCAGAAATCCCAAATAAAGATAACATTTGAGCGCATCTCTCAAATTCATTAGGGCAAACTGATTTAGCCTAAAGACTAAAGGTTTGCTAAACATACAGCAACACATAAAGTATTGGCATGCTTATTTTTTTAACCTAATTGTCATTGTGCCTTTCCATGCACCAAAATTGTATTTAATCCCTCTTCTTGCAAGACAGTCCTAGATAGGATCAGAAGAACTCCAACCTGTTATTTTTGGGATTTTGATTTGTTTTGTTTTGCAAACAAGCTTAGACCTCTACCAGGATGCATAGGGTTTTGTTTGGTTGTTTCTGTTGTTTTTGTAAGCAGTTCTCCCCTGCTAGTGATTAAGGATTTTGTACGTCATGTTTGGTATTTGTAGGATATTATATTGAATATTTTGCTTTCAACTAAATGTTTAGTTGGTTTAGAGAATCCAAAATTTGTTTTCTTCCCACTATAAAAGATGGTTGTACCAAAGCTGTGATGATGGCAGGAACTGTCAGACATTCCTGAGGTATAAAGGGACAGAGAAACAGAAGAGTGCTTGGCAACAGTATCTGGTGGGGGCACCATGACAAGTCCAAACTAGTCCTTTCTATTAGGATTAATTTATCAGTATTTCCTGCATTTTTTCATTAGATATTTTTCTTTTTTTCTTATTACTATAGCTGTGACTTTTCTATCAGCTAATCAGCCTCCCAACACTGGAGACTCTGAGATACTTTCTATTTATTACACAAGAGCAATGCTAGGTCTATTAATACAAAAAAAATTTTAAATACACATGGGATAAATGTGTCCCTTTTACAATTAATTTCATAAAGAAGTCACCATTTCAACTCAACCACATTAAGATACTCACGTGTTTCTCTGCTCCTTGAGAAGTTCTGTAAAGTGGGTTTGTTACAACTAAATCTGACACCTTCATTCAACAGGTAGCAGCTGCAGTCAGGCAGGGACCCACCTTTGACAAGTGCCTTCTAAGTACTTGTGAATTTATTGATCTGCACCTTTAGCCTGCACTAAAATTATAGATAATAATTTTCCATGCATGCATATCCTCTATAATTTTAGAATTAATTTTAATAAAATATTGATATGTAAGTAGAGTTTTAAAATGAACAAAACAAAGGGTGTTTATAGCTCACTGAACTGTTGCCCGAAGGTAGCTCTTTGTTATTTCTGCTCATTATCAAATATCAACATTTTCCAGTTGAGATGGCATACTTTGGCTGATGTCATCATGGATGCACACTTTTTCTGGCATTCTTATTGCACTTTTAAATCATGACACTGGTTGTTTGCAGTATGTGTGTTTTTCAGATTATCAGGAAAACTCTTGAGGTATTCTTTTGTGCCCCTACCGATAATCTAGAAGGAATTATTTTTCCCCTTGTAGGAATAAAAATATGATCTAATATATTGACAATATCTGACAAAGAGCTGAGGCCTAATATCAAGGCTTACATAAGAAATACAACTTGTTCTTTTTTGTAATTTCATACATATTATCTTTACTCACGTCTCTGTATTGTCAGTACCCAGCTCATGATAACAATCTAATATATCTAAAAATCAGTAAATGGTTTTGATTCATTGTTACACAAAGTATGCACAAAAATAGAAATCTAAGTTTTAGATGGGTGAAGCACTTTGACCAGCTAGTCAGGATTTCAATCTAGGTCTTTTGCTCTGTTAAATTTATTGTTACTCTAAATTTTCATCCTTATTACACTAAAGTGGAGAAATACCGGGTTTATAAAACCAATTAATATAACTCTAATATAGATCCTTTCACTATTTAATGAATAAATATAATATATTCTATAATATTAAGATTTACATAAATTCTCTGTTGAATTATTTTTTCCCCCAGGAACAATCTCTTTCATGGGATAATTTGAATGTAGCAAAGGAAAAACTCAGAAGTAACTTATTAAGAATTTATCATTCTTAGCTTTCAAAGTGTGTTTATCAAGTCGTTAGTTGCTTTCATATTCAGAAGCCTATTGATACAGAGAACTAGACAGGTGGTTCTGTTACATAAACTTCAGTCAGAGCAGAATCTGCCCTGATCCCCTTTTCTCTCAAACACAGTTTGTTACATTGAAAAGCATATGAATACAAAGTATATAAGAGAACAGTTATTCGCAAATCTTGGTAGTAATCTGGTATGCTTTAGTTACCTCCCAGTGATTAAGAAGAACAAAGTAAGAATGACGAGGAGAGTAAATCCCCCAACAGCTGCAGTGGCTATCACGAGAATCTGTCCCTGTTCTGCTGCCATGTCAGAAGCTGAAACACAAATACAAAATTAGAATTTCCCTGGGTGACATTTCACACCAAAATTATTTCACAACTTATTATATGCTTGAAATATGGTAATGGACACCAAAAATCCCTGTAATATTTGCCTTTATTTGGCACACAGGATGCAAACTTAAAATAAGGGCTGAGGATCGAGGTCATAACCCACGACATAACCCTTTCTCCTTTTCCACAAAAATACCAATAGAATAGATGAATTCTTAGTATCCCACATTTTAGGATTAAGTATTTGTTGCAAATTTAAATCAGCAGATGGACTTAAAGGATTTTGTTTATATAACTGCTAACTTATTTCCTTAAACACTTTAATCAACAGACTAGGCTTTACCCACTGTTTTGGTGTCTATTTTTAAAAAGTGGAAAAACTATTGCATAATTCGCTTAAGAATGAGCTTTTTTATATTTCATGGAGCTTAATTCAAACACTAAAGTTAAGAATTCACACTCTACAGCACAAGCGTGTAAGTTCTTAGATGTCTAGCAGTAATTTAAAAACTAACATTTGAAAGCTTCCTTTTTTGAAGAAAAGACTAGATAACATATGGTAACAACATATTAATTCTCTCATTGACAAAACTGTATCTAAACCTGTATTGGATGCATGTTTCACTACTTCCCAGGAATCTTTTAAAATACATTAGTTCAATGAATTCATTAGCACTTATTTTGTGTATTACTGAACTTTTAGTCAGATACATTTTTTATTGAATGGGATATGAACTATTGCTTAGGAACAGAGGTGAGAAAACTGAGGCCCAAAGAAGGTAAAGAACTTGCCCAACTTCACACATGACCATCACCAGAATTCAAGCTTCAAATTTATGTTTCATTTCTCTTATGAAGAATTCAGTTAATTATCAATATTCTAAAATATTGAGTCAATCAGTCCCTTTAATATCCTTTAGCTAGAATAAATGTTGATTTTTATTTTGATTACTGTAAAAATCTATTAATCAAAGCATTTATACACAGAAAACTGAACCAAAGAAAGAATATAACATTATTCCAACATTATAACCAAAGAAACAATATAACTGAAAAACATTTAATTCTCTAACATAACATTTATTAAACTTGGCTACTTTAAGACTTTCATGGAAGTAGATCTTCTTCTGGGAATCAAGTATGCAGTATACTATGTGCAAATTTATAACCAGAGTAATAACTTCCTCAATAAAAATGACCTATCTACTAGAAAATATCTGAACATTAAAAGCTATTGTTGAGTAAGAAACCAGTTACAGCATTTAAGAGGCTTTTTGAGAAACCCACATGTAAATAAAATCAAAAATCATTTATGTTCAGTTTTCAGTAAGGGATTTATTAAACCTTGGAATTAGATTTTAGTCACTATGATTTAATTAAGATATACTCAGGCATCTATTTCTTTTAGCTTATAATCTGCGCAGATACAAGTTGAAGAGTTGCATCTTATCCAATAAATAATGTGCTGAAGATTTTTTTTATTAGGTCCTCAATGAATTTCCTAATCTTCAAAATAGCACTGATATTGTGGGAATTAATGCGTGCTCTAAAATGTCACATTTTCACACTGAAAATTATTGAATAACAAATTAAATGGAATAGATATTACAGAAAACAACACTAACTTTTTGAAGATAAAGAAGATGGCATTTAAAAAGAAAACGTTTACTTAGCAACTGCTGTATTTGTAAAATATATAATATAGTTCAAGAGTTTTAAAATTGGAGCCCATATTTTCACAATAGCCAGGTAGCAAATGATTTATTGGGACTGTATATTCAAAGTGCAGATAGAGGAGAAGATCATGTAACTGGGTCTTTTGAAAATCAGATTACTTTGTTACAGAACACGGTGTTGTTTAACTTAAATAATTACTTAGCAAACTGCCAGTTTTACTAATATATCTTCTTTTTCACACTTGTAATTACATATTTATGAACTTTGCTTCAATTAAAATTTTAATTGAATAACAGAATATTAAGTTGTGACACTTTGAAAAATGCATATGCCTGTATAATTGTTTCTTAACTTCTGTACCAGAAATCCTAAACACTGTTCTTTGGAGATTAACATACAGTTGACCCTTGAACAACACAAGTTTGAACTGCATGGGTCCACTTATATGCACAATTCTTTTTTTAATAATACAGTATGGTATTGTAAGTGCATTTTCTATTATGATTTTCTTAACATTTTCTTTTCTCTAGCTTACTTTACTGTAAGAATACAGTATATAATACATATAACATACAAAATATGTGTTAATTGACTATGTTATTGGTAAGGTTTCTTGGTAGGCTATTAGTAATTTTGGGGGAGTCAAAAGTTATATGTGGATTTTTGACTGAATGGGGCAGTGGGAAGGATTGGTGTCCCTAACCCTCATGTTGTTTAATGCTCAACTGTATAGAAATATATAAGTCATTTGAAAATAAGAGCATATAAGGTGATGCCCTATTATACTGGGAGTAAAATGCCATGGGTTATGGGGCTGGGATGATTATGAAAACATTAGGAACATCATCATCATCAACAGCAACCACTATTTGTTTCATACTAAACTGTTCTTGAGAATTATGCTTAGTACTTCAAATTCAGTATCAAATTATTCTGCACAATGGTCTTAATAGGTAGGTACTACTATTAGTACTAGTTTAAGTGGTTATATTATTTGTCTAAGGTCACACTTCTTGTTCACAGGAAAGCTGGCAATCCAATCCAATTTGCTAGGCTCCAGGCCCATGCTATTGCCAGTATTTTATATGACCATTTTCACTAACAGAACAAATGGCTAGATCCAGTGCTTTTATGGGTCCTCAATCTATTTTGCTTGACCTTGGTGTCAGGTCTGTAAAATGAGAATGTTGAATTAAATGTCTTTGTCACAACCTTTCAGAGCAATTTTACTATGATATTGTGTTATCCATAAAGGCTACAAATATTGGAAAGAATAAGATTTGCCAGATGAAAATAAGAGGGACACTCATGATCTGTGCTGCAGCTCTTGGTCCTTAATGGGGATAATTTCTGCCCTCTTGTCATAATAATGTTGGCCAGTCACCAAGTTCTGACTATCTCAGGATGAAGGCTATAGTCCTTAACTTTGTTCACAAGGCTCTCTACAAATGGCTCTAAATTTGTATTTCCAGATTAATATCTTATCATTCTCTAACTATGCTGAATTTATTCCAATTGCTTAAAAGAGAATGCCAAACTCTCATCCATGGCCAATTCCTAGTCACCCCTCCTACATGAACATCACATCATTTGGGCAGATTTCTCTGATTGTTTAGATTTGATTAGGTCCCCAGACTTATGTTCCCACAGAGCCTTGTACTACCTCTACCAATAAATTTCAATCATGTTTTATTGAAAGAACTTCTTCTGTAATCTTTATTTTTTAATTAGACTACAAATTCCATGAGGGTAGGGATTTTATTATTCACTATTGTATCTATAGTTAAGTTGAATGATGACATCTCCACTACCCCTCTCCTTGCCCCTACAGAAAAAGAGAGAGAGAGATGGAGAGAGGGAGAGAATTTGTAGGTACAAGTAAGTTAAGGATCAGTCATCCTGTATTAGCTGGGTGGAACCAAATCCAATGACAAATGTCTCATATAAGGAGACAAAAAAGAAGACAAAGAAGAGAAGTCCATGTAAAGACAGAGGCAGAGACTGTGGAGTTATGCAGCCACAAGGCAAGGAATGCCTGGAGCCACCAGGACCTAGAAGAGGCAAGGAAGGATTCTCTCCTAGAGCCTTAGGAAGGGGTAGGCTTCTGGACTCCATAACTGCGAGAGAATAAATTTCTGCTGTGTGTGTCATTTATGACAGCAGCTCTAGGAAACTAATACAGTATTCAGCCTATAAGGCCTGATACATAGTAGTAGCTCAATAAATATTTGAGGGAATGGACTGAATGATGGTTTGCACTGGGTGATTCTGGTTAAAGAAAAAAAAAAGTTAGGTTAACCTAGGGTAATCCATATCCTCACCTTCCACTTGAGATAGGTAAAGATTTACCCTGAAGGTAGCTATATGTATGTGAAGTAAGTCTACCCAACATGATTTTAATCAGAAGAATCCAATTATTCTGTATGCTTGGAGATAATACTTTCCAGAAGGCAGAAGCTGCTGGGAAGTACAGACTTCTACATGTGATCAACTTAAGTTGATTAAGCTTAGAAATGTGAATCTAAGGTTAAGAATTCATCAGTTCCGGGGCACCTGGGTGGCTCAGTCTGTTAAGCGGCTGCCTTGGGCTCAGGTCATGATCCCAGGGTCCTGGGGTTGAGCTCCGCATCGGGCTCCCTGCTTAGCGGGGAGTCTGTTTCTCCCTCGGCCTCTGCCCCTGCTTGTTCGTTCTCTCCCTCTCTGTCGAATAAATTAATAAAATCTTAAAAAAAAAAGAAAAAAAGAATGCATCAGTTCCTTCAACAAATATTTACTGAGCACCTATTACATCGCAGACACTGAAATAAACACTGGAGTTTCAGTGATGAACAAAAAAGACCATTACTGCCCTCCTGGATTTACAGTTCATGGGAAAGATAGACAATGAACAAATAATTACAAGTGTAAGAACTGTTTACAAAAGGTATACATGGGGGTTGCTCTGGAAAAAGAATAAGCAGCCCCTAGCAATGAATCAACAGAGTGGCACTGATTCTTGGACTATGTGAGAATTATGGTGCCAACCCCTGCAGTCGAAAATCACTGTATATCTTTTGATTCCCCTCAAATTTAACTACTGTTGAGTAGTAATAGCTGATTGGAAGCCTTTGCCAATAACATAAACAATTGTGTTGTGTGTTATACTATATGTATTATATACTATATTCTTATAATAAATTAGGCTAGAGAAAAGAATATGTTATTAAGAAAATCATAAGGAAGAGAAAATACATTTATAGTACTGTAAAAAATATGCATATGGGCAGTGCTCACAGTGGTCCTGTGAACCTGTCTTGCTTGGACAATGTTTGGACAGAACAGACCCAGGACATCCCTTCTTCCAGCCTCCAGCCACCCTCCAAACTTGGAACCATAATCTCAGCTATCATCTGCCTCTGGGATCTGCCAACACCATTTTTAGAGCTTATTTCCTTCTTGCTGATCAACCATGAACTCCCAGGTTCATCAGAATTATGCCACCGAGCTGGACGCTGCTGCCGCCCACTTGGTCAACACGCGTCTGCAGGCCTCCTGCACCTACCTCTCTTCGGGCTTCCATCTCCCCCTCCATAATGCCTCTTGAGGGCGTCGGCGCCTTCTTCTGTGAGGCGGCTGAGGAGAAGCCGGAGGGCGGTGAGGAAGGGCTCTTGAAGATGCAAAACTAGCGGGGAAGGTCACACCCTCTTCCAGGACAAGAAGAAACTGTCCCAAGATGAGGAGGTAAAACCCTGGACGCCATAGAAGCCGCTATGGTCCCGGGAAGAACCTGAACCAGGCGATCCGAGATCTGCCTGCCCGGCGTTTCGCCTCACAAACTCCCCTGTCTCTGCGACTTCCTGTAGAACCACTTCCTGGATGAGGATGTGAAACTCATCAAGAAGATGGCAACCACCTGACTAACCTCCACAGGCCGGCTGGCTCCAGGCTGGGCTGGGCCAGTATCTCTTTAAAAGCCTCATGCGCGGGACACCTGGGGTGCTAGGTCGGTTGAGTGTCTGCCTTCAACTCAGGTCCTCTGATCGAGTCCCGCCTGGAGCTCTCTGCTGCGTGGGAGCCTGCTTCTCCCTCTCCCTGCTGCTCCCCCTGCTTGTACTCTCTCTCTCTGTCAAAAAAAAAAAAAAAAAAAAAAAGGCTCATGTGCAACTATGAGCCTCTGGAGCCCAGTGGCAGTGATGTCAGGGCTTCTGCCTGAATCTCTCCCTGTAGCAACTATGCAGCATTTTAACCACTCTTGAGCCTTGTGCCAAGTCTTGGACCAAGTGAAAACAATAAAACTTTCGCAGGAAAAAAAAATTAAAATCAAATCAAATCTGTGCATAAGTGGACCTGCACAGTTCAAACCTGTGTTATTCAAGGGTCAACTACATGTGTTAAGAGAAGGAGGAAGAGGAGGAGGAAGAAAGGAGGAGAAAGAGGAGGACTTGTTCCTTGGTTAGAGGTCTCAAGAACCTGATTTATTTAAGTAGACACTTAGACCAAAAAACCATAAAATCATCTATCTACCAAATGAATTCCAGAAAAGTACAGTATAGTTGCAAATTCTCCTGTCATGCATGAAAACTTGTCTGTTAGCACCATTTGTCATTTTTCAACCCTAAAAAGATTATTTCTAATTAGTTTTGTAGGAGAAAATGAATATCATTTACTCATGTAAATAACGTCCTAGAGAGCAAACCTGTGCTTAAAAAAAAGAAATAATGACATCCAGGTAAGAAATGAAATTTATTTGCGACTAGTTGATTGGAAATGTCCCTTCGCTTAATGGAATAAGGTTGTAGTCTTGGAAAAATACAAGTATATTAAAATAATTATTTCTCTGTATGGTTTGAAAAAAGACACACTTCCTGGGGCGCCTGGGTGGCACAGCGGTTAAAGCGTCTGCCTTCGGCTCAGGGCGTGATCCCGGCGTATGGGATCGAGCCCCACATCAGGCTCCTCTGCTATGAGCCTGCTTCTTCCTCTCCCACACCCCCTGCTTGTGTTCCCTCTCTCGCTGGCTGTCTCTATCTCTGTCGAATAAATAAATAAAATCTTTAAAAAAAAAAAAAAGAAAAGAAAAAAGACACACTTCCTTAAGAGGAAGCAATTATCCAAAAAGAGATGCAAAATTGTTCCTGAACAAGAGCTTAGCACCTAGCCAATGCTTGGCGTAAGTCAGGATGCCATTGTAAGTGAGGTTTACTTTAGCTGTTTCTATTTAAAGAGAAAAAAAAAAGTGAGGTTCTTTACTTGGAATCCAAATACTTCTAAAAAATAGATTTAAAAAATAAATTTCATGTCTTTAGGAAAATATGAGAGAAAAGCAATTTGGCTATTTTTAACCAAAGAATTTTCTTCTACTGAGACATGATTTTGTCTCTCTGTAATCAAGATTATTCTAGTTTATATTTACACTTCAAAGTAAAATCTGTTATTTGTATGCTGTGTCATTTTCTGTGGAATAGCTTTTAAAGTTAACTCTTTTCTGTTATGAACATCTTTTTAAAGTTATTGAAGACAGCAGTTACATGATTTTTTTTTTTTGAGTAAAGTTTTTTTCAAATGCTGCCTGGGGAAATAAATGGTGGTATATATTGTTTTATATTTACATGTTTTACTTATGACTCCCAATTCTTGATGAAATGTCAAAATTTCAAGTGATATTATCTCACCATTTCACCAAAATGATTTTCTAAAGCACAGCAGAAATCTCAAAAATGTAATGGATTGACAGTACCCAGTTAATTAATCTTAAGGTTTACTGACAGACCATACAGGAAATCCTTAGCATTTTTTTTTTATTTTCAGGAAAAAAAAAAATTCCCCTTTTAGGTCATATACTGTAATCAGGATTGGCTTAACCTTATGAAATGAGGTACTTATATAAAGATTTAGCAATATATAAAGGAGACTAATCTGTAAAACCTCAACACTATATGGTTATATAGACATATGAGTATGACATATGAGTGAAAGCTGAGGGTACATTTCTCCTAGATAAACATAATCTTGTGATTTTGTAGATGATGCTGTTACTCTCTTGGCTACCTGGACTTGAAATGTGCAGTCATCTCTGATTCTACCTTTCCCTACAACTTCACGTCCAGAATCAAATCTTTATCATGTCTGACATTATCTTGTGTTTATTACCACGGCACAGCCTCATTTCAGGCTTCATACTCACATGATTAGGCTATGTTTATGTTTTTCTATTCAATTGGCTTTCTATAGTATTTCTTCCCAATCCATCTCACATGATGTGGCCACAGGATTATTCTTCAAAATAATATTTAAAAATATTCAGAGTCTTCCCCAGTGCCTAGGGGGTCAAATCATCCCACTGCAGTGGGGACACCATTCTTAGAGAACTCCAGACCTGACACCTTGGACTCAGCCCTCCCATGATTCTCTCCTTGGCCTTCAGGTTAATCATCAATTCTGTCGTTCCTACATTTTAAGTATTTCTTAGATAGATCCCCGTTCTCTCCTGTTCCCGCAGCTATTCAGATACTCATCACATGTATTTGAATTCAGCTAGATGGCAACTTCATTTATGTGGAAGGCAGAGGAACAATAACAAGATGGACAAAAAGAGCCTCTGAAGAGACATTTGACAGAGATTCACATACTAAAGAATGCGTAGTTTACTCCATAAAACAGGTCTGATGCCTCACACTATTACTTCAGACCTGTTCATTGATTGCCAAGTTCACAAAACAGTAGAGTAACAGTAAATTAAGTAAATGGAGGCCAAGGGTGAGATATCTAAAGAGAAGGAATGGAATGGAAGTGCACACTGCTGGGCTGACTGCCAGAAGAACTGGGAAAACTGAAAATCTGACATAAGATTCCAAAATATACACTATTCTGGAGTCATGAAGTTAGGATCAAACATCCCTGTAAAATTCAGGGAGCGTAGAAGGACTCACTATGTTATAACTCCAAACATTAATATGATCATACAAGGTCAATTACAAAATGCTGAATTACATTCAAGATATTTTATTTAACAGGCCAACAGTCTGTGGATGAATGACTACAAAACAATGTCTCTGCAAAATATTTTAAAATAATAAAAATAGTGCTTTTAAGGCCAAACTTTTGTCTGAAAACTTTAACTGTCAAAAAAGATTCAATGTCTGAGGATTTCAGGGGTTTTTGGCTCATTTCAACTATCCTATAAGCTTCTTGAGGGCAGAAATAATATCTCTCAACTTTCTATATCACATGGGATTAGTAGAGTGCCTTACACAATCTAGGAATTAATAAATATTCATGAAGAAGAGCTAAGGAACACACTCTAGATATAAGGATTAAATGTCCCTGGCTAAAGAAGAGTTTTCATATATGATGTATTTGGAAACATTCCTGTTTAAAAATGTTCTAGTTATACAAACGACCCCTTACACATTTGTACTTTGGTATTTAATATGTGCAGAGATAAATTAATAGAAAATACTGTGAGTTAAGATTTCTTATTCAAATACCCCTGCTTAGGCTTTGAATGAAGTAAGTATTTAAAGGAAGAGTATTGCCAGGGTATTGTATTAGCATGTTTCTTTTACATTCATTCAATATTTGATGCCATTTACCAATAGGAAAAATACTTCTAAGATGAGAGAGAGAGAGAGAGAGAGAGAGAGAGAGAGAGAGGCAGAGGCAAGAGATTCTCTGTTCCACTCAAGTAAACCAGTTACTAAATTCTCAGTTGGACGGAAAAAAAAAAGCCTCATGGATCATATCTACCGAAGTAGGGACCCTTAGCTGGGATTATACTTTTTCAGAAAGTGATTTCACTGCTGTATTTTCCTCCTCTGGTCTGCCAGTTCTCCAGAAACAATGCAATTCAGTACATCAAACTGTGGCTACATTGGGACAGAGAAGATTTCAAGATTCACTCTTCTTGATGACCTTAATTTACTTGTCAGATAAAAATGCCAAATGACACAGGGATAATTGGAAAATGTGAGTTTGGTACAACTTGATGGAGAGGCAGAGCAGAGGCAGGTAGTGCAGCATGAAACACATTTTGTTTTGTTTGAAAGATTCTTGTGTGCATTGATAAACGGTCAAGATGCCTTGACAGGCAGGCTTCAGGTGACAAAGAACAAAGAGAAGTGATTGAGGCATTTAAACACCTGGAACTACTGTTAACATTCTAAATGTCAAGGATTTAATGTGTAATCTTTTATATTTCATACTGTTACTTGAAGTTGAGATAGGTCTTTGATAACATATTTTGCAACTGAAACACTTACTCCTTTATACATGCATATTTCATCTCTTTTTTTTCTTTTTAAGATCCAGTGTAGAATAGAATTTCCTTACAAATTTCACAAATTCCCTGGACCCAATGATGTTCAATTTCAAACGACATTCAACATGCACCATAATATTAACAGTATTTGCATATTGGTAGGCATATATATATATATATATATATATATATATATATATATATATATATATATTATAGTGAGTATTTGCATATTGGTAGTCATATATATATATATATACACACACACACTTGAGGTTATAGCTTCTCTATGTAACATTTAGTGTGGCTTGAGGTAAATGGCTTTGTAATTAAATGTATAGTCCTTAGAGATCACAAATTTCATAAGGCTTATAAACTCAAAGATTTCTTTGGAATCTATTCTTCATAGAAAAATATGTAAAGAAAATAATCCTGATTAAAAGCACACATTAAACTGAGGGTTGCTGGAGGGGTGGTGGGTGGGGGAATGGGATAACTGGGTGATGGGCATTAAGGAGGGCATGTGATGTGATGAGCACAACTGATGAGTTACTGAACTCTACATCTGAAACAAATGCTGTATAATATGTTGCTAATGGAATTTAAATAAAAAAGTTAGAAAAATAAACAAAAGCACACATTGATTATTTAGAAAAGTTTTAGAAAGTTTCTTGAGTGAATTCTCATTCATCAAAAACAACAAAACTAGTAATCATTTAGAATGTGCTAAACACTGTGATATAGGGACTAGGGAGACAAAGAAAACCAAATAAGCCTGGTTTCCTATCCTCATAGTAGTTTTTCTTTAGTGAGGGTGACACTCAAACCTTAACTGTAATATAGTGAAACTGTTGCTAAATGGAGGCATGTGTGAGGGTCCTGAGGGAAGAGCAGGAGCATGATAATCTTGACAGAAAGAAGGGAAGGAATGCTTAAAAAGGAGTGATTCTTAAGCCAAATCCGAAAGAATCAGAAAAAATTTGCAAGTAACCAAAATAATAAGTAGATATTTGACATTACGTATATATGGAGACATGAAACAGCACATCTTCTTGGAGTTTTTTACATGCACTTTGAGGCAGAATAGGAACAAGAGCTATAGACTAGGAAGGTGGAGAGAATGGATCATGAATATTCAGTGACATCAGTCAGCACGCTTATGTTTTTCTCAGGAGTGGAGTAGATGGAGATGAGAGTTTACTCAAAATTGCAATTTTTAATATGGGAAGAAACTGCCAGAAGATAGATCCAACGGAGGAGGAAAAAAAACAAAAAAACAAAACAAAATGAAACAAAAAACAGAACTGAGATTAAGAAAGTACTGAGGCCATGTTTGGAGAGCTTGGATTTGGCCTGAATCTCACATGACTCCTTGAGCTTGCAGTTACATAAAGTAATAAAGTCCCACTTTTCATCAAACCAGTGGGGTTTTTGTCACTTCAAATTGAGAGTCCTACTTAATAAAATGAAACAAAGAGGAGAAAATTTGGCTGTAAAGGTCCATATGCATATCCTATAATGAGGGGAGGGAGGATAAGTGGGTCTTTATATTTCCAAATTAGCTACTAATAACTTCTCATTGAGTTAGATGTTTTTAATCTCCATTTACTATTTAAAATTTTTTCTATGTTGAACACAGCCTTCTGAGTCCATTTGCCTCAATAACTGGATAGATGAGATTGGAAGAGTAAAGCAAAAATGGGGTGTGTGGGCATTACCTTGATAAAACAACCTTTCTTTATGCAAAGAATACCAAATGTTCTGCTTGGAGAGACCCCATTTTCTTTTTCTTTAATTGACTGATTGGTGAGGAGAGAAATTAGTTCTGTGGACCTCACGTATTGATCTAATAAAAACTGCATGATTGTAAAAACAAACAGACCAAAAATAAAAACAAATGAACAGACATTTCTGGTGACGTTAGCTAGACAGCATGTTACAATCAGATTGTGGAAGAATCTGCCCAATTTAAACCCATCTAATTATAAACTCATTGCCACCAAATCTGGAGCTAAACAAATTCCTGTGAAGACCTTTGCTTAACCTTGACAGTTAATGATAAAACAGATTTGAGGCTACAGTTGTCTCTTACGTGGCTTCAGTAGAAGTCTACAGAAGCACCAAACCAACAACATTGGTGGTGGAGGGCAATTTCTCTTAGCTTTATGGACCCAAGCACAGTGCTCCAAATACATGAGATCACTGGCATCCAACAGGGACCTGCTACTCCCTATGCCAAAACTCATTTGATTATCCCCTGAAAGTGAATAAGTTCTAAAGGAAGTTCTTGGGTCATTGTTTGAAACTGTTTGAAGCCTGCAAACTATTTACCTCAACTTCTAACTGATCGCCGCAATCAAGTCTGCAGAGATTCAAAGACAGCCAACCTGCTGTCCCACAAAACTATGACTCCATCAATTTTTTTAATGTTCCCTCTATTATTTATGTTATGCTTTCCCTTGAACTATGCATGAAGTCTCCAAGTTAAATGTTTTGTATTAGAAGGAAGAGGGTTTTAGGCACAATAGTATCCTACAACTTACTGCTATTATTTTCAAGAAATAAGATTGTTTGCTTTGCCTGTTGATCTTTCACTAAATTTTGGGTTCATTGCCCAGGGAATCAAGTTAACTCAAAAGGGAGGCTTAGTATTGTGATTCTGAAAATGTGGAGTAAATACCCCTAAAGAAATAAAACTGAAGCGGAAAAATTTCCTGACACACCCATTCACAATTTCATGTTATATAAAACAGTACTGTGTTTTATTTATTCATCTTTTACACTAATATCTTCATGATATGATATTGATTATAGGCAAACTGGGCATGTGTCATCTTGTTAGAAAGATATGCCTTTTCCTATATGCTGATGATATGGGTTTAATATTCAACAACTAGAACTGATTTCTGGATACAAATAATTCTGCCATCCTACTGCTGCCAGAAGGGATTGCATGTCATCAACTTTATCAAAACTAAAATTATTTTCTTTGGCACACAAAAGGTGATTGATCAAAACTTTACAAAACAAGACAACCTATTCCATTTTGTATGAGCATACTTTTTCCACAGCTTATCCTAGAAAGCATGCTGCAAAACTATGCAGTTCAATATAACGTTTTCCATGGGAGCATTACTCCTCGGGTTTCTTTTTGATGACTTAGAACACCTGCTTTGAAAATTTTCCAGGCCAGAATCATCTTTTTTCACAGTATCCAGTGGTGTGGAACTCTGGGCTTTCAATCCAGAGTATGCCTAATTGTTGGAGCAAATTCAACTCTGCTTCGTAAAGACAATCTTTGCTTTGTTTCCAACCCATTTCAGTGCAGATGGAAGAATGGGCAAGAATATTGGTTGGGTATCTTGCCTTTAACAGTGGAAAGATTTCTGTATTTCTTCACCTTATTTTTAAAGCATTTGTACCATCTAACATTATGAAAATAGAGAAATTACATTCTAAGCTCTCTTTAAAGACTAACGTCAAAATTCTTTGTAAGTTTCCTCCGAGGTATCTGTTCAGCCCTGTCTCTGAAAACGGCCTCTGCCTCCACAGCGGGGTCCTGCAAAATTGTCCTCTCTGTCTCTGCTCCCTACTCACATGAATTGGATTAGGAATGGAGACCTGATTCATATTGGGCCCAAACATGATCTCTCTTTCCAGAATTTGGAATTAGGATTCACGGTCAGTTTGGTGGTTTTGGTGTATGGTAGGAATAAACGGGAGATGTGAATTTGCAAGCCACGAAACAGAGATGTATTTTCCTAAATGAACATATACACAGGTAAAACTAGTCCTAGGAGAGAGAAATGGAAATAAGTGGCTGTGCGGACTAAAAAAAGACTAGTCGCCTTTCATTTCAAGAGTTTTCTAGTTTCTGTTTCAGTTCATCTTGAAGCCTACCCATGTTTACTCCCCAGGTTTCCATGGTGGCCCTGTCTGGGACATTCTTAAATCTCTTTTTGCTGAAACTAGCTCATGATATATTTGATACCTGCAATCAAATGGCCTTAGGGTCTCCTGATTTTTAATTTCTGATCAAAGAACAAATATTTAGAAAATAAAGAGTGATTCCTTTTCATTCGCTTCCCAGGTATATTAGCTCTTTTGAAGTCTGTATGCAAGGAATCATATTAAGTAACCTTCCTCCCTCATCTCATTCACAGCATGGAAATCTCCTTCCATCAGTGACACTTTACCTTGGGTCTGCTTCTATCAAAGGTTGGGTCACAAAAGACCACATTAAAAAAACACACTGTTGCATTTGTTGAAAAACCTCTGCTTGAGGCCATTATCTTCAAATTCCTCCTCTGTCTTTCCTACAACATTTCATATCACAAGAGCATGAGGACTTCTCTATTCTCTGGCTGCTTCTAGAAATCTCAGAGACAGAGATAATGTACATGTGGTGCACCTCTAGTAATACTCCTCAAAATGAGATTCTGTTCCCCCTCGTTTTTATGGATCACATTTTCTACTTCTAGTTCTAATTTAGTAAATGTTTTGTAAATGTGTTTTAGACCGCCTCAACCATTTTTAGGGAAAAGAGAAATGCAAATAAAAGTCAACATTCTTCTGTTTAGTTAATCAGACTTTCTGAGAAGGCATCTCTATAAAAATTAAGGGCAATTTAGGTAAGTTAGCATATATACGGAAAAATCATGCTACTTACTGCTTAAAGCATTTAGCTTTCTTCCTAGAACATGAAACTTGACTGTACTTGTAATACTCTCTCATCTCCAGTAATAGGTATCAATGACTTAGATTAGCTGTATGTATGTTTGGGCATGTTCTGTTAAACAAAATTCTTGATTAAATAATTCTGGATGATTAACAAAAACTGTAATAGAGGTCATTTCTATCGCCTTTTAAAACATGAGAAGAATTTCCAAATTCCACATACTTACTGGCTTGACTAATTCATGTGTTACATTCCTTATTTTGGCGGTGGTGGGGGTAGGGGTAATGGAGGTTCATACATCTAGCTTCAAGGGAGGTTTCCTACGCTGCTTCTCTTTTGATATTAACAAAAGGTATTTTTCTAATTGTTTTTGTTTTCCAAACTGAGCTTTGCTATCTTTCACCTGTCCTGATGCCCCAATTTCCACAATATAAGCTACTGGAAGTCTTAAGGTAAAGGTGCATATAAAACTCCTTTAACTATCTTCACAGTCATGGACCCCCATCTCCCCTCCTGTATGTAAGTCCTTGTGCCTTAGAGGCATAGGTCACTGATCAATGTAAAGGTACAATTACCCCATCAATCTCTTATGTACTCACTTTTCACCTTCCTTTCCAGAAAAGAATTTCTCCCTCCATCTTAAGCAGTAAGAGCACTTGAAAAATGATGACAGAGACACAGTCTCATGTACAGAAGTTTGTGGTTTTTTTTAATTAAAATTCATTAAATTTATCTTACCTCAAGGGTAATGGTAGAGTATGATTATGAATGATATACTTTTACAATGCTTAAAAATATTGCTAAAATCAAGCAAACAGCCATTGTAAAGGTACATAACTTAAAAAAAATCATTGGGGGGTGGGGCGCCTGGGTGGCTCAGTTGGTTGAGCATCTGACTCTTGATTTCATCTTGGATCATGATCTCAGGGTCATGGCACTGAACCCTGTGTTGGGCTCACTCTGTGCTCAGCTCAGAGTCTGTCCCTCTCCCTCTGCTTCTTCCCCCACCCCCAACTCAGCATGCTCTCTGTCAAGTAAATAAATAAAGTCTTCAAAAAAATCTCCATGGGTATTAACTGGGTATCTTTACATGTTTTTGTTTAACTCAATTTGAAATCTATCATCCCAGTGGACATTTGAGCAGGACGAGAGGGAGAAAAATGACAAAAAGCTCGCTCGTTTTAAAATGGTGCTGCTTCTTCGACGGATAAATACAAACAGTGAGAAGTGATTTGGAAGGACTCAAAAGGCATTTTGAATGCTGCAGTACAGAATGTGACATAAAAAAGAAGAATGTGCTAAAGGCAATTAGATAACTCAAAGTCTCCCTGTTCTCACTTGTTTGTCTGCTGGGCAACTTGGATTAATTTGGGAAAGAATGGACGAGCCCTCTTTCCAGTCATTATGCAAGGTAAAAATGTGTCTATAAAAGTTCAAATATTCTCAAACCTGTATCTGTTCCATAATTTGAAAAAATAAAATCCTTCCTCAAACAAGATATTCCGTGATTATTACTTACAGAACTTACAGTATAACTAATACCTATTCTGAGCTGAAATATAATTTTCAATAAACAGCTAAATTTTCTTTGGACTGCTTATTTCTGCGTAAGGAAATCAGTTATTTATTTATTTAATTAAAAAATTATTGTGGGATAGGTTGCTGGGGGTCATTTCTACTTGAAAACTGCGAATTCCACGGCAAGTCCCTAAGGAAGTTTTCTTTCTAGAATTACATTTTTTTTCCTTTTCTAAAATTTTTTTCTTTCTTCCTTATGAAATGAGTAGTAGCTGATTTATAGCACAGGCTCATACAAAAAATCATAATGGACCCAATACAGGATTGACTCTCCCTTAGAAGGATAGTCATTATTCTAACAAACACTTCTGGAGTGCTCACATGTGCCATCTGCAGTTCTAAATATGTCACATGTATTTTAGGATCTACTTTATAGATGAAGAAACTGAGGCACAGAAAGTTTAATTAACTTGCCTTGGTTACATGGATAGAAGAGGCAGAACCAAAATTTAAGTACAGATAGTCTATTCCAGAGTTGCAGTTTCTAACCTTTATGCTCTATTGTCTGTTGGTGTGGAAATCTTTCATGATTCAAGTATTCAAAAGAAAAGTGGCCCAACCCATACATAGTCTGATTACCACAGAAACAGGAGGGACAGTGGTTCTGGGTCCACAAGGTGATGTTGCTGGAATGGGACTGAGGAGACTCCCTGACTTGCAAACTGTGCTGGTTAAGCTCTGGTATCTCAGAAGTTCAAGTGAGGAGCTACCTTGTCCACCACTCCAGGGCTTAGGCACTGGGAGGGCAACTCATCTGGGGACTCCCACTCACCCTTATATGTCACCTGTAAAAATTAAACAAAAACTGACACCAAGACTAGGCTAAGGTAAGGTAATGTAATGCGCATGGGTAAGGTAATGCGCATGACAAGTAAATGTCAAAGGGAAGAATCAGAATGACGTGATTGCTATAGAAGAGTGTCTAGATGCAAGAAGATAAGAATATTGTTTCATTCTCTAAATATAATTTTGAAATTTCTAGAATGGAATTTTAGGGCTGAAAATTAATACCAATAATGTCAGTATTGATACTCAACATTTCTGAGCCCTAACCACACAAGTACTCGATATTCTGCTAAGTACTTCACATGCATTGAACCAATGCATACTCACAAGAACACTAGAAAGTAGGTGGTATTCTTTTTTTTTTTTTTTTTAAGATTTTATTTACTTATTCGACAGAGATAGAGACAGCCAGCGAGAGAGGGAACACAAGCAGGGGGAGTGGGAGAGGAAGAAGCAGGCTCATAGCGGAGGAGCCTGATGTGGGGCTGGATCCCATAACGCCGGGATCACGCCCTGAGCCGAAGGCAGACGCTCAACCACTGTGCCACCCAGGCGCCCCAGTAGGTGGTATTCTTATCTGTACTTTTTCTGATGTGGAAACTGAGGCGTAGAGTGGTTAGCTGACTTGTACAGAGGTAGTGATAGGGTCAAAATCTAAATCCAGGGTTAAGTCCAAAGCTTGAACTTTTAACTAAAATTCACTAGTTTTCTTTAGCTCTCTATTTATCTGTGAAGTATCTGCCAAGTTGAATTGCACAAATCAGCTGCTATCATGAAAAATTTCCTTGTTCTTTCTGCTTATTTATATCCTCCCTTTTCTTCAAGGCCAAGGTTAAGGCCCTCCTCCACAAAGTGTTTGCCAGCTGCCTAGCTCATAGCAATAATTCAAATTATAGTGATAGTTAACATTTAAGGATAACATTAGGAGATAGGCACTCCCTATCCTCCTTCTCAGCTTTACTCTTGTCCAGAGCATCTCTCATCACCTGTCTTAGGGGACGTTTCCTGGGGGACAGATTCTGCAGTGCAGATTTGCAGGTAGCAGGTAAGGAGTGACCTCAGGAGTGACCTCAGCATGGACAGGTTGGGAAGTGAGGGGAACAGAAATAGGAAAATGGAGCAGTTGAACTGCCATGTGGTAGCTACAAAGACCTCTGCAGATCTCAAGGGCTGAGATGACCCTTCACAGCTGTCTTGAATTGAACATTGGGACTCATCTTTGCACCTCACAATGACCAGACTTGGATTCTGCCCACCTCTGGAAGGAGGAAATGACTCTGGGGAATGCAGCTTCTTTTGGACAGAGGCAACCTCTGGAAAGGAATTCGGCCAGGAGCCTTTGGCAGGCAGCACACCCACTAGCTAAGAGATTAAGTAAATGCCTGGGTCCTGAAGGAGAGGTCTAGGTAACACACCAGAGCTCTGCATCACTTAACATTCTAAATATTTCACTCATTGCTTGCTTATTGTCTCCCTCCTCTCTCGAACATAAACTCTAGGACAGGACACCAAGGATCTTTGTCTATTTCTGCTATATCCACAGCACGTAGAACAGTAGTTAGTACAGAGTGTGTTTTCACTGATATTCTTTGAATAAATTAGTGTACAAACAAATAAATAAAGTTCCAGTTTTCTGATAAGGAAACCAAAGCTTACATAGACTAAATGGCCTTCCTTAAGTCCTAATACCTAGGAAGTGGCAGAGCTTGGTCTGGCCCAAATCCTTAACCTTTCACTCAGAAGTTCTCCATTTTTAGAGCAAGGTAGCTCATTTAGCACATTCCCTTTATTTTATTGATGAGAAACTAATGTCTAGAGTGGAGAATGGTCATGAGCCAAGATACAAAGTCTTACATTGCCTTTACCAATTAGACGAACCAACCAAGTAACCTAGCCAAAGATAATTCCATGAGAGCCTTGTGTGGCATATTAGTCTTGGTGTCTAACTTTGCTTTGCTAACATATCACCTTTATGATATCTAGATTCATGAAGTTTTCCAGATAACTTAATTTCCAGAACATCTGCGACTGACCAACTTTCGATGAAAGTTTGGCATGAGATGGCTCACCTCCAGTTTTCTCAGGAGGCTCTAGTGAGCAGGTCATAATTCACTGTGTCTTGAAAGTCCAGAGACCAAATATGAACTGTCAAGGAGAAATATGCAGGCTTACATGCTGGCAGAGAGCAAGCATGTGTTAGAATTTAAATTAATAATTCCCAAGGTTCCAGCACCTTCAGTAGGTGAATTCTAAAGCTAAAATAGTCTCTAGGGATTTTGGAAGTTATGACAGCTATAGCAGTGACAATGAAGAAGATATTTGGAAGGTTTTATTTTTAGTGTGGCTAAAATGAAGGTGAGAAAATTAGATGTGTTAGCAATGGCACCAGAGAAGCTATGGGAAGTTCATTTTGATTGGCTTGCCTGTCTCCAAACTACAGATAAAGGGAAGAAAAATGAAAACTCCGGAAGGTTTCAGCCTCCTGGCATTGCATGGCCCTTGCCTATCTATGACTCCAGCCACATGTCTTGTATTTTCTGTACCAAGATCACACCCTCAACACTCCTTACCTCTGTTGAAGCCGCTGGTTCTCTAACTAGAGAGTGCCTCAGAATCCCCTGGAGCACACCGAATGCTGTGCTCACCCCCACAGTTTCTGATTCAGCAGGTATATGGTCAAGTCTGAAAATCTGTATTTCTAACATTTTCTCAGGTGTTGCTGCTGATTTTGGCTTAAGGCCCACATTTTGAAAACCATGGTTCTAGCCACACTAAAATTCTTTCAGTTACTAGAAGGGTCCATACTTTCATTCGTATACCTGCACACATGAGAGAACAGAAGCTCCCCAATTCTCTTATCTTACCCCCCACCTCACCCTCCACCCGCCTCACTAGCAAGGCCAAGTTTTATTTAACTTTAAAGTTTCCTTAAGATATCACATCTTTTTGGAAGCTTTCCTTGACATAAGTTTGTCTGGGTTTTTCTCCTCGTGCTCCCCAAAATGTCACGTACAACCTCGTAACCTTGTTTAATTTTCTGAACCTCTCACAAGCTTTTGTGAAAGTTGGGAACAAATCTACTCTTTTTATCTTTGAGTCCACAGCACCTCCTTTTATATCTGGCCTCTGGGTTAGTACTTTTAAACCAAGTGAAAGAGTGAATGAATAAATTGAACAATTAAACATTCTGCTTGCTTTAGCTTTTGCTGCTTCCTTTCCCATGCTCTTCACTTTCTCTCTCATTACGTCAAATTTAGAAACAAACTTTGTATCAGATTTAGAAATACACTCTTTTACTGCCAAGGATAACAACTTAAGCAACAATACTGAAGACATTGTCAATTTCATTTCGTCATCGCAAAATGAGAATAGAAGAGTGCATGAATGCAGAATATATGTATTACATGAATGTATGTATGTATAAATATGTATGCTAAATTCAGTAAGCAATATTGCACTGTTAATTGTTTACAGAAATGCTGAAAATGACTGTTGAAAAAAACCATTTAGTCTGCTTTCTGGTTTTGTATCCAGCAAATAAAAGATTTATTTACTTTAAAAATAACTACAGTGCAAGAGCATTTTATAAAGGATGCTCAGTTTTCCAAAAGCGTAAGAGAATATGAAATTCAGTTTGTTGTGAATCAGCTATTTTATATCTGGTGGTAAAGTTGCCATATTCTGCTACTTTGCCTGTCTTCACAGTGCGGGAATGTGCTCACGCATGTCATGCTCGGGTGTGTGCACACACAGCTCCATCTTTTAAAGGGCTCCTGCTATTTGGCCAAGAATTCTTGTTATTTAACTTAAATTCACTGAACTACTGTTTCCCTTGAAAAAGTAAAGTGTAATGCAAATACTTAAGCTGTTCCTTAATTCCTCAAACAAGGTTTGGTAGAGCTGGCTGGGTTTATTTTGTAAACATCTGTCCATTCAGTATTGTGACTTCACAGCGAGGTACAGCAAAAACGGACGTCTTGCACTGAGTTAATACAAATTTAAAAGATGCTACATTAGATAATTTAAACTTATTTTTTATTGCATCCTGGTACTATACAAATAGAAAAACTCAAATTATGCCTTTACGTTTTAACATAGGCAGATAATATTTAGTATTTATATATTTTATATAAAATGCTTTTCACCCTCCTTGGACAGTTTGACAACTCTTTCATTCAACTCTCAAGTTTTTTAGCTTTAAAAATGATGGCTTACCATATGGATAGAATTCCATTGGGAAGTAGGAAATCAAGCTGTAAAAGAAAGCAAGCCCTGTGCTGTGTCATCCTTGCAGTCTGGGATTTCCTAAAGGACAATTTCATCCCAGCATCAGGTGTTTCTGCCCTCTCCCTGTAAGAACCACAGCTATGTATCACCACTGGGCATCATTCCACAGCTAGCTACAACTGCCCCCACCCCATGCTTTAGAATACCATTCCAGAAGTAGCTACTGAGGTGCGCTTGGGTGGCTCAGTCATTAAGCATCTACCTTCAGCTCAGGTCATGATCCCATGGTCCTGGGATCGAGCCCCACATCGGGCTCCCTGCTCAGCTGGAAGCCTGCTTCTCCCTCTCCCACTCCCCTGCTTGTGTTCCCTCTCTCGCTGTACCTCTCTCTGTCAAATAAATAAAATCTTAAAAAAAAAAAAAAAGAAGTAGCTACTGAATAGCACAGTACTCCTTATCCTGTCTCGGGCAGAGTACATAGTCGTGCAACAGATGGAAGTAGGAGGTCAGCCATAATTAAGAATCCCACCAGCAGTTCTCGATACGCTATATGCAGTTATATTAAGAGATTAGGTTTTCTTGACTTTGCCCTTAATGCTTTCCTAACCACTAGAATATGACATTTAAAAAAGCCACTTCAAATACAAATCAATAAAGCTGATTTGTGTAGTCTGAAGAATGGCTGTAATTCTTCATGTATTATATAGGGAATATATTTTTCAGTAAATGTGAAGTGATCTGAAATGTCTAAGGAACATTTTTGCTTTCTAGAAGAACTTAAGGTTGTAAAGTCAAATACTTGGCAGAAAAATTCAGGCAATTTATATGATAGCTGATAGAAAAAAAAATCCATGTCCTCTCAAATCAAGTCAAATTAAAATTAGACTTTGAGGATGGCATATAGAGGAAACTCTGTTAGAAGAGTCTCTGGTGTGGCTTAGTGGTGAGCTTCTTGAAGACAGAGAATGTTTGTTATTTACCTTTGTTTTTTTTTTTTTCCCTCCATCTTTATTGAGGTATAGCTGACAAATAAAAATTGCGTATACTTATAGTGTACAATGTGATGTTTGGATACAAGCATACACTGGGAAATGATCACCACAATCAAGCTAATTAATATATCCAGCACCTCACATAGTTACTGTGCATGTGTGTGTGTGTGTGTGTGTGTGTGTGTGTGTGTTAAGAACATTTAAGATCTACTCTCCTAGAAAATTTCAAATACACAATACAGTACCATTAACTATAGTCACCCTGCTACATTAATAATGTATCTTCAGAACTTGTTTATCTTGCATAACTGACATTTTGTATCGTTTGACCAGCATTCAGCATACTGTAATTAATATATATGCACAAAAACATAAGAAACTGAAAATATATAGATAATAAAATGCATGTAATTTGTTTGAAATAACAGATGCATGTTAATTGAGTATTTACTGGGTAACATCAACTTATTTGATATTCACTAAAAGCCTTCTATGTGTCAGCAAAGCAATATAAGAGACACAAAAATGAGTAAGAAATGGTTCCTGATCTCAAAAAACCTCACAAAACTTCCAGTCAAAGGATGCTGGCTGATATCCCAAAGAAATCATATTTTTGTATATGTTGCTGTAGGTTATTGGCTTAAAATAAATCTATATTCTGTTTTTAGAAATAGATCCACTGTTACTTTATAGTTCCCTTTTTGATATGAAACAAATTGTAACACTGCATGTTAATATGCACACTGTATAATTTCTAAGTACCTGTTAATAGTTAATGATTTTTTCCAGTCCATTTAGTGAAGTTATGATGAATATTTTTTGTATTGGAAACTTCGGTCTGTCTTACAGTACGTGAGCCTGGTTCCCGTCATTTAAAGTCTTTATTTGATCAAGGCAAAACAGAAGCAAAATATCTTTTTTTTTTTTAATCAAAATCTTGTTAAAAGGAGAATTCCATTTTCTATGCAAATAATTACTCTTCATCAAGTCCCTGCTCATGTAAGGTAAATCAGACTAAGAATATTATTTTGTCCCTTTAGAGTTATACTTGGTCTACCATGTGTGCATTAGTCTAGAAATCTGTATTAAAACACACATAGCTCTCTGAACTTGATGTATGGTCATTTATATATAATTATAGTCTTCTGAAAATCTGTGTTTATATTCAAACACACATTATGATAGGGAAGAATATAACTGGTTAAGGGAGGGTGAAGAATTGGAGGCAAGAATAAAAAATAATCATGTAGGAAATCAGAGGTAATGACCAAGCTGAATAAGAAAAGTAAGAACACTGAATGGGTATAAAGGGAGCTCAGTCCTAATTCTGAGCGTTAATATGAAAAACACAATCCCCATATTATATAATATAGCCATAATATGCCCATTCCAACGCTTACTAGCTATGGGAATGTGGTAAGTTACCAAGCTTCTTTGTGTTTCGGTTTCCTGATCCATAAAATGGCCATGATAATAGTATCTACTTCAAAGATGAGTAGCTACAAAGAATAGAATAGTGCTTGGAAAATAATTAGAACTCAATAAATATTATCTGATAGAATCTCAATGTTAGAAGTTACATTAAACTTATATCACAACCTCCTAAACAAAGCAAGGATTTCCTTTATGATATGCAGAATAAGTATCCAGCTAGTTTCAGCACAAATTCTTATCATGAGAGGCATTCATTACCTCATAAGGTATGCCAGTTTATAGTTGGATAACCTAACTGCTAGAAAATTCTTCTTTCCTACTGACGTTTGCGTTTAGACAGTATGGTTGCCAACATTGAAACTGTGCTATTGATTGGGGGAAAAAAGTGTTCTATTGATTGGAGATTATTTCAAATTAAAATCTTACATATTGGAATTCATCCTCCTTTGGGTAGACTCATAAATATGAAATCTGCCTCTTGCTTGATTAATTAACTTTTTTATTACTCCACCAGGGTCAGCCGGTCCTCTTTCTGCTTCATGCTTCACCATTAATAACCGTCCCCAAATTTCTGGCTGCTGTTAATAATAATGCTAATTTCATCCTAAGTAATTGAAGCAGTACAGATTGGGCTTCAACCAACAGACCAGATCAAACATAATAGAGACTTTTTTTAAAACATAATAGAGATTTTTTTAAAAAGGAAGCCTAAGGAAGAAAATATGTTGCACAACAACAAAAATATCATTTAACTCTACTTAAAGCGCCCTCAATTTTAGAATTAATAATTTGTAATTGAAGTTCCACATATCAGGTTTTTATACAACTCAAGCCAGTTACAGCCTGACAGCCAAAATAAAGCAAGCTAAAATGTTTATCTGTGTCAAATAAAAACATTTGATTCTTTCTGTTTAGACTGGCAGGCAACATGCTATTCTCCCATTTTTAGCCTTTTAAAAATTGTGTGTTATTCATTTATTTGATTAAATATGTACTGGAAACTATAAGCAAGACATTTCACAAGACACAAAGATACACTGGCTATGGTTCTTAACCTCAAAGGGCTAACAACTTACCAAATAATTGAGCACTTGCACAATAAAATATAGAACGTCTGAGGAAAGAGTGACGGTTTTTCACTGGACTGATCCAGAACATTTCAGGAGGGATAGCAGATGAGCTGGACCAACCATTTGTACTGTGATAGGTTTCTGAATCTTCCAGTTGGAAGTCATAGAAGAAGCTTAGAAATTGTGAAGATTCAGAAAATTTCATGTATAAAGCATCCATACATTTTTTTCAGAGTTTGTGTTAACTAGAGGGAGATGGGACAGGAATGATGCCAGTCTGTATTAGGACTGGAGGGAGACTTGAATATTTGTTGAGAAAGTCACATTTTGTGTGGTAGAGAATACTCAATGATTTGGAGTTCTTAAGTGTACAGAGTGGAGTATAGAAAAATTTGTCCAATGGAGACAAAAAGAACAACTTAGGGAAGAAGAAACAAGAGACACAATATTGAACCTTAATTTCCAGCATTATTTTCCATTTATAAATTGTTAAACTTAATCAAGTTGCTTAAATATGAAACCATACTAAAAATAGCTAACTCTTATGGATGTTTCAAAATAATGAAGTGATTAAATTCATCCCTTTGTATCTACACTAACACTTTTTGTATACATGTGTAAGACACAATACAAGATTCTATTTTGAAACACCTACTATGGTTCAGTAATTGTTTGGTTAGTTAACGTTGATCATGATGATTTCTGTGTGGTCACGTTATGTGATATAAACCTTGTTCATTGTTACTACTTTTGGTAAATATTACATTTTTAAATGTTGACAGATGTGGCTTTTGTGTGATAAAAGTGCTTTATGTACCTTAGAGGTAAAAACCTAAGTTTGTATGTTGCTAAAATTTAGCATATAATTAATCTTTCCAGGGGAAAAGAATGCACTGCTTCCATGTTGGCAATGTATACTTCTCCTGGGTCATTTGGATAACCATTAAAGCAATGGGAGAGGTAAACTGCTAATTACTATGTGTAAATTTCCAGCTTTCTTTCAAAAATTGGCTTTAAGCTATGGATTCTGCACCCTTTTGATAGCTTCACAAGTTCTCTTCCAGTATTTTAGTAAAATGTTCAAGTTGGCTGTAATAGAGCAGGATATATTTTATCTGGGTTTTAAAAGTGTACACATGAAATTATTTTCTGCTACTCTAAAATACATTTGAATATTAGATAAGTCTTGGTGTTTTAGGGGTCCTGGGTGGCTCAGTCTGTTAAGCATCTGACTCTTGATTTTAGCTCAGGTCATGATCTCAGTGTCCTGAGTTTGAATCCTGTGTCTGGCGCTGCACTCAGTGGGGAGCCTACTTGGGATTCTCCCTCCCCCTCCTCCCCCACCTTTCTCTCCCTCACTCTCTCAAATAAATAAATAAATATTTTTTAAAAAGTCCTGGTGTTTTAAATAACCAAATGGCTAACTTCTTTATCTTTAAATTATTTTTATTTCTTTTTCTAAAAAAAATGTAGGTATAATTTTAACTGACTATTGTTAAAAATTAAATCAAACATCTTTTTTGAGAAGTTTGCAAGGATATGGATCTTACTGGCTATGTAGATAATGTTTTAATTTTAATTGTTACTTTTTGTCCATTGAAAAAGCACATTTTCTTGAGGAAATAAGGACAAAATTATAATAAATCTAAGGTGGTTAAAATTTCCTGTTGTTTCATTCACATAAGTCAAAAAGGTCTGTACTTAATCTGTGTGTGTGTGTGTGTGTTTGATAGTTTTGGGACTAATATGAATTCCACTTTAATACTGAGAAAATTCTTATATTAGCTTCTGACATCAATATCTCACCTGTCTCAAGAAGATCCACATGGAATGTTTATATATTCTTACTACTGATTCTATAGTTTATTGTAGTGTTGTTATATCTATTCTAAAAAGGTGGGAGAATCAATTACAGTACCTTATAAAAAGACCAGTGCACAATAGGTACTTAATAAATGCTGTTAGTGAACATAATATTTAGTTGTACATTCTTTGTCAAAGAGAGATTAGCAGACATATGAAATATCAGCATTAAAACAGAAAAGTCTTTGGTGACTATATAGGAGTGATTATGTACCTATTCATGTATATATCTATCAATCAGTTAATTACCTATATCTACCCATCTATCTATCTGCCATCTATTTATCTCTCCATTAACACATATGTAATAAAGTTATTCTGTAGACTGGGGGGGAGAGAAAACCAACAGGTCTAGGTCAAGTAGGCTAGCGATCATAATTAGTGATCTTTACATTTGTTTAGCCAGTTTCCACTACATAATCTGACCCTGGGAAAAAATCCAGTTGCTGGTCTGTAAGAGCAAGAGAGGTGACTGGATTGTTACTCACACGCCACTGTATTTGTAGAACACTTGTGGGTTAAGAATACTAAGATTTTGAAAAGGAGTTTTTTCATATTCTATATTGCTGTCTTGTTGGCAAACTCAGAGTTGAACCAAGTAAAACAGATATGGCTAGAGAGAAGTAAATTGCAAACTGCTTCACTTTCCTTACTTAAAAAAACCTGAACCAAACCCATCAAATGAGAGAACCTCATCTCTCTTCCCCAACCCACCCCCATCTCTATGCATGTATTGTAAAGTTCATTATTTAGACAGAACGCACAAGAGAGAACTTTGTTCAGGCACTACTCAGGAAACAAAAGCTACAAAAATTAAAGGATGAGCTAGGAGGGTATGAAGGGACAAAGACTGATGCTGTAGATTGGGATTCATATCATTATATACCTGAATTTATAGTAAACCTGCCCATATCCTACTGTGACATGATTCACTGAAATTCTCTTCTGGATATAAACAGCATGCTTTGAAAATGCAATTTAAAACTAACCAGATAAAAAATGATCCTTTAAATGATTTTCCCCCTAGGCTGTAAATTGACTTGGGAGCCATTCTATTTACCCAAATTCCAGGTTTAGACAAACACAGTTTTCAGAATCTTCTCAGACATTCTGTCTCTTCAAGGATCTTATAAAAGTAACTTTTGTGTCATTTATGAATCAGTGATTCAGAACATGTTTTTTTGCTGTCTGTGGCGGCCATTGTCAGATGGTTCTAGGGTTCTAATCCAGCACTTCCATTCATATTGATTATCAGATTTTGGTAAAGCTACTCATGTTTCTAAAAGGAGAAATAATCTTGTCAGAATTAAAAAGATAATTTGTGTAAATTGCTCAGTATTGGGTCTTGCACCTGTTATCGTTCATGTTACTCCCTAATTAAAACCTCTCTGGGCTCCTCAGTATCATCAGAAGGCTCAGTATCCTTCATGTGGTGAAAAGAACACCTTCATGTTGGCCCTTGTCTAACTCTCTGCCTTTAGTTCCCACCATTTCACCTCTGTGTCTCCTCACTGCGGCCAAACCAAATTATTTTCTCTTCTTTGCATTTTTTCATGCTCTTTCAGGCCTCAGTGTTTTTGCTATTCCTTTACTACTCCTCTTTCAAGAATGAGCCCCAGCTTCTCACCTTCCAACCGATCCCTTCATGACCCATTCATGCTAAACTAGGATTTCTTCTCTATGCTCTCACAGCACCCTTTGCATATTTTTATGATAGTACATGTCACTAACCTTGTAATTTTTATTTAAATTTTCATTTTCTTCCCACAAATAGAGACTATAAATTATGTGAAGGCTGTTGGTCTTATTATTACTTTTTCATCCCCAGAGACTCACACAGAGAATGGCACATATTAAGTGTCCTATACATTTTTGTTGGATGAATAAATATTATACTGAGTCACTGATGAGCGTGGGACCTTTTCTGATGAGGAATTCCAAAGTACTTCTCTTTTCTATAATATCTGAAAGAATTCTAGTCCTGAAAGTACAATGAGTTGAAATTTAGAGTTAAACCAAATTAAATTTTTCATATTTAGATCAGAACTTTTTTTTAATTAGACTAGATTGTTTTTTCTAAAAGTCCCAGATAAACACAAATGACTTATCTAGATTTAGCCCCATAAATCTGTCTGAGAATATATTTTTGACTTAATGATGTAATACTCAAAATTGTCACGCTTTTAAAAAAGATAAATTTCTTCATCTGTGAAAGAAAGCAAGAGAACTGAAACACAGGGAAGCAGTACACACAGCGTGAACAACACAATGACAGGACTCTTCCCGGGACCAAACTTTCCTTGAATTGCATCCTTTGGCTTTGCACTGAGGCTAAGTCTTAAGATGTGCAGGGGAAAAAGAGCTAACAGGACACAGCAGGGATGGCATTTTGAGTGTTTTTATATTGTTCTTAATATTGGAGCTATGTTTTGTGATAATTACACTCTACTCCCAATAATTTCATATCGAGATTGAGAAGTCAATAGTCTCCAGCAGGATTATAAATGATCATCATTGATATTACACACCCAGGTTATAAGTGTTCTTTTTATTCATTAGTTTACTCTCTCTCCCGAAGCTGTGCTCCTTCTTACCTGTGTTGGTGCTCTTCCACTTTTTAACTATATATAGTTGCAACGAGGACTTTCTCATGAATTGATATTGTTCATCAATGTAAAAACAACAACACTCCTTCCGTCACAGAATTTGAAATCCAAACAGCTTCATTTTGAGGGAGTGACAACTAGAGGGATTGTGGCCTGTTTCCTGATCTTACCATTAACACTTTTTAATAATTCAAATGAAAGAACTTGACAGGATGATGGAGTAGTTCAGAGCACAGGCCTTGGAAGAAGGTAGCCGTCAGTTTCAAATTTTAGCTTAGCTTCTTACTAGTTGCATATATCTGGACAAATTGCTCTATTTCTCTAGACTTCTGTTTTCTTGTGAATAAAATTAGGAAAATCCTATTGGTCTCATTGGATGTTGAAACGTTTAAATGGAATTATACATATAAGATACATAATTTCTGGCACTTATTAGAAGCTCAATAAATGGCAGCTATTACTGTTATTTATAAAGAATTTTTATAATATATTTGCTATTCTTGAATTCTCATGCAAATATGGGTATCTTAGCAATGATGGGAACAGGTTTTTATTATAATTAGATATTTGGACATTTTTCCATAGAGAAACATTGAGAAAGCCACCATATTATCTTTACAAAGACAGCAGTAACATAGATTTCTAAAAGCAAAAAACGAATTCAATGGTACAGCAGGATTTAAACTAAATAAGACATTTCAAAGCCTGTACTACATGACATTGGAACACCTCACTCCCTCCATCTCCCATTTTGATTTTCAACATGTCGAAGCTATGGAACTAATTTGAGTTTCTAATTAAGCCCATGTGTCTATATTAAACTTAAAATGTACATTTCAGTGTAGTTTTTCTCCTGACCACTGTTTTTTATTGATCTGAGATAACAAGCCAAAACTGCGCAATTTTGAACTAACTGCTAAATTCATTTGCTCATGGCTTTATTCTCTTCCAAGTTTTCATTAGTATCATATTATGATGCCAAGACTGGCAAAAAATTAGGCTAACACCACCCATTGAGATTATGTTATAGCATGAATGATGAATTCTGCATAAAGAGATGTATTTGGGCCACATTACGATTGTGGGAGAGTAAGGCATTTCATGGAGGTATTTAACGATAGCACCAAAACATTAACCGAAATGACTGTATGAGTATTTACATGAACAGAATCCTGTTTGATGATATTATTCACTATTGGGGCCATTAGATTTTTAACTATCAGGTCAGACTGGAATAGTACTAAATTAACATCTTATTTTATATGTTTGTGTAAAACTTACTCTCATCTCCTGTTTCAAACTCAAACTTCTGACTGTAGCCACTGTATCCTGTTGCAGTCCTCACTCGGATGTGAAATACGTACTTGGTGGCTGGCTTTAGGCCTGTGATGATGACACTGGGTGCCTTGGACCTCGTGGAGGAGTAGGTGAGCTGCTCATGCTCCTGGGGATAGAGAAGAGGAGAAAGGAAATGAAGCAGCGTTATTCCACTTTTTCCTAGAAACATTCCCAAGTTAAGCTGAGGAATTATGCTCTGAATATCAAAAATACTAATTAAAAAGAGGTGTAAGCATGGTTTTCCAAAATTTAGCATTTAGTTGTTTATCACTATGATGCATATGATATGGTCTTGATTTGGAAACTTATTAAGAAAGATGATTATCTTATATAAACTTGCACTTGGATTTTTGGTGATTTGGATTTCTGATCCAACTCTAAGGAATGGTGGTGGCGTGAGAACACGTTTACACAGAATGGCAGCTGCACCGGGAGCAAAATGGGCACATCAGATCAGACCACACCAGCAGAGTGCAAGGAGCAAGGGTGGGAGAATTCAAGTACCCGCTACTCACTTCTACCCGCAGGTAGTGCCAAAATGCCGGCGCTATCCGTGGGTAGACCTGTGGGTGAAAGGAAAAATAAATTAATTGTTTTTTAAAATTTGAAATATGTTACCCTGAATTAATTGCTTTGTTCCAAAACTCAGTGATGCCACAGTAGTTAACAACTCAAGTTGAGTCCACCTTGAAATATAAAACTATGAAAATTTTCCCTTAAGGGAGAATGGACTCCTCCCCCAGATATCACAGTTTATTTTTTAAAGATGTACAAGTTACACAGTCATCGTGAGGTAGACTTTAAAACAGTCTGCCCGCGAAGGCGCCTCGAAGACACAGAAAGGTATGAAAGACTTACCACACCGGAAGAATCAGAGGCAGGGATGGAGGCTAGGTTCCCAGTCACCTGCAATTAACTGCCAAACTACCTCTCCTCACTAGCAGGAAGGGTTTACCACAGCTGACTCAATGATCCAGTCAGTCAGGGTCTTTCAAGGGGACTCTCTTGCCCACCAGCTCAGAACAGGATAGTTCATTTTACCCACACATAGAAGGGACTGTCCACAATATGCTGGTGGTGGAGACAAATTAAATTTAATACTGTTTTTGTACAGGGTTACTGTTCAATAACTTTATAATGATATTTTAATAGGGCAGCTGAAAAAAAAAACCTCTATTTGTATGAATAACTCTTCTAAATTTGTAAGTCAAAGCAGGCCACCAGGTCCTTAAGTTAATTCTCCACTATTCTCATAAATTTAATGATAGAGATTCTCAGGGAGGGAAGTGACTTTCAAGATCATTAACTGAATCATTCATTTGATGCCTAAATTCTATCCATAGTATTCTCATCAAGATTTCATTTAGCCTTTGCCTGAAAATCTCTGTTGTTCAGGAGATCTCCCAGATTAACAAACGAAGTTATAAAAATCTACACATGTGTAGAATGTGTCAAACTCCATTTATTTACTGGGGATGCTTTAAGATTTAGAACTATGGAAATCATGTCCCTTAAGCTACTTTTGAGGAAAATATCCTAATCTTAAAGATAATTTTTAAATTTTATGGCCCTATTTGTCAGAACATTATATGCTACAGAGACATCTGAGTCTAGCTAAGGAATCGAATTTGCCATCTATACCCCAAGTAGAACTATTTATTGAACACAAAATGCAAAGAATAAATGAGCTAACAATAGCAATATTTTGACTAAAAAAGACAACACTGACAAACTGCAGTTTATATTTATCTCTAAGTAATTTTGAGTTTAGAAGGTAAATAAATACCTACCTAGCATAAAATCCACAGAAATAAAGTCTATAAAATCACTGAGGGTAGTAATCAATAAGTGCTAAAGGAAGCAGCTAAGATCAAGGACTTTACGATTAGGCAGCTTAACACCCATACTGTAGAGAAAAAAAATGCTTGTGCACTATTAGAAGAGATGATATTGTTTCTGGTAAAAATTTGCAAAACTTTTTGGATTTTCAATCTCATACAAGAGAATAGTCCATCTCTTACAGAATTTCTTGCAATGTAAGATTTACGGTGTATTTTGAGTAGTAGTTCACAATATGAAATGATGACTGAGAAAATTTTTAAAGTCCTGAAAAAATAAACTTGGTCTTATCTTTAAAGGGAGAAGACATGGATTTCAAAAATCTACTTTTAGAACGGCAGCACACCAATGACATACTTTGTCGCTTCATCAAAATGTAGCTAAATAGTAATTTCTTAAGTTACAGGGAGGAAAGGACACCTTTTGCAAACAGCTTTTAGCATTTCTGCTGTTATATGCAAAAGTGTAACTGTAGCTACTCCATCTCTGGAATACAAATCCTCAAGTAGGAAACGCGCTTACATGGGTCCTCAGCCTAAATCACAGCAGTGCGGTGGTGACTGTTGTCTCACCATCTTGCCGCCTCACAGCATGCCAAGGAGGAGGACTCAGAAAACAGCACTCATGAGGGCTTCCTCCTTCCAGTGTACAGCAGCCCTCTTTCCTGGTGTTTCCAAGCTCTTGGGAAACCAAGTTAGCGCTTACCCATTACAACCATAGGGCCCTACAGTCCCAGAACTTCGGCTAATTGCTTCTGCTGATACATCAATTTGAAGTAGCTGTCACCAAGTAGAGACCATTCATTGCCACAGAGCCATCTAGACCTCTTTATTCTACCTCACAGGCTGAATTCTGGGCATGTCTAAGTGGGATATATGTGTAAGCTTTTCTGGAGTTTGTACCACAGTGGATTGCTGGTTTTATGACATGCATGTGTTCAATTTGCTATGTAATCCACCCGTTGTTTATAAAACTCTTAAATATGTTTTTCATCTTCACTAAATCCATAGTGAAATCCTTTTTGCATTATTAATTTTATTTAGTTTGTATTTTCTTCCTTTGATCAAGCTTTCCAGAGGTTTGAACCAACTTTTGGCTTTGTTTATCTAATTGCATCTTTGTTTTCTATTACTTTTAATATCTGCTCTTATTATAAATTTTCCTTCTTCTTTCTACTTTCTTTGTGTTAACTATGCAGTCTTCTAACTTCTTGCATTTCATGCTTAACTCATTGTCAGTATATTCCAAATATACAAAGTAAGTCTACAAGCTTCACTCTAAGTACTACACTACCTATAATTTTTCATATGGTGTATTGCCAAACAGTTCTAAGTATTTACTAATTTCCAAAACTATATGATTTTTTAATTCTTTGTGGTAGACAAATCTAGGATTGTCACTTGTACACTTTTATGGTTCAAGAGAAATTGTCAAGCAGTAAATAAATGGCATAAAGTGAAGCATAACCCCAGTGGTTGCACTGAACTATGGATAAGACAGTGGATGCTCATTACTGAGCACACAGCCCATCTTCTGCATTAATGTTTGCTGCTGAAAGTAAAACAGCTCATTGCACTGTTTCTCCTTGGATGAGCATGAGTAATAGCACCAGTTGTGAGGGGGAAAAAAATTCAGTAATGACGTGCTTAATATATTGTTATAAGTACCATTTAAAAATATATATATACAATTTCCATTTTATATATTTATATCTATATATATATTTTTAAAATAGTTCAGAACCAACTAGCGTGAACATGAGGCATTGTCAAACAGAATGTGCATGAACCGATCTCTAGAGATGTTGACCTGCACTTACCGTTCTCTTCCCATGCGTAGCTCCTACAGCTTAGACTCAGACACTGCTCCTTTCCAGCTGCTGAGAATTAATGCTTTTGGGGGAGTCTAGTCCTACTATAACATCCAACCTTTCGCTTACCTAAACTACTGAATCTATATTTATCTCTGTAGACGTCAACTCTTCACGGTAACTAAAAGGGATGTTCTTACCAGATTCTGGATCTTGTTAGCATTTAATCTAAAAACTATGACAATGAAAAGAAATAGGCTAAGGTGCCTAGTGCATATGGTTACATCGTTCTAAAATCAGTGGTAGCATGGCCTGTTTCAATAAAAGGCAGCATGTAGAGAATTCTGGGTTGGAATTTTCTTGTCTTGTGCTTGGTCTTGGTTCTACTTACATTACGTATCTTGGTAAGTCACCTTGAAGACTTTGATTTACTCATGTTGCAAATTTATTCATTCCAGAGACACTGAATACCCACTATGTTTAAGGAGAGTTCTAGGGCACTCTAACAGATGTATGTTACATAATCACCAAAGCTCCAGCTAAGCAATTAAATTCTATAATTATTTTTATGTCAGAAATACAAGTCCTCTCTCTTCTACTGTGACTCATTCTCATCCCACCTTATCTCACTCTCGGTTTACCACTCCTACTAGTGGAAGTAGAGTCAATAGGCCCACAAAGTGGTCATCATTTAGCCGGTGTGCTTTCTCTTAAAATCTTTGGGTCTAGTGAGACTTCTATAAGATGTTTCCTCTTTGTTCTACTATTTAATTTTAAATTAATTGGATTATATGTGTGATTAAAAATGTTGTAGACTTTTTTCTACAAACATTTAAATCCAACAATAGATCAGCAATCATTAGAGAACCATGATTTATGTAATGCTTTACAATACACATTCTTTACATAGTACTCTTAATAATTTTGTGAAGCAAGAAGAATCGATAATATCTTTATTCTCACCTAATGTATGATGAAACTGGTCAAGAAAGTAGTCACTTACCAAAGCAAGTCACATAACTAAAGTTAGTAGTTTCCATTCAGGTTGTGCTTTTATACTATATACAGTTAAGGCAGATATGTCCAGGGCAAATATGCTTATAGATTAGACTCTGAGCCAAGGTCATGTCTTTACATTTTACATTTACATTTTTGATCATCTATTAACTAGAAATAACTTTAAATTTAAGACATCCTGTGAGCCAGATAGTAATGATTTGATGGCACCAGAATATTTGTATAAGAATACCTCCGCAATGACAGAGACAATTCTCAACTTTAAAGGTTTTAACTAGTTATTTCAAAGATAAAATTATTTTCTACTATAGTTAACACATCCATGCATCCTGCCTTTATTTTCATTCTATTTTTTACAGTGCGTCATGTAGACAGATTCCAGGAAATAGAGGGGGCTTATAACTCAACTAATCTTGCATGGAACATAAACTATTCTTGTTCAGGGCTGGAAATACAATTTATTTGATAAGGTCCAGGAGATCTTTCTAGAATTTTTGATGTATGAAGCAACGTGAATGGCTTTATTCATAGAACAGTACTAAGAGGACAGATTAAAGAACTGCTAGATTTTCTTTTATCCTTTCAAGTCACACCAAATGTAAAATGATCAGAAATAGGCAAAAAAAAAATAGCACTTTACTATCACAATCATTATTATTACTATTTACTGCTATCATGATTATGTTCTAATTAAGCCAAAGGTAAAATTCTTGTCCTACTGGCTAGCAGACTGAGGCTATAGATTCCTGAGAAAATAAAATAGTATTGCAAGTGGATTTTAATGGCTCTGCCAGGAGTTGCCTAAGTCATTTTTTAATCCCTTGTCTCTCTCCATTTCTGTGTCTGTCTTTCTCACCCTCTCAGTCCCAGATGCAAACACATATACACATTCATTAAACAATACATGATAGAAGCCTATGGGAGACATCTCCACAACAATCCTCTCAAAACTAAACAAATTAAAACCATATTTAGAACATGACTTACTATCTGCAGAAGGATTTTTTTTTCTGACAAATCAAGAATTGTGTGGCCTAAACACAAAGTTTGAATGGTTATCAAAGAATCCTGTTGCCTAAACAATGATATTTGCAAATCCTGAAAATATTTTACTTGATGAAAAGAAAGTTCTTTCACATGACCTTAGGAAACAGAAAGCTTGAGGACTAGATCTGCTCAGGGTGTAATGATTACTTCCCAAAGCAGAGAGACACTGAATCTGCTGGATTTTATTTCACAGGTCCCTATAAGAATGAGCCCTACATGGAGGCAGGTCCTTATAGATTCTACCCTGGACGAAAGATTTCTTAAGATTTTTCATATCTTCACTTTGATGATGCAATCTTCTGATTGCTGATGTGGATTCCCAAGTGCTGTAGAAGTAGACATAAATATATTTGTTCCTGGAAAGAACAGACTTCCATGAAATTAATGCATGGACATTCTGATTGGTTGTTCAGTTTCTTTTCAGATTTAATTGAAATGAATCAATCTCTTAGAAAATTATCAATTCCTAAGCACTGTAGTTGCAGGACTTGCAAAATAGAGAATCAGAATGAGCTGTGTGAACCCAGGAATTGAAATTATAGCAAGCCTGCAAAATAGGCATAATCATAAAAGAGCTCATAGTACTAAAAAATCATCCATTTCCATTCTTTTATTAGTTGCCTTAATTTATCCCAGTGAAGTGCTGACCTATTCTCTTTTAACAGATCTATAGAGAGAAAGAATCTTATTCTACTCTAACCAAACCATAAGGTACACAGAAAGGTTCTTCCTGAAACATAACTTAATTATCTTACTGAAACCTGAAAGCAGTATTTTTTTTTAATATGTGGGACTGTCTCTTCTAATGATTGAACTAATAAGCCATCACCTTCTATCTGCCATTTATGATTTTCTACCTAGAAATCCCTAGAGGATTAACGGAAAAGATTCACAACTAATAAGTGAAGTCAGTTAGATGGCCAACATACAATTATCAGTGGTTTCCCTATATACTGGCAATGACCAATTAAAATTCTACTTTAAAATATTCCAGTTACTATATCAACAGAAACCTTATAATACTTGAGTATATGACAAAAAACTGTGCAAAACCTGTATGAATAAATCTATAACATTTTACTGTAGAAAACAAAGGGAAAATTTCTTCCTTTTCTTCCCTTATTGCAATGCTAAGACCTTTAGTAGAATATTGCATAGTAGAAGTAAAAGCAGGAACTTTATTTTCCATCGTTCTTTAATGAAATGGCTATTAATGTGCAACTGTTAAACATAATCACATCTAACTTAGGTTTTTGGTAGATAACCAGGTGAGGACTTTTCTTTTTATCTTATACTGTAATTACATTTGTATTGTGTTTTTAAAATGTGAAATGGATTCTGAATGTTACAATTTATCTGTATTTTCAAATTCATTATATGTTTTTTCATCTTAACGTATATACTTATGAAGAACTATCTTTGCATTCCTAAGATAAATTCTACTAGTTAATTCTTGTTCACAATATAGTATTATAATTTTTATTGCAATTTTGGATTCAGTTTGGTAACACTTCAACTGGAATCTTTAAACCTGTGTTTATAGGTGATCTTGGCCTAGAGTTTTCTTATATTTTTCCATTTTTATTATCAATTTCTGGTTGTGATATTTAGATTTGATTGTATTTAGAGAATATGTTATGAAAGTTTCCACTTATTTATGTTCTGGAATAATTTATAGGACATGGGAATTATTTATTCTTTGAAAACAATTGAAATGGACCGTTTTGGGAGTAGATATTAGCCATCTTTTAAAATTATTTTATCCTATATTTGGATTGTCTTCTAGTTTATTTTTGGTAATTAAGAGAAAATTATTATTATATAAATTATATATTTAATTATATAAATTAAGAAAATTTAAATTTAAGTTTTACATTTATTGTTGTAAATTTATATCTGGTTTTGAACCATCATTAAAAATCTCTTTCATAAGTAACACTTTCCACCTTCTTGGCAAGCTTGTTTATTTTATGTCTTTTAAGAACTTGGTTTTGATTTTTTAAAATCAAAGATACTTTTATTGATTCAATTTAATTAATTTTTAAAAATCTTATACTTGTTAATCCGTTCTTTCTACACTCTTTTGCCCTGCATTGGTCATATTACACAGGTTTGGATGTATGTGTATGTCAATGTCTTTCACTTTAAAATAATTTATAATTGAAGTTTCTTACCCTTTAATAAGTGATATTTAAGATTATATTTTACATTTTCAAATGAATAAATTTTGGGGGTGAGTTGGGGAGGTTTTTAACTTTTTTTTATTTTGTTGCATGATTTTCAAAGAATGATTCAAAGAATCATGGAATAATTTTATACAATCTGGTCCCTTCCTCTAGTTATTTCAGTGTGTGTCAATATATATCCCTAAGTAAACTGCAATTCCTTCAGACATGTGGTCTATATTTCCCTCAACAAAACAAAACCAAAAAAGCAAAGGAGGGCTGGATGCATAGTTAGGGTTTAAAATACGTCTAGTGATTGATACCCACAGATGAATACCTAAATCATCAACACAGAGGGTCTCTGCTATAGTTCTGCTCACATATCATTGGGAACTGGATACTGAAACTGTTGCTTCCAAGTAGGAGCACAACAAGGGATGGTTTCCAGCTCACACGGATTCTCCTGTGAGCAGACTGAAGTTAACCCCACGAGCTGGGGAAGATGGGCCTGGTGCCCAGCAAAGGTGATTGCCCCAGAGACATAAGCAAGCTAGAATGATTATTCTTTCCTCACATTTATTGAAGTACATAAGACAGAGTTCTAATTTGGGTAAAAGAAGGGATTAACAAGCTAGTTAGAAGGGTATTCTACCCTAGTGGGTAGGGTGATCTGACATGTTTTCTAAGGTAAAAACTGGCCACTGCTATCACAAAATCACAAATGATGCATAAGTAAGAAAAACGTAGAAGTAGGTATTCTAAGTACACAACTACTTTCTGACGGCACTTTTGGAGAAGTATCATTTTAGCATATCATGGCCGTAATTTATGACAATCAACTCTTGATTAGCCCGGGTGATCCAAAATAGGAGGTAAACCCAAATCATTCTGAAATGCATCCACGATTTTTTTCTTATATTCTTTCCAATATGTATCATGTTTCACCTCCAATGAAACTTAAATGCATTCCTTGAACATTACATGTTAAGCAATAGTAGGAGATGGCACAAATGGACACCTGATGATAGAATATTGATCTGGAATTAAACACTCATAATTGATTTTCAGAAAACAGACAACATACGTAGATAATTAACTGCTTGAAAAAGTGGTTAAATATACTGTTCGGAGAAATGGCTAAATTATTACAGTATGATCTTTAGAAAATACTGGTCTTAGGATGAGACCAATGGGATCCTACTTGTAGCCAGTTCATCTATGAAAATTGGGAAGGTTATATCACCTCAAAGGGTCAAGCTTATTATAAGGATAAAACAAAATAATGTGTAAAACCTTTCTATAGGCTCCAGCAGATGTGTAGTATAGCACAATTTCTTTATTTTAGGACTATTATTGGTATTAGTATTAATCCGTATTAATCCGGGGCAATGATAGCCTTGTGCCTTAAGGTAATTCTGCAGATGCTGTGAGAGGTCTTTAAAAAAATTTTGTGTGTGTTTTGTTTCCCTTTTAACCTTTAAATTCCCATTGCTTAATGCAGTATACCTAGAATATCATAGGCTCTCATAATGGCCAAATGACTGAAGAGAGAAATTAATGAATTAATGCTCTAGAAGTTTAGATTTTAAATTCTATTTATGTTATAGCAATTTAAAATCAGTCTGCACAGATTAATGACAATTCAAATGAGAGATGAGAAAACAAATTAATGACAATTCAAATGAGAGATGAGAAAAATTATTTTGCAGGCTTCTAGTACTTCCACAATCAAAAGCAATAATATTATGTCAGTATAGCTGGGTTTTTTTTTTTTTTTTGGAACATTGTGGAGAATATCCAAGATTTTACTTGCCAAAATATATTTTGCAAAACTGTATGCTTATAAAAAACTAAGATTTGTGTTGAAGTATCTGTTAATACGTATCTCTTAATATTTATTCTGTTCTAACGTTCCCATCTGTCTTCATGTAACCTACCTTCATACAGATGGGATATAGGCTTTTCTTTTTAGCTCTATGATTTTAAAAATATTTATAAGGGTGTTCAAGCAAAAATTAAATGTTTAAAGTTCAATAGCTGTCTCTGAAGAAAGTGTCTCCCACTCAAAAGTCCTTAATGATTTTTCTGAAAGTATATCATAGATAATTTTAAATTTGTAATTAATTCTTAATGTTTTTGATAATTTTGTCTTAGTTTTAAAAGCAAGTGTAAATTGGGTCATAGCAATACATATATAGATAGAAATGGAGGAAATATTTGTAACAATAAAACATTAAAAAACCATATGTATTAGAGTATTGAAGGTTGATAAAGTTATTTTAGCTAAAGGGAGGAAATGAGAAGGAAAAATTATAATCATAAGAATATTTAAGGATTATACTTAGTTTAAACTAAACATTTTTAGAAAAATTTACAAATTTCTGAAGTCTGTAGTTTAGGTCAAGTATTAAAACAGCTACCTAAAAGCTAGCTAAAAACAACTTTGAAGATAAAATTAGGGTAAGTTAGTATTAAATGCCACCTAGAGAGAAAAAGAACACTACATATCTTTGCAAACATTAATACACACATGTTGACTTCTTCAAACATAAATGGTATTCAAATGTCAAACTGAATGTTTTAAAAGTTAAATTATTAGAACAGTATGGCTGAATGGAGTGGCATAAAACTAGAAAGGCAACTCAAGCAAGGTGCCTTGATTAATTCTACCTAAGTGTGCAACGCGGATTTAAAAAATAATAAAGCTAGAAAAGAGAATCTGTTTTTTAAAAAGCAAAAATATAAAGCAGTTTTTTTCACAATAGTGCTACTGAAATACATAATAGGTATGAAAAGTAATGGATAGCAAAAGACAAATCTTTGAAAATGAGATAACTAGAGCAAATACAGGTGACTGGCCTCTAAAACTATCTCATGGTTGCTAGATTTTCCAATAGAATGGAAGCAAATAATAAGGAAGTTAAGATGGGTAGAATTTCCCTAGAGTGAGAATGCTTGTAGAATAAGAAAAAAAAATTGTACAAAAGCCTCTACTGGAAACAGTATCATTTGTGAATATCGGTTAAAGTCTTACATTTGTCCAAATTGGCCACAAAACATGATATAAGGGCTGCTTCTTGGATTGAAAAGAAAGCAGAAAGTCATTTAAATACAAGCATGAGAATTCTTTAACCTCACCTGGAATAAGACAGAAACACTTTCTGCAGATTTATTTTTCATTTTTATCTTTTCCATTTAAACATGTTTTGTCACCATGATGAAACTTTAATTTTTTTTATATTTGTTTATGTTCTTAATTGTGATCTGATGACAGATATATTTGTTTTGTTCAAAATTAAAACAAAGATTTATCTACAAAGCTACAGCGCGTAATTTAAGTTTCAAGGAACATAGTCCCACCTCCCCAAAAGATTTTAAACTTTCTTTAGAAGTGATATCATCTTGACTTGAAAAGTTATCACATTATACTCTAAATAACGCAATATTCTCAGTTAATGATCTAACGCAGTCATTGATTTTGAATTTCCTCAGAGGACTGGTAATATTAAAATGTGCATCAAATGAATGCCTCAAGATTTATAATAAAATGTAAGTTTATCCAGGTACTCTGACTGAAAACTAAGTAATATTTCATCCCTGAGAGAAAATAAGTAATATAATAGTAATAAACAGACTGCTGTAGTTGAGAGTTTCCCACAGAACAGACAGACAGACAGACACACACACATACACCGTTCTTCTATTTCCAATGTGGGTATTTGAAACCAAAGGAACTTGTAAATATGTCAATGACCACAAACAGTGTTAAATAAATGTGGCGTAACTGAAGGCAAAGCAAACTCATTTCCCAGTAACATTATTTTAATCTGCATCATTATCAAACAGTGGATATATATTATTTATTTACTCATCTACATAAACTAGTATCGAAATCAAGTCAGAATGTGAGAAAACTACGTATGATGAAGCAGTAAGTTAAACTGAGGGTAAAGGGAAGAATAATCCCACCATAGTAAGGCAGTCACCGTTCTGTGGCCACAGAGGTTGCTCATTTTAAATATTCATGCAGTTTGTACTTGGGAGGCTTGGTGGACCGGTAATGGATGCTTTTTCCTTGGGTGAGCAGATATCTCCTTATTTCCAAGTTTGGGTAATTTGATCTGTGTAACTATTTTATTTGTAATGAATACACTGGCACAACACAATATATAGTTCAGATTCAAAGAACTGGAAAAACTTCTATGTGGAAGTTTTCTTTCTTTTTTCCTTTACTTCTATGAATGATTTTTTTTTTTTGCTCTGCAATATTTTCAGATATGATTATTTAAATAGATTTTGAATTTTCATCATTTCATACATATTCAAAATGAACAAATTTGCTTTGGCCCAGTACTGAAAAATATTCTTTTTAAATTAGTATAAATTAGAAGCAAAGCACATAATGCAACATTATGCAGGTCTAAAATCAAGTAGTATGGCAAATTAAGGATGGTTGCAAACTCTTTCACACTCATCCCACTGAAAAGTCAGGACTCTGCTCCCTCCCCTTGAATCTGGTCTAGCCTGTGACTGATTTGGGGAGTAAGGTAGAAGTGATAAGCTGCCAGTTACTGGTTCAGCCTCTAAGGAAACTGGCCGTTTTCAACTTTGTCTTGGAACTCCATTGCACTCTAGGAAGTAGGATTAGGCTGAGACTTCTGAATTTCATGGAATCCCAAGAAAGCCATGTGGAGGGCCCTTGGAGGGAAAGGTCATGAGGTGAGGGGAGGAAGAGAAAGAGGGAGTACAAAGGAAGAGAGAGGATGAGGGAGAGGTGATAATAAGGGGAGGATGATGCAAAGCCAGTCCCCAGGTGTTCCAGTCCCTAGTCTATTTTCTATTCTCTCAGCTGAGGTTCCAGAAACTGTGTGGCAGAGATGGGCTGCCCCTATTGTGTTTGGTTCAAATTCCAGATCCATAGATGCATGAGATATAATACTTACGGACTGCTATTTTTTTTTAAGATTTTATTTATTCATTTGACAGAGAGAGAGACAGCCAGTGAGACAGGGAACACAAGCAGGAGGAGTGGGAGAGGAAGAAGCAGGCTCCCAGTGGAAGAGCCCGACGTGGGGCTCGATCCCAGAACTCCAGGATCACACCCTGAGCCAAAGCAGATGCTTAACGAGTGAGCCACCCAGGCGCCCCTAGATTGCTATTTTTAAAGTCACTGCATTTTGGGAGCACTTTGTTATGGAGTAATGGGTAACCAGAACAAGTAGGGTGAACATTAATCTGCATTTCATAGTCCCCAATCTTATATGAATAGTTAACTGATCCCATTTTTTTGTCACTAGATTTGCTAATGGTATTTTGAAGATTCTATCATAACATATAAAATTTACTCAACTTAAACGTCCCAATTATCTGATTCTTTGGAAGGATTTATGAATTTTTAGCCTGAAATGACAGGTTAAATTAGTCAAAAGAAAACAACTGAAAGTATAAACAGAACATAATGCAGTTAATTTGTTTTTCTTGGTGTTAATGCTTTGTTAGTACTTACTCTGTGGCAGGCTCTATAAATACTCCCAATACTCAGAAAATCCTCAGAGCTACTTTATGAAGTAGGTTTTACACGACAAGACTTACAGAGAGGTTGTAAGTTACCCAAGGTCACTTGGGAAGTTAGTGGTAGGGCTGGGATTTGAATCCAGGGTGTCTAGCTCTGGAGTCTGTATTACTACACTATGTAGCTTCCAATATCAAGTATTGTAATAAGCCATATATCACTAAGAATTTTATATATTAAGTAGTTAGATATTATATTTCTTTTTAATTAATATATTTACAAACATAAATGTAAAGAAACAGTTAATCTAGATTCTATATATCATATAATCCACAGTCCTGACCATAGTATATGAACCTCTGAAATTCAAAGTACTTAGTCTAACAAAGGTTGAGATAGATTACATTTTGTTATTGTTTTACGGCATTTATTACTGCCAGTGGGATCAAGACACATTCGCTCTCTCTTTTTACGTAAGTCAAGAGGATCATTTGGAAGAATGAAACTGTTATTTCTTCTATCACAACAATTAAATTGTGTATCTCAGCTCACCTATGAAGGCAACCTAGAAAGAATTAGCCAAACTAATTTCTTTTATTTGCGCTTTCTTTTCAATTTCTTCATCACAGTGAGTTTAGGAGGATACCTATGCTACAAATCAGAAGATAAAAGCTTTTCTAGGTTTTAAATGAGGATTTCTAATTCTGTTATAGTTTCAACAGGACCTTCTACATTTACTGACAAACCGAGTGATCTTGCTGATTAAAGCACTGGATCAGATGCAGAGACGCAAGGCCATCTTTCTGTGACTCACAGGACAAACGATCTTCAGCATGTCATAATATTACTGAGCCACAGTATAATACGATGAAAAAATGAACATAAAAACCTCAGCTCCAGCCACTGCACAAATTCTTTGTGATGGATCAAATAAGAATGTATATGAAAGTGATTTCTAAACTGGAACATCCTTTTCAAATGTGAGATAGAATGATTATTGTTGCTGTAGATGTTATTAAATAGATGTCCATGTAGTTTCCAGAAACATCCATCACTTAGAGTAGGACATATTTTTATTTTATTTTATTTTATTATTTTATTTTATTTTATTTTATTATTTTATTTTATTTTATTTTATGTTATTTTAAAGATTTTTATTTATTTATTTGAGAGAGAGAGTGAGAGACAGAGAGACAGAGGGAGAGGTCACGAGCAGGGGCAGCAGCAGAGGGGAGAAGCAGACTCCCCACTGAGCAGGGAGCCCAATGCAAGACTCGATCCCAGGTCTCCAGGGAGCAGACCTGAGCCAAAGGCAGATGCTCAACAGACTGAGCCACCCAGGTGCCCAAGACATAATTTTAATAATGAACTACATTCTGTGTTAGTGAATGAAAATTGCTTTGGTCATTTAGTAAATTAATCACGTAGAACCACACAAACTTTCATTTTTCAATTCAGTGTCAAGAAAGTTAGTAGGATAGGTCAGCCAAGTGCCCAGGTGTCTGATGCCCTAGGTGATTCGATGTGCATGTGAGACCCATATGCAAGAATAACACTAACGTCGACAGATTTCTTTAAATGACAGCTCCTCTCTTAAAGTCAGTGACTTGGGCCTCAAGTCAGTTCCTTGCATCTGTGGACGTTGACTAGTTAATGTTGTCTTCACTGGTACAAGGACACCAATCTGAGACTTAAAAGAGTGATTTGTAATAATCTTTGAATGTGACATGTTTCAGGAGCTGAGACGGATTATACATCTGCCAACTACCTCCATTTACCTGCCATGTTGTTGCTGGGCAGCAAAAAAAGACCTTCATTACTATGCTAACCAAAAATTGAACTAAGGCTATACATGGTCTTTTTGTTAAAATATAAAGTTGTTAAACATGCTAAGATTAAAAACTGTTACGATGCATAATTCACTAAATAGGAGGAAAATTACCGAGGAGTTGTTTATAGCAGCAGTTGTAATAGCTAGACACATTCAGGCATAACTAAATTAGGACAGAAAGATTTCATCCATCCACCTGCTGTGATATACCCACGAAATCACAAGAATCAAGGGACATATGGAAATAATGATTGCATTGATTGTCTTCTTTAAATGTCCTTGTGTGAAATAGAAGGATCAAACACAGGTTCTGGGAGCAATTTGCCTTTGCCAACTGAAACTTGGCCAAAAACAATTAATTTATATTGCATTCAACCATGAACTGCAGAATATTTCCTCAGCTAAAACTGTACATTTCCTCATTACAGACTTATGATTTTCTATTACTAAAGGTTGGAGGAGGATCTAAATTAATTATAATACTTTTTTTCAATCTGTGGAAATGTTGATATTTCTAATAGTATTTAAGTCACCAGTTCCTAACTAAAATATACAGATATATATATATATATATATAGGAATATAAACCTTTTTCAACATACATAAAATTGAGATGACAAAATCTCAAGAATAAAAATCTAAGCAAACTCAAATAGTATATAAAATTACCAAGGAAGTTCAAACCAGGAAAGAAAAACAACTTTTCAGATATTAAAGCCCTTACAATAATCAAATTATTTTCTAATTTTCCATTGAGATACCCAAGTAAATGGACAGATTTCTATTTTTGTTTGTTCCCCTAAAAAATCAGATTAGTATGGATTCTACAAGGTCACTGCAAATACATGATATTAAAACACAGCCAAATTCTGTAGCAACATAAATGTTTTTATGAGCAGCAGGTGTATTCTTTGAAAGACTGTAAAGCTATTAACAGCCCAGTAAGGAGTACATAATAATAGGCTGTTAACTCAGCCTCTCTTACAAGAGTACCAAGGAAGGACATTTGAAACCATTAAGACAAATGTATTTTAAAAAGTATCCAGTATGAATGCTTTATGAAGAGAGGTTCATTTAAACTTTACATCATTAAAGTAATGAATGTAGTCTTCTTGATTTCAATATGCCTACCCAAAAGAATTATTTAATTGCCCCAAATAAAAATACAATCATAATTTGGAAACCAAATATGTTCTAGTCTTGGTAAGTACTTGAAAAATGAATTCTAAGATTATTTTTTTGCAAGTTCCAGAATTTGAGGTTTATTCCAATAAAAACTTATAATACCTAACACAGGTGTCTGTCACCTGACAGTTTAATAAGCCTATTTTAATAAATGAATGTGATTTTAATAAATGAATGATTTCAATTCACATTTTCTTTATTATTAATGAAATGATATTTTATATATTGTTGACATTTTAGTTGCTCACTTTGTAAAAATTATTTGTGATTTAACACCTATGATGTCACCTCTAGGTATATGATTAATTTGTCATATTTTATACAGCTGTAAATATTTTATTTCTAAACTATTTCTAAAAGTTTACTTATTACTCCACATACATTTTTCTAAGGCTCTGATAGTTTCCCACATTTGAATTCTAGAATTTCATCATATGGTATTCCCAGCTTGATTAGCTAATAATATTCTTATTAGGTCTTTGAATTATTTCCATTTTAAAAAACAATTAGAATTGTGATGGTGGCATAATTGTACAGAATGATCTTTCCAAAAATTGGTATGTTTTATCTTAAGAGTTTTCTCCAAGTGAAAATACTGGGTCAAAATGTATGAAAAGTTTTATAGTTCTTTATGTATTTCTAGCTACTGCTTTGGAAAATTTGAACTTTATCATAGTGCTAAAAAAAAAAGTCTAAGGGTTTTGGTTTTATTAGTTTATTGGAACTATTTTCATCCACAGAAATAAAAAAATGAAGCTGTCAAAATATTTCTGATTATAGGTTATTTGTGAGGCATAGAATATTTTGTGATGCTCAATGAGTTATAACTACTTTGTTGGTTTTTTCAGCAGTTTGAATAAGAGTTTCATAATAAATTATTTAATTTGATTTAGCTACAGAGCTATGTAATGTTTAAAATTTAATAAAAATAGAACAAAAACATTTACTCTTATTTTTTCTTCCTTAGAGCTCTTGCTTCAAATTCATGCTTCCGTGAAATAAACAAAACTACACATCAGAAGGGCAGTTACTTAATAAAGATATTGGGAGTGATTTACTGTGGCAATGAGTATTATTTTTCTACAGCCCTCATTCTGAAAATAAAGAAAAAAATTTAGAGGAAAAAAAGGATACATGTTATCATTTAAAAATAATATTTTCTTACTATAAAAGTCTGAATGAGCTAAAACAAACATTTATGTTTTTATAATTTCTACACTCAGCAGCAATAAAGTTTGGCTTAAAATAGCATTTCCCAAAGGTTTTTCCATGAACAGTATTTTCAAGGAACATATGTCGTTTGGGTAAATTTTTTTTAAAGTTTTATCATTGCGAAAGTTTGGGTCTTCTGGTGAGCAGATTACAAATCATTTCATCATCATTTCAAAATAAAGTTGAAACTGAAGATATTTGTGGACAGCATTACAAGCGTAGGTAAAATGGGAAAGACACCAAGTAGACAAGGAGAGCTTTCAGAACACAATGCACAATGAGGGTCTGATTCCTCTGAAAAAAGAGGTGAAGAAACAGGACTGGGTGAAAATGTCTCAGATGGCAGTGCCATTCTGAAAGTCTTGGCCAGGCATTCAGGAGCCCCAGAGAGAACATTGTCTGTTAGAAGAGTTCCGCATTTGTCAAGAAAGGCCTGCCTGGCATATCCTTGCTTAAAAAGTGAAGTATTATCACATCTGTAGGAGTGCATAAATACCACAGTATTTAGTTTTGCAGGTCTTTGAAATTTCTACAAATATTGTTATACTGTATGTAGTCTTCTGAGACTGCATTATGTTTCTAAGTTTATCATATTGTGACATTACACTGTTCATACCATGCATTTGTACATTATGTTCAAGCACATTTATACATTCATTTTCACTACTATACATTACTCATGTCCCACTATACTATAATTTAGTCCCTTTCTAGCAGAAATTGATTTTTTAAACAATGTTTCCTAAAACAAGAAAGGGGAACCCTTTTGCACTGTTGGTAGGAAAGCAAACTGGTGCAGCCGGTCTGGAAAACGGTGTGGAGAAGCTTCAAAAAGTTAAAAATAGAACTACCCTACCATCCTGTAATTGCACTACCAGGTATTTACCCCCAAAATACAAAAAAACTAATTCAAAGGGATACATGTGCCCCAACAGCATCATCTTTTATAGCAGCATCATCTACAATAGTCAAATCATGGAAACAGCCCAAGTGTCCATAGACTGATGAATGGATGAAGAAGATGTGATATATATATATGTGTGTGTGTGTGTGTATGTGTATATATACACATACACACACACACACACAACCTGGTGTTGTATGGAATTGTTGAATCACTATATTGTATACCAGAAACTAATATTACACTGTATATTAACTAACTGGAATTTAAATAAAAACCTAAAAAAAAAAAACCCAACTAACAACAACAACAAAATGCTTCCTTAAAGATTCTAGGATATTGTCTTAAGCACACATGTAAGATCTTTATGGTATATACATAGCAGTGAAATTGTGGAGTCATTGGATATGAAAATATAGAAATTTATAAAATATTACCCCAAATGATTTATCAATTTACACCCATTCTAACAACATAAGAGTTTCTATTGTTCCACATCATCTTCAATTCTTAAAAATATCAGATTTCTTAATTTTGCTAATAAGTGTGTATAAAATGTTATCTCATTGTGGTTTCAATTCACATTTTCTTTACTATTAATGAAATTGAGCATTTTTAAATATAGGTTGATATTTTTTTACTCAAAATATCAATTTTATTTATTTGGTTAGTTAGTTTCAAGTTTCATAGGTTGATATTTTTTATTAGGTCGTACTTTTTCTTATTGTTTGATAGGATTTATATATATATATATATATATATATATATTTTTTTTTTAAGTAGGCTCCATACCCTGTGTGGTGTCTAGTGCAGGGCCTGAGCTCACAACCCTGAGATCAAAAGTCCGATGCTTAACCAACTGAGCCACCCAGGTGCCCCTTTATATATTTTGAATAACAATTCCTTTGCTAGTGTATATATATATATATATATATGTATATATATATATATATATATGGCATATATTTTCTACTTTAGGCTTATCTTTTCACAATCTTAGGAGGGTCTTTTGAAAGAAAGAGTTCTTAAAATAAATTAATTAAAGTTATCAATTTGTCTTTTATCATAATGACTTGCATTTCATTTATGAAATCTTTTCCTTATTCTAGGTGAGAAAAATATTATTCCATATTTTTCTTCTAAAATATTCTAAAACTACTCTATTTTAAAAGTTTTTTCTTGGGACACCTGGGCGGCTCAGTTGGTTAAGTGCCTGACTCTTGATTTTGGCTCAGTTCATGATCTCATGGTCATGAGATTGAGCCCCATGTCTGGCTCCACTTTCAGTGGGGAATCTGCTTGAGATTCTTTCTCTCCTTCTCCTTCTGCCCCTCCCCCATATGCTCTCTTTCTTTCTCTCTCTCACTCTCTCTAAAAAGAATCAATAAAGTCTTTTTTAAAAAGGTTTTTTAATCTTATTTATGTCCATTGAATATTTCGACTTAATTTTTATAGGTGGTTTGAGTTAGCAATCTAGTTCGTTTCTTTTTTTTTTTCTTCCAATACAGATTGCCTAGCATTGTATAATGCATAAGCCATTCTTTTCCTCATGATATGCGGTGATACCTCTGTCATATGCTTAAGGTCCATACATATGTAGGTCTGCTTCTGGGTTCTCTGTTAGGTTACATTCATCATGTTGTTTCACTCTATAGCAACGTCACTTAGCATTAATGATTAAACTTTAGAGTAAATCTTCATGTCTGTCGAGGGATGTAATTGACTTATTTTCATCAGAAATGTCTTGTTCATCCATTGTTCCTCCATGCCGAGCCCAACATGGGGCTCAGACTCACCACCCTGAGATCAAGACCTGAGCTGAAATCAAGAGTCAGACGTTTAACTGACTGAGCCACCCAGGCGCCCCTCCCATTGTCCCTCTTTTATTTTCATTGCCACATTAATTTTAGAGTCAGTTGTCAATTTCTGCAAAAAGACATGTGAGAGTTTTTGTTAGAATTGGATTGAGTCTACACATCATTTGAGGGAAAATGACCTTTCTATGATAGTCTCGCTGATCCATGAATGCAGACTCTCCATTTACTTGAGTGTTTTAAATGTCTGTAAAGTTTTACAATGGTTTTGTATATATTGAGATATATTTTAGATTTATTCCCAAATACTTCACAGATTATGTTGCTGTTACAATTGTAATTTCTTTGAAACTTATGTTTGCTGTTTGCTGCTGGTATGTAGAAATGCAATTGAATTTTTATAGCCAGCCACCTTGATACAGCCTAATTACTTAAACAACTTGTATATATATTTGGTGAAAATTTCCATGTAGAAAGTCATAATCTGAGATACAGATTACAATTTATATGATTATATTACTTATTTTATCTAATTGAAATGCTAGAACCTATAATATTTAATAGAAACAATGATAGCAGGCATTTTCATATAGTTTCTGTTTTTAGGAGATTTACTTTAACATTTTCTCCCTAAGAAGGATATTTTCTTGATTTTAATTACCTTAGGGAAGTTATCTTATGTTCCTAGTTTTCTAAGAATTATACTCAAGAACAGGTATTAGATATCAAATGCTTTTTCTGCATCTATTGAGAACTTCCTCCTTTAATTTGCTAACATAAATTATATTTATAAATTATTTTCTGTTAAAGCCCTCATGCATTTTTGAAATAAATCTACTCTTTTTGTTTGTTTGTTTTATAATCTGCTTGATTAGTTAGCTAGCATTTAGTTTAGAATTTTGTAATTATGTTTCTGAGCTTTGCCTGTAATTATTTCTCCTGAGGTTCTCTTTCAGTTAGGGTTATTCTGATCATATAGGATGCATTTCACAGAATTCCCTCTTTTTTCCTGTTCTTTGGAAGTGTTTGCATATGTTTGGAATGATGTGCTCCTTGAAAGATGGTAAAATGACTTCTAAAACTATTTAAACCAGAAGCTCTGAATTTTAAAGCAATTTTATCCACCTATTCAAATTATTAGTTAAATAACTAGTATACCTATTAAATAGTTAAATCACTATTCAAGTTATTGACTTCAATTATATTTAGTAAATAATATTTTTATGCAACTTTCGTTTAGTTTACACACGTTTTTACATTATTTGCATAAAGTTGATCTTGGTAAACTCATTATCTTTTCAATCCCTACAATATTTGTTGTTTTATCCCCACTATTATTCCCATTAATTTTTAGTTTGTTTTTTTACTCTGATCAGTCTATCTCAAGTTTTATATAACTGATTAATCTCTTCAACTTTTGGTTTTGTTGATCTTCTCTTTAGTATCTTTTTTTGGTATTTTCTTAATTCTACTCTTGTAATTACTTCTTTCCTTCCATTTTCCCTGGGTTTATCCCTTTTTTTCTTCTGCTAAATTCATAAGTAGAATACTTAGCTCATTAATTTGGGGAATTTATTATTTTACAACATGGAAACTTGTTATGAATTTCCATTTCTGTACTTCTTACACTATATGGCATGCTCTTTGCTACGTAATATTTTCATTACCGTTCCATTAGAAGTACTTTAATTTCCTTTATCGTTTCTTCTTTGACCCATGAATGCTATTTTTACCCAATACTTGTTCTTATTGAAATATTATTTTTTACACACAATGTTTGTTCAGATTTATGTGTGTATTTACTATTTAATTTATTCATTTTTGGCTTCTCATATGCTCCTTTTAGAAAAATTTTCCTTTTTACTGAAGCCATCCTTTAGGAGTTCCTCCATGGTAGGTCTTTTGATGACAAAAGTTCTGTTTATCTCTAAATGTCTTTATTTTACCCTTGTTCATAGATGATTCTGGGTTGACGAATGGTCTCTATCAAAAATTTGAAGGTAATATTCTTCAATTTTCTGCTTTCTGTTTTGCTAAGAAGTCTGCTTTAATTCTAATTGTCCTTCCTTTGTCAACAGAATGACAAATAAGTCTCACTAATTTAAAAATTGTCCCCTTTGTCTATTTCTTTATATTCTACAGTTCTACTAAAAAATTTCTAGACATGAGTTATTTTTCCTATTTTAAATATATTATACTTTGTGGATTCACTGGTTCTAGATAATTCATAGTCGTTATGCGTGTAAGTATTGCATGCTCTCCATTCCTTTTGTTTTTTCTTTCTTAGAATCCAGTTTAGTGTATATTAGATCTCGTTATTCTATTTTTCACATCCCTTTATTCCTCTTTTATAAAATTTCCTTTAACTTGTCTCTTTGGGCTGAGTTCTGGGCAACATTTTCAGATACATCTTCAAGTTTACTAAATGTCTCCTCTTACTGTTTATCATATGTGTATATATACATTTTATATATGTATACCTATATACATATGCATCTTATATACATAGACATATATATCATTTATATGTAAATGAATAAATGTTTAATCCACTGGTTGAGTTTCTTCTTACAATAATCACATATTTTCATTTTATAAGTCCCTTTTTCCCCTAATCTACCTATTCTTCTCGTCTCTCTCTCATTTTCATGATTGCATTTGCTATTTTTTTTAACATTCTATATATAACTGTTCTATGTATGATTCTTTAACATATTTAGTCTGCGTGATTCTAAATCAGTCGCTGACTGTTTCTGATGACTCATTTCTGTCTTCTTGTTTTCTCTTGTGCTTAGTGTTCTTTGATTATGATATTATTGACTCATCATAATCTGTGGTGTCATTGAGTCCTACATTTTCTCCAGAGAGGACTTACTTGTATGTCTGTGAGCAGCAGGGGGCTGCTGATGAAATGGTGCCACTTCAGTTTTCCTTGAGCATCTTGGCTCAGCACAGGAAACCCAGGATGAGTTCGTCCTCCTAGCTGGTGGCCTCATGCTCTAATTTTCATAATGGTGCTTTCAGAATACTGAGAAATCTGCTCTCTGGGAAAGCCCATCATACCAGACTGACAGTGTGTTTCTCCTCCACTCTCAGACTATTATTACTATTACTATTACTATTATTATTATTATTATTATTATTATTATTATTTTGGACAGGCAGAAACAAATACTTGAAATTTACCTTTAGCTTTTGTGAGACCAAAATAACCATGAAGAGTATGCATTATACACACCTATTTATTTTGCCAAGAAAGAGACTTTAGGAATACTTAGTCTGCCATCATTCTAGAAAACAGTAAGTCTCTTTCTCCCAAGACTAAGTGACATAGAGCCTTTTTTCAATAGAATCCCCAAAAACATAGGAGAAAAGAAAGTGGAAGTTTAGGAGTAACAAATCATTCATTCATATTATTACATTATATCTGGCCAAGTACTAAATGCTGGAGATGTAAAACTGAATCAAACATGATTTCAAGAAGACTCACAATCTAGCACGTGGAGACATGCATGGTCACAAAAAGGACTGCAGTAACTTGCGATTCCCTTTTGTCCCTGCAAAAATCGTCTTTACTTTGTAACTGACACATATGTTTAAAATAAAATAAAATTGCAATGAAAGATATATGGGAACTATAATTGTTTTTAAGATACACATCTGATCATAGATCTACAGTTCCTAAAATGTTTTCTATTTTGAAACAATGCAATATTTTGCTTGGATTCATCCCAAACTAAATATTTTGGGAAATAAAATTTATGAATCAATTGTACTATTGTGATTGCAAACATGTTAAAGAAAGACATTTTATAAACACATTTCTTGATTTGGGCATTGAAAAAGGAAAGTAAGTGGATGAGAGGTATAAAATTAATTTCCTGAGTGATGGGTTGGGTAAAAATAATTGAAAGTTTAAATGCTATTAATGAAAGACATAAAGATATTCTATAATAGTGAAAGACATGACATTTCTAATGACAGTTAATTATATCTTAAGCATATTTAACCAAATCTAATAAAACACTACTTAAAATATTTAATATCATCCTTAAACCAAATTTGCAGTGCTAAACAGCTCCACACGTCAATGTTTGATAGGTATTTGTTCAATGAGGGAAGGAAGGAAGAAAGGAAGGAGGAGAGGGCAGGGGACCTGGCTTGCTTCTGCACTCCAAGCCTATCTCCTCTTCCCCCTTAATGTATTCAAACTTAGTAAACTCTTCCTTGAACCTGACAACTTCCTTGGGTTTTCTTCTGTCTTGGGTTTTCACAAAAGTATTCTCTTTGCCTAGAAGGCTTTTGTCTTCCCATTTTGCCACAGTTGTTAATATTAAGTGTCTCCCCATTATGGGCTGGTACCTAAGCCAAAAATGAAAATGTTTTATCTCTTTAATTATTTAAAGTTGTATCCACAAAGGATTTTTATTACAGAAGTTCACTTAACTCTAAATTCTAACGTAACTTTAGTTGCAAAAGAGTCTTGGATTTAATGTTCAGGGTGTAGCATGGTGTGAAAGAAGAAATTCTGGATTTGCTGCCAGACAGGCAGCAAAAATGTCAGGCTCAGGGGCATAAAATATATTTTAGTTTCTTCTTTCCATTCCTGTCTTTATTCTTCACTTTGTCCTATATTAAAACAAAATATTAATGCAAAGCAAAGTGTTCACTTGTAAGAATAAAAAAGGAGTGGGTATTTTAGATTTCTGTATTCTGCAGATTACCATACTTGGGCCAAAAATTAGGTGCAAAAGTTCTGGCAATTAAGTGAAATTGAGAAATATATTTTATTTTTTGACAATAAACTATGTAACACTAAAGTCAGAAAATTAGATTTTTCCTCAAATATTGCTCAAGTAGAAAAATATGAGTGCTTTTAAAAATAAAGGCTGTTGAATAAATCAGTAGACAATAATGTCAACCAAAGTTGTTTTGAAGACAGAATATGGGCTTATATATTGCATTGCAGACACTTTGTTTACGATCATCTAATTTAACAAAGGATAGAGATCAGAGACTGTACATGAATGTGTTTTGAAATGTCTTTTGGTCTGCTACAAATAAACACCTTAAATGAATTTCCTACAAGTCCCAGATCTTATTCAATCCAAAGACCACTTCCTTAATAAGTTCATCTAATAAAACAAACAAAAAATACTTCTTGTCTATAGCCTTTGTCAAAAAAACATGGTAGGATTTTGTAATTAAAAGATGTAGATGATCAAGTTGGTGACCATTACAAGGAATGAGTTCAAGTTTCTTTGACACTTCCACAAAGTTATATCCTGACCTCAACACGTATCATGCCTGGGATATATTTTATATGATTCTATACAGTTTGTCTTTATTTCAAATTGTGTCTTCAGCTTTATTTTCTTCTAGAAAATTTTACAAACTTCAAGGTGCCAAAGAATAGACAAGACAGAATTACAACACACCAGTCACATCAGGAGACTAATTAATATTGGATGATGGTAATGGGACACTCTGAGCTGATGCTGAGGGAAGTGGAATGTGACTAGTTAAAAACAAAGGAGGTGACAAACGCAGACAAACAAAAACCAGGTTTTCTTTAGATTACAGATAACTACTCCTAATGACTATTTTAACTATTTTTTCCTGAAACTTTTCAGTGACAGTAACATCACCATACATTGCTTGCTTCATTTTATGAGAACCAATGTTTGCACGACAAGCAGTGTTATTTGGAGAGGGTTCTGAGTCACCTTTTTTAGAGCAAGGCCACCTGGATTACTACTTTACCCAGAGTGACTCTTCTGTTCTGCAAGAAAGACAATCAGGAAATGCTCTCCAGGCCATTTTAATATGAAATACCAAAGCTTAGAAATCCCCTGTAAATAATTGAAGGCAACCATTAGGAGTAGAGCCAACCATTCTCTTAATGGAGAGGTCATGAGGGACAATAGGCAGAGAATCTCTCTGAAAAGTCCAAGGAACATTTGGTGGTTTATAATTGATTTTTCTGGGCAGATTTCCTTTTTTCAAATAGTAATTATATCAGTGCCATTAATAATGGCTGTTGCAAGGGACCTTGCTTTATTCTCCAAGGAAAAAATTATATCTGGTCAGAGAAGCCTCATAATTATTTCTACTTATTTGAAGCAGATAACAGACTTAGGTTTTTTTCCCCCTCATTTGAGAATCTAAGACACTTAAGCTTTTCCCTGAGGAATCAGGATAATAATAGCAGAGCCGGGAAATGAAGCAGCTTACTACACATCGCTTACTATGCGGGAATAAGCTAAAAGAATTTTGCTGTAATAGTTTAACTCCCAGAGCACTTTTGTAGTAATTATTTTTTTCTAAATTTTAAAGGTCTGATGCATTTCTTGAGGATGTTAAGTATCTTTCTAAATTAAGAAAGTAAGGCATTTCTCAAACAAAATTTCTTTGTAAAGAGATGTACTGATTGACAATTAGAAAAGATGAGCTAAATATCAGAGTTTAGAGGATTGGTTGAAGCAGAGAAATGCCTCAGTTTTTAGCCTTGTCTTTATTAAGACATTTATTTGAATATATCAGATAATATAAATCTAATATAGACATATTCCCAAGAATATAAATTTCTTGGGAAATGACCTTTCTTGATTTAATTTTATATTTGCACACACACATACACACACACACACACACACAGATTCATGCAACTCTTTTGCCCAGTTTTTTCCATATGATGAGTTAATCTATTATCTTCCCATGGCTCCTTATAAGAGCTATGTGGCACAGCACTTGACATATTTTTTGATATTTTAATTAATACTTATTTGGGAAAAAGTTCAAATATTTTATTTTTTAATGACCTGAGAAGGCACTGGTTGGTTCGTAAAATCAAGTTTAGAGATCTCTTTCATAAATTAAATTTTTAGTTATTTAGAAAATATTAACTACATTCCTATATATCTTTACTATCCAGGAGTATTTATATAGTGAGCAAAGGCTTCTATTGTTTCTAAGGGCAGCTTTATCCTTTTGAAAGGCCAGGGGAATTGTGCTTTCACGGGATCTGATCTACTTGAACTATCAGAAATTGTTAAGGTCTTGCAAGAGTCAAAGCAACATATATCCTTAATTATAGCCGAATATAAGGCCAAAGGTATAAGTTTTTCTGCCTAAGCTTCATCGTGAGGATTATGAATGGGTTTGTTTACTTGGAAATGTAGTTAGTTTTTTTTTATTTTACTTTTATTTTAGAGATAGAAAAATAACTACATGGGCTACTTAAATGACATGATAGAGTTATTTGAAAAAAAGAGATCTGTTATATGTATGAAGTTGGGCTTTTATATGTTGAGTTTTGGACAGCATAGTAAAATCTTCTAAGAAAATTCTAAAAAATGTAATGGCCATATCATTGAGCTATCTAGAGAATGTTTTAAAAGACATGGTATTTCAGAATAGTTACACAGCATTTCCTCACAATTTTCTGGTGAAGCCAAATTGAAGCACTACAGATCCTTCCAAGACCGATACAGTGACCAACTTCTAAGATTGACCCTCTTCTAGTGTTTACCCCATTATGCAATCCCCTCCCGTATTTTACCAGGGTTGGTCTGTATGACCAATAGACTATGACAGAGGTGACAGTAACTGCTAAAATTAGATTATAAAAGATATTGCACTCTTTTTTTATGTGATCAAGTCCACTTGATGAACAGCTGAAGTTTCCTCTCACATCAATGAGCTTGAAAAAAGGGTTCCCTAACCTCAGTTTCAGCTGACTGCAGCCCCAAATAACTTGACTACAACCCCACGGAAGACCCTGAGGCAGAACCACGCAGCTGAGCCACTCTTGGATTTCTGATTCTTGGATACTTGGTGAGATAATACATATTCATTATTGTAAGCTGCTAAGCATTTGGGTAATTTGTTACACAGTAACAGAAAACTAATACAGTTGATCTTTAGATGAGGTTAATGTTCAGTATCTTTTCCTATAAGGGTAGCATATTAAATAACATCTTCCAAATGGTGGTGCTTTCTGAGACAATATGGAATATTAGAAGAGAGCTGGCCTTGCATTCAGGATACCTGTATTGTGGTCTTGGCCAATGTCACAGAAGCCACAATTATTCTGGGTCTAGCATGCTAATATACATCAGAGCTAGATTAAATCTGCCCTAATGACCATTAATATTTTTAAATTCTGTAATTCTAAGAGGATTTTCATGCTTTCAGTTTGGAAATCGGTTTGCAAATGAAATCTTTATTTACCACTATATTGCCTACTTTTTGATATATATCTATTTTCATAAATGATTAATAAAGAGAGAAGACTACTATTGCAAGGATGGTAGATGAGGGAAAGAGAATGTTTGGCTGCCACACATCCTGTGCACAATATACTTTGGCCCTTATGGAGTAAGAAGAAAGACGACAAAAGAAACAAGAACCATGAGGGAAGACATGAGAAGGCAGACACGTTAGAGTTATTTACCCCAACTAGGTAGTAATGGAATAATAAAATCTGCCAAAATAAGTAGACCATCATGCCTAAAGAATTGTTCTCATATATTAAAAACTTGTTTTATACAGAAGAGCAAGAATCCTTTATCAAAGTTAAATACAGCCTAAGTTGTCACCAATATATTTAATATACATTTGGAAGGCATAATCATAATACAACTATTTTTCTATGTTTCTGCCCATACTACTATACATTTATATCTAATTTGTAAGAAAAAAATTGTTTCTTATTTAATGTCAAAAGTTTTACAGTTGAAGAATATGTAAATTCACACGTTAAGAAATTGATTTTGTGATTTCCCAAATTAAAATGTTATCATGCTTATACTAAAACTTCTTCAGTGACAATACAAAAATATTATGGGATAGTATCAACTGGTTAACATTAATGTGGATGTATTTTTAAATGCAGGAACTGGTTCTGCTCTGCAGTTTACTACATAGTTGTATTAGCTACTATCTTTATACTTGTTTGTCTTATTGCCGTATTATCCATAGAACAGAATAATCCTTTTGGTGCAGTTTGGATACGATGTCATTCTGTTTGGATAACAAAAATTTAGGATCTTAATGTGGAACTGAAACCATTTGAAACCCAAGCTGGTACCAATATTTTAACTAATACCAATTTTAGTATGTTATATGTATTGAATACTTATTCTTGCCAAGTAGTAAGTAAGATGGTTTATATTTAAGAGTATCATTTACTCTATTCTTCATAATAGCTTCTTTGGTTGTTATCATTTCTCTCCTAACAAATGAGGAAATTCAAGGTTAGGGAAATAATAATTGCTATGGTCATACAGTCAATTAGTGTCAAAGCCTGAGTTCTAACACAGATCTGTCAAAATGCACTATGACTAGATAGAGTATTACTACTTTTGATTGTAGGAGCTGAGAGGGAGTTTTAAAATAATACCATTAAGGCCACTTTCAATTTGGCTGAGGGAAACTGAGAAGTTTAAGGGCTTGTCCAAGGTCTACAACTAGTTAGAGGCAGCGTTGATAGTAGAACTACCCAGTTTAGTTTCATTTCAATTGCTTTATGATTTTCAGTTATAGTACATTTTTGTTCTTATGGGTCAAAAATTTATTTCATAAATATCAGGATGAATTGACCACAGAGGCACCAAAAATTAACTAAGGAATAGAAGACAAATGAAATAAACAATAGTCTAGTCACTTTTAATGTTTTATCAATATATAAATATATTTTTATTACAGTTTCTTACTAAGTGGCCAGCTGGAGGCTGAAATCTAACTTGTACTCATGAAGTAGGTAGATGCTTCTCATTAGCTAGCAGCTAATCAACATGGCTTGAAATGAGTTAGTATAGGTAGCGTATTCAGCAAATGCCAGTATTATTTTTGTTTTTTTTTCATAATCTAATTTAATTATTAACACCAAGACTTTGTTCTCTACTTTCAGTCAAGTTTCACTCTACTCTCTACTAAAAGTAGTTTCAAGGATCAGAAATGTACAAACATTTCAGCTTCCAACTCCTTTTTATTTTTCTAATCCATCCGACAGAAATCAAATGTTAGTCTTGCAGTGAATAAGGGCTGGTTTCCTAACTCTGGATACACTACAAATCTTGAACGTTAGACTTCCCCTCTGGCAGTAAAAAATCTGCGAATCGAGTCAGGCAGCAGGGACATGGAGCAGCTCACATACTTCTTATGGAAAATTTCTATTAAAATGTTGAATTTTCTTTATAATATTACAATATTTTGGAATCTACAGAGCCTTATAAAAACAGTGCTTAAATATGCAGAGTTTAAAAACACATATACACCCTTCACAAAGTATTTATTGAAGTGAGCTATTTCTGGGAGGAAAGCCCACCAAATTCCTGATTGGCTACCAAGAAAAGTTACTATCCTGCCTTACCCTCTGTATGGTCCAAATTTCCTCAGCAATATTCCTTAAATAAATCCCTCAAGGAAAATGGAGCCAAACAAGGTATTCTGTAAACCGCCACCCCGTCTTTTATGGGAAGTAGTTCAAGATAATTTCATAGCATCTTTCATATAATTACAGGTTTCAAAATCCTCAGAAGAAATAAATGCTTCTATGTTCAATGTGTAGATCTTCTTATTAAGTGCTGGATGAAAGAGAGTAGCAGTAGAGTATCAGAAGAGAAAGGGTAAATTTATGAATTGGTAATTATGTTTGTACTTCTGGCCCCACACTGTAATTGTTTAAAGAACAGGCAAAAATATGGTTGTATTTTTAAAATAAGCAAATCTTACATTCCTCTCCAGGGAATACAATTCAGTCAACATTTTAATAAGGCCAGTGATCAAGGAAAAACTTGCTAAGGGTTAGATAACACAATATAATTGCAGCTCTTAGCTTAAAATCTATATTAGAAAATCTGGCAAGATTTACCTACAGGCATCATATAGTAGTATTTACTCTTTCATCATTTTGGGATGGAAAGTTAGATGTCTGACTTTTATATTTAACTTTCAAAAGTAGCAACATTATATTTACATTTTCTGCTAATGGAAGAGTAGTGCTTTGAAGGCTGAATGCAATATGAATTCAAGGCAACATTACATTAGAAAAATTGGTGTCTGTCAGTGATATTTTTGTATGAATTTCACCAAACCAGATCAGAAATTTAGAGGAAGTTTGAATTTGTTCTTGTTATTCCCCAGAAGGGATTTTTTGAAGGAATAAAAATATAATAGAAAAATACTATTTTTGCGTACCGTAAGACTACACTGATTTTGGTAGGCATCAGTGCAAATATTTTTCCTAGAATAGTTTCTAGCATTCCTTCCCACCACCTTACCCCCACCCCCAACTCGAAGGGACATTTGTGATCCTCCGATAATTTGATATTGTGGTGGTTTCTATAACCTCTACTCTAAGCTGTATGTTGAACTGCATTATTTTTCCCTCTTAACAATAATTTTTAAGAGGAGGTAGAAATATATGTGAGTAATTAATCATTTTTAAATAGTCACAGTTTTCTCTTAGAAATGCAAAACCTAGGGGCGCCTGGGTGGCACAGCAGTTAAGCGTCTGCCTTCGGCTCAGGGCGTGATCCTGGCGTTGTGGGATCGAGCCCCACATCAGGCTCCTCCAGTGGGAGCCTGCTTCTTCCTCTCCCACTCCCCCTGCTTGTGTTCCCTCTCTCGCTGGCTGTCTCTATCTCTGTCGAATAAAATAAATAAAATCTTAAAAAAAAAAAAGAAATGTAAAACTTGATTGTAAAATATATAGATTTATAGACTACTGAAGAGATTGGATGATTCTTTCATCCTTAAGGTTTGTACATACTTTTCCATAATTTTAAAAATATTTCATATTTTCATCAGAAACATTAAATCTCTCATTCTTTCATTACTCTGATTATCTACTACCACATTGCATAGCAAAGCAAGACACAATAAAAATAATAAGCTTATGTAACCATGGGATTTCGGAATTGGGAAACAACTTAGTTTACCCTAACCTCATCAAAAAAGAAAGACATGAAATTCAGGAAAGTGATGAGGAAGCAGTTTAAGAAAAGGATGCCCAGGAATATCAAAGTGACTGACTCTGACTTTAGGATGTGAAATTGAATTACAATGCTGTGGAGCTTAGAGCTGTTTGAAATATAACACAAGAAGCAGGCAGAAGTGTGGCTAACGAATGTGCATCCTTACCTAGTACTACACAGAACATCAGGCGGCAATTGTACTTCTGATGACTATTTCACCAAAAGAATCCCAGGCCCTCTGAGCATGATGGAAGGAGTATTGTTTGATTGTTCTTGGAAACAGAACATACGTTTTGACACTCGTTATGTTTATAACTTTTATTTCAGTCCATAGATTGAGGTATATTCTAAAGTTTTGAATGAAGTATAGTTAAGAGTACTTAGTTCTCCCCACTTAATTTTTCCCTTTTTTTGGATATACCAGAACTTACACATACTAAGCCCAGCTTCTATTATTCCAAATGAATTCATTTTTCAAAGCAATCAAAAGATAAAGATAGTATAACTCTTAGGAAGATGGACAGAATTTAGAGCTAGAATAGTTAGTAGACACTTGTAATTTTCATGTGCATGCAGACTCTGTGCTTTTAAATTTCTTTCTATTTTGATATGTGAAAACCATACAGATGCTGCGTTTGATGCAGTGCTGGCACCAGTCCCAGGCTTGCTATCACAAGAATCTCTGCTCCAGGCACCATGGGACTCCCTGGGCTCACTAAACTAGACAGGCTTCTATGCAGTGTGGTGTTTGCTGCACAACACGGAAATTGGCTATGAAATCTCCATAATGAGTGTTTGTATCAGTAAATTCCCTTGTTGTCCATTTTCTATCAGGTAATGTTGTTTTAATTAGTACCAAATGCTCATATCCAATTTCTCTGTGGTGGACACCGCAACAAATAAGGATTATAAAAAAGAAAGGAAAAAAAAGAACACAAAACTTTATTTAACAGCTCAGGAATTTGCTGACTTCAATAGAAGCACTCGATTGTATCTGAAACTGACTTGTCCTTTATTTACTGTGTTTTCCTTCAAACTAATATTTTAGGTTCTAATATCATATGCATCGTATAGCATCTATAAATGTCTTAGCCAGTTACAAAGATGGTGCAATGTCTAAATTCATGAGTATGTTTAAAGGGTTGTGATTATATTCCCCGAGGTAACAGAGAATCAGGGCCTCTGGAAACTTACAATTCAAAGCTTGGTCCTTAGAGCAGCACTGCTAGCATTGCCTGGGAGCTTGTTTCCAACGTAAATCCTCACCCTATTCCCCATGGTGTCAACCCACCTCCAGTCAACTGAATCATAGTCCACATTTCAAAAAGCTCTTCATGTGCTCTGGGTGATCGTTATGCCCTCCTCAATCCCACTTTCCTTAGTTCCTGTGTAATAACCACACTTAAGTTTACATGCAAGTTTACATTTAGATTACAAAATGTGCAAGTTAGGGGCACCTGTGTGGCTCAGTGTGTTAAGAGCCTGCCTTCCACTCAGGTCATGATCCCAGCATCCTGAGATGGAGCTCTTTGCTCAATGGGGAATCTGCTTCTCCCTCTGCCCCTCTCCCTCTCTCTCTCTCACTGTGCACTCTCTCTCAAATAAATACATAAAATCTTTTTCAAAAAATGTACACGTTAGAGATGGCCACAGGGGAAGGAGGGTGCAAAGAATGAAGGAGATATGTTTCTGTACCCAAAGAGTGGATGAAGGTAAGAGTAGCATTTATGGAAGTGAAGAGAAATTTCTCTTCTTCCCTTGGGCAAACACCAAAGTGAAGGAAATACAACAAAAGTTGTATTCAGTTGATTATTTCTTCAATAATTTCTTCATATATTTTTAATCAAATGAAGATGCAGATTTACTGATTATATATCTTTAGGAAGAAAGAGCAAGATTTATTGAATTGTTATCTGGGGAAAAACTATCCTGAGAAAGTAGAATAAGAGAGGTGGGGAGAAAGAAAGAGGCCTGTATAAAGTTTGGTATTGAGAAGTATGTGACTTCATAAAGGACACCACAAATGCAACCTTCTCTCAAAAGAGTCTCCCTTAAATCATCCCTGGGAGATGAAAATATTTCCCATAATTAAAAATTTCCCACAAATCTCACCTTTAAAAAAAAAAAACAATACACTGTTCTCATGACATGAAATTATAAAATTTTATAGAAAACTTATAGGTACTTTATTGGTAAACTAGGTGAAATAGTGGTAGATACATCAATTATTTTACATAGATAGTACTGACCATGTAGACATAAGAAGTGCTTCCTTTCTCATGATGAATTCTCTTGAACAAAAAAAAATTCTAAAAACTGCTGACTCTGGTAAAAATTAACAAGAGAACTTTTAAGGAAAAGACTTCACCAGTCACAGTGCCTTTAAATACTGGATGTAAGAATAATGAACTGTGATGGGGGATTCATGTTTGCAAAATGAGCTACCCGTTGGTAATTAGTGGAGCTGTACAGCACCCTGGTGAAACAGGTATGTTTTATCGCTGCCATTTTACAGATGCAAAATGGGCATTGGAGAGTAATGAAGTGTTTGGCCACAGGGAACCCAGAAAATCAGCATCAGCAGAAAGCACTGACTTTTTTGAGACATCCAATTGTGATGCAAGTACCAAGGCCAGTATTAACAACCACTTAATGGTTGCATGATTTTGATGAAGTTACATACCTTCCTTGTTCCCTCATCTGTAAAATGGGAAGAGGAATAGTATTTATCTCAAAGCATTGTTATTAGGATTGAATTATTCAATCCACGAAAAACACTTTTAAAAGTACCTAGCATGTAACTAGCCAACTATTGTGGTCCATGAATTATTAACTGTGTGACTTTCTGGGTGCTGGGGATGTGAAAGTAGAGAGGAAATCCATGCCCTTCTGGGCTTACATTCTACTTATTACCAGAACATCCTTTTCGCTGATGGACATATGTGTATGGGTCTTTGTTATGAACAGGTAGAAACAGGAGTTCTGGCGGCTTTCTCTCTCTCTCTCTCTTTTTTTTTTTCCAATTGCTGGGGTAATTTTATGGTGGCTGGGTAACTTTTCTCAATTTCCCATCAATGAGTTCTGAAGAAGAAGAAGATTTTTAGTAATTTCTTTAGAATATGACTGAAAGCAAACAGTATTTCAGTGTTAGGCACTGACTGAACGTGGGGTGACAAGGACAAACAAGAAATGGGCTCCTTTCTTCAGGGGCTCACGAACTAGTGAGAGAGTCAGATAAACACATAAATGACTCTAATCAAGACCAACTCTGAGGGGTGCCTGGGTGGCAGAGTTGGTTAAGCATCTGACTCTTGGTTTTGGCTCAGGTCATGACCCCAGGGTCATGAGATTGACCCCATGTCAGGCTCAGTACAGAGTCTACTTGAGATTCTCTCTGCCCCCCCTTGCTTGTGCTCTCTCTCTCTCCCAAATAAATCTTTAAAAGAAAAAGACTAACTTTGATAAATACAATAAAAGAACAAAGAAGCAGGAGAAAGAAAAGTGCCTTGGGCAGAGGCCAAAAAGAGAGGAAAAATTATGAATGAGAACAAAAAGGCTAAAGAGAGAGGGAAGAGTACAGATAAGGAAAGGGAATGTTTGATATTCAATGGAATTTTTGATATTTTGTGACTGCAAAAGGGTTTGCAAATTTTAGAGATAGAAACTGAGGGGGTGGAAGCAGATAATGTCTTAGTTTTGCTGAAATAACTTTCCAGGCCCAAGATGGAGTTGCTTCTACCTGGGGGGCCACAGAAAACCAAATATGATTTTTGTATCCCTGTGAATTCTGTTTGACCAAAAATGCAGTATATCCAGTCAGCCAGTCCCCAAATGCCAAGCCAACTCTACACGTTTTTTTCTCCTTTCTTCTCACCCCAAATAAGATGAAATATGTGGCCTCAGCCAGATATTTTCAATTAAGAAGAGAAAAATTGTTTAAAAGTTTCCGGCCTTCTGTCCCATTTTGCAGTTCTCTGAGACTGTTGACTTCATGAAGTGTTAAATAAAGTGTGTTTGTATCATCTAAATTGTCTTTTTTTTTTTTTTAAACAGTCCCCTCATTATGAGTAGGCTCTACTTTGTTAGTAAGTAAATACGAAAGATTTTTTGGGTAACATATCTGACTTTCTTCATTATTTTAAGTGCCTTTTCATGTTCAAAGTTTATTCACTTAAGTGTAAAAAAAAAAAAGAAACACTTCTTGAGTACAAAAAAAGTAACTAAGAATTGGGGAGGTATAATTACCTGAACAGACAATATCTAATTAGTTATAATCAACAAGCAATATGTTTTCTTCTTCACACCCTTCCCATCACACACAGACAAAGGACAATGTAGGGTCTTGATTTTTATATATAATTATAATGTGAAGAATACTGTTCCCTGTGGTAAAATATTTTCTAATACGTGTGGGTGTGCATTTAACTTCAGTAGACATAAATGAAAAACAATAATGATTTGAGTTATGGGACAAAGTTATCTATAAACCGTATGGATTTACATTTTGAAACAGCTAGAGATTATCTTTCTAGAAACTTTTTTTTTTTTTTTACAGATTAAAAAAACAACTAAGAAAGTTAAGATCTGAGCCAAAAACAAGTTTTTGAACACCCAGGCCAGGGCCTTTTTCTAATATTACACATTCCCTGAGAAAAGGTCACTGGTAACAACAGTATGTTGTCTGACCTCAGATATTTGTAGACACTTCACATTCTAAGCAGCTTAACTTCTTTCCTGATTTACAGAGTTAACGCTCTTAAGGAGAATATAATAAAACAGCATGAATTCCTGAAAGAATGATATAAATATTGATCGCTTGTGGATTAATTATGAGTTAGCAATACAGAGTAACTTTGATTAAAAGGAAATGGTAGGTTTAAAATGCCATAGATTAAAGACTGTGGCACCAAAAGTAAAGACTGAAGAGAACATGAATATTATAACGAGCCGAGGCTTAAAATTCTTTCCCAGTTCCCTGAGCACCGAAGTGCCTTAGTTCATAGTTTGGTGCACCAGCAGACTCCCTTGGATCACCTTTATCAGTTCCTGCTCCCGCTCCCCCAGCGTTTGTTTTTTTGACTGTAAAGGCTTGTATCTGGCACCTTCTTTATAGATCCAAATGTGGGTTACTAAAACCACTACAGAGAACCAGAGTGATGCTGATTTTTTTTTTTTTTTTTTCTGTACACCTCATTAGAACTTGTGGCCAGTAATTGCCTGGAGCCAAGTATGGCAGCTCAGCTTCTTTCTCTCCAAAGGATGAACTCTGAGATGTCATGTATATGCCACAGCTCCCTTTGGTCACTCTGAGTTTGACTGGCATGTTTTTCCTAGTCCTGCTTCCCCATTTTCTATCAGTTTTCCTGGGAGCTTTCTAAATTAATCACTTGCTTACAAAATCCTGTCTCAGGGTTTGCTTATGGGCAACTAGATAGAAGATAAAAAGCAAAGCTGTTTTGAATCCATCCATCCATCCATCCATCCATCCTCCAACCATCCGTATTCATCTGTGCTTGCTACTTCCCTTTCTTCCTTGCCTCCATCCATGTACTTTGGTCCTCCGTCCCACTTCAACCCAACAAGCAACACTGGAGATGGCATGTGGTACACTCTGTTCCATTCTGTATTTCTCTATACTTATATAATCATATATACATATACACATAGAGCAGGATATGTGTGTTCCAAAATTAGGATCATTTGTACATATATTTCTTTGTATCTTGCTTTTCTTACTGAACAGTATTTAGGTTCCTAATAAAGAAGGAAATTAGCACTTTAAGAGTTCTATAGTAGGGCGCCTGGGTGGCTCAGCCATTAAGCGTCTGCCTTCAGCTCAGGTCATGATCCCAGGGTCCTGGGATGGAGCCCCACATCGGGCTCCCTGCTCAGTGGAAAGCCTGCTTCTCCCCCTTCCACTCCCCCTTCTTGTATTCCCTCTCTCGCTGCCTCTCTCTCTGTCAAATAAATAGTCCTAAAAAAAAACCAAAACAGTTCTAATGTAAGGTGTTAGTTATAAATTTTACATAAGTATTTGCTTGGAAGCAGAAATTATGTTATAGATGCATACAGGTAAAATGCACAGTTACAGTATGAAGCCATAGTTGGAAACAGTTTTAATCCTATCAACCATTTTATGCTCATTCTGAAAGATTCGATATTCTAACATCTTTGATTAGTTGCCTATATGTTGTATATTTACATATAAGAAGATAATGATTTTTATTAATTTGTATACAATTCCCATGCTATTGCATACTGGTTCTATGTTGTGTGGTGTATCAAATATTTCCTTAATTCTTTCTTAAATTAAATGATTTCTAATACTGATTTAATGTGCTTTTCATCTTTAGGTCTGTTTATAAAATTAATCTTTACGATCCACTAGAAGAGTTGATACCTTCATTTCCGTTTTGTAAATGTGAAGCGTGAAACACAGAGAGATTAATTGAGTTTTCTTGGCCACAAGCATAATGAGAGTCACAATCAGAACATGAATTAGGAATCCTTGGCTTCCAACTCCATGTTTACTACATGTGTGGTAACTCCATTAGCACTGGATCATTGCCATTTTCTTACAAAATAGGCTCCTTCATAACATTATCTATTCTATCATTAAAACATGGAAATTATGTCCATTACCATCTTTCAGAATATTATGATTTCTAAAATTTTGATTGGATGAATATGGTTCCCTTTTTACAGAATCTGTATGATTTGTCCTTAATTGGAAATATTGCAAGTTATCTTCATCTTCAAACATATGAAGTATAAATGATTATAAAATGAGAATGATTTTCTGTGTACAAAATACAGCCTTCATAAAACAAGGAGGAGTATTCTCATTCTGAAAAGTTGCTTATATATGTGCCCATTGCTTTTTTAAATAATGAAGATTTTGCATACCTAAAGATCTATTTAAATAAGTAGACAGAAAATACATATATTTTGTGGTAGCATGCTAGAGGTTGTAAGATTTGAAAGGATAGCTCAACAGGATTTCTGGCACATGCTGGCCTGGCTAATGTGCAGAATCTGCAATCCAATTAAAACTCAGTCAATTTCCCCTTTCTTAGACTATGGAGTTATTCCTGTTGGTTCATGATAATGACAGTTCTCATTGACTACATAATGCTGAAATTTAACTAGAGTGTCAAAAATGGATATGGGCAGACTACTGAGTTACCTCTCCCTTTTCAAACTTATATTGGCTCAGAAGCAATAGAATAGACAAAGACAGACGTCTATTTCTGTTCTTGTCTTGTATTTCTTCAGAAGAAATCAAAATTTATTTGTGATGTTCCTTTGTTTCTAGTAAGTTACAGAAATACAAGAAGTTCCTCTTACTGTAGTATACAACTAGAAATCATGTATGATTTTTACTTGATTTTTTAAATTTAATGTTCCCTTTATCAATATTCCAGAGCAGTAGTAGCACAATGAGACATATCAGAATTGCTGTGTGGTCTGCTATACTGTCTATAGCCACGATATCATACTACTGAGGAATAAGAGGAAGAACATAAAGAAGAATGTGACTACAATAAAGGTAAGGAAGTATATAGTTTGGGAAAATATAGTAGTTGAGAACAATTTTAAAATGACAAAAATGTAAATTAAGATTAAGGTGATTTATGAACGAGATTTATCTTGCTAGCTTCTTAAAAAAGTAAAACAGCTGACCTAAATGTAAAGAAAAAATTTAATTCAGCTATTTCCATTTATCCCTTAAATTATGTTTTTCAAATTATAGTGAACTGTAACTTTAAATTCATTGGCAAACAACATGGGCCACACAAACTCTTTCTTTAGGTTATAGCAATTCTATTTTACCATGTCTTCCAAGTGAATTGTAGAAACAATGTTATGTCAACTAACTGTAAGCTAAAGGAGTTACTACCTCTTACTATATTGGAAAAATCCCTATAGTAAGTCATGACAGAAATGAACATCTTGCGTCTTCTACTTTATAATCTGACATAAAATGAAACAAATTAATTAAGAAAGTATAAGCATAATAGTAAATTAGAGAGTTTTCAAAGACATAGTAGGTATGAGGTTAGGTCAAAGAACAGGTTTTAAAGTAAAATAACATAACAACATGCTCAATATATACATATATACACATATATGTATATGTAGTTTTTTAGGAAGCTCCAAATAAGACCTACTTTCTCATAGTACTTGATCTCGTAGTCCAGAATGGCTCCATTGGAAAAAGCAGGTGCTTGCCATGATAGGGCAATGCTATTTTGGGATGCCCAGTCCTTCCTTACCACACCTATCAGGGAAGGTGCTGAAAGGAAAGAAAATAACTAAGAATTAATTGGCAGGAATCATTCTCCATAATCCTTTCTTTACTATTTTGTCTTTTAAGGAAAATATAATTCTTGTTGTAGAGGGTAGCAATTGTTGATGTCAGATTAATAAGAAAGCCCTAGGATCTACTCTATTTAATCCAAATATAGTATTAAAATATATTTAGAAACTCTACTAGGGAACATAGGAAAAACTCAAATAGTCCAATGAGAGCCAAAACTCATCATCTAAGTCTTTGTTATACAGGACAATTTCCTTTAAACTGGCTTTGGTTTTAGGCTATGACATGAGGTACAATACACTTGGATATTATATTTTATCAAATCTGAGTCTGCTGTAGAAAAATACTCTGCAATTATGAGATCTTTTATAGGCTTTTCTTTCTCCTCAAGGCTTAGTACTTTATAAAGTCTTAGTACTTTTAAAGTCTTAGTACTTTATAAAACTTTATAACACAAACTTCTTAACTATAAATTTTTGCATATCAACATAAGAATTATTTCTTTTGGATTGTTTCTGTGACATTTGAATAAAATTGAAACATTTAACTTCCGAAGTTTATTTTCAGAATCGTCTTTTTTTCCCCTATAAAACACTGTTTTAACAACCCAATTTTAACCTAATCTTGCATTAAACTTCCAAAATTTCCCTAGAACGTGTATATCATAAATTCTTTTCTCTAACAAAATACCCCTCTTTTTAAAGTATTCTAATTTTTAAAAACAACAGGTTTTTACATAGAAGTTAAAATTCATTCATAAAAAATTCATAAAAAATGAAATATACTGAGATACCATTTCTTACCAATCAGATTGGCAAAAATCCAAAAATCTGACAGCAGGGTCTGCTGACTAGGCAATGGGGGAAAGCACTTTAATACATTGTCGGTGGGAATGCAAAATGGTACAACTTTTATGAAGGGAAATTCAACAATTTAAGGCAAATTATATGTTCATTTACTCTTGGGCTTTTTGGAATCTATCCCAAAGATACACTGAACAAACGCAAAGCGACATATTTACAAGACTACTCACTGAGATTTATTTGTAAAGATTGGAAACAATTTAACTGTCTGTCAAAAAGGGACTGGTTGAAAAACTATGCTACATCCACCAGAGAATTACGGCTATCTATAAATACTATAATGGAGTTTTTTTCAGGATCTATTTTTAAGTGGAAAAAGTAAGGTGGAAAAATGTATAAAAAGCAATGTAAGGAAAAACCCAGGAATAGAAAAAAAACGATAACAATGGATACCCTCAGGGGTGGGAGGCAATAGGATGGGCACTATAAGGTTTGTAGATAGAAGTCTCAGAACCTGCCTTCCCTTGAAGATTTGCTTTGGGAACCCTGTAAATAGTTAAATGTTTAGAAAGCAAATTAGCACTTAAAAAACTAATATCAAAAAAAGAAAAGAAAAATGAAAGAAATCTGTGTATTGAGGCACCACTTCCAAGAGTAACTACTTAAAAGTACTGTAAAACATAGTAACTTACCATAAATCCCAAAGAAATAATTTTAAGGATTAAAAAAAAACACTGTAAAAATTATTAAATTATTTTTAGTAATGACGTTGTTGGTAATATTAGTATAGTAATTCTGAATCTGTGTGTATATGTTGAGAGTTAAAGCAAATGAGTAATTATTTTGGTGTTATTGAGGACTAGGTCAGTTTGTTTTTTCTATGGGAAATGGGGATACAGATATCAGATCAATGGAGATACAAAAAAACTCTGTAATGATAAACTTAAATTAAAATTATCATTATGAACTCATAATGTCTTTCCAACTCATTTCCAGAAATCTATTCAAATGAACCAATTGCAGGTGAGAACAGAATTTGAAAAAACTGATTCTCTATGATTGTAACACATGTGCTTTAAATTTCTAAGAAGACTCTGGGATTAAGTTTGGTATTTTATTTCTAAATGTTTCCTTTGTATCATAGGGATAAAGTATTTCTTAAATTCTTGAGAATGACAAGTTTGGTTCCCCTAAGGAAATAAGTGCTTTAGAAATTATATTTAAAACCTTTCTAGCTGTTCAATGAAAGCGTTATCATTGCACTAAAATATATTCTTAAAAATGAGTGATAATTACAGAAGTTGCTAAAAAATAGAAAAGTTTGTTCTATAAGCTAAAATGGAAATAGCATGGTAAATACGAAAAAATGCTCAGATAATTCACTATTTAAACTGAATCATATTCACTACTAATAAACTACCATTAATAAATTTATCCCTGTTGGAAATTGCATTAATGTTTTTGAATTATAGTATAATAATATATTAAATGGAGTTTTATGGAAAAATCATAACTTTAAGGTCAATCATACAAATTAGAAGTTGCCTTAAATATATCAATTTACACATTGTAATTTTTAAAAATGTCCTTTTCATGTATACAATCTTATGGTTAATTTTCAGTTTAATGTACAGTTGTCACAAAACAATATTACCAGTATACTATATTTTGCCACATAATTATTTAGCACTCAAGGTCAAATGGTATAATCCTTGCAAAACTGATAATAAATTCAATTATGGCAGCGTATTAGAATGACTACTGATTAACATATAGGTACTATCTTTTCTATTTCTTTTTTTTTTTTTTTAAAGATTTTATTTATTTATGTGACAGAGAGACAGCCAGCGAGAGAGGGAACACAGCAGGGGGAGTGGGAGAGGAAGAAGCAGGCTCCCAGCGGAGGAGCCTGATGTGGGACTCGATCCCCGATCGCCGATCGCCAGGATCACGCCCTGAGCCAAAGGCAGACGCTTTAACGACTGCGCTACCCAGGCGCCCCTATCTTTTCTATTTCTAATTCTCCACTGGTTAACTAAGAGTAAAAGTATATCACCCAGATTTTATGAATCCTCTTCTATACTTCCATAAAACAGAAATAAAGAAAATCCATTCCCTAACTACCTGGGAAGTACTACTAACTACACCATTCTCTAACTAATTTAGTTATAGATTCTTCACTTATACATGGACTTCAGGGTCCAAGAACTATATAAACTCTAAAATCTTATCACTTTTGTACATCCCTTTCATATGTAAACATCCATATTTTACATAGTTGTAAAATATACATAATTTTAGATAATTCTATTTTTAACCATATATTTGAAATCATATTCCATATTTTGATATAGTCTTCATAATTATTACCTTAATGGATAAAATATTCAATTATGTTTATACTTTATCAGATCATTCCTCTAATGTTGAAGCTTCCAATATTATCTTATTAGAATTCTTGCACTTCATGCACACATTTTTGATTTTGTTAAATTATTTTACAGAGAAAAGTGTTTTATATAATTTGGATTTTCTGAGCCATACTGTGTATTAATATATTATTTTTGAAAAGAGCTGCACAATATACACTAGGCACACATTTTAAACAGTTAATGGGTTAAAGCAGAGGATGTGGGAAACAATTTATAGGTCAATATAGACCCCAAATGCTGCATTTTTTATTTTTTGAGGAGGTTAGCACAATTTGGAATTTTATTTTAAAATATAGCTTCAATGCATGAAACCTCAAGAATTTGTTTTGAACATATTTAATAAATTTGTTTTATTAATAACCCGAGATTATGTAACATTTGGCATATTGTGACAACACCGTAGTACCAACAAAATTACAGGAGAAAATACATTTATTCCTCCACATGAGAAAAACTAGTTTTAGAACACAGAGGGCAACTATTGATTTTTACTTCTGATTCTAAAAAGTCAGAGGAGGAAATAAATAGTCAGGGAAATAATATCTTCTGGAGTCTGTCAGATCAGAGACTAACTGAAAGACTTGAAGTCTCAGGCAATGTTTCCTGAGTGCAGAATTGTGTATTCAGGATAGTTTTCAGTAGAATTGTATTTCTGATATACATTCTTTCTTAAGACTTCAAGATCTTAGCTTTGACCTTCAAAATAAATGATTATTGAATAGATTACCACATTTGTGAAAATGGTTTTAATACAAACCTTTCTGATTACTACACTTTCTGAATCTCAAATAGTTTACCAAGAATTACATGGAAAACAGAAGAGTACACAGTGGAGTTAGTGAACAAAGAAGGTTTTATCCACATTAGGATGAATGTTACTTTCTAATGCTTACATGGAAATACTCGAAAGAATAGTAAATTATTGTAGTAAATTATTTTAAGATATTGTGTGTGCGGTTAGGTGACAGAGAGAGAGAGAGAGCAAGAGCACACTCCCACGCATGTGTTTGTGACAATGAAAATCTTAACAGTGAATGTAAATAATAGAATCTTAGTACTAGGATAGACCTTGTAAGTCATTTCACACATTTTTTCAGCAATGCAGAAAATCCCTCAGCATATCCTTGTTCACTTCCTGCTTCAACGGTTGCTGTAAAGAGTACACCACTTCATAAGGCTACCCATTTCTTTCTGAAAATCTCTAATTGTTAAAAAGAAATTTTTACACGGAATCATTGTTTTCTTCCTGTAACTTCAACCTCAGTCCTGGTTCTGACCTTTAGCAGTAACAGAATTAACTCTTCACTTTTGCTCATCTACCATACTTTTTCTTCTCTCCTTTCTTTTCTCTCTTCTCTCTTCTTCCTATCCTTTTTCCTTCCCCTTTCCTTCCTTCCTCTCTTCTTTCTTCATTTCCTTTTTTAGTGCTTTTCACTGTGTCTCTTTCTTTTAATTCTTTTCCTTTCTTTTCTTCCCTGTGCTTCTTTTCAGAGAGGGGTGTGTGTGTGTGTGTGCGCGCGTGTGCACCTGTTAGGAAATATAACCAATGACATAACGAAATGTAAATAAAGAACAATAACATAATAACTACTGTACGCCAGAAAGTGCAAATCAGAACAGACTATGATTTTTCCCTTTTTCTTTGCTAATGAACCAATGGGTAGAGTTGCAAAGCAAAAACAGGTGGGAGTGCTTCATTCTGTAGATGTTCAAGAAAGGGATATGCTACGATCAATGCCATAGTTTTACTTGTGAAGTTGTGTAAATGTGATTTTATCGTGTAAATTGACATTTTTGAAACCTGAGAGCGTACTTCAAATTATTTTTGATCTATATACTGTTTTGGAAATGTTTATAAAATATATTGTGCTTTATACACATAATATATCCTAACAGTATCTTCCTCATGTGCTTTTCTTTTGATGTTTCCCCCTGCAATCAGAGTTTAATGGTAATATATATTGTCACCCACTTTCCCCATGTGGTTGAAATGTGGTTATGAGTTTGAAATATGCATGCCATACTTAAGGCAGAATTGATCTTTATATTCTTTCTAATTTCTGTCTTTTTCCTATACCTGGGAATAACACTGCAGTATGCTAAGCCTACGACAGCTGTCACAGGATGAATAATGGCTCACAAATATGTTCACATCGAATCCCCAGAACCTGTGAATGTTCCTCTCTGGTAAAAGAGACATTGCAGTTTAGATTAAACTAAGGGTTTTGAGATGAAAAGATGATCCTGAATTATCCAGGTGGGCCCAATGTAATCACAAGTGTCATAAGGAGGAGGCAGGAGGTGACTTGTCTACCGAAGAGAAAGCTGTGAGCCAAAGAATGCAGGCAATGCACAGAAACTAGAAGAGGGAAGGAATGAACTCCTGCTGGAGCTTCCAGAAGGACCCAGCCCTCATGACAACCTTTGTTTTATCCCTGTAAGACTCATTTTGGACTTCGGACACCCAGAACTGTAAGATAATAAATATCTGTTCCTGAGACAGGAAATTGGTGGTAATTTGTTACAGTAGCAATAGGAAACTTACAACGGTTCAACCGATTCACTTTAAAGACCTTAATTTGGGATACATTTATGGTTCTGTAGGGAAAGTGGGTGGGTTTTAAAAAACAAGTTTCTAAGAAAAAAAAAGTTTCTAAAACAGTGATAAAAAGACATCTATTTAATTACCTAATTCATTTGATATATTTACTACTTTAAAAAAGTATTCAATCTGTTTCTTTTAAAAACATTTTGAAAAAAAATATTTTGTATACTCTGGTCCTAAAGATTTTCCTTACTTAAGCTACAGTTTGTCAGATTTCTCTCTTCTCTGCCCTTCTTATTAAAAAGGTGAGAGATGTTCCTCTTTCTGATTGTACCACCTTGAATTATTGGTGACACATGGCTAATTTTTTTCCAGTTTTTCCTCAAAGTTAAGGTTGTTCTATATTTTAAAATGCCCTTTGCTTTGAATTTGAACAAGTCTTTCCCAAAGAAATACTAACATCATGTAACACAAAGCTTGCTCACTCTATTTCTTCCTACCATGCCAATGTGATGTTGGTAGGTAGCTTGACAAGACAAGTGAAAAACTGTGGAAATACTTGCACTGAAATCTCTCACTACCTGTGGAGGCCACAGTGAAAAACCACTTGATTATTAATAATTCAAAGTGGTACAGCACTGTCAGCACTTAATTATATAGAGTAAGACCTGAAGCATTATCTTTAAAGTTCTTTTCTGCATTATCTGTGCCTTTTTAATTTCTATTTTATTAGTCTTATGACTGGCTGATTTAATGTGCTCACTGTTAAGCTTGTCTTTACGCTGCTATTTATAGTAATTTATATCATGTACCTCTACTGACTATTAAATCATTCCAGGGATGTTTGAAAAATTGTTTATATGACAGATGTTATAAAATGCAGTTTCTTTGAACCATAAACAAAAAAAAATCCCCAATTTAGACCAGTCTGAGATCCTGCTGAACTTATTATTACCTGTCAATTTTCACTAAAAAGATATATGCTGTACCAGTACTTTCTAGGAATTTAGCATATGCTATTCATCAGAATCTCAAAGTTGGCCTGGCCTTATAGAAAAATCAGGAGTATGTCCCTTTTCAGCTTAAATTTAAACAATTTCCTTATTCATAACATTTCATTATATTAAAATCAGGAATCCTGATTTCTATAATTTTTCTAGGTAAAAGTACTATTATTTGAACTGTACAGTTATATACATGATATATGAAAATTATATAAATAGATTTAAAATAGAATATTATAGCTATATTTGAATATGATTTGTAACTTCTGGGCCTCTGATGATTCATCAAAAAGTCCGTACCAGGGGCGCCTGGATGGCTCAGTCAGTTGAGTGGCTGGCTCTTGGTTTTGGCTCAGGTCACCAACTTAAGAGTCCTGAAATTGAGCCCTGTGTTAGGCTCCACAATCAGCACAAAGTCTGCTTGAGATTCTCTCTCTTCTTCCCCTCCCCTGACTCTCTCTCTCTCTCAAATAAATAAATAAATAAAATATTTTTTAAAAAAAGTTTGTATCATGTTCCAGGTATAAGAAAAAAAAAATAAGTCCACTTAAATACCATTTAAAAAAAAAAAAAAGAAAAAGTGACCAGGAAAGTCATTTATTCATAAACAACTAAAACAATTTAACTAATATTGTGGAAAGGAAGAACCTAAGTGATAAAACTTGCAAAACATAAGTCTTTAAATTAATATAATGAATGGATAAAGTTTCACAAATTTTATTGCTACATTTAAAAATAAAACGTTTGGACACTTGAAAGAACTCCACACAATAGATTTTATGAAGCTGTTTTAAAAATGTAGATCTGACACAGGAAACAACAGGCGATGGCAAGGGTGCTAAGAAAGGGTAACACTCCTGCACTGTCAGTGGGAACAGAAACTCTCGCAGCCAGTCTGGACAACAGTATGGAGGTTCCTCAAAACTCAAAAACAGAACTACTCTACAACACAGCAACCACACCACCAGGGATCCACTCAAAGGACACAAAAAACTGATTTGAAGGGATACATGCACCCCGATGTTCGTATCAGCACTATCAACAATAGCCAGACTATGGATTGAGCCCCAAAGTCCCTTGAGTAATGAATGAATACAGACGAAGTAGCACACAATGGAAAATACACAGCCATCAAAAAGAACGAAATCCCGCCATTCACAATGACATGGACGGAGCTAGAATGTACCATGCTAAGTAAAACAAGTCAGAGAAAAACAAATACCACATGGTCTCCTTCGCATGTGGAATTTCAGAAAGAAAACGCATTAATACTAGCGGCGGAGAGGGAGAGAGGGAAAAAAACAAGAGACTCTTAAAGACTGAGATGAAACCTAGGGTTGATGGAGGGAGGGGAATTGGGGGGGGTGGGCCAGATGGGTGATAGGCATTAAAGAGGGCATTTGTGATGAGCACTGATTTTGGCCGTTCTGGCGGGTGTGAGGTGGTATCTTATCGTCGTTTTGATTTGTATTTCCCTGATGATGAGTGATGTTGAGCATCTTTTCATGTGCCTATTGGCCATCTTGATGTCTTCTTTGGAGAGCTGTCTGTTCATGTCTTAGGCCCATTTCTTACTGGATTATTTGGTTTTTGGATATCAAGTTTGATAATTTCTTTTGTGTGTGGTTCAGGAGGGTGGTCCAGTTTCGGTCTCCTGCGTGTGGCTGTTCAGTTTTCCCAGCACCGTTTGTTAAGGAGACTGCCTTTTTTAAGAAACAAATGTTGGAGAGGATGTGGAGAAAGGAGATCCCTCTTACACTGTTGGTGGGAATGCAAGTTGGTACAGCCACTTTGGAAAACAGTGTGGAGGTCCCTCAAAAAGTTAAAAATAGAGCTACCCTATGACCCAGCAATTGCACTACTGGGTATTTACCCCAAAGATACAGATGTAGTGAAGAGAAGGGCCATATGCACCCCAATGTTCATAGAAGCATTGTCCACAATAGCTAAATCATGGAAGGAGCCGAGATGCCCTCCAACAGATGACTGGATTAAGAAGATGTGGTCCATATATACAATGGAATATTACTCAGCCATCAGAAAGAACGGTTACCCAACATTTGCAGCAACATGGACAGGACTGGAGGAGATTATGCTAAGTGAAATAAGTCAAGCAGAGAAAGACAACTATCATATGGTTTCATTCATTTATGGAACACAAGGAATAGCAGGGAGATCGGTAGGAGAAGGAAGGGAAGAATGAAGGGGGGGTAAACAGAAGGGGGAATGAACCACAAGAGACTATGGGCTCTGAGAAACAAACTGAGGGCTTCAGAGGGGAGGGGGGTAAGGGGATGGGCTAGCCCGGTGATGGGTATTAAGGAAGGCACGTATTGCATGGAGCACTGGGTGTTATACACAAACAATGAATCATGGAACACTACATCAAAAACTAAGGATATACTGTATGGTGACTAACATAACATAATAAAAATTAAAAAAAAAGAAAAAAGTAGATCTGAGGGCACAGGAAAACAATATTTAAAGTGACAAAAACAAGTTGTACATCAACACCCATGCTATAATTAATTTTTTTTTTCTAAATAGCAGATACCTCCAAATTGTGTAACTAAATTGTATAACTACTGTATAACCAAACTGTATAACTACCAAGACTATGTTGGAAGATCTGGGAATGGATGATGAGGTAAATGATGACCTAGTTTCCCTACCAAATATTAGTTCAGCAATATTTTTTTTTTTTTAAAAAAAAAAGGTCATTCACTGGTGCATCTACCAGAAAGATGACCCTCATTCTGAGCCTATGATGAGAACAAAGAAAAGCAAATAGTTGATATCCCTGTTTGGGACTAAGAATTCTTGGAAGTTAACCAATGGGGGCTTTTTGAACTTATTCTGGCTACAAAATACTTAGACATCAAAGGTTTTCTTGATGCAACATACAAGACTGTTGCCAATATGATCAAGAGGAAAACCAATGAGGAGATCCGCAAGGCCTTCAATATCAAAAATAACTTTATTGAAGAAGAGGAAGCTCAGGTGGGCAAAGAGAACCATCAGTATGAAGAGAAGTGTAATGTTGTGCCTGACACTAACGCTGGAAGGACTGTTCTAAATACTAGCTGAACTGTTCTGTTTAAAACTGTTAACATTAGATAAACAGTAGATAAATGAAGAAGCAAATCAATTATATTAGCACAGTACTGTTGCCGTTGCATGCATAGTTTGAGTACAGATTCCAAACCTATGGCTGAGTTTCAAGCTTTTTTTTCCCTTTGCTCTGAATAAAACCAAACCTTGGGCTATTAAAAATATAATGAATATATATGCATGTATATGCATAATATATATACATATGCATATATACATTTTTAAATAGAATCACATCAAGCTATCAATAGTGGCTTCTCATGCTAGCCTAGGAAAACTAGATATAAGAGAAAAACAGAAACAAATCTAACAATTGACCAATAGTTACTGATTTCTAAATTACAATAACAAATTATATCATCCATAACTTTTGAAACTACTTGAAAAGGAATATGATTTTATTTCAAAAAGCCCAATTAATCTTAGTGTTAGCTAATGTGCTATTCTGAAATTTAAAAAATATATATAATTCAAAATTTGGGGTACCTGCATGGATCAGTCAGTTAAGTGTCTGCCTTTGGCTCAGGTCATGATCCCAGCATCCTGGGATCAAGTCCCACGTGGGGCTCCCCAATCAGGGGGTCTGCTTCTCCCTCTCTTTCTGCCCCTCCTCCTACTCATGCTCAGGCTCTCTCTCTCTCTCAGATAAAATCTTTAAAAAGCATATAATTAAAATGTTAATAAATTTCAAAAAGTTAAACCCAAATACAAATAGATTTATAAGCTCTGACCATAAAGTAATACATGTGGCTTATGGAGGAGTCATCAAATTTTAGTCTTTCCCTGTATTTTTGTCATCCTTGAATTTATATGATGATACAAAATTGCAGAGGAAGCTAGATGAAAGAACATTGGCTTCCAAAGTATTTTAAACCAAGAAGCTTTATGAAAATTAGTTTTAAAAATGTTACAGATTTGCTTATTGGATATCTCAAGAAGGGGAAAGAATCATTTTCTGTGCTGTTGGACACACAAGGTGCATAAACAGACAAGAAAATTTCAGTCCTATTTTGGGGCTGTGAAACAACTCATGGATAACCTTGGGAATCTGAGAAGAAAGATTCACATTTAAGGAATTGTTCATGATGTAAGATAAAATTGCAGCAATTACCTTTTTTCCCCTTAAGATAGAACTATGGACTAGCTTAAGACTTCTTTAATCACTTCAGATGGAATTGATTTTGATCTCTGAACTCCTAAAAGATTTATTATCTATTCCTCATTGGCTGCCTTTATCATAAGCTCTTGATATTCTGCTTTATAGAATATATAATAATATATTATACTTCACTTTACAACTTCCCATACTCTTTCCCACACATCACATCACATAATACACACTGTAACTTTGTAGGTGCAGTTATTCTCATTTTAAAAGTGAGAACATAGGATCAAACAGGAAGCAACCCATAATTATGTAAAATAGAAGGAGCAGACTCCAGACTAAGTCTTGTACTTATGGACAGAACCTCAGTGATTGTGGCATTCAGGATCTGACCCTCCCATAGGACCTAGAACAGTGCCATGCAAACATATCAGGTAACTTTTATGTGAATATCTCTTTTATTCAAAACTTGTTTAAATCTTGTTTCAAGGCTTATCAGACAATTGTCCTACCTTAGTGTTTTCATTCTGTAAATCCTCTACGGTACCATAGGAGCACTGTCTAATTGACTCATATACTCCATGCATATGACAATCATTTTATGAGAGTACATTAATGTAGAAAAATAATAACATATAATAATACCAGAAAATAAGTAAAGATGCAAAGTGATAGGAGTTTGAACATATGGTGTTGACCAAAATGGATATACTGTAATTTAACTGTATAATATTAAAATCCATCCTGGCTTAGTCTCTTGAATTTTCAATATTTTCCATTGTTTTAACTGTCTTATTTGAAAAAAAAAGTATTTAGATTAAGAAATAAAAGCAAAACCAAACTATTCTGAGTTATTTGGTTATTGAGAGTGCTCCCAAGATCAACTGCTTTTTCACTAATTCCAAAGGCATCCTTCTCATCCTCGGACCTGCTCCACCCCATAAACTGTGCTCTCACTTTCCCTAGCCACAGTTCGACACATCTTCATCAGTAAAATTCTGCTGGATTCCATAGATTTTGTAGGCTATAATCCTAAGATTCTATATTTTCTATAAAATATAGATGTAAAATATTTAAAAAGCTGTGTTTGGGGATTTCTTTTCTCTCTTACTTTTTGAAAGTGAGAGCTATATTCACGTGTGTGTGTGTGTGTGTGTGTGTGTGTGTGTGTATTTCCAGAAGCTATAGAAAGGGAGAAAGTACTCATACTGCTGGCCACTTGAAGGAATGTTGAATGATCCCGTCACAACGCAAGTGTCTTCCTGCCAAGTCACCAGAAATGGACCGGTAAAACTGCTTTTGTTCTCTCATTAAAGAAATAATGCGATGCAACAGCAGATTCACTGGCATTGTTTCTGGTTGAAGCCAAGAGGAATAAATCTTGATTCCTCCTTGATGGAGGTAATCTTTGTGTAGGACAAGTAGCCAGGTGCTCCCACAGCTGCTTTGAAACATTCATGGCTTCCTGAGGATATGGGTGATTTTGTTCTCATCATTGATCAAATAGCAGAGTAAATCACTGACGTAAAGTAACACCTGGCTGAGCTCTGTGTTTTCCTCTCATTTTCTCTAGTTAGTAATTGTTGTTTACAAATCACTGACTGCATGAGGAGGAAAAGCCTGTGTTTTCTTGTACTGGCTGCTAGCTCATAATTTCTACTTCATGTTCCTTCTCACAGTACCTTCAAAGGCATTCAATGCATATTATACCTTTTCTCCTCAATTTTTGTCATTACTTTCTTAACAAGCCAAATGGCATTGCTCCATATATATTATAGAAGTTAACAATATTACAAAGATTTTGTAAACTAAAAATTATTATTAATAATGAATAGTGCAAATCTTTGCCACATTTTTATACTTCTTTAAAAATGTAATATGAGATGCTAAATAATCTTGTTGGTTTTTTCCTAAATTCTTTCTAGGGAAAGAAGTATGTCAATAAAAATCAATTTCTTTTAGTCTATACATTTGCAAGGTGAGCTTATGCAACCAACTAGTATTTGTTTTCTTAGCATTAAGTTACAATATGGTACAGTATATATGAAACATAAAGTATAATATTAATTTCAAAAACTAAATACTGAAATTCAGCAACGTGTAATTTCTGAATATTTAAATCATATTAGGTAAGAGGAAGACGTGCTATTGAAATGCTGACAATCAGCAGGCAGACACCATGGTAGCCTTATCAATGGTTTACAGCCAACAGTCTTCTATCCAGTTGATACCTATGCCACAATATTTTAAAGTATTTTGAGGGTCACCCTGAATTGTGTACTATTGCACTTAATAATTTTAGAATTATGTCACTTACTGTAATTCTTATAATGGTTTTCTGCTTTGACTTAGAAATCAATTCCAATTGATGGGCAGGGTTTTTCTTTTTTTTTTAATTTGTGTATATTTCTCTTTGATTTGTATTTGCAGCCTTTAGTTGCATAATTTTGCCTGCTTCTTAGGGAAACTAAATCCTTGCTCAAAGAGAAGTAGCCTATCAGGCAAAAATTGGCCCATATCGTAAAGCCACTAAGAAATGACCCCTGCTTGCTGGACACTTTTCCCCAGACACCCACAATGATGTTTCCTTGCCTGAAGCTATGTTTCAGAAAAACCTGAGAATAATTTGCTCAGATCACTTTCCTTACTTCAGTCACTATCTCCCCACATGTTACGTTGTTCTACTACCCTCAACACTTCACACACTGTCCTCCTTTATCCATGGTTTCACTTTCTGTGGTTTCTGTTACCTGTGATCCAGAAACAGACAATCCCCCTGATGTGTTTTCAGAAGGTCAGAAGTAGCCTAATCCTGTATCACAAGCTTATGTTATTTTCCTCACTTCACCTCGTCACATAGCCACTTTATCATCTCACATCATCACAAGAAGGGTAAATATAGTACAATAAGATATTTTGAGAGAGTGCACACATTCACATAACTTTCATTACAGTATATTGCTATAACTCTTCTATTTTATCATTTCTGTTAATCTCTCACTGTGCCTAATTTATAAATTAAACTTTATCACAAGTATGTATATATAGGAAAAAACAGAATATCTGTGGTTTCAGGCAGTCCACCAACCGTGTACAAGGGCTCCTTTTTCTCCACATCCTTGCCAACACTTGTTATTCCTTATGTTTTTTGATTTTAGCCATTCTGATAAGCGTGAGATGATATCTCACTGTGGTTTTGATTTGCATTTCTCTGATGATTAGTGATATTATATTAAGCATCTTTTCATCTGTCTGTTGGGCATCTGTATGTCTTCTCTGGAAAAATGTCTATTAAGGTCTTTTGTCCATTTTTTAACAGGACTATTTTTTTGGATTTTCTTTCTTTCTTTCTTTCTTTCTTTCTTTCTTTCTTTCTTTCTTTCTTTCTTTCTTTTTTTTTGGTGTTGAGTTGTAGAAATTCTTTATATGTTTGAAAATTAGTCCCTTATAGGACATTTCATTTGTAAATATCTTCTCCCATTCCATAGGTTGCCTTTTTGTTTTGTTGATGGTTTCCTTTGCTGTGCAAAAACTTTTATTTTGATGTAGTCCCAATAGTTTAATTTTGGTTTTGTTTCCCTTGCCTGAGGAGACATATCTAGAAAATGTTGCTATGGCCGATGTCAAAAAAATTATTGCCTATGTTTCTTCTAGGAATTTTATAGTTTCAGGTGTCACATTTAGAAGACTACCAGAATCACCAGAGAGAAGAAGTTAGCACCAAAATAAGAAATCACCTAAAGACATTGTCACAAAACTATCTTAACTCTCATGTATTCTAAGAGCCCATTTATCTTTTCTGAAAATCATTTGTTTTCCCATAAGTACCCTTATATCCCTCCCCTTCCCTTCAAGATATGTTAGTCTCAAATTCTAACCTTCTCCTTGAGACATGTTTTTCTGTGAACTCCTATGTATGTGGATGACTAGAATCTATCTTTTCTCTTGGTAATCTGCCTTTTGTCAATTTGATGTGCAGGCCCCCAAACAATAAACAAAAGAGGGTAGAGAAAAAGACTTTCCTCCCTGACAATTTCAATGCAAGGGCATGACCTCAAAGATAGTAGCATAATTGTGGATGGTATTTTTGGCTTAAAAGTTTGATGAGAGCTTGACTGAAATGCTTATACATACCAATGTATCATTTTATGGTAATGTATAAAGGGAGTTTATATAAAGGGAAATTTGGAGGGAACTAGAAGGAACTCCACAGGGCACACAGTTCAGAAAGCAAAGATCTATAGACAGTGGATTATTGAAATAAACCTGGGTCTAAATTTCTCACCTTTTTTTTTTTTTTTTTTTTTTATGGTTAGTCCCGTTAGGGTTTTCCTGCTTAGGTACATACTATGTCTCTTATTATAGGCTCTTTTATCATACCTTTTTTGTGGTGGGAGCATATTTAAATAGGTATATCTAGAATTATGAGGATATATGCAATTTTGATATGTATCTAATGTTGGGATTTTGGAAGAAAGCCTATGGGTTCACAAGCATATTTGTAGAGACTTAGTCCAAATGTAACTTTTCACATGCCTGTGTCAAGAGTCCACAGAAAATCATTCAGATAAGACCCTTAATTATAATCCTTCAAAATCCCTCTTGGCTTCTTATGTGTAATTGCCTCCACATCAAGAGATGCAATTTTTTATGATGATGTAAGAAGTAATGCTAGATTTTGAGAAGACTGAGAAACATATGATATGCTGGGACCAGCTCTCATCTGCTTGCCAGAACTTTTTGTGCCCATCTTATCACTATTCAACATTCCAACACTATAAATCAGTTCCTTCCTTCCTTCTTTTCTCTTTCTTCCTCCCTCCCTCCTTTCTTCCCTTCCTTTCTTACCCCTTCCCTCCCTCCTTTCCTTCCTTCCTTCCTTCCTCCCTCCCTCCCTCCCTCCCTCCCTCCCTCCCTCCCTCCCTCGCTTCCTTCCTTCCTTCCTTCCTTCCTTCCTTCCTTCCTTCCTTCCTTCCTTCCTTCCCTTCCTTCTTGCCCTGGAGAGCCAGTTTTTAAACACTAGCATATTACTGGTCATAACTTAGTTTACCGAACTTAGGGTGGTTGTAACACTGTTCTTCAAGATGTTAATAGATGTGCCATGAAGAAGGTATTTTCTTTATCTTCAAATAAATTTGGAATATGCTAGATTAAATAAAGTTACTGTAAATATCCAAAAAAAAAAAAAAGAGATAGTGTGATGTTTCTCTTATTTCATGTTATCTAAAATTAAAAACTTTTACTGGCACCATGTTCATAAAATATCAGAATGCTACAACACTACTTTTGGAAACAATGTTAGCCTAACCTTTGAAAAACTTACTCTGTTGACTTTGGCTCAAGAATTTGTATTGATTACTGCCCTTTTGCTGGCATGTGTCAGAAAGACTGTAAAGTGTCTTAAGCTTCTGAAGCGAAACTGGGTTTCTTCTTCACTGAGATATCCTCTTCACTGAGAAAGCTACAGCTACAAATGAATAGGGATAGAGGAAGAATCAGGAGTCTTAGGACAGGCTCTCATTGTAAATGCTAGCACAGTTCTGTGATTAAACACATGGGCTTTTGAGACAGGCTGCTTGGCTTTGAAACTCAGCTCTGCTATTCACTGGTCATGTGATTGATCAATTTACTTAACCTGTTTCCTCATTTTTTCTTCTAAAAATTGGAAATAATAATATCCATCACTGAGGGCTGTTGTGAGGATTACATATGTTATTTCATTTGAAGCACTTAAAATAATTCCTGACACACTGCAAGAACTCAAAATGTCTATTATTATTGTTGCAGACAAAAAAAGAACAATTTCATTAATAAATCCTATAAAAGATTTTGTAATAGTTAATATCACAAATCTAGGAAAACCTTACATATCCCACATGCTAAAAAGCCATGAGGGAAACAACTTATTTCTTCATGTATGAAGAGTTTTGGCAAACATCTTCCAAAGGATACTTATTAAATTTGAATGTCTTTGGTAAATGCTACCTTGGGAATCCTTTTTCTGAAAATTTTATGTTTAAGATTTTAATAAATGTTGCAGAGCAAAAGGATTTTGTAATTAAATACATTTTTTGGAACATTAGATTTTGAAAAAAGCCAAAAGTTTCCTTATTAAAGATATTATCAGAGCTTTTAATGTGTTATTCTGCTTTGTAAGTAGTGAAGGTCATATGGTATGCACCTTTCCTTAATTCAACTGACCAAGGAGAAGCTTTTTTGAAAGCATGTCAAGGACTAATTTTGTATAGAAATATGTTTGGAGACAGGTGATCTAGAATATTAAGTCCAGGAAATTCAAACATTTATTCAAACTAATATACCTTTTTGGAATTTTCCAGGATCATATTGATTGTATATCAATGAACATACATAAATTTCATATCGTTCATTGGTACGTGATGAATTGAAAACACCAGGCTAGAAATCATGACAGTACGCTAGAATCTTATTTTTAGGACATCTGTTTTCAGTGAACGATTTCAATAATATGAATTTGGCATTTTATTTGTTTAAATTCCTCAAGCACATATTAACCAAATATGGGTAATACCCTTCTTCCTGTGTTTCTGGATGTGTCCAGTACATGTTAGAGTTTTTTGGTGTAGATAAATATAATTCCCACAACAGAGGTGCAATTACCTCTTGTCCAGAGACATGTCATGTCAATGTCTCTATTTAAAATCAATTTTTCACATCCTTTTTACAGAGAGATCATCATAAAAATATGAATCCACACTTTATTCCCTACATCTACATATTGAGGTTCTAATTAATCTTTCAATACCAGAGAATAAACTCCTACCTCTGGGTCTGGCCATTAAATAAATTACTGATTAAATGCAACACTGGTGGGGTGGCTGGGTGGCTCATTTGGTTATGCGACTGACTCTTAGTTTTGCTCAGGTCATGATCTCAGGCTCCCTGTCCAGCTCCCCACTCAGAGGGGAGTCTGCTTCTCTCCCTCTCACTTGGCCCCTCCCCCTGCTCACATGCTTGCTCTCTCTCTCTAAAACAAATAAATAAATCTTTAAAAAAAATGCATCAATGTTGTCCTACGGCCACAAAAATTATTGTGGTGCTTCCCTTTGAATTAGGTGATACCCTATTTCCTAAAAGGGTGTGGTGGAACAGATGGTTGTTTTAGCAAACTTTTAAATCTTTAGGACATGAGTAGGTGACTTCTTGTTTACCTTAACTGCTACTACTTTCTGTATATATTATCAGTAGAAAACAATACTGTCTATCTCTTCAAGGAATACAAAAACTAAAACTAGAAGCACAAATACTAAAATTGAAACTAGACTGAATCTACAGGAAATCTGGTTGGAAATGATCCAATTCATGTTTCCCTGTTTTAATTTCATGATAATAAAAGCTATAGTATATTTGTCTGATTTCATCCTCCTAAAGTTCTTTTTTTTTTTTTTTTTTTTGTACATAACTCAGTTGTTGATCTATCTCTGTATGAACCATCAGGTGGTTGACTATATGACTACCCCAGATCACTAAGGTTAAAAATGCTTTAGTTATTTGAAAGAGCACATCAATTGAGCACTACTGTGTTTGCCCAAGTCAGGGTGGATTCTAATTGCTTTGACAAATTTCCTGCTGGGAAATTGATCTTCAAAGATTTCTTAATGCCTTTTTTTTAACCCATTTACTTCATTTTAAAACTTCAAAGTCTCCCTTTCTATTAATTATCACATATACTAGAAAACACAAAGAACAAAATGCTATGTTTTATTCATCTAAGCAGGGCATCTAAACACTAAGTTACAGCAAAGATTGGAACTTATTGAAGCAAAGGTCATCTTCTGTCAAACAAAACCGTAAGAGGCTTTTCTTTTAGTAGAGAATTCATGAATATTTTATCTGAACATTTCCATGAACTTGCTGTAAAAGCTATGTTTCTTGGCATTTACTGAGGATGTCAAAATCAGTTACTGTAATTTAAATATTTAGCTAAGATGCCTATCAGACTCCCATTTAAAACATGCTTATTTTCCATACAATAGTTCTTCTAAAACATTTCTAAATAGTTAACATTATAGACTTGTATATTATATAAAATCAAATTCTGCTTTGTTGTATTTATACATAATATTAATTTTGTTTTAATATAAATCGGAGAGTCTACTAGAAAAATAACAATAAAACAATGAGTGACAGAGTTTCTCTACAAATGCTTCCAATGTTTAAGCTAGTGTTAAGCAGTCTCGGGCTCCACATGGTGGTAGCTCATAACCTACTAAAGTTTTTAAATTTAAATTTAATTAGGCCTGATTATTTGATGTTCCAGAATACTTCTAACATTTCTAAGTTTTAACAAAATGTTGCATTTGCATATAATATATACATAAACCTGATAGCATTCTCACTTTCTGAAAAAGAGAGATTATTTTCAAATACTCATATGATTGTTCTCATGAAGAAGACATAAGAATTGAGTGAATGGAGGATGTCTCTTTAATTTGACTATTGCGTAAGTGTAATGTGGCCTACTAATAGGGGTGAATAATGTAGAATTCTTAAAAGTCAAATCTGGAGTTTGATTTCCTTAACTTTGAATTCTGGCTCAGCAGCTTAATCTTGGCAATTCACTTATTTTCTCTGCACCTCATTTTCTCATCTATGAACTAAAACTAATAGCATCTATCTAATACAGTTGGTGTATTGGTATCTTTAAGAAGATAATCTTCTTAGTGACTAGCTCAGTACTTGGGATATAATAGGCATCAATAGCAAATAAATTGGCTATTATTTTTATTATGCTAACAAATCTTTTCAGAAAAGTTTATGTTAAATAGCTATATTTTGAGGAAAAAAATTATCTTATGTAATTTATTTACCTCAAATGTTTTTGGGTATATTTCCATTAGAAATTTTTTTTGATTATTTTGATTTGGCAAATATTAGCTAATTATAATATCTATATTATGGGAGGATTGGAAAGTGTTGAAAATTAATAGAATTCCTAGTCATAGTAAAGCCAAAAGTCTAAAATTAATAATAAAGATCGGGAAGAAAATGCCACAATCTTGAAAGGACAATTGACTGAACTGAAGAGAATAAAGTATCTATATGAAGAGGAACTTGCCTGTATAATCATGAATAAAATAAAAAGATGCTAAAAGAAAACTAACCCATCTTTGAAATTACAACGTTATGAAGCAGATTGTTGTTTTAATGATGGGAAATTTCAGATAGTACATTTAAAAAGGAAATTTAAAATTTTTCATTATTACAATATTACCAAGATGGGTATTTTGTTACATAAATCAACTGGAATTATTGCCTTATAATGGATTCTCAGGTTATGCTTTTTAAATATTCTGTGACTAAACCATTTGAGTTTTTATATTTGATCCACTTCATAGCTGAAATGTGTCAGTAAGTACTTTTTTTCTTTTAAGAGTATATGGGTAAACATTGAATATCTCAGACTCTTTTCATTTCCTTCACATAAGAAATGCAACTTGTCTGGGCACGAAAGTCTGTCATGATATTTTCCCCTTGATACCTAGTATACTTTGAAGGCGAAGAAGTTCCATGGGTGTACTTCAGGCACACTGTGAATCTCCTTAACTGGAAGCACAATTTTGTGCACATAAGTACATGTGCATGTGCACTTCTCAAAGTAGTTGGTGATTGCAGAAAATAAAGAGGTTCACATGTAGGTAGCACCTTACAGAATTTATTCTAAGTGTAGGTCTGACTATGTCAATAACGTTTTTTTCCATCACAAAACCCTCAAGATACATATATTTTTAAATCCTTATGTTGAAGAAAAAAACTATATGACCAAAACATGTTTCCAGATCATGTCTAGACAATATAAATGAAGAAGTTTGTTTCTCATTGCACAGATCAGGTATTAAATTTAGGGATGACTCTTTCAGGTTTTTCTTCAATTACAGCTTCTTCTTTGTTCTTTTGGATACTTCCTAAGGGGCATCAATGTGGTAAAGCTCCTCTCAATCTTCCCATGAATTTGTCTCACTGCTTTAAGTACTTTTCTATTTCCCAAAAATACTGAATGGCATTTTTCTTCTTACTTCTTGGCTTTCTGATGAGTTCAAATCTCTCAGTGGATGTCCCCAAAAAAGTGCACCCAGCAGTGCAGAAACAATTCTCCAATGTTCTGGTTCAGGTCTTGCATTTCCAAATCAAAATAAAGATAGTGGGCTTGGTTCTGCATGTAAGGAGCTTGGAAGTCATCACTCCATCCCAATAACAAGTAAAAATCTGAACAGACTGAAAAATCACAACTCTTCTCAGATTTTTAAGAGTCGAGATTATAGGGCAAACCTGTGCCTCAAAGCTGGAGAGAAAGACAGGCAAATATAGAGAATCATGGTTTCCCAGAACAGAGACTCATGAATGGAAACTGCTATGGGAACTAGTGCTGGGGAAGGAAAACATGAGCTATAACTGACAAACTGCTAGGGGATCACTGTGGACAAGTCTGAAAGTTAAAACTCCATGGGGCCTCAGTCATAAGAGGACACCCATACTTTGTAAGTTTTACCTCCAAGAGTTTGGCCAGGTTCTTAAAAATAATATTGGAGAAAAATTCCCTCACGCTTTAGGCAGGAGTAGGAGAAAAGGAACGATTTAGAAATGTGTCAAAACACTCTTTTCTTCCTAATAAAACCTGCCCTCAATGTAAACTAGTTAACCACAGCCTAACTGGCTGGAGTATATCAAAACCTAATTGACCTGAGGAAGGGAAATGCCCAACTCTAGCTCACTGTAGGCATCCTGTTCCATCTAAGGGGGGGATGAAAAAATCCTGAGAAACACTTGTAAAGTTTACATTCCAGAGGTATAGCCTCACTGAAAGACTTAATCATAGGACTATGGAGTGCTTCCTCTCCCCTCACAGCTCACCACTACATTACTAAAGGCTTATTTACAACAGTTTCTTTGACTTAGTACATCATGTCCAGCTATTAAGAAAAATGTTACAAGGCATGTCAAAAGACAAATAAACTGTGAAGAGACAGAGCAAGCATCAAAATCAGACATGGCAGGGCTGTTAGAATTATCAGACCAAGAATTTAAGTAAAATATGATAATACGCTAAGAACTTTAATGGATAAATTAGACAGCACGTAAGAAGAGATGGGCAATGTAAGCAGAAAGATGAAAATCTTAAGAATGAACCAAAAAGAAATGCTAGAGAGAAAAAACACTGTCACAGAAATAAAGAACGTCTTTGGTGGGCTTAGTAGAACACTGGACATGGCTGAAGAAATTATCTTTGAGATAGAGGATATATCAATATAAACCTTGAAAACCAAAATGCAAATAGAACAAAACTTGGAAAAAATAAAAGAATATCCAAGGGCTGAGGGAAAACTAGAAAAAGTGTTACAAAAGTATAATGGGAATACCAGAAGGAGAAGAGAAAAAGGAACTAAGAATGTCTCCATATTGGTGAGACACCAAACCACAGATTCAGGAATGTCAGAGAACACCAAGTGGGATAAATGCCAAAAAGCCTTACACCTCAGCATGTCATTTTCCAATTATAAAAAATCAGAGATAAAGAAAAAATCCCGAAAGAAGGCAGAATAAAAACAAAAACAAACCAAAAATACCTTACCTATAGAGTAACAAAGATTAAGAATTACATCTGATTTTTCCTTAGAAACCATGCAAGCAGGAAGAGATGGAGTGAAATATTTAAAGTGTTTAGAAAACAACAACAACACACCAACCTAGAAATCTATATCCTGAAAAATTATCCCTCAAAAGCAAATGAGAAATAATGACTTTGTCAGACAAACAAAAATTGAAGGAATTTTTGCCAGTAAATCAGTAGACTTGTCTTGGAGGAGATGTTAAAAGAAGTTCTTTAGGGAGAAATTCTTTATAGGTCACAAACTCAGATCCGTATAAAGAAATGAACACTTTAAAGAAGGAATAAATAAAAGTAAAATAAAAACTTTTATTTTTTTACTCTTAGTTTGTCCAATAGATAATAATTTGTTCAAAATAATACTATCAATTTATTCAATTATGTATGCTGGTGTGTGTGTGTGTGTGTGTGTGTGTAATGTAATATATAAGTAAAATGAATGACAATGATGACATAAGGGATAGAAGAGAGGAATTAAGATTATTTTGTTATTATAAGATACACTACCCTTGAAGTAGTATAATGTTATTTGGAAGTAGATTTGGATTAGCTATAAATATATATTTTAAACTGTAGAGCAACCACTAAAAAAGTAAAGAAAGAAGTATAATAAATATGGGGCTTCTAGGTGGCTCAGTTGGTTGAGCCTCCAAATCTTGGTTTAAGCTCAGATCAGGATATCAGGGTTGTGAGATTGAGCCCTGCATCAATTTTTTTAAATTAAAAACATTAAATAAAAAAAAAACTTTTAAAGAAGTTTAATCAATATGTTAAAGAAGTAGAGAAATGCAATCACATAAAATGCTTAATAAAAAAAACCCAACAGATCGTTAGGAGAAGGAAGGGAAGAACGAAGGGGGGTAAACAGAAGGGGGAATGAACCATGAGAGACTATGGACTCTGGGAAACAAACTGAGGGCTTCAGAGGGGAGAGGGGTGGTGGATTGGGATAGGCCAGTGATGGGTATTAAGGAGGGCACATATTGTATAGTGCACTGAGTATTATACACAAATAATGAATCATGGAGCACTACATCAAAAACTAAGGATATACTGTATGGTGACTAACAACATAATAAAAAATTATTAAAAAAAAACAAAAACAAAAACAAAAAAAAGAGTGGAAGGCAAAAATAAGAACAAAGAACAACAAGAAATAGAAAACAGTACAAATATGGTAAATATTAATCCAACTACACCAGTATTCCCTTTGAATTACAAGGGTCGACCTGTATCAATTAAAAGACAGATATTGTCAGAGTAGATCAAAGACAGTGAGTAAGGCTGAAAACTTTACTTCCAGAAAAATAAACCAATGATAAGCTTATTCAATCCAGTTCTTTCTACCTTAGGGACTTAGAGAATCCTTTCAGATTCTGCCAATATACTGTTAGTCCTAATTGATTGTGTATCTGTGAATATTCTTTTTTAATTTGTTTTTAGATGTATTTTATAGACATTTTAAAGAGAAACTGGAACACATGATCAACCAGTTCTACTAGCCAGATGATCTTTCAATCAGAAGCCTGCTTATTTCATTTTGAAGACTTCCACAGGTAGGTCAATCTACTTTTTAAAGTAATTCTATACCTTTGTTTTACTGAAATTAGTACCTTTTTGGGAAAAAATCTGGATATTTATCTTGGTATCTCTCTCTAATATTTACATTTTTCCTCTTTATTGAGGTATACCATATATATAATTAACCGTATATATTTAAATTGTACCATTTGGTGAGTTTTGACATATGTATACATCTGGGAAACCATTGGTATAATTGAGATATCAGATGCTTTTATTACCAGCAAAAGAGATACCTTCCACCATTTGCAATCCATTCCTCCTCCACCACTGTCCCACACAACTACTGATCTGCTTTCTCTCACTATAGAATTAATTTGTATTTTCTATAATTTTATATAAGGGAATCATACAATATGTAATCTTTTTTTGCATGGATTCTTTCTTTCAGCATGATAAATTGGGATTCATCTACCTTGGTACATGTATTATTAGTTTCTTCCTTTTAGCTGCTGAGTAGTATTCCTTTATTAACTTTTTCAAGCATTAATTTTATATCTGTAGTAATGGTTCACATATTTAAAGACAATTGTTTATTAACATGATACTTAAATTTTCTCAGGAAATTAAGCAGAGAAATAGTACCTAAGATATGATCATCTTTTATTTTCATAAACTATGTCCTTAATTCTCTATTCTTAAAGTTAAAAAACTGATTAATTTGCTTTATGGCTTAAATAAATAAAAGAAGGAAAGGTATATCTAATACATGTTACTCAACAGCTTTTACCACCTCAGTCCTTCCCTCCACTCACACTGACCCAGGAGTTGATGGGAACAGAACGTGGTAAAATTTCCATTTAACTACATAGTTTAACATACCAATAATGATGAAAATTCCCTGATATGTTTTCAGTGATGTGAAAGACACTAAACTTAAATCAGAAACAACAGAAGTGGGTAGGATAGATTAATGATTAAGACAGTCCCCCCCCTGCCAAATACCCTCCCTTTTATGATGCAAGGAGAAAAATAAAGACCTATGTAACAGGATGACCAGTGTATGTAGAAGTCATACTATGTATTTTCCAAACTTCATGAGTTATCAGACTTTGTTCATTGGAGAATGAGAGATACTCTTTACTTTGTGGAGAAACAAGAAAAATAAAGACTAAAGAGGGTGGTACATTAAGAATCATTTTTTGCTTTGTTCACTCTTGTATATCTACTGCTCGCACACAACACATGTAACACATAGCAGCTGCACAAAAATATTTGTCCCAGCATTAGCTCTAATAAGTGTTGACCAAGACCATGCAAAGTCTCAAAAGCCAGAAACCAAGAAGTTGTAAATATCATTAGAGAACAGATCGTACATTTAAACCCAGTAGTGAAGTGTGGAAGGAAAGTATGATGGGAGTGGGTTGTCAAGATGAGGAGAGAATGGCATCAAGGGGAACATTTAGAAGACTGTTGCAGTAATCTAGCCTTGAGGCCACAGGAGCCTAGGAAAGCCTGGTAATAAGAGGTACCAAAAGGGGATGGTTAATTTGATAACTGATTCTTGGTTGGTAGGTAAGAGAGTGAGAATGCTAAAGGTGAAAGAGAAAGAAAATGTAGAAAATGGGTGACTGGGAGAATTATGATAGGCTCCATGAACATAGGAAGCTGGAAGCAGGAATTAATTTGTAAATAGGAACGGAGAGGTATATAAGGTTTGGAACTTTGCCTTAAAACTTTTACTTTAGCCCTTTAAAATATAAAATGAGCCTAGAATATAGGAAATGTTGAGAGAAGCAGGAGTTGAAATACCTATTATTTCCCTAAATAAAGAAAAAGAAAATTTGAGAACATATTTTGGTCTCTGAAAAAGATCTGAAAAGTTTTACCTCTAGTTCAAAATAAAAGTAATGGATTTAACCATAAAACAACTTAAAATTTTTTTTCTTTTGTTTTAAGAATTATATCTCCAACAAATGCTTCATATAAATCATTTTTCAATTATTTTACACAGAAAACACAACTGATTTTTAAAAAACAGGCACAAGAATTTTTGTAGAGAAAAAGTTTGTGTTGCCTAAGGGTACAGAATGAGATAGTTGTATGGCTTTTTAAATTGACAATATTATATGAAGTCTTGTCAAATAAAGCAAGATAGTAAAAAAGGTAAGTTCAGAGTCAAATGGCATTTTCTTTTAAAAATCATCATCTCTATCTTTCAAGTCACGTTATAGTATCTCAAAAGCAGTTTTTCTTATTACAGGTACTACTTCCTAAAAGGCTGAATAGTTACTGACTTTGGCTGATGAATTCAAATAACAAGCCATTCTTGGATCAATTTTCCATCTTCAAAAGTAAATGACTTGTGAAATAATATTCTAATTTTACCTTATCTTTAAAACTGACTTACTCTCCTTATTAACAAAGAAATGGATATGATCACAGTAGCTGAGAACTTACAGATTTTTCAAGTACTTAACTCATCGGAAAAGAGGAGTGTCACCAGCTTATTTCCTCAGCCTGTTGTTGTGATTGATATTTTATGACTAAGCTTCCATTGTAAGGCTGAATTTCAGGAATGTGAGATCATAGGGTACATTTTTAAAACTGCAAAAAGGAAAAATAACTCTATGTTGGCCAAAATATTTGTCCTTAACTTTGTTATAGCCACTTAATATAAAAGCATACATTTCAACGAGGGATTGAACATATACTTTTCACTCCAAAATTATATTTCATAAACAGGAATTACTAACAAAAAATGGAGAGATGAATCTCTTTATAAAATAAATAAAGGACATTTTATAATGTAAATGTGTTCTTATGAAGAACATTTCAAGTGCAAGCCTTCTGTTTATTATCAATTTCATACACACAAACAGAAAGTATAATTGTATGATGGATATCCATACATTATTACCTAGTTTTAACAAATGGAAACATTTGAAGGATGTGCTTTCCATCTGTTTTGTGTAATTAAAAAACAAAACACAACAAAAACAACTTTCCAGATAAATGAGTCCCTTTTGTAACCTCTTTAATCATATTCTATCCCCAAAGTAACCATCAACCTGAAGTTGGTATGCAGCTTTTTCATCTAGGCTTTCATATGTTTACTATAGACATATTTATAAATTTAAAATGAATAATATGTTATATGTGATGTAACAATACAACACCCATTATATATTATACAGCATGATATGAAATATAGTATACTGCATAGGGTAATACAATATTTTTTGAGTGTTTTTAATTTTTACTTAAAATGAATTATTTTATGTGTATTATGCCTTTAACTCAATGGTTCATTTTAAAAATTTTAAATTTATCTATACTAAAGCATGTACATCTGGTTCATTCACTTCAACTACTGATAATATTTCATGGCATGACTATACCAAAAGTTATTTACTTATTCCTTTATTGATAGATATACAGGTCCTTTTCAAATTATTGTTATTGAAACCAATGCTGCATTGAACAAATCTGAGCACGTGTCCCTGGGCACATACGAGAATTTGTTTCAAGTTTGAATCCGCAAGTAGAACTGCTAGATAATAGGAAGTATATACAAATCTTCCTTCATCTTGCTCTCCAAAGGGATTGTACCAATTTATATGCTCCCTCAGAATGTATTAAGGTTTCCAGTTCCCTACATCTTCTATATACTTACTTTTAAGAAGCAAGTTTAAAAAGTGACAGAAAGTTTGAATTTATTGTTCCTTTAACATAAAATATATTAACTAAGAATTTTGTATTTATAACGAAAAGACTTTAGGACCCAGGGCTCCCTCAAATAATTATGGGTCTCTTGCATGGATTAAACGTATTTAGCTACATAAAATTCAGCTGATAAAGGGGACCAGGCTGTTGATCTCTCACCCTTACTTATGATCCCAGAAATAGAAGGAATTAGAATTCTCTAGTTCCTAAGACAGGAAATAAATCAGATGACTGCCTTACATCCCAGTTCCAGCTCTCATGAACTATATGATCTTGCACAACTTATTCACACTCTCCGAACTTCAGCTTTTCCTTTGAAAAATGGTGATTACAATTGCAGTCTTATGCTATTGCTTCAAAGATGTAAATCAGATTATGTTTTTAACACACAAAGCACAATGCTTAGTATAGAGTAATTACTAGAAAACGTTCATTCATCATCCTGTATGGAGCAGGGCAAACCGTCATGTTAAAGCCAGTAAAATGAAATAAAATAATAAAATAAATTAAAATAAAATGCCCCTTAATATATAATAGGAACAAATGTATTTCCTCCACTCCTTAGAGTCTGCAGTATTTAACTAATTTAAACTAATACTATGATATTAGTTAACATTTAACAAATATTGCCTAATAAGAAACCTGAGGCTCACTTTTGTAATACTTTGGCTTTACATGGTATACAAATTACAAGGTACAGCTAACTTGCTGGATAGGTCCATAATATAGAACTGCTATTTATAAGAGTGGCAAAGAAAAAAGTAGCAGACAGATGTATCAGTACTATACTTTCCCCCTTTTATAATATAAACTGGGATCAAAAATTTTCTCTCATTCATATTTATATTCCTAAAATCGTCACATAGTCAGCATTCTTGTATCACAGAGAATGATACAGAATGAATGAATGAATGATTGAATGAAGAAACAATTATCAGTATTTCTTATTGTGCTAATTTTCAGGAAAACTGAAAGTTGTGAGATGGAAAGCATCTCTTGGCAGAATCAAATCACCTTCTTCATAAATGAAAGCACTAAATTCTCTATTCGTGTACCAGTTTGTTATCACATGTAGCAACTGATAAGCTCCAAACATCAGTTTGGTTTGAGTTGGCTACCATACCAGCTGCAAATGTCACACGGCTGTAAGTGGGAATGGAGTGGGGTGGTGGGGTGGAGAGGAGTGAGGGGTAGGGAGGGTGAAAGGATCACTCCAATGTTTTGCTTTCAGTTCCAAATCAACAAAAAGTTATTTGTTTCTTACTGTTAGGCAACATGAGGCCCAAATTGTTATATAAAGTCCCTGCTTTGCTGAGAGAATAGAAGACAGAAAAAAATTATTTTTTCATCTGGTTAATTGTTATACATTAGCAGCCTGGAAAAAAAAAAGTAACATATTTGAAATATGACAAATAAAAGGAGCTGTAACTCTAGAAATTATTTATAACTTACAAAATATAGGAAGGACACATATTGATTATTAGTATATAAATGTTACAAAGAAGACAGATAAATTAAATAACAGCCATGAAATCTATCACTGTATCAATCAGTAGGACTTGTGGATCATATAAAACAGGGAAGTCCAAGGAGCAAGGAATAGAAGCCAAGGTAGGAATTACATCAGACTTAAGGCAAGAAGCTGATGCTAGCCACCAATGCCAGTCTGGTCATTTCCTCATAGTCACCTAGTCTTGTCCATATCAGTAACTGGAACCCATTTACACAGTTGCTAAAGCCAGAAACGAGAGTCAACCATGAGTCCTCCCTTCTGCTTGATCCCACATTTCCAAACCATTGTCAGCAAGTCTTGTCAGCTCTACTTTCAAGATATAGCTTGACTCCACCCACTTCTCTCCATCTCCATTACCACCACCCCAGTCTAAGCCACCTTTATCTCTTGATGGAACTAATGAAATAGTCTTTCAACTGACTGCTTTCCTTTCACACTTGATCCCATTCAGTCCCTTCCCTACAATTGTAGCTAGACTCATCTTTTTTTTTAATTTTTTAAAGATTTTATTTATTTATTTGACAGACAGAGAGACCTCCAGCGAGAGAGGAAACACAAGCAGGGGGGAGTGGGAGAGGAAGAAGCAGGCTCTCAGCGGAGGAGCCTGATGCGGGGCTCGATCCCAGAACGCCAGGATCACGCCCTGAGCCTAAGGCAGACGCTTAAAGACTGTGCCACCCAGGCGCCCCTAGACTCATCTTTTAAAGAGGTAATTCAGTTAATGTTCAAAAATGTTCAATATATTCCAAAAAGAACATAAAATATGATTCAAACTTCTCACCTGCATGCTCTGGCTCCAAAGAGCCCCAAATTCCATCATTATACCATGACACTTTGATCCATTCACTGGAGTCCAGCTACAATTAACCCTCTGTCAAGACAGAGAAAACTTTTTTCTCAGCTCAGGGTCGTATGGTTTTTCTTACTTCTGGAATGCTGTTCACATGGCTGGGTTACTGTCATCCTACAGACCTCAGTCTAGGTGTCAACTCCTTAAAGAGACCCTATTTGACTTCTGAATCTGGAATAGGTCAACTTATCTTTTGTAGCAACCACGTTATTTACCTTACAGTAGTGATTACAGTAAGTAAACGCTTTTTCATTTATTTACTTATCACATGTTGAATAAAATGAATAAAAATGTAGCAAATATAAATCCAATAAATACTTTGTTTGCTTTGACTATTATATATGGTTTACAAGGTAAAAAAGGAAAGCATTAGTTATGCAATGTGGTTCATGAAAATAAAAGTGCTACTTATCTTTGTGTAGGCATTTATATTTTCAAATTTAGTATGTTTATACATGATGAAGTACTGTTGACTTCTTTTTCCATATTGATGTATATATATTTGTAAAGAAGTAAATACATTTCAAAATTATCCATACACAATATGTTAGTAGTGGCAGAAATGATATAGTTTCTCATTTTAAACTGTCAATGTCGACTAGCCTACTTTTCTTCTTCAAATAATAAAATATAATGAAGACCACAGACAGAAAGTAAAATGTCTTCAGGTTGAGATTAACTGACATTTGTCTCAGAAAAATAAGTAGTTTCTGGCATTTGATTCTTTATAATATTATTAGGGAAAGGCTTAAAATATTCCAGATAGGTTCATGTTTACCAACATACGGTAATGTTTCCAAACAAAGAATATGTAAATTTTGAGTTTTGCAGTCAGTGCCATTGAACTTGTGAAAGTATGTATGAATTATTTAAGAAGTGTGAAAGTAATGCTATGTTACGTAAGAAAGTAAGTTAGAAAAAAAATCACAGTCAGGCTCTGGTTATGCATAGGCATGCTATATTGCTTTTCGGCTTTGGTTTTGTGTATTTTAAATGTACTAATTATTTTAAGAGGCTATATTTCTAAGGTGGTGATAGACTTTCCACTGGAATATTTTAATTGTTATTATTCTTTAACATAGATGTTTTTGTTAATAGTTGTATTAACTTACCAGTAATACCTGAAACACCCCCTGCCCCAAATGTCTTCTAAGAGCAAATATACCATACCAATTAGGTTATCAACAGGAAGCAGATGCTACATTCAAATTGGCGGTAATTTAGGAAGGGTTTATAAAAGGGATAGTTTACAAAGATATGTGCAGGGTGTAGGGAAAGCATAGGAATAATGCAGAGCAAGAAACGGGGAAAAAAAACAAAAACAAAAAACAATAGCCCTGAAACTAAAGCACAACTCTTATTGTCTTTGGGTCTAATAGAAGGGAGCCAACAGCTAACCAGAAAGCCAAGGCAAGAAGTCTGAGAGAGAAGCTGCTGGGAAAGGAGCAGTGACCCGCCACCCAGAGGCATAGCCAGCCAGAAATAACCCGGAAGGAAGAGAGCCAGAAAATAAATACTGGGACCCACTCTCCATGCTGTTCCCATACAGTGTCTTAGTGGGCCAAGTCTGAGCACATGACCTGGTTTTACCTGATTTGGGCAGTTAACTTACTTTCTGTTTACTTTAAAAATGAGTTCACACAGATAGATAAGTGTTCATCGTTCACACTTTAATAATAATATTACTATACTTTATTGACACAATAGATTGCAAAGCTCCTTCATTTTTATTATCTCACGTGTAACCTCATAAAAACACTCACAAGTTAAGAGCACGGGCTCTGGAGTGAGACTTCCTGGATTCAAATCTCATTTCCCATTCATGAGCTGTGTGATTTTGGACAATTTTCTAATTTATGTACCATCATTTCATCATGTGTAAGAAGGGAACAGTAATAATATCTCCTCCTGCGGTGTTGTGAGGAATCAAATGAATCAATACATTTAAAGTGCTGAAAATAGTTCCTAGCATGTGGGAAGTGCTTATAAATGCCAGCTCTGGTTTTCATTTCACAGGGACAGAACTGAAGTTCAATGAACTCAAGGGACTTAAGGCCATACACTTTTCAAACAAGGGTGACAGGTAGCATGGGATCCAAGTTCCAACTTAGGATACAAGTCTTTTCATATTCTCCATAATTACATAGTCATGGTAGACTTTTTTGTTTGTTTGTTTAGTTTTCCCAAACATACACTTTGTTGGCTTTGCTCACCATCACGTGCAGTTACTATTTATCCCCACTCTGTTTCACAGGGTAATGAGAAATAATAGTACATTCGATGGTCGCTTGCTATTCACTCCAGTCTGAGATTACTCTATTAACTATCAACCAGCTCCGAAGTAGCATTTGCACACATGTATAATGGCCATAGTGCCATTTCTCTTAGTTATCTAAATGATTCAATCTAATTATTAATTTAATTTTTATTTTTTTAAAAGATTTTATTTATTTGTCAGAGAGAGAGACAGAGGTAGAGTACAAGCAGGGGGAGGTGCAGGCAGAGGGAGAGGGAGAAGCAGACTCCCTCCCCACTGAGCAGGGAGCCTGACGTGGGGCTCGATCCCAGGACCCTGGGATCATGACCTGAGCCAAAGGCAGACACTGAACCGACTGAGCCATCCAGGTGTCCCTCATTATTAATTTTAAAAGAGGGGTCTACCACTGGAAAATTATAAACTGTTCCTTCCGGGATTTATTCAGGCAGTGATGTCAGCACTGTGAATATTGCTCGGTCCATAGTAGCTGCTGAATAAATATTTGCTGAATTAACTAATTAATAAAGTATTCCACCTAACATACTGCTGTTATTAACATACAAAAGTTAAACTGCCTACAATAGTAGAAGTCCAGGAAAAGAAGAATATCTAGATTTAGATGGAGAAGGATTAATGTCACAATGTGGAGTTTCCATGGTTGAAAGGCCTTTCTCAATGTGGCCTTTCACTATAAGCCAAAAGAACACCACCATACTGAATTTTCCCAGACCGATTTAGAGGTAGTCTCCTGAATTTTCAGTACCTTTCCATAACTGCTGTGAGAGAGAAATGCTGATGATGCAATGGTAGGTTTTAAATCCAGATTTTAGCAAGTAAGAGTTTTATTCCATTGAGTGAATGAATTTTACTCCCCACAACGAGTGAGATTCTTTCTTATCTTGCGAAATGTAGTTGTTGAAAAACAAAACAAAATAGGGGTGCCTGGGTGGCTCAGTCGTTAAGCCTCTGCCTTCTGCTCAGGGCGTGATTCTGGCGTTCTGGGATCGAGCCCCACATCAGGCTTCTCTGCTGGAAGCCTGCTTCTTCCTCTCCCACTCCCCCTTCCTGTGTTCCCTCTCTCGCTGGCTGTCTCTATCTCTGTGAAATAAATAAATAAAATCTTAAAAAATAATAAATAAATAAATAAATAAATAAATAAGTAAATAAATAAAACCCGTCACCTAAAGATAATGCAAATACAACAGATATAACTAGAGAAAATCAAACCAAAACAAACCAAACACACCAGAAACAAAACCAAGCAAACCTAAAACAATCTTTTAGATTCAGCCACAGGGGGCGCCTGGGTGGCTCACTCGGTTAGGTTAAAGTGGCTGCCTTTGGCTCCTGTCATGATCCCCAGAACCCTGAATCCAGCCCTGCATCAGGCTCCCTGCTCAGTGGGGAGTCTGCTTCTCCCTCTGCCTGCACTCTGCCTACTTGTGCTGTCTGTCTGTCAAATAAATAAATAAAATCTTAAATAAACAAATAAACAAACAAATAAATAAATAAATAAATTCAGTCAGGGATTCTTTATGTGAAAACCACAGGAATGTGAGGAGAAGCCCGTGCCTACTCCTAGATCTAGAGTAGAAAATACAATCTTTTGAAATGTCTCAGTCATTTTTTTCTATCATAGTAATTAAAATGTTTTTCTATTGAAGGTTACGGTAGTGTTTAGAAGAAATAAAACAGAACATTATAGAACCTGAGGCTCATCCACTGCTAACCTTCAACTGCTTTAGAACATCTTTATTCAAAGGAAGGAATGTCCTTAAGAAGTCTCTAAGTAAACCCAATATTGTGAATACATTTGATATATCAAGGATTTAGTCAGTTAGATCTAGTTTTCAAGATATTGCTAATATCTTGTCTTGTTAGCACAAAATTTTCCTTTTTTCTTTGTATTCAGTAGAGTTCTTCGAAACCCACATGTTAATTTTGCCTTCTGTTTAAAGCCTACACCTGAAAAAAGGTATTTTCTTGAAATGGAAAAGTTCATGGAGGTTTAGTTTAAGACGGACATATCAAATTCAAGTCTTCAGTGTGTGCTTCATTGATCTTTTGAAGTGATTTCCAAGAAAATCAGGCCCATTTACTTTCAAAAGTAAATGCCAAACAAATTTAAAAAGAAATTATACATTATATGGAAGGGATGTTCATTCTTTCTTTTTCTTTCTTTCTTTCTTTCTTTCTTTCTTTCTTTCTTTCTTTCTTTCTTTCTCTTCCTTTCTTTCTTTCTTTCCTTTTGTTTCTTTTCTTTTTTTTTTCCCTTTGAATCAGTGGCTTTTGATTCTGCTTAGGCAAATAATGACCGTCTCTGGTGTAACTTACTAAATTAATATTCATATAAATTCAAAGCACCAGAGTAGCATAGAAATAAACTGTGTTTTTATATGTAACTGCTTTGTATATTCCCTTAAAATACAATCATAATCATGAAGATTAGTTTCTTTCTTTAAAATTTTGCCAGTTGTGGCATAATTCTAAGGAACTCTTATCACATTAAAAAAAGTCCTCCACTCCATTCTTTCCCACATCGCAAATTCACCCTGCCTTCTTGATACCTCCTGAAAGACTTAGAGTAGGGAGAAAACCTCTCTTTAGGTAAACTGTGAAAGAAAAAAGACTAAAATTTCAAAAACTGGTTGAGGCAACACTAAAATTATCTACCATATTAAAATACAATCCCCCCAAAGAATAATACTGGATATTATCCTTTCATAATTGTCCTAATAATTTTTCTCAAAAATTTTCCATAGATTCAGGACTTTTTTGTTATGGTAAAGTACAGATGTAAGAAAAAATTTACTGCTTTATTTTTTTAAACCTTTTTTATTTTTTAAGATTTTTATTTATATATTTGAGAGAGAGACAGATAGTGAGAGAGAGCACACGAGCAGAGAGGAGAGGGAGAAGCAGGCTCCCAGTGAGCAGGGAGCCTGACACTGAGCTCAATCCCAGGTCCCTGGGATCATGACCTGAGCCAAAGGCGGATGCTAAATGGACTGAGCCATCCAGGCACCCCCAAATTTACTGTTTTAACTATTTTTAAATGTACAGTTCAGTGACATCAAGTACATTCACATTGCTTTGCAATCATTACCACCATTCATCTCTAGGACCTTTTCATCTTCTCAGCCTGAAACTACATACTCATTAGGCAATAACTTCCGTTCCTCAGTCCCTAGCAACCACCATTCTACTTTCTGTCTCTATGAATGTGACTAATCTAGGTACCTCAGATAAGTGGAAACATCAGTTAGCATAATGTTCTCAAGGTCTGTCCATGTTGCAGCATATGTCAGATTTCCTTCCTTGGAAAGGCTGAATATTCTATTGTATGTACATACCACATTTTGTTTTTCCCATTCATCTGTTGTTGATGGACATTTCCGTTGTTTCCACCTTTTGAATTGTACATAATGCTGCTATGAACACTAGTGCACAAATACCTGCTCGAGTCCCTGCTTTCAATTCTTTTGGATATATATTTACAAGTGAAATTGCTGGATCATCTGGTCATTCTATTTTTAGGTTTTTGAAAACTGCCATCCTGTTTTCTGTAGCTAATTCAGGGCTTAAAAAAAAAAGTTGAATATATAAAAATCAAAAGAAGGAAAAAAGACAAGTTTGTACACCCACTGTAGATTGTAGAATTTCATACTAAAAGAGCCTTGAAGTTAATTATTTACCTACCTCATTATTTTAAAATGAAATGCAAACCCTGGTGTCCTGATTCCAGGGAACTTGTGAGAATGTGCAAACCTTGGTATCCTGATTCCCAGGCCAATGGTCCTACAAACCAATACTTTAATTTGGTGTTTAAGACTTTGTTACAATTTTAGAAAAACAAATAAGCTTGGATAACCTATAGAGATAATTTATTTTCATTTTGTAGCACCTGAGATTTTTCTTATATGTATTGCAGGGGCAATGTGGGTTGTTTTGGTGTTTGATACCTTCTACTAAAATAACCTGGCACCAGTTTAAGGACTGCTGCTGTCTGGAGAATTCTTAACCTTAGGATCAACACCTCCAAATTAACTCCTATACTAAATAAATTACACTCACACAAAAAGCAAAGTCTACAAAGTAGAACCAAGTGAATTCTCCTTGAATCTTATAAATACATAATTAAATTACCTCCATTTCAAACATAGGTTCTGTTCTTTCTTTCAGAAGCATTACAGCAATATTAATGAACTTCCACATATCCCTCTACTAACTAGGACCATAAGCACCTTCACTGATTGGACAATCTGATTAAAATAAAAAATGAAATTGACACCTTGACTTGGCAGTTTGCATACTTCAATAGACTTTCCTTCAAGTTAATTAATGTGTGAATACTTGACTGTGGATTCAATTAACCCATAGGGTTCTTGTTGCTGTATTTTTCATAAAACAGCATGAAACAAGGTACACTCATATTTAAAAAATGCCCAGATACATTTCCTTTAAATGAAATTAATACAATATATTAAGGTTATAAAATTAAATTAAAATATCAGAAATGATAAAAATGAAATCTTATCTTAAGCCCATAAATATATATGAATTATATTCTTAAATTATTATTTTGCCTAAGTATGTGTAAATAAATAATAAATGTGAAATGATAATCAGATATTATGAAAATCTTAATTTTCTCATTTTCTGAATTTTAATTATAAATATTGCATGTGATGGGTTTATTTAAAATAAAGACTGGTTGCTGGGAGCCTGCTTCTTCCTCTCCTACTCCCCCGGCTTGCGTTCCCTCTCTCTCTGGCTGTCTCTCTCTCTTTCTCTGTCAAATAAATAAATAAAATCTTAAAAAAATGAAAAATAAAAAAAATATAATAAAGACTGGAGATATAATGTATCATGGTTTTGTCATAGATACATGGCTTAAAGGAATTCTTTTACAAACATATGTGCCCATATATTAGATATGCTGATTGGCAATACCAAATAACAAAATTATATACATCTTTATCAAACTCAAATATAAGTTATTCAGATCCATTAGTTTCTGTGAAAATGAAATACATCCAAATCTCTAAGTTATTTGCTCTCATTACATACTGAAATACCCTATTGTATCACAGGATAATTAAATTTTAATTAAATTATTATTTTTGCATATATTTATCTCTCTCCGTTACCAAAACGTGCATTCTATGCCAGCAGTGACCACATCAACCTGCCCAATTTATTGCTTTATCATCAATGCCTAGCACAGCCTGGCACATTTTAGATGTTTAAGAACAATTTTCTGAATGAATAAAAACATATTTTTAGATCTGATTTTCTTTAGACTCCCTGCCTCACTTCTTTCAGACAGGGTGTAATGACTTAAAAAAAAAAATCAGTTAGCAGGGACCCATGCTAAATTGTATGACTCATATTAAATTTCTACTGTTATTCATGGCAACTCTTCTTGCACCTGGCATTCTGCACAACACTGAAGTTTACCTCTCAGTGTTAAGAAGAATTGATCACTTGATCGCTTTTGCAAAAGACTCAAGCTGTTAGACCAAGATAACTTTGGGGATGCTATTAGAGCCTAGCAGGTGAAAAAACAAAGCCGATTACTTAACAGTTTCTTACTGATAGTTACAGCGACTCTAGATGTGCACATTAATGAGGCAGGTTGCCTAATTTGTGCCAAAAATTATGCATACCTGTGAAATTTTTGTGCTGTTCACACACACACACACACAATGAGATTCCTAGTAGATGTGTAACAACAAAGCAATCCTTGCTCCCCATTGGATGGAAGACTCAGTATGGTGCATCACAATTACAGTATTGGGAAAACAACTCAAAAGAGCACTACTTATTGATGGAAGGGAGCTGAGTAATGTCTCCTACAGAGATGTGTCACTCAGTGTGCTTCATTGAGCTAATAGGGCCAACGTAAGCATACATAGATGCATTCTGGTGTAGACACCAGCTAAGTAATCAGAGCATGCATAAGGGGAGATAGTAAAGACTGACAGCAGATTAAATGTTATTGCTTGCTTACATAATTACATTTCTCCTTACACTATAAATTATACTATCTGAGATTATGTCCTATATCACTGATTCCTCTGATCTCATTTAGAGATTCATACATTGTCTTTCAAATAAATTTTATTTTCTCAAGTTACATTAACCAAATGCAGTTTGAGTTAATAATGCAGAGCAAAATTCATGTGGTCATAATCTTAGATTAGACAACATGAAAGATTAAAATGTTAGATTAACAATGTGAAAAAAAAAAAAGACATGTGACCTCATCTCTTCTTCTAACCAGTGTTCAAAGTCTGTTTTCATCAAATCTGTAAAAAAGATATTTAAAAATTTATTAATATTTTCCAGGGGGTATTATTTAATAAAATGTGAGTAAATAAAGTTGATTAAAGATTTCATACAAATTTGTGGAGCCCTTGTATTTTAGAATTTTTTTTCTCACTTAAAAATTTTCCCACTTAAAATCTCTAAAATTGGAAGACAAGCCTAATATAAGACAACTAGTCAATATGGGAAATTTTTACAAAACTAGCTTTAGTATTTGAAAATGGCCTATTGTGGTCTGAAAAATCATCTAAAATTATCTCACACAAATGTAACTGTATATTTCACCCTTAAAAGTATTAGCCTTTACTATTTTAAACATTGCAATGCCTAATATTTGAGAACTGATAGGCAGAACTCTATAATGACCCCAGTGATTCACAACTTTCTGTAATCCCCCTACGTTTAGGTGTGGGCAGAACCTATGACTTGCCTCTAGTCAACAGAAATGGCAAACATGATGTAATGTCACTCCTGGGATCACACTGGGTTATATAAGACTCCTTCTTGGTTGACTAGAAAACAAGAGAGTCTTCCGTTGGTTTCAAAGAAGTTGTCATGTTTCTAGATTTTTTTTTTTAAGATTTTATTTATTTATTTGACAGAGACAGAGACAGCCAGCAAGAGAGGGAACACAAGCAGGGGGAGTGGGAGAGGAAGAAGCAGTTTCCCAGCAGAGGAGCCTGATATGGGGCTTGATCCCAGGACCCTGGGACCAGGCCCTGAGCCAAAGGCAGCCGCTTAACAACTGAGCCACCCAGGCGCCCCAATGCTTCTAGCTTTTTAACTTTAAGTTACTGATTTAGACATTTTTTCTTGTATATTCCAAGCATTTAAAACTCCACATTTTCCTCTAAGTGCTGATTCAGTTGTATTTCACAAATTTGGGGTTGATGTGTTTTAATTATTCACTTTGAAATATTCTGGGGCGCCTGGGTGGCTCAGTTGTTAAGCATCTGCCTTCGGCTCAGGGCGTGATTCCAGCGTTCTGGGATGGAGCCCCACATCCGGCTCCTCCGCTAGGAGCCTGCTTCTTCCTCTCCCACTCCCCCTGCTTGTGTTCCCTCTCTCTCTGGCTGTCTCTGTCAAATAAATAAATAAAAATCTAAAAAAAAAAAAGAAAAGAAAAGAAATTCTGTAATTCCCTTGATATTTTTTCTTTGGATTATTTGAATTGTGTTGTATAATTTTCACGTAATTTTTTTTTCCTGAGTATTTTATTGCTATTGGTTTCTAGTTTAGTCCCATTTTAGTCAGGGAATATCTGCTACATTATTTCAATCTATTTAAATATGTTCACACTTGTTTTATAGTCCAGCATGCAAATTATTTTCTCCAATGATTTGAAGATTTTCCTTTTTTTTTTTTTTTAAATAATGTACCAAGATTTGGCTTTCTTTGTATTTATTCTGCTTGGGATTTGTGGATCATCTTGAATCTATAAATTTATTTTTCACCAAATATGGGGAAATTTTGCCTTTATTTTTTCCCTCACTTGCTGTCCCATTTTCTTTCTCCTATCCTCCTGAGACTCAAATATGTTTCATATTGACCCATGGGCCCTTAGGCACCAGTCTTTTTTTTTTTTTTTCTTTTTCCTTCGTTCTTTAGATTGGAATACCATCTATTAATCTCTTTACAAGTTCACTAATCCTCCTGTCATTTCCAATCTACTGTTAGGCCCAACCGGTGAATAATTAAATTCATATATTTTTTCTCTCCTATAATTTCTATTGGGATCTTTTTACACCCTTTATCACAGTTATAATAATAGCTTTAAAATACTTATGTGTTAATTTCAAAATCTGGGTCATTCTGGGACATGTCTCCAGGAATTATATTTCCTCTTGAGTTTAAGCTACATCAGGCTATTCTTATGTCAACTTATTTTGGATTGTATTTTGGACATTATGATTGATTATAAGCTGTGTATTCTGTTACAGTCCTCTGAACAATTTTTTTTTTTTTTTGAAATCGATAACTTGGTTGAATTCAAACTGCAAGCTTTCTCCTTTGTGGTGGGGTATCATGTGAAATCTCAGTATACTTCTTTCAGCCTTAGTATGGCTCTTGGAATCTGCCCCCCACACATCCAGTTCAGGGATCAGCCAGAGATTGGGGTGGAGTTTATACATAGAATTTAGGGCTTCCCCTCTGTGGTTCTCTCTTTTCTGCTCTTTTTTATCCTTCGCTTTCCAACTGTGCTTGTTCAAGTTCTGTATGCCAGTAGGACTGAGGGTTTTCTCTCCCAATTTAGGTGCTCAGCCTGGCACAGCCTGGGCGCTGATTTGAAACAAAAACTGTAAAAATGGGAACTTGTCCAGTGCAGTTAGCTTCCTTCCTCCAGGTCACCCCTCCACCCCCGCCAGTATCTGCCTCATTTTAGATCTCCAGAACCTTCAGGTAGTGTTTTATTTTTGTTGTTGTTTTAAATTTTTAAAAAATATTTTATCCAGTGTTTACAGTTGCTATTTGTGGAACAATTGGTCAAATAGAGGATACCCAGCTATTTTTTATATATACATAATATATAAATATATATATATGGGGAGGGAGAGGAGCAGAGAGAGAATCTTAAGCAGGCGCCACACCCAGGATGGAGCCTGACATTGGGCTTGATCTCATGACTCAGATCATGACCTGAGCTGAAATCAAAAGTTGGATGCCTAACAGACAGAGCCACCCAGGCACCCCTACTCAGCTATATAATAAAAAGGGAGCTGTTCTTACTGATAACTTAAAATCCACAATACTAATGCACATTTTTTCTCATTCATTCATTGATTTGCTCATTCATTCATTTATTTCTTCATCTAATAAACACAGAATGGTCTTAGGGTAAATAACTGTTCTGATAAAAGTAAATGTGCAAATACTGAATAAAACAAACACTGTATGTACAAACTTGTAGTGTGTTAGAAAGTTTAGAGCAATTAAATTGACCTGCTCAGTATCCAATAGACTTCTCCTGAGCATTTTCTTAATTAAGTCTAGCATAGGATTCTAGACCCTTGTATTGATTTATGTGATTTTTTTTTCTTGTCAATCTTGTTTCCATGACCTATGCTATACATAGTTGCAGTAATACTGGGAGTCATGTACATTACTAAATATTTCTTTCAAATGTAATGATGTTTTTAATTGTAATTATAAACCAATATAAGATACAATAGTCACACTATATTGCTAATGGTTAATATTTACTGCTACTTTCCATTCTCCCACAACCCATAGCCCCAACTCACAGATATCATGAACAACAACAAAAAAAGAGTTTCCTTCTACTATTTACAGGTTAACATTCTTTTCAGGAAAAACTAAGCCAACTTGTATCATATATAATCATGTTCTAATGATTTTGAATTATTTTCTAATCCCAGAATAGCTACTGTAATTACTTCAAGCTAAAGATCCACCTCTATTTTTAATTTTAAATTCATCAGAGTAAGTTGGCTCTATTTGTCATTGAAAACTATGAGTCATTTCAGGGATGGAACAAACGGTTTTAACAGATTTGTTTTTATCAATAATTTCCCTCAATGCGTATTTTTCCAAAAATTTGAACATGATAAAATATAAGACCTCAATTTCTTCTTTCCCAAATTGGCAAGAGTTACAATATATCTCTCTGGGATTGCTAATAATTTTCTACTGTAAGAAATAAAAGTATATAAAAAAAAGAATCCCACATGAATATTGCTCAGGATTTAGGATTTGTTTGATGATATGTTTAGTCATTATTTTATAAGCATTAAATAACCAGATGCAGGTCACCTCTGAGTTGAAAGTTGGCCGGTCTATTTTTAAAATTTGAAATCATTGTATAAAAGCTTCGTTGGCATGCCAAATGAGTTTTTCCTGCCCATCCTCACTGTATCAACTAACATCTTTCAATTGACAAATTGCACTTTGGCATGAACAGAAGGATGGACTTCTGCCACTTTTTTGGTCCTTACTAAAATAGCTATGAACATATGCAGTGTGTTGTTCATTTTTAGAGTTTGAGGATGGCAGGTTTAATGGCACTAAAAAGCAATGAATGGATGGTGAGTTGAAGACCAAATAAGCTTAGCAGGAGACATACAAGGTCATTTAGCAAGGCCCGTATATGCCAGGCTGGAATTCTCTGACATGTCATATTTCAGTTTCATCCCACAGGTTATCATTGCCTTCCTTGTTAACCTTGTCTAATTAAAACCTGTTAGCAAGAAAGGAGAGATTAGATTTTTTTTTCTATAAGGCTTTAAGCATGGAACCAATGTAGGGGAAACAATAGGTACCCTAATTTGAAATGGACTGAGGCACATTTTCTAATGATGACAGCTGTCCAAAATGCAATAGGATGCCTTGCAGGTTAAGTTCCATATTCATGGATGTGTACAGGCTGAGGCTATACCATTTAAAGGGGTGGTTATAATAAAAAATGAAGCAAATGATAGGGGTTATTTATTAGATGGGGATGATATTATTAGATGTGTGCTGAGCTGTCCTCCAAAGTGTCCTTTAAGGCATACTTGCTGCACACAAAAATATGATTTTTATGACACATTAAAACAGTTTTATTTCCTTTTTCATTGAGGCCTTTCTAAAATATGTTTGTTGGGGTCCCTATATTTGTAAACTAATCTAAAAATGAAATATGTAAGAAAATATTCTATATGACAAATATGTTGGATAGGTCTTTTAAATTGTTCTGCAGTAACTGATTACTTGACTAATTAAGCCTTAAACAATAAAAACTTACATATCTTCTTAGTGGGTTTCAGCAGTTCAGTGATGTCTGTAAAGGCTAGGGATTTTTATCTTTTGGCTACACCATTCTCAGCATAAAGACTTTTTACAATCAGACTTTTTTGTTTCAGTGTAAGAAGATTGCTACTAATATTCCAGAGAGCCAATCCTCTCTCAGTAGTATCCAGACCTGGGAGGGTGGAAGGGACAAGGTAAAACTCTTTCGCCAGTGCTTATGTCTTTTGTCATGAAGTAAAAAATTTCCCAGAAGCAAGCATAAGAATCACCTTGTACTACCATCAGTGAGAACTAGGTTATATGGAAGTTCTTGGATCAAAAACTACGAAGGAGAACAGGATTACCAAGATTAATTTAGACAATTGCTTCTCAGCTAGGAGTGGTACCACTCTCTAAGGGATATTTGTAAAAATTTGACAGCTTTTTTAATTGTTACTGTGCCTGGGACATAAAGGTGAATTTGAATTGTAGGGGCCAAGAATAGTAAACATGTTGCTGGTGGCAGAAAGTTGTGCTTAATGAACACTTTGTGCTTCCAAAGTCTCATTGAAAGCACTAGCTTAGGCAAAAATACCTTCCCTTGGAGCTAGGCACATTATGGCCTGAACAAAATTACATTCATGGCTGTAAGTAAAAAAAAAAAAAAAAAAAAAAAAGTTTGCTTTTTGATGGACAAGTAATTGTGTCTGCCATGAAGGGGGGCAGAGTTTGTCTTCCCAAAATATGCCTCTTCGGCATAAGGATTATTTTAGACTGATTATTTTTAAGAAACAGCAGACATAGAGGGTGCCTGGGTGGTGCAGCTGGTTAACTGTCTGACTCTTGGTTTTGGCTCAGGTCACGATCTCAGGGTCTTGAGATCAAGCCCCGCATTAGACTCTGTGCTCACTGCAGAATCTGCTTAAGATTCTCTCTTCCTGTTCCTCTGCCCCTCTACTCTTGCTCACTCTCTCTCCCTCTCTCTCTAAAATAAATACATCTTAAAAGAAAAAAAAAAAACAGACATAGGAAAAGCTCTGAAAACAGAGTAAAAGTTACCCTTTTGTCAGAGATTATTTCCATTTACAAGAAAAATCTCCATTCGTAAGGGCGTCTCCCTGTCTATATCAGGGAGAGGAAGATGATCAAAAAAACTCTTATCAATGAAGAAAGCTTAGACTTAAATCTGCATAACAGCCATACCCTTGTTTACTGTGCATTGCCCGATAACTTCCCATAACTGGGCTCCTCCAACTCAACATCTTCTGTCTTTATCTAGAGATGGGACTCAAGGTAATGGCTTGGGCCATTTTAGGGAGTTATTCAGTTTTCCTGGCTACTCCCATGTATACAAGAGGTACACATGTTATTAAACTTCTGTTTGCTTGTTCTCCTGCTAATCTTTTATTATAAAGAGGATCTCAGCCAAGAACCTAGAAGGGTAGAGGGACAATTATTTTTAGTCTCTTCCAGCCACAATTTTTATGCTTTCTCTCCATGACTCATTCCTTTATTTTTATAAAACTCTGAAACTACAAAGCAAAGGCATATATAAAACTGTAAATACCTTGTGGAAGATATTATATATTACTTTGTCTTGCTATTGTTTTGCATAGTGCTTTACATTTCTGCAATAAATACTGGTTGATGATGTTGGCAACGGCATGTATGAGGGGTTATAGATTAGTCTGAAGAGAAAAGTAAGTATATCTGGTGATTATAAATGCCAAAACATTATTCACATATTTGAAGTTAACTTTACCCAAAAGGTTTATCATGAGCCTGAACTTTGATTTGTTTCATTTCATATAATACATGCTTGATGCTTTTCAAAACTAAAATCCTGATCAAAGATAAGTCTAAAAGTAATATTTCTCACTTTTATTAAAACCCTTTATAAGAGTGAAATGGAATTTTGATATAAAATAAATTGAAGGGGGATTTTAATAACACATGGAAACTTAAACTAAGATCAATATTAAAGCTACACGAAGCAGTGATGGGAAATATGCTCCCATATTCAGATAAGTACTAAGTAAATGTTAGGATATATAAACTATTTTTATAGTCAGTATAAAAGCGTTATTGTTAGGAAAGTACTCAAAAGAGCTACTAAAATGTTGAACTCATTTGTTAAAGTGTTTTAATTATTTCTAATAATTGTTCCATTTGGTAAAATTATATTACCATTGTCACTAGACCTGAAAAGGACTTCAGGTTCACTTCAATACTTCTATAAGTACTACTCCTTTATCCATCAGAGAAAAATACCTATGCCTACTCATCTGAGTCCCATCCAAATTGTGTATGCTTCCAGACTCTTCTCACTCTATGACCCACCTTATCATAAACAATATATCTTTGATCAGCACATGGTGAAAAACCTTCCTGATATTAATATATTTAATATTTTATCTAACTCTTATGTTCCTGTATTTATCTAATTTCATAAATTATACTTATGTAACTCTCTTTATGCTCACCTAGCCCAGTTATGCACAATTAGTTGCTTAATAAATGCTTTTTGAGTATGATAATGATAAATTAGCTTTTCAAGTATAGTAATGATTCCCAAATAACCTGAAAAAGTTACTACATAAGCAAAAAATAATCACTCTACTTCACATGTGGAAACAAGCCTATGTTTAAATAACTCGGAAGAAAGTAAGATTAAACCTAGAAGGATCTGATATTTATTTTTGCCAAGTTTTAATATTCATTCACATTTACTTGGTGAAGGTAGACAAGAAAAAATAATTTATAAAATAAAATAATTAGACCAGATCAGTATATGGATATCATAGTGTTGAAAAAGAAACAAATCCAAAATAGAGTCATTTGCCTCCATAACAGTGAGACTTACAGTTTCAATCTATCCCAGGAATGTGACCTTTTAATAATCTGAAATTTTCTGGTCAGCACTAGTGAGGTAATCTGCATGATACAAATTTTGCTGGTTCCATCCCTCCAAAAGAACATGTCCTGGCTTGGAACAATCCTTTCCTTTCTTTTGCTAGTAATTCCTTGCCCCACCTTTCATCCTATAAAAACATTTCATTTTCTTCAGTTCCTCTTTGCCCCTCTCTACTCACTAGATGGGATGCTACTCCATTTACGAATCACTGAATAAAAAGCCCACTAGACCTTCAAATTTACTCAACTGAATTTTTGTTCTTCGGCAATAATCTATTAAATTTGCAATGCAATATCAGGGTGGTATTTATTATCAGATTTATGTTTTTTTTCAAAAAATAAATGTGGCATCTTAGAAACAATATTTGGCCTGTGGCATTCTATTCTTTATGAGGAATCATATACTATCTTATGCTACATTGTCATTTTATACTATTTTAGTCTGTAATATTAGCATAAAAACAATGTATATAAAACAATTTCCTTTCATATATAAACAAAAATAAAACTGTTCAAAAATTAAGTTTAAAATGTTTATTGGTCCCTTTAACACCGGACAGCAATTTTGTTGTTACTATAAAATTTTAGAAAATTAGGTAAGACCTTAGGGTGATGAACTTGCATTTGTAACTTGATGCTTCTTCAATTAAAAATATCTTGTCATGATATATGGCTCTCAAAAAGCTTCAATTTTTAATTCAGTTCTTAAGTGTGATAAATGTATTCACTATAGAAATTCATTCCTGAGCTACTGAAGTTTAAGGAAAGAGTTTTCAATTGATAAAATACTTCACAAAACCATGGAAAGTTGTAGTCAGGAAGTTGCCACACCACTGAAGCTTGTCAAAGGCAATGTCTAACAACTGTGCTTTCTCTAAGAATTACTACTTTAATCTGTAAACTTGACTCTATCCACAATTCTCTTCCCCTCCAAATATTTGCTTCTGGAGTGGGAATTTAGTAGAGGCAGCCTCAAATACATTTCCATTGTTCCTCTGAGTCAGTTTTATATACTGTATTACCCTTCCCAGAACTATTGTGTGAATGCATTGTTCTTCCCTGCATCCAAAGTAAAAATCAAAACATTCATTCAATGATTTTATTTATCAAATTCATTTAGTAAGTATTTTTTTGAATATTTACTCTGTAATAGGCACTGGAGATGTAATAATGAGCAAAACAAACACCTATCCTAGCTTACCTGAAGGGTAATGATACATTTTATCTTATCTAAGAATATATAAAATGATATTTTATCTTATCTAATAAAAATTAGTATCAATTGATAACAGACATATCCAAATTTAAAAAGATAATTTCCCCTGGAAAAATAGAGAACTGCTTATAGAGAGACCATAGTGAATGTAAGGAAATAATCATGGGGATATTTTATGGATCTAAGCAGGAGTCATTGGTAGATTATACTAGAACGGGTGCTAAAATGAAGAGATAATAGAAGAAATAAGTAAAGTTTAGGTGGTAAAACCTCCAGGATATTGTGATGGCTTGAATCTCCTAGGTAGGGAAATTGAAGTATTAAAGATAACTCTTAAAAATTTTGTTTGTTTAGGTGGATGGTACAGTGCAAGGATCACCACTTAGTTCTCCAGTTACCATTCTTCTTCTTTTTGACAATAATAAAAATGTAAGATAGACATTTAGTATCCCAGCCCCCTTTGAGTAGGTTTTGGCCAAAGAAATTTAATGATGTATGCAAGTTGAGTCATGTTTGTAAAACAAGAGTATGTTCTATGGATTTCCCTTCCTTTTTTTCTCTTACTAATTAATGGAATGGGCAGTGATGGTAGGAGCTGAAGCAGTCATTTTGTACCCAGAGATAAAGATGTGAGGATGTGAAAGTGACCAGTAAAGGAGGGATAAACTATCTCAATGGTACTATATTATACCTAGGTTTCTTTTTAATAATTTTGTGTAATAAGCTTCTTTTTTTCTTTTGGTTTCCTAGCTAAGTGTTTTAGAATATATCTTTCTATATTTAATTGTTTTTTTCAATGCTAATGAATGACTCCCTTGAAAGGAAATTTATTTTTCTCAGCCTGCTATATAAAAACTGTGGATCTCAGCATTTTATATATGTAGTTGTAGACTCTGAAGGGAAAAATACAGGGGCATTAAGGAGATTACAATTCATTGGTTGATGAAGTGGATTATGCAAGGTAAAAGAATGCAATAGGAGACCCCCAACTTCCCTGAAGAAAAAAAAAGAAAAATATCAGAAGCCTCACTAGTTATCCATTTGTTAGATGGATTTGTATAATGAGAGGAGGGAACAGAATTGGGAGAATGTATTAATATAATAAGGGGCAGGATTTACTTAATACAATTTTTGTAAGTGTTTCTCAGGATAGTCTTGAGAAAGATTATGACCTGTTGTCCCAATGCCAGTAGGCATTGGGCCATCAATAAAATCCACCAATACTTTGGAAAGCAAAATACTCCCGTTTTTTTTTTGCCTGATTACTCAAGATTCCAAGCAGCTAAAGCTACTGTAGGAGGAGCCATCCAGATTAACAAGGCTTACATTTTTTAAGATCTCAATTAAGTTACAAATACTTTGTGGGTAAAGACTATGCCATGTGTTATATATTTTTGTGGAACTCAGGATTTATTGCTAAGCACAAAACAGGTATCCAATATTACTTTCAAAAATTATTAATGTGATATATTTATATATAATAATTTTGGATTTATTAAAATCCCATAGATTTTAGACACTGAAATGTCATCCAGTCAGTATCTTAGCAGTCACCAATAATGTAACTTATTAGAGATCAATACACTGTCCATAAACTCTTTGGATCGCCTCATATTTCCAGATCTGCTTCAACCCACCTGGAAGACTTGCCTCTTTTTCATTCATAGAATCCTTCTATGTGTCAGCCTTACATGAAGGCACAGGAGAAGAAAAAAGGCAAGAATAAGATTTCTTAGAAAAGTATTTCACATCAGCATGGAGTTACTCTTGCTGCTTTCCTCTCTGGCTTACATTTTAATTTCTCCATGACTGGTCCTGACTGTATTCATGATGCCAATTTCTAAGCAGTTTTCTTTGATCAGTTTCTCAGTTCCACAGTATCAAAATTTATGCTAATTACATTTAATGCATACCTCTATTTGCTTCACTATTTTGACATATCTTTGATATTATGTACAAGTGAAGTACTTTGCTAACAGTATTCATGTTCCAACTTTTTTTTCTTCATTGAGCATTCTTCCTTACTTTCTCTCCCTTTTCTATTTGACTTTCCTGAAGTAAATGGTGCCAAATTTATATTATTCGTTAAGCTTCAAACATTTACTTCAAACTTACCATTGGCTCCAACACAAAAATCAGATCATTTTCTTTCCCCTCTCTCCCACCCATCCTTCTTCCCTTCATTCCTCCCCCTCCTTCTCCCTCCCTCCTTTCCTTTTTTTCCTTCCCTACCCCCTCAATCTCTCTCTCTCTCCTATAGAATCTATAATATTCTTTCCAAGCTAAAAAAACAAGATCCACGTAACATCATTAGTCAATAGGTAATGCAAATTAAACCATAAGGAGATTCCACTACATACCTACTAGAATAATTAAAATTTTAAAGACAATACCAAATGCTGACAATGGCATGAAGAAACTGGAATTTTCAAAGACAACTGACAAGAATACAAAATGATAAAGCCACTCTGTAAAACAATTTGACAGTTTCTTATAAAGTTGAATACACACTTATCATACGATCCAGCAATTTCACTTCTAGGTATTTACCCAAGTGAATTGAGAACTTATGTATAAACACTGTATTTGAGTGTTTTATTATTCATGTTAATGTTATTTTTCACATTATGAATAATATTGTTCAAAATAACCAAATATTGAGGAACAAAATCTCCAAATGTCCATTAGCAATTGAACTAAGTGGATAAACAAATTGTTGGAAATCCATTCAACAGAATACTGATCAGCAATAAGAAGAAACAAACTACAGGTACATTGCAACAACATGATGAATCTCAAAGGCACTGTACCCACGCATAACAGACTACAATGTATGACTCCATTTGTATAACATTCTGGAGAAGGCAAAACCATAGACTCAAAAATTAGAACATTGGTTGCCAGGGCTAGGGTTATGGGTAGGAGGTTGATGGCAAAGGGGCATGAAGGAACTTGGCTAAGTTGATGGCAGTGTTCTGTATCTGGACTATGGTAATGGCCACACAACTACATACATCTGTCAAGACTCACAAAACTAGGACGAAAACGGGACGAATTTTACTGTGTAAATTGTGCCTCACTCTAAAAAAAATGGGAATCAGAGGTAAGATTTATTTTTTAAAAAACAACACATATATAAACTACATTTGCTTGGAGTTCTGATCCCGCGAACATAGGACTATATGGATTAGGAAGCAGAAGGAAGAAAAAAGAACTTCTCTGCTCTTTGCCTAAGATTAATAATAGGGAATTTTTTTTAAAAGAGCCGCATTTATCTTTGAAGTCATTTCTTCTTTTATTTCTGTCTATACACTGCTGTTCCTCACTCTAGCTTCCAGAACATTTTAGAACATCTTGATGTCTTCGGCATCAAGTGTCTTCTGTGTATGTCTACATTTTTGTCCTACAGCATTATGTTCTTCACAGCTGCCCACTGTCTCAAACTCTTCTCAAATGAAAATCTCTGTCAGTGAATTTTTTTCTCAGTAATGTATCTGGAAAAACTGATTTTGTTGAATTAATACAAATATATAAAAGCATGGAACGCAAGAAGATACGTAGGGAAAGAGAATGTGTGTCTTTTCAAAATTAATCTTTAATTGCCACATCATCAAGGAAAGTCAAAGCAATTAAAATAAACTTTATAATTATTTATAATATGTTTATAAATTTTAATATTATATAAATATATATTAAATTTAGTATGTATTAAAATCAATCAACGAGAGAGAAAACACTAATATTTTAGTCTGAACAGAACACCACAGCATGACAAGAATCTCCAGCTGTTGAGCTAGCTCTTCTAAGTGGTTTTCTTTTCTCTCAGGCCCTTCTTTCCCTTGAAGTTTAAATGTACAAAATCTCTGAAGTTCCAAATCGTATTTATGTCAGCCACTATGCCCAATGTTGTTGGTTACCTTCACACTGGCATCTTCTTCTTCTGCCTTGCTAACCAAGTCAGATTTCAGTCACTCCTTGGATGGTCAGGTGCCTAAGGGGAGGCTGGCTCACTCTGGCTCTGTCAGGTAAACAGCCAGGGTAATTTTATTCCCTTTACCAGTGAATGACTTAATTGAGGAGAAGTCGATTCTGCTTCTGGGAAAGATTTTCCCCACACTTTAAAAGAACGGGAGCAGATGTTATGGACTGAATTGTGTCCCCTAAAATTCATATATTGAAGCTCTGATCCTAATGTGCCTGTATTTGGAGAGAGGACCTCTGAAGAGATTATAAAGGTTAAGTGAGGTCACAGCGTAGGGCCTTAATCCAATAGGGCCAGTGTCCTCATAAGTACAGTAAGAGACACCAGAGCTCATTCTGTCCACAGGAATACAGAGGAAATGCTGCACAAGAAGGTAGTGAGAAGATGGCTATCTAGAATCTAGGAAGAGAGCTCTCACTAGAAACCAAATTTTCTAGCATTTTGATCATGGACTTCTAATTTCTCTAAAACTGTGAGAAAATGAATGTCTATTGTTTAAGCTACCCCGTCCGCGGTACTTTGTTATGGCAGCTCAAGCCGACTAATACTTAAGGGAAACATCCACTCTCTCGGTCCAGGTTTTGGACATAACTATGCAGATATCTTGAGTTCATGAAGCAAAAAGCCAGCGGGCAAAAGCTGACAGGATGAGGACAACAGTTGGAGAGAAAGAATTTGGCTCCTTGATGATTACACTGATCTCTTACATAAAGCAAACCTGCCTCTCCCCACCCACCCAGCTTGTCACTTAGTTGGTTTCCTACCTGCTATATCCCAACTGAC